>NC_092381.1:80408514-81608514 GCF_030028105.1 Mobula birostris
CCAGTCTCCAGCCTCACCTATAGTCTCCAGCCTCCAGCTTCCAGCCTCGCCTCTAGTCTCGTCTCCAGCCTCCTACCAAGCCTCGCCTGGTCTCTTGCCTAGCCTCGAGCCTGTATACTCTAGTCTCCAGCCTCCAGCCTCCAGCCTCTAGTCTCCAGCCTCCAGCCTCCAGCCTCGCCTCTAGTCTCCAGCCTCCAGCCTCCAGCCTCGCCTCTAGTCTCCAGCCTCCAGCCTCCAGCCTCTAGTCTCCAGCCTCCAGTCTCCAGCCTCGCCTCTAGTCTCCAGCCTCCAGCCTCCTGCCAAGCCTTGCCTGGTCTCTTGCCTAGCCTCGAGCCTGTAGACTCTAGTCTCTAGCCTCCAGCCTCCAGCCTCGCCTCTAGTCTCCAGCCTCAAGCCTCCAGCCTCCAGCCTCGCCTCTAGTCTCCAGCCTCCAGCTTCCATCCTCGCCTCTAGTCTCATCTCCAGCCTCCTGCCAAGCCTCGCCTGGTCTCTTGCCTAGCCTCGAGCCGTTAGTCTCCAGCCTCCAGCCTCGCCTCTAGTCTCCAGCCTCCAGCCTCCAGCCTCCAGCCTCCAGTCTCTAGTCTCTAGTCTCTAGTCTCTAGTCTCCAGCCTCCAGCCTCCAGCCTCGCCTCTAGTCTCCAGCCTCCAGCCTCCAGCCTCGCCTCTAGTCTCCAGCCTCCAGCCTCCAGCCTCGCCTCTAGTCTCCAGCCTCCAGCCTCCAGCCTCGCCTCTAGTCTACAGCCTCCAACCTCCAGCCTCGCCTCTAACCTCCAGCCTCTCCTCTTGCCTCTAGCCTCTAGCCTCTAGCCTCTAGCCTCCAGCCTCGCCTCCAGTCTCCAGTCTCCAGCCTCGCCTCTAGTCTCCAGCCTCCAGCTTCCAGCCCTGCCTCTAGTCTCATCTCCAGCCTCCTGCCAAGCCTCGCCTGGTCTCTTGCCTAGCCTCGAGCCATTAGTCTCCAGCCTCCAGCCTCGCCTCTAGTCTCCAGCCTCCAGCCTCCAGTCTCTAGTCTCTAGTCTCTAGTCTCTAGTCTCTAGCCTCTAGCCTCTAGCCTCCAGCCTCCAGCCTCACCTCTAGTCTCCAGCCTCCAGCCTCCAGCCTCGCCTCTAGTCTCCAGCCTCCAGTCTCCAGCCTCACCTCTAGTCTCCAGCCTCCAGCATCCAGCCTCGCCTCTAGTCTCCAGCCTCCAGCCTCCAGCCTCGCCTCTTCTCTCCAGCCTCCAGCCTCCAGCCTCGCCTCTAGTCTCCAACCTCCAGCCTCCAGCCTCGCCTCTAGTCTCCAACCTCCAGCCTCCAGCCTCCAGCCTCGCCTCTAGTCTCCAGCCTCCAGCCTCGCCTCTAGTCTCCAGCCTCCAGCCTCCATCCTCGTCTCTAGTCTCCAGCCTCTAGCCTCCAGCCTCGCCTCTAGTCTCCAGCCTCCAGTCTCCAGTCTCCAGCCTCGTCTCTAGTCTCATCTCCAGCCTCCAGCCTCTAGCCTCGCCTCTAGTCTTGTCTCCAGCCTCCAGCCTCCAACCTCACCTCTAGTCTCTAGTCTCTAGTCTCCAGCCTCCAGCCTCGCCTCTAGTCTCCAGCCTCCAGTCTCCAGCCTCCAGTCTCCAGCCTCGCCTCTAGTCTCGTCTCCAGCCTCCTACCAAGCCTCGCCTGGTCTCTAACCTAGCCTCGAGCCTGTAGACTCTAGTCTCCAGCCTCCAGCCTCCAGCCTCCAGCCTCCAGCCTCTAGTCTCCAGCCTCGCCTCTAGTCTCCAGCCTCCAGCATCCAGCCTCGAGCCTCGCCTCTATTCTCCAGCCTCGCCTCTAGTCTCCAGCCTCCAGCCTCTCCTCTAGTCTCTAGTTTCTAGTCTCTAGTCTCTAGTCTCCAGCCTCCAGCCTCGCCTCTAGTCTCTAGTCTCCAGCCTCCAGCTTCGCCTCTAGTCTCCAGCCTCCAGCCTCTCCTCTAGTCTCTAGTTTCTAGTCTCTAGTCTCTAGTCTCCAGCCTCCAGTCTCGCCTCTAGTCTCTAGTCTCCAGCCTCCAGCTTCGCTTCTACTCTCCAGCCTCCAGCCTCGCATCTAGTCTCCAGCCTCCAGCCTCCAGCCTTGCCTCCAGTCTCCAGTCTCCAGTCTCCAGCCTCACCTATAGTCTCCAGCCTCCAGCTTCCAGCCTCGCCTCTAGTCTCGTCTCCAGCCTCCTACCAAGCCTCGCCTGGTCTCTTGCCTAGCCTCGAGCCTGTAGACTCTAGTCTCCAGCCTCCAGCCTCCAGCCTCTAGTCTCCAGCCTCCAGCCTCCAGCCTCGCCTCTAGTCTCCAGCCTCCAGCCTCCTGCCAAGCCTTGCCTGGTCTCTTGCCTAGCCTCGAGCCTGTAGACTCTAGTCTCTAGCCTCCAGCCTCCAGCCTCGCCTCTAGTCTCCAGCCTCAAGCCTCCAGCCTCCAGCCTCGCCTCTAGTCTCCAGCCTCCAGCTTCCATCCTCGCCTCTAGTCTCATCTCCAGCCTCCTGCCAAGCCTCGCCTGGTCTCTTGCCTAGCCTCGAGCCGTTAGTCTCCAGCCTCCAGCCTCGCCTCTAGTCTCCAGCCTCCAGCCTCCAGCCTCCAGCCTCCAGTCTCTAGTCTCTAGTCTCTAGTCTCCAGCCTCCAGCCTCCAGCCTCGCCTCTAGTCTCCAGCCTCCAGCCTCCAGCCTCGCCTCTAGTCTCCAGCCTCCAGCCTCCAGCCTCGCCTCTAGTCTCCAGCCTCCAGCCTCCAGCCTCGCCTCTAGTCTACAGCCTCCAACCTCCAGCCTCGCCTCTAACCTCCAGCCTCTCCTCTTGCCTCTAGCCTCTAGCCTCTAGCCTCTAGCCTCCAGCCTCACCTCCAGTCTCCAGTCTCCAGCCTCGCCTCTAGTCTCCAGCCTCCAGCTTCCAGCCTCGCCTCTAGTCTCATCTCCAGCCTCCTGCCAAGCCTCGCCTGGTCTCTTGCCTAGCCTCGAGCCATTAGTCTCCAGCCTCCAGCCTCGCCTCTAGTCTCCAGCCTCCAGCCTCCAGTCTCTAGTCTCTAGTCTCTAGTCTCTAGCCTCTAGCCTCTAGCCTCCAGCCTCCAGCCTCACCTCTAGTCTCCAGCCTCCAGCCTCCAGCCTCGCCTCTAGTCTCCAGCCTCCAGTCTCCAGCCTCACCTCTAGTCTCCAGCCTCCAGCATCCAGCCTCGCCTCTAGTCTCCAGCCTCCAGCCTCCAGCCTCACCTCTTCTCTCCAGCCTCCAGCCTCCAGCCTCGCCTCTAGTCTCCAGCCTCCAGCCTCGCCTCTAGTCTCCAACCTCCAGCCTCCAGCCTCCAGCCTCGCCTCTAGTCTCCAGCCTCCAGCCTCGCCTCTAGTCTCCAGCCTCCAGCCTCCAGCCTCGTCTCTAGTCTCCAGCCTCTAGCCTCCAGCCTCGCCTCTAGTCTCCAGCCTCCAGTCTCCAGTCTCCAGCCTCGTCTCTAGTCTCATCTCCAGCCTCCAGCCTCTAGCCTCGCCTCTAGTCTTGTCTCCAGCCTCCAGCCTCCAACCTCACCTCTAGTCTCTAGTCTCTAGTCTCCAGCCTCCAGCCTCGCCTCTAGTCTCCAGCCTCCAGCCTCGCCTCTAGTCTCCAGCCTCCAGCCTCCAGCCTCGTCTCTAGTCTCCAGCCTCTAGCCTCCAGCCTCGCCTCTAGTCTCCAGCCTCCAGTCTCCAGTCTCCAGCCTCGTCTCTAGTCTCATCTCCAGCCTCCAGCCTCTAGCCTCGCCTCTAGTCTCGTCTCCAGCCTCCAGCCTCCAACCTCACCTCTAGTCTCTAGTCTCTAGTCTCCAGCCTCCAGCCTCGCCTCTAGTCTCCAGCCTCAAGCCTCCAGCCTCCAGCCTCGCCTCTAGTCTCCAGCCTCCAGCTTCCATCCTCGCCTCTAGTCTCGTCTCCAGCCTCCTGCCAAGCCTCGCCTGGTCTCTTGCCTAGCCTCGAGCCGTTAGTCTCCAGCCTCCAGCCTCGCCTCTAGTCTCCAGCCTCCAGCCTCCAGCCTCCAGCCTCCAGTCTCTAGTCTCTAGTCTCTAGTCTCTAGTCTCTAGTCTCTAGTCTCTAGTCTCTAGTCTCTAGTCTCTAGCCTCTAGCCTCTAGCCTCTAGCCTCTAGCCTCTAGCCTCCAGCCTCCAGCCTCGCCTCTAGTCTCCAACCTCCAGCCTCCAGCCTCGCCTCTAGTCTCCAACCTCCAGCCTCCAGCCTCCAGCCTCGCCTCTAGTCTCCAGCCTCCAGCCTCGCCTCTAGTCTCCAGCCTCCAGCCTCCAGCCTCGTCTCTAGTCTCCAGCCTCTAGCCTCCAGCCTCGCCTCTAGTCTCCAGCCTCCAGTCTCCAGTCTCCAGCCTCGTCTCTAGTCTCATCTCCAGCCTCCAGCCTCTAGCCTCGCCTCTAGTCTCGTCTCCAGCCTCCAGCCTCCAACCTCACCTCTAGTCTCTAGTCTCTAGTCTCCAGCCTCCAGCCTCGCCTCTAGTCTCCAGCCTCCAGCCTCCAGCCTTGCCTCCAGTCTCCAGTCTCCAGTCTCCAGCCTCACCTATAGTCTCCAGCCTCTAGCTTCCAGCCTCGCCTCTAGTCTCGTCTCCAGCCTCCCACCAAGCCTCGCCTGGCCTCTTGCCTAGCCTCGAGCCTGTAGACTCTAGTCTCCAGCCTCCAGCCTCCAGCCTCGCCTCTAGTCTCCAGCCTCCAGCCTCCAGCCTCGCCTCTAGTCTCCAGCCTCCAGCCTCCAGCCTCGCCTCTAGTCTCCAGCCTCCAGCCTCCAGCCTCGCCTCTAGTCTCCAGCCTCCAGCCTCTCCTCTAGTCTATAGTCTCTAGTCTCTAGTCTCTAGTCTCCAGCCTCCAGCCTCGCCTCTAGTCTCCAGCCTCCAGCCTCGCCTCTAGTCTCCAGCCTCCAGCTTCGCATCTAGTCTCCAGCCTCCAGCCTCCAGCCTCGCCTCTAGTCTCCAGTCTCCAGCCTCCAGCTTCGCCTCTAGTCTCCAGCCTCCAGCCTCGCCTCTACTCTCCAGCCTCCAGCCTCGCATCTAGTCTCCAGCCTCCAGCCTCGCCTCTAGTTTCCAGCCTCCAGCCTCCTGCCAAGCCTCGCCTGGTCTCTTGCCTAGCCTCGAGCCTGTAGACTCTAGTCTCGTCTCCAGCCTCCAGCCTCCAACCTCACCTCTAGTCTCTAGTCTCTAGTCTCCAGCCTCCAGCCTCGCCTCTAGTCTCCAGCCTCCAGCCTCCAGCCTTGCCTCCAGTCTCCAGTCTCCAGTCTCCAGCCTCACCTATAGTCTCCAGCCTCTAGCTTCCAGCCTCGCCTCTAGTCTCGTCTCCAGCCTCCCACCAAGCCTCGCCTGGCCTCTTGCCTAGCCTCGAGCCTGTAGACTCTAGTCTCCAGCCTCCAGCCTCCAGCCTCGCCTCTAGTCTCCAGCCTCCAGCCTCCAGCCTCGCCTCTAGTCTCCAGCCTCCAGCCTCCAGCCTCGCCTCTAGTCTCCAGCCTCCAGCCTCCAGCCTCGCCTCTAGTCTCCAGCCTCCAGCCTCTCCTCTAGTCTATAGTCTCTAGTCTCTAGTCTCTAGTCTCCAGCCTCCAGCCTCGCCTCTAGTCTCCAGCCTCCAGCCTCGCCTCTAGTCTCTAGTCTCCAGCCTCCAGCTTCGCCTCTAGTCTCCAGCCTCCAGCCTCGCCTCTAGTCTCCAGCCTCCAGCTTCGCATCTAGTCTCCAGCCTCCAGCCTCCAGCCTCGCCTCTAGTCTCCAGTCTCCAGCCTCCAGCTTCGCCTCTAGTCTCCAGCCTCCAGCCTCGCCTCTACTCTCCAGCCTCCAGCCTCGCATCTAGTCTCCAGCCTCCAGCCTCGCCTCTAGTTTCCAGCCTCCAGCCTCCTGCCAAGCCTCGCCTGGTCTCTTGCCTAGCCTCGAGCCTGTAGACTCTAGTCTCTGGCCTCCAGCCTCCAGCCTCTCCTCTTGCCTCTAGCCTCTAGCCTCTAGCCTCTAGCCTCCAGCCTCACCTCCAGTCTCCAGTCTCCAGCCTCGCCTCTAGTCTCCAGCCTCCAGCTTCCAGCCTCGCCTCTAGTCTCATCTCCAGCCTCCTGCCAAGCCTCGCCTGGTCTCTTGCCTAGCCTCGAGCCATTAGTCTCCAGCCTCCAGCCTCGCCTCTAGTCTCCAGCCTCCAGCCTCCAGTCTCTAGTCTCTAGTCTCTAGTCTCTAGCCTCTAGCCTCTAGCCTCCAGCCTCCAGCCTCACCTCTAGTCTCCAGCCTCCAGCCTCCAGCCTCGCCTCTAGTCTCCAGCCTCCAGTCTCCAGCCTCACCTCTAGTCTCCAGCCTCCAGCATCCAGCCTCGCCTCTAGTCTCCAGCCTCCAGCCTCCAGCCTCACCTCTTCTCTCCAGCCTCCAGCCTCCAGCCTCGCCTCTAGTCTCCAGCCTCCAGCCTCGCCTCTAGTCTCCAACCTCCAGCCTCCAGCCTCCAGCCTCGCCTCTAGTCTCCAGCCTCCAGCCTCGCCTCTAGTCTCCAGCCTCCAGCCTCCAGCCTCGTCTCTAGTCTCCAGCCTCTAGCCTCCAGCCTCGCCTCTAGTCTCCAGCCTCCAGTCTCCAGTCTCCAGCCTCGTCTCTAGTCTCATCTCCAGCCTCCAGCCTCTAGCCTCGCCTCTAGTCTTGTCTCCAGCCTCCAGCCTCCAACCTCACCTCTAGTCTCTAGTCTCTAGTCTCCAGCCTCCAGCCTCGCCTCTAGTCTCCAGCCTCCAGCCTCGCCTCTAGTCTCCAGCCTCCAGCCTCCAGCCTCGTCTCTAGTCTCCAGCCTCTAGCCTCCAGCCTCGCCTCTAGTCTCCAGCCTCCAGTCTCCAGTCTCCAGCCTCGTCTCTAGTCTCATCTCCAGCCTCCAGCCTCTAGCCTCGCCTCTAGTCTCGTCTCCAGCCTCCAGCCTCCAACCTCACCTCTAGTCTCTAGTCTCTAGTCTCCAGCCTCCAGCCTCGCCTCTAGTCTCCAGCCTCAAGCCTCCAGCCTCCAGCCTCGCCTCTAGTCTCCAGCCTCCAGCTTCCATCCTCGCCTCTAGTCTCGTCTCCAGCCTCCTGCCAAGCCTCGCCTGGTCTCTTGCCTAGCCTCGAGCCGTTAGTCTCCAGCCTCCAGCCTCGCCTCTAGTCTCCAGCCTCCAGCCTCCAGCCTCCAGCCTCCAGTCTCTAGTCTCTAGTCTCTAGTCTCTAGTCTCTAGTCTCTAGCCTCTAGCCTCTAGCCTCTAGCCTCTAGCCTCTAGCCTCCAGCCTCCAGCCTCGCCTCTAGTCTCCAACCTCCAGCCTCCAGCCTCGCCTCTAGTCTCCAACCTCCAGCCTCCAGCCTCCAGCCTCGCCTCTAGTCTCCAGCCTCCAGCCTCGCCTCTAGTCTCCAGCCTCCAGCCTCCAGCCTCGTCTCTAGTCTCCAGCCTCTAGCCTCCAGCCTCGCCTCTAGTCTCCAGCCTCCAGTCTCCAGTCTCCAGCCTCGTCTCTAGTCTCATCTCCAGCCTCCAGCCTCTAGCCTCGCCTCTAGTCTCGTCTCCAGCCTCCAGCCTCCAACCTCACCTCTAGTCTCTAGTCTCTAGTCTCCAGCCTCCAGCCTCGCCTCTAGTCTCCAGCCTCCAGCCTCCAGCCTTGCCTCCAGTCTCCAGTCTCCAGTCTCCAGCCTCACCTATAGTCTCCAGCCTCTAGCTTCCAGCCTCGCCTCTAGTCTCGTCTCCAGCCTCCCACCAAGCCTCGCCTGGCCTCTTGCCTAGCCTCGAGCCTGTAGACTCTAGTCTCCAGCCTCCAGCCTCCAGCCTCGCCTCTAGTCTCCAGCCTCCAGCCTCCAGCCTCGCCTCTAGTCTCCAGCCTCCAGCCTCCAGCCTCGCCTCTAGTCTCCAGCCTCCAGCCTCCAGCCTCGCCTCTAGTCTCCAGCCTCCAGCCTCTCCTCTAGTCTATAGTCTCTAGTCTCTAGTCTCTAGTCTCCAGCCTCCAGCCTCGCCTCTAGTCTCCAGCCTCCAGCCTCGCCTCTAGTCTCCAGCCTCCAGCTTCGCATCTAGTCTCCAGCCTCCAGCCTCCAGCCTCGCCTCTAGTCTCCAGTCTCCAGCCTCCAGCTTCGCCTCTAGTCTCCAGCCTCCAGCCTCGCCTCTACTCTCCAGCCTCCAGCCTCGCATCTAGTCTCCAGCCTCCAGCCTCGCCTCTAGTTTCCAGCCTCCAGCCTCCTGCCAAGCCTCGCCTGGTCTCTTGCCTAGCCTCGAGCCTGTAGACTCTAGTCTCGTCTCCAGCCTCCAGCCTCCAACCTCACCTCTAGTCTCTAGTCTCTAGTCTCCAGCCTCCAGCCTCGCCTCTAGTCTCCAGCCTCCAGCCTCCAGCCTTGCCTCCAGTCTCCAGTCTCCAGTCTCCAGCCTCACCTATAGTCTCCAGCCTCTAGCTTCCAGCCTCGCCTCTAGTCTCGTCTCCAGCCTCCCACCAAGCCTCGCCTGGCCTCTTGCCTAGCCTCGAGCCTGTAGACTCTAGTCTCCAGCCTCCAGCCTCCAGCCTCGCCTCTAGTCTCCAGCCTCCAGCCTCCAGCCTCGCCTCTAGTCTCCAGCCTCCAGCCTCCAGCCTCGCCTCTAGTCTCCAGCCTCCAGCCTCCAGCCTCGCCTCTAGTCTCCAGCCTCCAGCCTCTCCTCTAGTCTATAGTCTCTAGTCTCTAGTCTCTAGTCTCCAGCCTCCAGCCTCGCCTCTAGTCTCCAGCCTCCAGCCTCGCCTCTAGTCTCTAGTCTCCAGCCTCCAGCTTCGCCTCTAGTCTCCAGCCTCCAGCCTCGCCTCTAGTCTCCAGCCTCCAGCTTCGCATCTAGTCTCCAGCCTCCAGCCTCCAGCCTCGCCTCTAGTCTCCAGTCTCCAGCCTCCAGCTTCGCCTCTAGTCTCCAGCCTCCAGCCTCGCCTCTACTCTCCAGCCTCCAGCCTCGCATCTAGTCTCCAGCCTCCAGCCTCGCCTCTAGTTTCCAGCCTCCAGCCTCCTGCCAAGCCTCGCCTGGTCTCTTGCCTAGCCTCGAGCCTGTAGACTCTAGTCTCTGGCCTCCAGCCTCCAGCCTCGCCTCTAGTCTCCAGCCTCTAGCCTCCAGCCTCCAGCCTCACCTGCAGTCTCCAGCCTCCAACCTCCAGCCTCGCCTCTAGCCTCTGGCCTCTAGCCTCTTGCCTCTAGCCTCTAGCCTCTAGCCTCCAGCCTCACCTCCAGCCTCGCCTCTAGTCTCCAGCCTCCAGCTTCCAGCCTCGCCTCTGGACTCATCTCCAGCCTCCTGCCAAGCCTCGCCTGGTCTCTTGCCTAGCCTCGAGCCATTAGTCTCCAGCCTCCAGCCTCGCCTCTAGTCTCCAGCCTCCTGCCTCCAGCCTCCAGTCTCTAGTCTCTAGTCTCTAGCCTCTAGCCTCTAGCCTCTAGCCTCTAGCCTCTAGCCTCCAGCCTCTAGTCTCCAGCCTCCAGCCTCCAGCCTCGTCTCTAGTCTCCAGCCTCCAGCCTCCAGCCTTGCCTCCAGTCTCCAGTCTCCAGTTTCCAGCCTCACCTCTAGTCTCTTCTCCATCTCGTCTCGTTGTTTATAAATTAGTATTAGTGAAATATGAATCACTGGGATTGTATGGTGGATTGAGATTAAAAAAGCATTGTCTTCTGAAGTCAAGAGCATGGCTGGGGTGGATAATAGATATTTTACATCATGTTTCATGAGGAAAATGGATGATGACTCTGCAGAGCAATAAGTGAGGATGAGATTGTCAGAATACTGGACGGGATAAATAAAAAGGAAGTACATAAAAGGTTGGTAGGCCATAGAATTGGAAAATTGCCTGGGGCAATTAAATTGTATCCCAGTTTATCCAACAATGTAAGGGTAACCTCTACAGAAGTGTTGACCACCGTCTCTGAATCACCTTGACCTCAGAGTCGGTGAAAAATTAGAGATGTCACGCCTCTGTTCAAAAAATAAGAGAGGGTTAAATTTGACAATTGCAGGAGAATCACCCAATGCCAATTTTAGAGAAACATTTAGAGGAATTAAGGACAATTATTTGGTAATGTTGGGCCAATAAATGAGTCACCATAAAATTGTTGATGGAAAATTGTGGTTAAATAGTTGGATCAAGTTCTTAGAAGTATTAAAGCAGGTGGATAATATTTTGTTTGTGGTCTTCCAAAAGGCATTTAGGAAAGAGCCACAAATCAGTTGTTCCAGACTATGGAATTAAAAGTTCAGTAGTAGTATAGATGTAATAGTCATTTTGGAAGAGAAAGATATGATGGATATTTGTCAGGCTGGAGGTATGCAACCATCTGCAATGGATTAGTACTACAGCTCTCTGAGTTACAGCATACTGATGCAAATTCAACAGTGCATGTTCTCTCATTCTAAAACATCACTATGTAGAGATGATATATTATTCTATTCCAGTGCCATTAACTCGTGTGTCTTGTTTAAGGATATAAACACTAGCAATGCATCAATGATGCTGTTTTCCTTGCTAACATATTTCAAGTGTGTATAATTCTAGTAAACATACGTACAAACTAAAACCAACTCAGGCTATGCCACATTGCAACACTTAAAGGACTGGTGAAAACAGAAACTTTGAACTTCTCCTAGAAATTGCTTTCAGACTATGTTTATAGCAATGGGAGCTGAGGAATAAGGTACCCCCGTACACAGCTTCAGCCTCGGTGGTAATGTTGCATTTCTTCTAGAGTAGTTTGAGTACTGGATATGAGAAGTGGAACCATTCTCCCAGGCTCTTGCCATGAGCTTTCATTGCCAGAATACAGTGCTGTATAGCAGAGGCACGATGGTAGATGATCATTGCCCTGCTGGTGTTGAGCATAAAGCCTATCCTCTAACATGATTCAGTGAATGAGTCTGCATTGACTTGTTCTTGACATCTCAGCAAATGTAAAAATAAGTATCTTCTGTACCCTCCAGCATGACTAGTAAGTTTCAGATTATTGTTCTTCAGGAGGAAGATAGAAATCAGTGTTCCACTAAGACCAGTGCTTGCCATCTTACTATTTGTGCTTTATATTAATGTTGCAGTTAAATTTAGAAATGAGTTATACAGTATCAAAAGCAGGCAATGTATCATACTACGAGACCATCGTCATCATTATGTGTCGTGTCCAATGATGTGGGTGATCATGGCCTGTGGGGAAGACCCTTTCACGCTGTTGTTCTTATTCTTTTCTCTTTCCATAGCCAGCATTGTTCTCGGCAAATTTTTATACAGAAGTGGTTTGTAATTGCCTTCTTCTGGACAGTGTCTTTAAAGGCAGGTGACCCCAGCCATTATCAATGCCTTAGAGATTGTCTGCCTGGTGTTAGTGGTTCCATAACCAGAACTTGTGAAATGCACTAGCGGCTCATACGACCATCTACCACTTGCTTTGAAGGCTTCATGTGACCCTGATCGGGGTGGGGGGGCTGGTGCGGAAGCTAAGCAGGGGCTACACCTTTTCCAGTGGTGACATGTCGGCTAGCGGAGGGAAGGAGCATCTTACACTTCCTTTGGTAGAGGCGTATTTCCAGTCCACCGCCCTATATTACAAGAAGATATTATAAAACATGCAGACTGCTATGTTAATGGGAAATGTAATATTGTAGATAAACATGACTGTGTATTTTGATGGAGAAAACTGAACAATTCTCAACACCCCATCTAACAAGGGCCCTAATGGTGTGAAATATTAAAATGATTTGGGAAATTATAAACAGCAAAACACTAGAATTTACTTCCAAAGGCAGGGAATTCTGAAATAGTGAAATCAACTATTCCAGTGATCATAACACCATTAGTTTCAATTTGATCATGGACAAGGATAGATCTGGTCCTCGGGTTGAGGTTCTGAACTGGAAGAAGGCCAAATTTGAAGAAATGAGAAAGGATCTAAAAAGCGTGGATTGGAACAGGTTGTTCTCTGGCAAAGATGTGATTGGTAGGTGGGAAGCCTTCAAAGGGGAAACTTTGAGGGTGCAGAGTTTGTATGTTCCTGTCAGGATTAAAGGCAAATTGAATACGAATAAGGAACCTTGGTTCTCAAGGGATATTGCAACTCTGTTAAAGAAGAAGAGGGAGTTGTATGAAATGTATAGGAAACAGGGAGTAAATCAGGTGCTTGAGGAGTATAAGAAGTGCAAGAAAATACTTAAGAAAGTAATCAGGAGGGCTAAAAGAAGACATGAGGTTGCCTTGGCAGTCAAAGTGAAGGATAATCCAAAGAGCTTTTACAGGTATATTAAGAGCAAAAGGATTGTAAGGGATAAAATTGGTCCTCTTGAAGATCAGAGTGGTCGGCTATGTGTGGAACCAAAGGAAATGGGGGAAATCTTAAGTAGGTTTTTTGCGTCTGTATTTACTAAGGAAACTGGCATGAAGTCTATGGAATTGAGGGAATCAAGTAGTGAGATCATGGAAACTATACAGATTAAAAAGGAGGAGGTGCTTGCTGTCTTGAGGAAAATTAAAGTGGATAAATCCCCGGGACCTGACAGAGTGTTCCCTCGGACCTTGAAGGAGACTAGTGTTGAAATTGCAGAGGCCCTGGCAGAAATATTTAAAATGTCGCTGTCTACAGGTGAGGTGCCGGAGGATTGGAGAGTGGCTCATGTTGTTCCGTTGTTTAAAAAAGGATCGAAAAGTAATCCAGGAAATTATAGGCTGGTGAGTTTAACGTCGGTAGTAGGTAAGTTATTGGAGGGAGTACTAAGAGACAGAATCTACAAGCATTTGGATAGACAGGGGCTTATTAGGGAGAGTCAACATGGCTTTGTGCGTGGTAGGTTATATTTGACCAATCTATTGGAGTTCTTCGAGGAGGTTACCAGGAAAGTGGATGAAGGGAAGGCAGTGGATGTTGTCTACATGGATTTCAGTAAGGCCTTTGACAAGGTCCCGCATGGGAGGTTAGTTAGGAAAATTCATTCGTTAGGTATACATGGAGAGGTGGTAAATTGGATTGGACATTGGCTCAATGGAAGAAGCCAAAGAGTGGTAGTAGAGAATTGCTTCTCTGAGTGGAGGCCTGTGACTAGTGGTGTGCCACAGGGATCAGTGCTGGGTCCATTGTTATTTGTCATCTATATCAATCATCTGGATGATAATGTGGTAAATTGGATTAGCCAATTTGCTGATGATACAAAGATTGGAGGTGTAGTAGACAATGAGGAAGATTTTCAGAGCCTGCAGAGGGACTTGGACCAGCTGGAAAAATGGGCTGAAAAATGGCAGATGGAGTTTAATACAGACAAGTGTGAGGTATTGCACGTTGGAAGGACAAACAAAGGTAGAACATACAGAGTTAATGGTAAGGCACTGAGGAGTGCAGTAGAACAGAGGGATCTGGGAATACAGATACAAAATTCCCTAAAAGTGGCATCACAGGTAGATAGGGTCGTAAAGAGAGCTTTTGGTATATTGACCTTTATTAATCAAAGTATTGAGTATAAGAGCTGGAATGTTATGATGAGGTTGTATAAGGCATTGGTGAGGCCGAATCTGGAGTATTGTGTTCAGTTTTGGTCACCAAATTACAGGAAGGATATAAATAAGGTTGAAAGAGTGCAGAGAAGGTTTACAAGGATGTTGCCAGGACTTGAGAAACTCAGTTACAGAGAAAGGTTGAATAGGTTAGGACTTTATTTCCTGGAGCGTAGAAGAATGAGGGGAGATTTGATAGAGGTATATAAAATTATGATGGGTATAGATAGAGTGAATGCAAGCAGGCTTTTTCCCCTGAGGCAAGGGGAGAAAAAAACCAGAGGACATGGGTTAAGGGTGAGGGGGGAAAAGTTAATGGGAACATTAGGGGGGGGCTTCTTCACACACAGAGTGGTGGGAGTATGGAATAAGCTGCCAGATGAGGTGGTAAATGCAGGTTCTTTTTTAACATTTAAGAAAAAATTGGACGGATACATGGATGGGAGGTGTATGGAGGGATATGGTCCGTGTGCAGGTCAGTGAGACTAGGCAGAAAATGGTTCGGCACAGCCAAGAAGGGCCAAAAGGCCTGTTTCTGTGCTGTAGTTTCTATGGTTTCTATGGTTAACTGAAACTTCAGAAACTATAAGTTCTCCATTTTGTTCTCCATATCATAAAACAGACATTGGAGCAATGGAAAAAGTCCATAAGTAGTTTATAAAAGTGGTACTAAATTTGGCAGGTTGTGGCCATTGGGAACCACCTCTAACACCATCAAGGAGAACCTCCCAATAAAGTTCATCATCCTTCATAAGATCCTCTGATGAATCTCCTTTGTTTCTTTCCAAGACATGCTGCAATGTTTAGTGGTGTTCAGAGCTGAATATACTTCTTCAGCCAAAGCCGAAACAGTCCTTTAAGTTCCAGCATGTTGCCCGCTGTGATTTCAGTTCATTTTATTTTTCAACCCAAGTAACCCATAATGTCCTTTATCCATAAAGTTCTTTGTCACCGTTAAAGATTTATGTAAATGCAAATCAAGACTTCCTTGCTTATCTGTTCTTTTCAGACTTGTGTCATATACACTTGCTAGCCACTTTATTAGGTACCTGCTGTACCTAATAAAGTGGCCACTGAGTGTATGTTCATAGTCTTCTGCTGCTGTAGCCCAACCTCTTCAAGGTTTGATGTGTTGTACATTTAGAAATGCTCTTCTGCACACCACTGTTGTAACACGTGGTTATTTGAGTTACTGTCGCCGTTCTGTCAGCTCGAACCAGTCTGGCCATTCTCACCTCATTAACAAGCCATTTTCACCTGCAGAACTGCTGCTCACTGGATGTGTCTTTTGCATATCACATCATTCCCTATAAACTCTAGAGATGGTTGTGTGTGAAAATCCCAGGAGCTACTCAAACCCCACCTGTCTGGCATGAACAAACATACCACTGTCAAAGTCACTTAGATCACAATTCTTCCTTAGATCACTTTCTGATGTTTGGTCTGAACAACAACTGAACCTCCTGACCATGTCTATGTGCTTTTATGCATAGAGCTTCTGCCACATGATTCGCTGGTTAGATATTTGCATTAACGAGCAGGTGCACAGGTGTATCTAATAAAGTGGCCAGAGGTACAGTTTATCATACTTCTTCCTTCAAACGCATCGCTTCTTTATACTGAACTTTACTGGTCATGTCTTCTCACATCAATATCCTACGTCAAACTTCACTGTCTATCTTTTGATCATTTCCATTTCAAAAGCAGACTATTTAATGCCTTCTGCAGAGCATACACTTAGTGTGAACTAAAACTGATTCTTGGAGAACACCACCACAAACCACTTTCTGGATAGAAGATCATTATCTGCATTTGTCTCTGGTTTCTTGTTCTCAGACAATCTAGTGTTGTGCTGCTACATCTTCACAGTTCCATGGCTTCAAAATATTCCTCCTAAGCAATATTTTATAAAATTCTTCTAGAGAACCGCATATAAAACAAAGCACATGCATAGAGAAAGTTTCCACTTGCAAAAGTCTCTCGAATTAGGAATCATAAATAAGAATTTAGATAGCCTTGTTTTTTCGCTCTCCTATCCTTCTGCAATTGAAGATTGACACTGAATAAATTGTGCGTACGCCAGTTTTTGGTTAGATTCTCCAGTTGTGAAACTTGACTGGACTCTTTCAAACCAGAGTCACCCCAATGAACCCAATACAATTTCTGCATCTGGACATCAGGAACACACAAGAATTCCCATTCATCGATCCCTTTGCAACACTGCAAGGTGCTCCTGTGACAATCTGGTTGGAACCTCGCCACATCAATAGAGCGGTGCATGTCTAAATTTATTGATGTTTAATAGTGGCTTTACTTTAAATATCAATAAGACTTTATAAGGCTTTGGGTAATTAGAAATTTAAGATGTGGCAAAGCAGAAAAGCAGGATTTAACCTTACATAAAAATGATGGAAAATTCAAGCTGCATAGTTGTCTTTCATGAAGAGTGCTTCATATCTAGAGAATGCTTTCCTTTCCCCACATCCTTTCCTCACAGAGTTTGAACAGAAAGAAAATGCCAGTGAGTGCAACCTTCTGAGCTGGCGTATCTTTTCCGTGCAAGCTCAGTGAGACATCTTAGAACCGGGCCAGAAATTTCTGAGATGTTCTTGCCCCCAGCAGTTTTTTTTTGTTAAGAAACAATTTATTCATAACACTCCAGGCATTACGAGCATAACATACCTGTGAATTTCATCCTGTCATCTTACATTACCCATGATGCTTTCCAAATATCACGTACTGTACATAACAAGATAAACTCTTATTGTACAGAATTATTTTATTTCTCTAAAACAAACAAATTAATCATGATGGGAGCATGTTTCCAATTTTGGCCCAGTGAGGAAACTGGATGCATATAACTCATGAATTTGGTCGTTGGATTACACTCCACTTTTTTGCCTCATATTTATTTGCATCCCCACAAAAAAATCCATGAGTCAGCACATGTAATAAATGTTCTATTCCTCTCCCAGGAAGGGTATTGCCAGCAACGATGGGGGTATGCAAGTGCAAGGGACAGGCATGGTATGGTCCAAGCAGAGTTATGGGATCGTGAGGACGAAAGGCGGGTATCGACACCATCCCAGCTGCACACAAGGGGGCTGAGAGAGGACCTAACTGCAAGCTTTATAATCAGGATGCAAAACAGTTTTAACATAAGGACGGTATAGGTGATACCACGACAAGCTCTTGCTGTCCCTTGTTGACATACTGGAATGGGAAAGGTGTAAAAAGAGACCAGCTGGCCGAGGGGCAAACTGGAAGAGGGCCACGCCAGTCATATCAAAGAGGCCTAAATCCAATCTGCTGCAAACTGCCACATCATGGGAGATGAAGGTCAGTATGAGGAGGAAGCTACAGTTCCCGGAAGTGGTGCAAAACACACTTTGACCAGACATCGTACTGTGGTCCACTGAAGACAAGAACATCATCCTGGTGGAGCTCACAGTGCTATGGCAGGAAGGATACAAGGAGGCTCATGAGAGGAAGGCCCTTCGGTTCCAGTCCTTAGTCCAGGAGTGTAGGGACAAAGGATGGCAGACGTGGCTATTTCCCCATGGAGATCAGCTATAGGGGGTTCACGGCGAGGTCAACATGGAGGTTGCTGTCTGCAGTGGGCCTTGATGAAAAAGCAAGAAACAAGCAGCTCACAGGATGGGGGAGGAAGCAGGAGGAGCCTCTTGCTGGGTGTGGAGCAGGTGAGAGGAGTTGAGCTGGAAGTCAGGAGCAGATGGGCAGTGACCTGACCACCACTGCCGACCCACCAGCTGAAGAGTGTAGTGGTTAAAGGTTGAAACACTCTATAAAGGTTGGGCATCACCTGATGACAACTGCTCCTGTATAAAAGGCATGTTAACTCATCAGGTAAGTAAAGAGAGCCCCCCAGTGCACGATGCAAGCAAATCTCGGGTGAAGCTGTTCTCAGAATAGCAATGTGTAAGGAAACCCAGGAAACGGAGAGGAAATATAGTTCCTAATCAGAACTCTGTGTGACTTGGTAAGGAATCTGCAGGTGACAATGTTGCTATGCGCCTGCTGTCATTCTCCTTGCTAATAGACTCTCTGAGTTTGAAAGGAATATCAGAGTAGCCTAGGCAAATTGCATTTGTAAATGGTATATCCACTGTGGCTACTGTGCATTAGTGATGGAGAGATGATTATTTAGGGTGGTTGTGTCATGTGCCCTGTATTTTGTTAATTGTTGTCTTATCTAGTCATTAAGCCCTTGTGCTTCCTGCTTAATCTTGTTAACTTTATTTTGACTGACACGGGTTTTCAGCATATTGTGCTTATTTAAAGCGAATTCCCAATTAGCTTAGATTGCGGGGTCCTTGTGTATTTCACAAGCGCTTCATCTCACTGTGTTGCTTGGTCAAACCACCAATGTTCAGTTAGAATTCCTGTGAATAAACTCTTGTTTCTGTCTCTACAGAGGAGCCTGTCATTCCTCTTCACGTGGGCCCAGTCATCTGACAGTGCTCGCTGTGACGGGTTAACTGGCTTCCAAACAAACACACACCATAGTCCTGGATGGTGATAAACCTTCTTGAGGTTGTTGAACCAGCATTGATCTAGGCAAATGGAGGGTGGTGATGGCACAAAGACTTTGGGTGTTGGAAGGTCAGTCTCTCATTCCCGGTTTCTCCAGCCTTTGACCGATAGTCTGGTCTAGCTGAGAGTCTGGTTAATGGGAATCCCCAGGATGTTGCTAAAGGGTGCATACAGTGATGGTAATGATATTGAATGTTAAGGAATCATTGCTAAATTGCAATTATTTATGTTTTTGCATATACGTGTGTATGTATATATTATATATTCCTTGATATATTTGAATGGTAAACTGCTGGACTTTTATTGTTATTAGTCAAATTGTGTTAAAAACTTTGTAACATTTAATTCGTAGTTTTCTCAGTGTACTATATTTTGTCTACACTCATTAAATAAACCTTAAAATATAAAAACTTTGAATGTGGGTGGATGTTGCCGACCATGCTTTGCTTGAAAACTCCTCTTCAACAGGCTCAAGTAAGAGAAGTTGTCAATAATCAATCATAAAGTCATTGTGTTATATAGTAGAGAGTGGTGGGGTGGAGATACATCTCTACCAAAGGAGGTGTAAGGTGCTTCTTCTCTCCACTAGCCTGCAGGTCACCTCTGGGCAAGCCATAGCACCAGTCAGTCCCCCGATCAGGGTCACGTGAAACTATGGCAGCAGGTGGTGGATGGTCGTATGAGCAGCCAGTGCATATCACAAGTCCTGGTTCTGTGACCACTGACACCAGGCAGACACTCTCTGAAGGGTATTGATAATGTCTGAGGTCTCCTGCCTTGTAAAGACACTGTCCAGAAGAAGGCAATGGCAAACCAATTCTGTCGAAAAGTTCGCCAAGAACGATCATGATCATTTGACCATGATCGCCCACATCATACAGCACAGCACATAACGATGTTGATATTATACAGTACAGAAACAGGAACTTCCACTGTGTGTCTATCTATGCTAACTCCATTTACCAGCACTTGTTCCATCACCTTTGACATTTTAGACTGGATAAGCATTGCCTCCATTACACACCTAGGTAATGTATTCAGATTTTAACAAGTGTCTGGGTGAAACAAAGTCATCTTCAGATTCTCTCTACCCCTCCTATCTCATTCTAAACCCATGTCCTCCAGTTTGAGAAACCTCTGCTATAGGGACATTTTCCCACTACCCACTCTATCCACAATCCACTCATCATGCTTTTGCATACTGGCCTTCTCTGTGTTACAAATATTTGAATTTTGGATATTTGTAAATACGACTGAGATGACTTATGAATTTTCAACATTACAAATATTTCTAAAGAATTTTTAAGCAGTTTTGAAACAAGCTTTCCCTAACTTCATAGCAGAGGAAGTGTGTGGGATTTTACATTTAACAAATGTTTTAGAGTTCTTTGTAAAGGTGATCTAAAGAGTAGATGAGAGTAGGACAGCAGATGTTGTCTATTTGGACTTTAGCAAGGCCTTCGACAATGTACTGCGTGGCAAGCTGGTCTGAAAGATTAGGTTCTTTGGAATTCAGGGTGAGTTAGGTAGATTCAGAATGATCTCAAAGGGAAGAAGCAGAGAGTTGTGGTTGAAAGCTGTCTTTTGGAATACAGGCCGGTGTCCAGTGGTGTGCCATAGGGATCCACTGTTGGTACACTTGTTATTTGTTCTTTATATAAATGACATAGAAGTGCATACACAAGCCTTCATCAGCAAGTTTGCAGATAACATAAAATTAGGAGGTGTTTCTGATAGTGAAGAGAGTTATCATATGTTACAGAGTAATCTCAATCAGTTAGGGAAGTGGGCCATAATGAGGCTTTATAATGCGTTGGTCAGACAGCACTTGGAGTATTGGGAGCAGTTTTGGTCCCCCCATCTAAGAAACAATGTGCTGACATTGGAGATGATCAGCAGGAGTTCACACAAATTATCTCAGGAATAAAATGATTAATGTATGAGTAGTGTTTGATGACTCTGGCCCCGTACTCACTGGCATTCAGAAGAATGAGGGGGATCTCATTGAATATTGAAAGGCCTAGATAGGGTGAACATAGAGAGGATATTTTCTATGGAGGTGGAGTCTAGGACCGGAGGGCATAATGTCCGAATACAAAGAGTGGCAAATAGATTGCAATGCAGGTTAAATGTGAGGCAATGTCATTTGGAAAATCAGACCATACCACGTATGAATAATAGGGCATGAGGGAGTGTAATGGAATGGAGGATGACAAGTACGTAGCTCATTGAAAGTGACATTACAGGTAAACAGGGTGGTGAAAAAGGACCTTAGCATGCTGGCCTCCTTTAGTCAGAGAACTGAGTATAGGAACTGGGGTATCACATTGCAGCTGGAGGACACACTTGGAGAACTATGTACAGTTTTAGTCACCTAGTTATTGGAAAGACATAGTTAAATGACACAGTTTGGGTGTACAAAGAGTAAAGGAGGGGGCTTAGTACACAGCCCTGAAGGGCACCTGTGTTGAGGGTAGCAGGGGCAGAGGTGAGGGAGCCCACTCTTACCACCTGTGGGCGATCTGACAGGAAGTCCAGGATCCTGCTACACAAGGCAGGGTGAAGGCTGAGCTTTCTGAGCTTCTTGTTGAGCCCGGATGGAGTTAGGGTGTTGAATAATGAACTGTAGTCCAAGGACAGCATTCTCACATAAGCATCCCTCTTCTCCAGATGTGTAAGGACAGTACGTAGAGCAGTGGCTATCGTGTCATCTGTCGATCGGTTGTTTCGGTAGGCGAATTGTAGTGGGTCCACTGTGGGTGGCAGCAAGCTGCAGATGTAGTCCTTGATCTGCCCCTCAAAGCATTTACTTATTATTGAAGTCATTGCAACAGGACGCCAGTTGTTCAGACATGTTACCTTGGTCTTTTTAGATACAGGAACAATGGTGGATAATTTGAAGCAGGAGGGCACTCTACACTGGGAGAGGGAGAGATTAACAATGTCTGTAAACACACTCGCCAGTTGTGCCACACACATCCTGAGTACCCATCCTGGGATGCCGTCAGATCGCACAGACTCGTTGGAAACACCTGTGTACTTCAGCCTCAGAGATGACCAGGCTGCAGATCACATCAGCAGCTCTCCTCGGGCTCATCAGTATTGGCAACACTGAATTGAGCGTTAAAAAAAAGATTTAGCTTGCCTAGCAGAGAGGCAGTGATATTGATAAATCCACTGCATTTACCTTTGAAGTCTGTGATGGTGTGCAGATGTTGCCATAAGCTGCGTGTGCTGTTGGTGGAGAGTTGAGACTGAATCCTGAACCCTGTATTGTTGTTTCGCTGCCCTGATGATTACACAGATCGTAGCTGCATTTCTTCAGTTCCTGCTGATTCCCAGCAATGTAAGCTCTATGTCACACGATAAGTGTTGCTCGTACAGAACTGTTAATCCAGGGTCAAAATTGATTAGGGAGCTTCAGGTAAAAGACCCTTGGGAAACAGTGATCATAGAATTCACTCTGCAGTTTGAGAGGGAGAAGCTAAAGTCAGATATATCAGTATTACAGTGGAGTTAAGGGAATTCCTGAAGCATGAGAGAGGAGCTGGCCAAAGTTGATGAGTAGGAAACACTATCTGGGATGATGGCAGAATAGCAATGGCTAGAGTTTCTTTAAGTATTTCAAAAGGTACAGGATAGATACATTTCAAAAATGAAGAAGTATTCAAAATAAGAAGAAGTATTCTAAAGAGAAGTTTATGCCACCATGACTGACAAGGGAAGTTAAAGGCAGCATAAAACCAAAAATTAGTGGAAAGTTAGAGGATTGGGATGCTCTTAAAAACCAACAGAGGGGAACTGAAAAAAAACCATAAGGAGAGAAAACATGAAATAATTTATATGGTTATATAAACTGGAAAGAGTGAGAAAAAAATTAGGAGGAAGTTTCCAGGACAGAATTGTTCTATGACTCTAGGTGTAAGTGTGAGGTGAATCAAGTGATTTGAAGTTAGCCAGTGCAGATACAGCTTTACAGTGTGGATTTATGCTGCTGAGGTGCAGGCAATATTTTCATTGGAAATTAATGGCCTGAGATGCTGTACATTCTGTTTGGAAGTTTGCACGGAGATGGATTTGATGGCTGTTGAAGATTTGCAGGCATCTTCGGGTCAGAATGGGAACGTGCCTTTCGGTCTAACTGGTCCATAGCAACCACAATGTCCATCTACAATAGTCCCACTTACCCTCCTTTGGCCCATACACCTTTCCTATCCATGTATCTGTCTAAAGGTTTCTTAAGTGTTGCTAATATGTGGCCCTTCAGCTTCCAGTTAAGTCTCTCCCTTCTCACCTCCGTTCCCTGCCCAGTACAATCGCATCCTTCCTATAGTATATATTTATTTATTATTTATGTTATTTAGAGATTCAGCATGAAGCAAGCCTTTCTGGCCCGCAGAGCCGTGGCACCCAGCAACCCACCGATTTAACCCTAGCCTCAGCAGGGGACAATTTACAATGACCAAGTGACCTACTAACCAGTCAGTCTTCGGACTGTGGAAGGAAACCAGAGCACCCGGAGGAAAGCCAGGCACACACTGAAGGGTCTCTGTCCGAAACATCAATTGTACTCTGCAGATTTTCTCTCGTGTATGTGCAAACTTGTTTACAGAGGGTGCCGGAATTGAACTCTGAACTCCGATGCCCCAAGGCGTAATAACGTCACACTAACCACTACGCCACTGTGTATGATGATGAGAAATGCACACAATATGCTCTATGTGGCTTAAGCAGTGAAATCTAAAGTTGTACATTGCATTCCTGCTCTTATATATTATGTCCAAATAATGAAGTCATCCACCTTATATATCTCCCTTACCACCTTATCTACGGTATATCTCTTGCCTCCTATCGAATTTGGACCTGCACAATAGGATCCCTCTTTTTTTCAATACTCCCTGGGGCCCCACCATATGGTGTGTATGCACTTGCCTTTTCCATCTTCCCAAACAAGTCAGCTCACAACTATCAGGATTAAACAAAGGGTTGGAGGTGTTGTGGATAGTGTGAAGGGCTGTCAGAGGTTACGGCGGGACATTGATAGAATGCAAAACTGGGCTGAGAAGTGGCAGATGGAGTTCATCCCAGATAAGTGTGAAGTGGTTCATTTTGGTAGGTCAAATATGATGACAGAATATAGTATTAATGGTAAGACTCTTGGCAGTGTGGAGGATCAGAGGGATCCTGGGATCCGAATCCATAGGACGCTCAAAGCAACTGCGCAGGTTGACTCTGTGGTTAAGAGGGCATACGGTGTATTGGCCTTCATCAATCATGGACTTGAATTTAGGAGCTGAGAGGTAATGCTGCAGCTATATAGGACCCTGGTCAGACCCCACTTGGAGTACTGTGCTCAGTTCTGGTCGCCTCACTACAAGAAGGATGTGGAAACCATAGAAAAGGTGCAGAGGAGATTTACAAGGATATTGCCTGCATTGGGGAGCATGCCTTATGAAGACAGGTTGAGTGAACTCAGCCTTTTCTCCTTGGAGCGACGAAGGATGAGAGGTGACCTAATAGAGGTGTATAAGATGACGAGAGGCACTAATCGTGTGGATAGTCAGAGGTTTTTTCCCAGGGCTGAAATGGCTGCCACAAGCGGGTACAGATTTAAGGTGCTTGGAAGCAGGTACAGAGGAGATGTCAGGGGTAAGTTTTTTCCACAGAGTGGTGAGTGTGTGGAATGGGCTGCCGGCAAGGGTGGTGGAGACAGATACGATAGGGTCTTTTAAGGGACTTTTGGATAGGTATATGGAGCTTAGAAAAATAGAGGACTATGGGTAACCGTAGTAATTTCTAAAGTAAGTACATGTTTGGCACAGCTTTGTGGACCAAAGAGCCTGTATTGTGGTGTAGGTTTTCTATGTTTCTATGATTCTAATCTTTCTCTATCATTGCTCTGGCGATGTTACCAACTTACTAATATCATCTTGTAGTCTGAGGCTACTCTCCTTGTTATCAACACCACCAATTCCAGTGCCTTTGGTGAACTTCCTCATATCTCACCTTCGCATCCAAATCATGGCTGTGCATGACAAACAGTAACCGTCCCATGTGTTGTGACTGGTCACAGGCTTCAAGTCACAGAAGCAATCACAAGCCATCATCCTCGGTCTCCTAATTGTAAGCCATACTAGGACACAGTTTTCCAAATTGCCCTCAATGCTATGGGCTTAGATCCAATCTTCCATGCAGGACTTGCTAAGTGACTTACTGATATCCATGTGTATCAGTGCACCTTATTACTTCCCTGAAAACTTCAATCAAATTGGTTGTACAAGGTCTTCCCCTCAACAGGGCTCTTCGCACTAATTTTGGTTAAACCTTGCCTTTCCAAAAGCGGGTTGACTCGGTGTAGTTATCTTTCTTTCTGGGTCTGGCCTGGCAATGATAAAGGACTAACCCATAGATCAAGTTCCCCAATTTTCCATGTTTGCTTGGCTAGCTTCAACCAGATTTGCTGATAAAATTAAACAAGTTATTGGCGCTGGGGAGTGGTGACTCTGCATGCAATTCTGAAGAGAATCATCAAATGCAGTGGATTCCGGTTAAGTGGGACACATTAGGACCAGTACATTTTGGCCAAATTAAACAGCTTCTCCAATCAGCCGAAGACCATATGATCATAAGTCCATAAGACATAGGAGCAGAATTAGGCCACCTGGCTGATCGAGTATGCTTCGCTATTTAATCATGGCTGATCCATTTTTTCCCTCCTCCTCAACCCCAGTTCCTGGCCTTCTCCCTGTAGCCTTTGATGCAATGTCCAATCAAGAACCTATCAATCTCTGTCTTAAATACACCCAACGACCTGGCCTCCACAGCTGCACTTGGCAACAAATTCCACAAATTTACCACCCTTTGGCTAAAGAAATTTCTCCATATCTCTGTTTTGAAAGGGCGCCCCTCTATCCTGAGGCTGTGCCCTCTTGTCCTAGACTCTCCCACCATGGGAAACATTCTTTCCACATCTACTCTGTCTAGGCCTTTCAACATTCAAAAGGTTTCAATGAGATCCCCCCCCTTCATCCTTCTAAGTTCCAGCGAGTACAGATGCAGATCCATCAAACGTTCCTCGTATGAGAACCCTTTCATTCCTGTCCATTTCGAACACCTCTCTCCCCTTTCTACATCTTTCTGTCTCTATCTCTGGAGACAGCTTATCTACTGATGTCTACTATAAGCCTGCAGACTCTCACAGCTATCTGGACTATTCCCCTTCTCACCCTGTCTCTTGCAAAAATGCCATCCCCTTCTCGCAATTCCTCCATCTCCGCCGCATCTGCTCTCAGGATGAGGCTTTTCATTCCAGGATGAAGGAGATGTCCTCCTTTTTTAAAGAAAGGGGCTTCCCTTCCTCCACCATCAACTCTGCTCTCTAAAGCATCTCTCCCATTTCACGCACATCTGCTCTCACCCCATCCTTCCACCACCCCACTAGGAATAGGGTTCCCCTGGTCCTCACCTACCACCCCACCAGCCTCCTGGTCCAACATATAATTCTCCGTAACTTCTGCCACCTCCAATGGGATCCCACCACCAAGCACGTCTTCCCCCCCCCCTCTGTTTTCCACAGGGATCGCTCCCTACGTGACTCCCTTGTCCATTCGTCCCCCTCATCCCTCCCAACTGATCTCCCTCCTGGCACTTATCCTTGTAAGCGGAACAAGTGCTACACATGCCCTTACACTTCCTCCCTCACTACCATTCAGGGCCCCAGACAGTCCTTCCAGGTGAGGCGACACTTCACCTGTGAGTTGACTGGGGTGATATACTGCGTCCGGTGCTCCCAATGCGGCCTTCTATGTATTGGTGAAACCCGGCGCAGACTGGGAGACCGCTTTGCTGAACGCCTACGCTCTGTCCGCCAGAGAAAGCAGGATCTTCCAGAGGCCACACATTTTAATTCCATGTCCCATTCCCATTCTGATATGTCTATCCACGGCCTCCTCTATTGTCAAGATAAAGCCACACTCAGGTTGGAGGAACAACACCTTATATTCCGTCTGGGTAGCCTCCAACCTGATGGCATGAAACAGTGATTTCTCAAACTTCCGTTAATGCCACTCCTCCCCCTCATACCCCATCCGTTATTTATTTTATATATATACATATTCTTCTTCTCTCTCTCCTTCTTCTCCCTCTGTCCCTCTCACTATACTCCTTGCCCATCCTCTGAGCTTCACTCCTCCCCCTTTCTTTCTCCCTGGGCCTCCTGTCCCATGATCCTCTCATATCCCTTTTGCCAATCACCTGTCCAGCTCTTGGCTCCATTCCGCCCCCTCCTGTCTTCCCCTATCATTTCGGATCTCCCCCTCCCCCTCCCACTTTCAAATCTCTTACTAGCTCTTCTTTCAGTTAGTCCTGATGAAGGGTCTCGGCCTGAAACGTCGACTGTACCTCTTCCTAGAGATGCTGCCTGGCCTGCTGCGTTCCCCAGTAATTTTTATATGTGTTGCTTGAAATTCCAGCATCTGCAGATTTCTTCGTGTTTGCATCCTTGTACTCTGTTATTATTTTTTCTGCCTTATTTTCTAGCGGTCCTATATCCACTCTCATTTCTCTTTTGTTTTTAACATACTTGAAAATCTTTTACTATCTTCTTTGATATTATTTGCTAGCTTGATTTCATATTTCATCTTTTCCCTTCTAATGATTTTTTTAGTTACTCTCCGTAGGTTTTTAAAAACTTACCAATCCTCTAACTTCCCACTAATTTTTCTTTGTCGTATGCTCTTTCTTTTACTTTTACAATAGCTTTGACTTCAGCCACAGTTGTATTATTTAATCATTTGAGTATTTCTTCATTTTTGGAATACACATGTCCTGCACCTTCCTCATTTTTCCTAGAAACGCATACAATTGCTGTTCTGCTGACATCCCTGCCAGCAGCTCCTTCCAATTTACTTTGGCCAACTCCTCTCTCACACTGTAATTTCCCTTACTCCAATGAAATACTGCTACATCAGACATCACTTACTCCCTATCAAATTTCAAGTTGAACTCAATCATATTGTGATCTCCGGTTCCTCAGCATTCTTTTACCTTAAGCTCCCTAATTGCCTCGGTTAATTGCATAACACCCAATCCAGTATAGCTGCTCCCCTAGTAGGCTCAAATACAAACTGCTCTAAAAAGCTATCTCTTAGGCATTCAACAAACTCACTCTCTTGAGACCCATTACCAACCTGATTTTCCCAATCGACCTGCATGTTAAAGTCTCCCATGACTACCATAACATTGCCCTTTTCACTCGCCTTTTCTGTTTCCTGTTGTAACCTGTGGTCCACCTCCCAGACACTGTTGGGAGGCCTGTATATAACTGCCATCAGCGTCCTTTTACCCTTGCAGTTTATTTACTCAACCCACAAGGATTCAACATCTTCTGATCCTATGTCACATCTTACTACTGATTTGATGCCATTCTTTACCAGTAGAACCACACCACCCCCTCTGCCTACCTTCCTATCCCTCCAATAAAATGTGTAACCTTGGACATTTAGCTCCCAACTACAACCATCCTTCATCCACAATTCAGTGATGGCCACAACATCATACCTGGCCACCTGTAATAGTGCAACAAGATCATCCACCTTATTTCTTATACTACGTGTATTTAGATACAACACCTGTATTTGCTGTACTGTATTTGCTATCCTTTCTGATTCTGCATCCCTAATGATTTGATACTCAGCCTGTTTGCTGCAACTAAGTCTCATCACATGCCTGTCCTTCCTGACAATCTGATTGCACGTTATCTTTACTTTTTTACCATCTGTCCTTTCCTGAGTCCCTTCACTCCAGTTCCCACCCCCCTGCCAAGTTAACTTAAACCCTCCCCAGCAGCTCTAACAAACCTGCCCGTGAGGATATTGGTCCCCCTCAGGTTCAGGTGCAACCCGTCACTTTTGAACAGGTCAGACCTCCCCCAGAAGAGATCCCAGTGATCCAAGAACCTGAAGCCCCGCCCCCTGCACCAGCTACTCAGCCATGCATTTATCTACAAAATCATCCTGATTCTACCCTCACTGGCGTGTGACACAGGTAACAATCCAGAAATTACTACCCAGGAGGTCCTGCTTCTCAGCTTTTTACCTTTCTACCTAAATTCTCTTTTCAGGACCTCATTGCTTTTCCTTCCTATGTCATTGGTACCAATATGTACCAAGACATCTGGCAACTCCCCCTCCCTCAAGATGTTGTGGACACGATCTGAGACATCCCTGACTCTGGCACCTGGGAGGCAACATACCACCTGGGTGTCCTGTTCACGTCCACAGAATCACCTGTCTATTCCCCTCAATATCAAGTCCCCTATCATTACTGCTCCCTTCTTCTCTCTCTTCCCCTTCTGCACCACGGACCCACACTCAGTGCCTGTAACCCAGTCGCCGTGGCATTCTCCCAGGAGGTAATCCCCCACAAAAGTATCCAAAGCGGTATACTTGTTTTTGAGGGGAATGGCCACAGGGGTGCTCTACTCTAACTGCCTATTTCCATTTCTCCTGACGGTCACCCAGCTACTCGCCTCCTGTAATTTCGGGGTGACTACCTCTCGGTAACTTTGATCAATTATATTCTTGCTCTCTCGTACAAGCCAAAGATCATCCATTTGCTGCTCCAGATCCCTAACACAGTCTTCAAGGAGCTGCAGCCGGATGTACTTCACGCAGATGTAGCTCCCTGGGAGACTCTGGGTCTCCCAGTTCTCCCACATCTGGCATGAAGAGCACACCACAGCCATTTAAATAGTACAGTAAGAGAGAGAGAAAAAAACGAAAAAGAAGCCTTAACAGACTCTTTGCACAGAGCCAACGCCTCTTCATAGCCGAACCCTCTTTTGAGCCAAAGCCTGTCACTTCTACTCTTGCCACTGGCCTACTCCTGACCACAGCTACGCTGCTTATCCCTTCTGTACTTTTATTTAGTTCATAGAGCTCTGTTGATGATGCTGATAGGCCATGCACAATGGACAAACACCCCTGAAGCTCCCTTTTTAATTAACCGCCGCCAACCTGTGGAAGACTATCTGATCAACTGCCACCAACGTGTCCCTTGTGGAACCAGGGGAGCCATCACGTGACCACTGTTACACCACCAGCAAGGATGCATACCGTGCATTTTACTGTCACGCCTGACCGCTGAGGATCACATCCAGAGTGGTGAGGCTCACCAAGGTATGGTCAAGGGAGATGGAGGTGCACTCACAGGAGCTCTTTGAACTGGTGGACTGAACAATATTCAAGGATGCATCTTCGGACCTGAATGAATACGTCACGATTGTCACCGACTTCATCAAGACCTGTGTGGATGAATGTGTGCCTTTGAGAACGTAACGGACATTCTCAAACCAGAAGCTGTAGATGAACAAAGAGGTTCACTGCTTGCTGAGGGCTAGATCTGTAATCCAGAATTCTAAGAGAGGTCTGGGCACAACCTACTGAAAGCTATTTTAAGAGTGAAAAATCAATTCTGGATGAAGTTAGAGATGAAATTGAATTCACGTCACCTACATCAGGGCTTGCAGGCCAATTCAAGGCAAAGCCTAAAATAATAAATGGCTGCGATGATTCACTCCCCAGTGAGCTGAATGTCTTTAATACACAGTTTGAAAGGGAGAACAAAACTATACCTGTGAGAATCCCTACAGCATCTGGTGACTCTGTGATATCTATCTGACAGTATCTGAACATCTTTCAATAGTGTTAATGCTTTCATGGCATTAGATCATACCCATGTGTACCTGGCAGGGGACTGAAAATCTGTGCCAAACAACTGACTGCAGCACTCACAGGCACCTTCAACCTCTCACTGGTTCTGTCAGAGGTTCCCAACTGTTTCAAATGGGTATGAATCATGTTGGTTCAAGAAGAGGAGGGTGAGCAGCCTTAATGACTATTGCCTGGTAGTATTCACATCTACTGTGATGAAGTGCTTTGGGAGTTTTTGTATGGCTAGAATTAACTTGTACCTGAGCAAGGATCTGGACCCACTGCAATTTGCCAACCATCACAATAGGTCTACAGTGAATGCAATCTCGCTGTCTCTGATTCAGCTGTGGACCACCTGTTCAACAGCAATACCTAAGTCAGGCTGCTGCTTATTGGTTACAACTCAGCATTCAACACCATCATGCCCTCCTTTCGAATCAACAAGCTCCAAAACCTGGGCCCCTGTACCTCCCTCTGCAACAGAACCCTCGACTTCTCTACGCTCATGACTGTGTGGCTATGCACAGCTTAAAGACCATCTATAAAGCTGACAATGACACAACTGTTGTTGGCAGAATCTCATGGTGACAAGGAGGTGTCACCAGAGAGAGATGGAAAGGCTGGTTGCGTGGTGTTGTAATAACAAAATTTCACTCAATATCAGTAAGACCACGGAATGGTTTGTGGACGTCAACAGGGTGAAATTGGGAGAATACCCAGCAGTTCTCACTAAGGGATCAGCAGCGGAAAGTGTGAGCAGCTTTAAGTTCTTGGGTGTCAGCGTCTCTGAAGATCTATCCTGGGCCCAACATATTGACGTAATTACGAAGAAGGCAACCAGCAGCTATATTGCATTAGGAGTGCGAAGATATTTGGTTTGTCACCAAAGACTCCAGCAAGTTTCTACAAATATACCACGGAGAACATTCTAACTGTGGAGAGTCTTCTAACCGGTTGCATCATCGTCTGATATGGAGGCACCAATGTACAGGATTGGAAAAAGCTGCAGAAGGTTGTAAACTCAGTCAGCTCTGTTATGTCACTCGCCTCTCTATATCCAGGACATCTTCAAAAAGTGATACCTCAAGAAAACGCTACCCATCATGAAAGACCCTCACCATCCAGGACATGTCTTCCTCTCATTACTACTATCAATGAAGAGGTACAGAAGCCTGAGGATGCACACCCAATGCCAGGGAACAGCTTCTTCCCTTCCGCCATCAGATTTCTGTACAACCCATGAACCTCATGATTTTGCTCTCATTTGGCACTATTTATTTATTATTTTTAAATATTTTTGTTAACATTTATATAAGTTTTATATCAGGGACATGTTGTTTGCAGACAACACGACACTGGCAACACACTCTGAAGAGCAACTGCAACGCCTCATGGGCAGCTTCTCAAGAGCCTGCCAGGACTTCAGCTTGACCATCGGCCTGAAGAAGACCAACGTGTTGAGCAGCCCCCTGTCATTACCATCAACAACTATGAGCTGGAGGTAGTTCACGAGTTTACATACCCTGGCTCCATCATCACGGACAGCCTCTCCCTAGACCCCGAGATCAACAGACGGATCGGACGAGCAGCCTCAACATTCGCCAGGCTGACAAAGAGAGTCTGGGAGAACAGAAAGCTGATGACGCACACCAAAGTTGCAGTCTACAGGGCCTGCGTCCTCAGCACACTGCTTTACGGCAGTGAGTCCTGGAGCCTCTACTACAGACAAGAGCGGCGTCTCAACGCCTTCCACTTTCGCAGCCTGAGACGCATCCTGGACATCAAGTGGACTGACCGAGTCACCAGCAGTGAGGTCCTGGCCCGCGCCCAGATACCCAGCCTCTTCACCCTGCTCCAACAACGCTGTCTCCGCTGGCTGGGCCACGTACACCGCATGTCAGATGGGAGGATCCCAAAAGACCTGCTGTATGGGGAACTGGCCTCCGGCAAGAGAACACAAGGGCGGCCCCATCTTCGCTTCAAAGATGTCTGCAAGAGAGACATGAAGTCACTGAACATGAACGTTAAGAGGTGGGAGGACATCGCAAGCGATTGCTTTCGCTAGAGACTGGAACTACGCAGAGGTCTAAAAAGAGGAGAAGAAAAGCTGAGGCTTGCTGCTGAAGAAAAGTGCACTCACCGAAAAAACAGCAGCAAGACAACACTGGAGGACAACGCCTTCAAGTGCAGTCGCTGCAGCTGAGACTGTCACTCCCGTGTGGGCCTCTACAGCCACAACAGATGCTGCTCTAACACAGACTGAAGCAAGACTTTCCAGGCGCAAATCCATGGTCTCACGAGAGTAACAGATGCCACCACCACATATATTACACCACTGCAACACAAGAAATTTCACATCAAGTGTCAGTGATCTTAAACTTGATTCTGATTCTGAACCTGGCAGCAGTTTTAACTGCCCGTAGTCTAATGCTATACATATTATGACCAAGAAAAAATCTGTAGATGCTGGAAATCCGAGCAACACACACAAAATGCTGGAGGAACTCAGCAGGCCAGGCAGTATCTATGGAAAAAAGTACAGTTGACATTTCGGGCCAAAACCCTTTAGCAGGACTACTCTGTGAAGTCTCTTCCATATATGCCTACCCTGAAGAAGTTTAAATCTTCCTTTCAGTCCTGCTGAAGGGTTTCAGCCCAAATGTCGACTGTACTTTTTTCCATAGATGCTGCCTGGCCTGCTGAGTTCTTCCAGCATTTTGTGTGTGTTGAATCTTTGGCTGTTACTTAGGACACAATGTCTACAGGGCTGGACAACTACTGAGAAATTTAAATATTCGATGCTGTTGTGAGTAAGGTTTTAGAAAAAAGTGCAAATAAGCCACAAAGCACCTTTGTAGCTTGTGTTGCTGCAGCCAATATCCAATGGCCTGTGATTATTTTAATCCCAATTTCTACTGTTTATCAAAAAAATTCCTTTGTTATCTTTATCCAAGAACTCCCTGCAATAGAATGGGGAGTGCTTGGGTTCAGATAGCAAAGGAATTTTTTTGATAAATAGTAGAATTTTTAAAATGGTAGAAATTAGAATTTTAAAAATCACAGGTCATTAGATACTGCGTAACAAGGATTACAACTATGCTTTGTTACTTTGTCTTGGCACAGGACAGAAGTGGAGCAGGATAAGTATGCACTAAAAGTTCAACAGATCCGCCTTGAAGTTAAGCTGTTATTAAACTAACAGAAAAGAACAATTCCTGAAACCAGGACTGATGGACCCAATGCCCAATCGATTCTGCAAAAATTTAAAGGTTATCATACTCAGGCATCACAGGAGTAAAACCTGTGATCTAAGGAGTCTGATTCCATATCACCACCCAAGAGCAAGCCCTCAAATCATGGAGAATGGTTGAGAGTTGGCAGCTTTGAATGCTGGAGTGAAGGGTGTGGTAATGGGAATTGGTCGGTGGTGGGTGCGGTATAGAGTATTTCACTGTCGTTAGGAGGAGCATTAATAAAACAAAACAAAACAAATACATACCATACATAGCCTCCGGGTCCAACATATAATTCTCTGTAACTTCTGCCACCTCCAACGGGATCCCACCACCAAGCACATCTTTCCCTCCTCCCCTCTCTGCTTTCCGCAGGGATCGCTCCCTACGCGACTCACTTGTCCATTTGTTCCCCCCCCATCCCTCCCCACTGATCTCCCTCCCGGCACTTACACTTGTAAGCGGAACAAGTGCTACACATGCCCTTACACTTCCTCCCTCACTATCATTCAAGGCCCCAGACAGTCCTTCCAGGTGAGACGACACTTCACCTGTGAGTCGGCTGGGGTGATATACTGCGTCTGGTGCTCCCAATGCGGCCTTCTATATATTGGCGAGACCCAACGCAGACTGGGAGATCGTTTTGCTGAACACCCACACTCTGTCTGCCAGAGAAAGTAGGATCTCCTGGTGGCCACACATTTTAATTCCACATCCCATTCCCATTCTGATACGTCTATCCACGGCCTCCTCTACTGTAAAGATGAAGCCACACTCAGGTTGGAGGAACAACACCTTATATCCTGTCTGGGTAGCCTCCAACCTGATGACATGAACATTGACTTCTCAAACTTCCGCCCCATCTCCCCCTCGTACCCCATCCATTATTTATTTACATACACACACGTTCTTTCTCTCATTCTCCTTTTTCTCCTTCTGTCCCTCTGACTATACCCCTTGCCCATCCTCTGGGTTTTTTCCCCCACTCCGCCTTTTCCTTCTCCCTGGGCCTCCTGTCCCATGATCCTCTCGTATCCCTTTTGCCAATCATCTGTCCAGCTCTTGGCTCCATCCCTCCCCCTCCTGTCTTCTCCTATCATTTTGGATCTCCCCCTTCCCCTCCCACTTTCAAAACTCTTACTAGCTCTTCCTTCAGTTAGTCCTGACGAAGGGTTTCGGCCCGAAACGTCGACTGTACCTCTTCCTAGAGATGCTGCCTGGCCTGCTGTGTTCACCAGCAACTTTGATGTGTGTTACATACCATCCTTCATAGACCTCCAGTTTAATTGCACTTAAGCTCCAAGACACGGTTGGATGGATTGCTATAGAGGTATAGAGTCTTAAAGTTATACAGCACAGGAACATGTCCTCGGCCCAGCGTTTCCATGCCAACCAAGGTGTCCATCTAAGCTAGAACTATATAACAGCATTTGGCCCATATCCCTCTTTCCTATCCTAAACTTTTCCTACCTATGTACCCGAAACTTTGGTCTACTTACCTCCTGCAACTGAGTAACTGTTAGGAGTGAGAAAGGAAATAGGCGGTCTGTGCAGGGTACCTCCGCAGCCATTTCACTTAATAACAAGTAAACCGCTTTGGATATTACTGGGTGAGGACCTAGCAGGGACAGCCTGAGTGCACGAGGTTTAGATGGGGTAGAATTTGATAGGTTTGTCCTTTGGTAAGGATTCCTGACACAATATGTACACAGGCCGACAGGAGGTGAGGTCATACTGGATCTGGTACTAGGCAATGAACCTAGTCAGGAGACAGATCTCTCAATGAGTGAGCTTTTAGGAGAAAGTGAACACAACTCCCTGTTCTTTACCTTGGCCAAACCCTGAAGACAGAGTTCAGGGTTAACGGCAGGATTCATAGTCGTGCAAGTTGATAGAGTGGTTATGAAGGCATATGGTGTGTTTGCCTTCGTTAGTCAAGTGACTGCATTGAAGAGCTGCAAGGAAACATTATAGTTCTTTAAAACTCTGGTTGGACCACACTAAAGGTTGATTTATACTTGTGTGTACTAGCCTACGCTGTGGCCTACACAAGTGGGCTACGCTATTGTGAGCATTTATACTCGTGCGTTGGTGTGTCTGCGTCACTCTGCAATTCACTGCCAAAACGCTAGTTGGCGGTGGGGTTTCTATGCCACTGTGTTGAGTTTCTTCGTGTTGAAACTTAACACGAAGAAACTCAAACTTCAAACAATGGCGACTGAAACTGAAGGAGGGTGAATTTTCTGTGTTTGTCCGGCCACTGAGAGACATGGACGAGGAAATGCATTTCAAATATTTTTGAATATTTTTGGATGTCAGCAGGTAGATCTGACGATTTGGTTCATCATCTCCAACCATTTATTTCGCATCAGTGTACGCACAGTATACTCAGAGACTGCCATCACCATTCGAGTTTAAGCTTCAGGTGGAAGTCAACAGGCTGTAGCAGCTAGCTACAAACTGGCATCAAGCACAGGGTCCTCCATAATTTCGGAGGTCTGTAAAGCTTTATGGAAAGCATTGCAGCCAGAGTTCCTTCCCTGCCCTTCAGTCGCCCAATGGGAAGCTATTGCAGCGTAGGAGGAAATGCGATGCTACCAAGCGGACCAATCACAGTTGTTGAGGTCTGCAACACCGCGATGCGTAGTTACATTTTGGCAGAAGGTGCGCGTTAGGCTACGGTGTGGGGTTCGGTGTAGAGTACAGCGTAGGGTATGCCGCTATGCCGTACTTACGGCGTACATTTGATGCACAAGTATAAATCAGCCTTTAGAGTATTAAGAGGACAGCCAGCAAGTATCTTTTCCCTGGGTTACAATGGCTAATATTAGAGGATATCCTTTTTAAGATGAGTGGAGGAAAGATGATGGGAGATGTTAGTGGCAGCTCTTTCTTTACATAGAGAGAGGTGGGTGCCTGGAACACACTGCTGGGGGTGATAGTAGAGGCGGATACATCTAAGAGACTCTTAGATAGGCATATTGATGAAACAAAATGGATGGTTATGAGCTATGTGGGAGGGAAGGATTAGATTGATCTCTGAATAGGCTAAAAGGATTGATCTTGCAGTAGAGTAGTGGTTAGTGCAACAGCATTACAGCTCGGGGCATTGGATTTCGGAGTTCATTTCTGGCATCCTCTGTAAGAAAGTTTTTTATGCTGCTCCAGTGAGCATGTATTTCCTCTGGGTGCTCTGGTTTCCTGCTACGGTCCAAAGGTACATTTTGTAAGTAATTGGTCATTGTAAGTTGTCCTGTGATTAATCAGGATTAAATAGGTGGTTTGTTGGGCTGCAAGGGCCTACCCTATGCTGCATCTTTAGATTTAAAAAAGTAAAAATAAAATGTCAACACAAATCATTGTGCTATACTATTCCATGTACTGTGTCCTTTGTTCTGTGTTAAGGTACAGCTGAAGTAGATCTTACCATTGCAGTACAGGTTTAAAAGACCAGCCTCTTTGAGGCCTAGTCCTGCATCATTTCCCCATTTTTAAATTCAAGATAGAGGTCGACAGATTTTGAGATATGAAATGAATTGAAGAAAGTGAATGCAGTGAAGGAAAGTAGCACTGAGATAAAAGAATGGCCAAAACCTTGTTGAAAAACAAAACCAATACAAGGGGCTCTTGGCCTACATCAACTGGCATGTCTTATATCCTTACACTGCTTGGAAGTCTATTTAATAATCCTAAAGTATCAAGTATCTTTGAAGTGTCCAAATCGTGGTGGCATTGGGCATCATTCTGACATGTTCAGACTAAAGGGTTGAGTGCGTTGAAACATGCATACATTAAAGCCTAATCTCTTTCCAATCCAGATGAAGAATTTTGATCCAAGATGTTGATTGTGCATTTCCCTCCATACATATGTTTGACCTGCTGAGTTCCCCCTGAGTTGCTCCCGATCCACCCTCTGCAGTTCCTTGAGTGCTCAGTTTCATCCTCCTTCAGTATGACAGTTTTCTTAACCGCTGTAGAACGGACCTGCTTCTGGAACTAGTGTTGCTGACAGTTCATTCAACAGTCTGAGTGAAACTGGCTCCCCCTGGTGGCTGCACTCTGTCTTTGCCCTTTCACCAAGTACAGCAGAATGAATTCTTCCAAAACCAGGGGTTCTTAACCTTTTTTGTGTCATGGCAGTCCAGTGAAGCCTTTGGACCCTTTCTCAGAATAATGTATTTAAACATATAAAATAAAGTACACAGGATTACAAAAAAACCCAATTATATTGAAATACAGTTATCAAAATATAAAAAAAGCAAATTTGTCATATAATGATATATGTCTTTCCATTATTAATGCATAAATTCCCATCCAAGTTCATGGGCTCCCTGCATTCTATGCACAGACCACCCCATGGGTCCTAGGACCCCAGGTTAAGAACTCTTATTCTAAATTCAGTTATCACTGGATGGGCAGGTTGAAGACCTTTTCCCTGAAATGGTGAGAATGATTCTAATAAATAGCTGATAATTGTCTTTTAATTGTATTTCCATTAGCATTCAGCACTTTGGTACTTTGAGTGAGTACCTTCTCTCTGTCTTACCTATTCCCATCTACCATGAGCCAGGATCAGAATCAGAAATAGGTTTAATATCAGGAGTAAATTTGTTGTTTTCCAGTAGCAGTACATCATAATGCATAATAATGAAAAAAAACTTTGAATTACAATAAGAAATATATATAAAAACTAAATTAAGTAAGTCCTGCAAAACGAGAAAAATAATAGTGAGGTGGTATGCAAGGGTTCATTGTCCATTCAGTAATCTGATGGTTGAGGGGAAGAAGATGTTCTTGAAAAATTGGGAGTGTGCCTTCAGGCTCTTATACCTCCTCCTTGATGGTAGCAATGAAAAGAGGACATGTCCTCGGTGATGGGTGTCCTCAATGTCGAATGCCGCCTTTTGATGGTGTTTTTGATGCTGGAAAGGCTAGTTCCCATAATGGAGCTGGCTGAATTTACAACTCTCTGACGTTTTTCCCTATCTGGTGCAGCGGCCGTGCCACACAAGACGATGATACAGCCGATTAGAATGCTCTCCGTGGTACCCCTGTAGAAATTTACGAGAGTCTTTGGCAACATGCTGAGTCTCCTCAAGTTCAATGTGGACTGGTGTGTGTTCCTTCGACTTCCCCTTCCTAAAGAACACAATCAATTCCTTGTTCTTACTGACATTGAGTGCAAGGTTGTTATCGTGACACCAGTCAACCAGCTAATCTATCTCATTCCTGTATGCCTCCTCATTGCCATCTGAAATTCTGCCAACAATAGTTGTGTCATCGGCAAATGGCATTTGAGCTGTGCCAAGCCACACAGTTGTGGGTGTACAGAAAGTGCATCAATATTGATTATCAGCAAGGAGGAGATGTTAAATCTGAGCAGGGGGCTAAGCACGCATCCTTGATATGCATCAATATTGATTATCAGCAAGGAGGAGATGTTATATCAGAGCAGGGGGCTAAGCACGCATCCTTGATATGCATCAATATTGATCATCAGCAAGGAGGAGATGTTATATCAGAGCAGGGGGCTAAGCACGCATCCTTGATATGCATCAATATTGATCATCAGCAAGGAGGAAATGTTATATCTGAGCAGTACAAACTGCGGTCTTCCAATGAGGGATCAATGATCCAGTTGCGGAATGACGTACAGAAGCCCAGGTTTTGGAGCTTGTTGATTAAACCAGAAGGTGTTAGTTGTAATCAATAAACAGCAGCCTGACATAGGTATTGCTGTTGTCCAGGTGATCCAAGGCCAAATTGCGAGCCAGTGAGTTTGCATCTGCTGTAGACCTATTGTTGGGGTAGGCAATATGCAGCAGGTCCAAGTCCCTGCTTAGGCCAGAGTTGATTCTGGCCATGACCAACTTCTCAAAGCACTTTATCATAGTAGGTGTGAATGCAACTGGGTGATAGTCATTGAGACAGCTCACACTGCTCTGCTTGGGCACTAGTATTGTTGTCGCCCTTTTGAAGCAGATGGGAACCTTTGACTGCAGTGGTGAGAGATGGGATGTCCTTGACAGTAGGCTTGCACAGGAATGCTATGGTGAATATTGTACATGATTTTGCCTTCCCCTAGTGCTGAGGAGGTTGAGGAGCATATGATAGCTCTGGGCCTATATTTATTGGATTTTAGAAGAATAGTGGGGAGAGAATCTCACTGAGATCTATCAAATATTGAAAGGCCTAGATAGAGTGGACATTGAGACGATGTTTCATATATTGAGGGAGTATAGGACCAGAGGGCATAGCCACAGAATAGAAGGATATCCCTTTAGAGTAGAGATGAGAATGAATTTCTTTACCAGAGGGCATTAAATTTGTGGAATTCATTGCCAAAGGCAGCTGTGGAGGCCATATCATTCGGTACATTCAAAATGGACGTTGATAGTGTGGTAAACCATATATATATGTTGTAACTGGGTTACCTGTCTGGACACACCCCTCCGCTGACTGCCCCTGTGGCTCCTCCCACAGACCCCTGAATAAAGGCGATTGTGCCACTGCTCCTCCTCTCAGTCCAGGGGCAGACACTCAGCATGCTGGAGGTCACATTTTACTGCGAATAAAAGCCTTTCAGTATTTACTCTACTTTGTCTTTTGGAGTTATTGATGGTGCATCAGATAGGTTCTTGATTAATAAGGGTTAAGGAGAGAAGGTGGGAAATTGGGGTTGAGAGGGATAATGAATCAGCCACGATGGAATGGTAGAGCAGACTTGATGGGCTGAACAGCCTAATTCTGCTCCTGGCTTGTGTTTTTATGGGATCATTGCCTCCTGGCCTCTGTGATTGAAATACTGACCGACGTTAAAACTGTGACCAAGGTGGTTGCTGTCTGGATGTGTCTTGCTCTATTGTTGCAGCTTAATTTCATGTTTTCCAAACTAGGTCATGACGTATTTCAGTGGAAGGTAAAATTGTTATTCAATTGATTGAGCAAAATCATCCTCAATTGTATTCTTCTGGCCATGAACATAATTGTTTGTTTGACAGCAAAAGGGGCTATCTTTGAGCCAGACTGGCTCTTGGGATGGCGAAGAAACTAGGCAGCTGAATAGAGTGCTGAATGAAATGATGTGACATCCATCACTAGTGACCCTTAACACCCAGGGCAGGCCCGTTCGGCAATGCTGCCATCAGGCAGGAAGTGCAGGAGCCTGAAGACCCACACGTCAGGGTTCAACAATAGCTTCTTCCCCACTGCCATCAGGTTCTTGAGCAGACTTGAAAACCCCTAATAATGCCTACCACTGTATTTTCTTTTTCTTTCAAATTACACTAAAGTTGATTTGTTTTTGGAGCTGATGTGGAAAGTATAGAGAGAAGTGGGGCTTTGGATGTCCTAAATTACTGTAACTTGAAGCAGAATACTATGGCAAAGAGGCTGCAGAGCAGTGCAGCTTGTAGAACTGTTACCTCACAGCTCCAGCGGCCTGGGCTCAACCCTGATCTCTGGTGCTGTCTGTGTGGAGTTTGCTTGCTCTCCCTGTGAATGTATGGGCTTCTTCCAGGTGCTACACATTGATGGGGAATACCTAGAGGGGGGATTTGGGGAATCTGATTGCAATCTAAGGAGGTTAAGATTGATAAGATTGGTTAGTTTAAAACTGGGTAAAACTGGGTGTTTGAAGACCGGATGGTCTGATTCTGCATTGTATTTCTTTCTGACTCTTTCTGGCTCAATATGATCCTCAAAACCTGTACAAACTGAATCAATATATCAAAGCAACACAGAGTTTGGTATGCTCAGACCTCATTGTTTACAACCTCAGCCTCTCCTTGACCTCCCTTCCATCTTCTCCATTTCCTGCCACCCAGGCATGTCAACTTCCCCTTCTCACTGCCCAGACACATTGCCTTCTTCATCCCTGACCCTAACCATTAACCTTCCTCAATCATCCACTCTCTTGTACCCAGCATCACTTTATGGATATACAATCAATCTATATATAAGCTATCTTATATTTTTATATTTCTTGTGTTTTTTTAAATTATTTGTTTTATTTGTGTTGCATTGGACCCCAAGTAACAATTATTTCATTCGCCTTACACTTGTGTACTGGAAATGACATTAAACAATCTTGAATCGCGAATATTTATTTATTTATTTAATGAGATAGAGTGAATAGGCCCTTCGAGCCACACAGCCCAGCAACCCCTGATTTAACCCCATGTTTGCCTTCATTTGCCTTTGCATAAGCTTCCAGTTACACTCAACATCTTTTTATTCTCAGTCATGTTCACCTAGGGCACTGTCACTACCACCTTCAGGGCAGCAATCCACATCAAGTTCACACCTACTTGACATCCTTTCTTGGCTGTGCTCACCACAGCAGGTTATCCAGCACGCTTTGCCTGGGTGAGATATTGAAAGTTGAGGGTCAATCCCTCTCCTCCGGCATTGCAAACTGTCCATTCACAAGAATGAAGCCCCTGTCATCCACAGTAGTGCGGGTGTGTTTACTGGCATCCTAACTCTGGTTTACGGATGGCAGCGTCTTTACACCTTTGCCTCCTTTTGCCTGTGGTTACTCTTCCAGTGACACAGTCTCCATTCACCTCAGTGCATCACTTTCACTCTGTGCAGTCCTCGCCCCTCCCATTACGCACACCAGTGGTGAGATAAAGGATGTGTTACAGCTTCCCAACCCTGAACTACTAGGTACAGCCCCTTTGAAGCTGTACGAGTCCTCAGTTACCTCCTCACTCCCACTTCGGTGCCTCTGTCCTAGCTGTTCTGACTGTTCTGACATGCACTGTTACTTTGTCAAAATCCCAAAGGCACAGGAGTTACCACACCAGATCACAACTGATTTGTCCACCCACTCAGAGAGCTTCATGCCTAAAAACACGCCCTGCTTATTTCCTGTGTTGCATTCTCATTGTCACCCCACAGTAAAAATGAAGTCAGATTTATCTCTCACTTTGGTTCACACCTCCAGGACTCATCCAGTTCTAAGCACGCATAGTGATAGACATTGAAGTTCTCCACACGGGGTACATTATGTGCCCTTACATCAAGTGCTGTTGAGAAGGGAGAAGTAGTGATTGTCCAGCTGAGGGAGGGAGGTGGTGGTGATCAGGAGTTTGTCTTGTCACTCTTTGGTCTGGAGCTATGGAACTTCATGGCATCCAGAGTTAAGGTTAAGGATTCCCAAGGGCACCAGCTCCCATAAAGTAACACTCTTGCCCACTTCTGATCAACCTGGTGTAAAGAAAGAGTTTAATTTGCTTCCTCTTTGGTATATGCTGAAATGTGTAATACAAAATGCAATTTTGTAAGACAAAATGGTATTAGTCTGCGATGCAAGAATGTTTTGAGAAAGTACAGGGAGCCAGTCCACAGCCATGTTTTGAGAACTTAGTGTGAGTACTAATCTACAGCCTTGAGAGTAGATAATGGTGGGAAAAACATGTTTGGCTGGAAAAGTGCTGGGGTAAAAGTTTGACTTTTGAAGGGGTCTTGAAGGATATAGGAAGGGGCAATTTCTTTGGGCATAGGAGAAACTTCTCTTAGACTAGGCCTTGACTAGTCCTAAGAGCTGGAGTTAGAGACAAGGAGATCGAGAGGAAGAGAGAGACTGGAAAAGCTCCTAGACATTTGTGGCTCCCGCCAGCAGTATATTGTGTGGAGTGGCTTAGTGATTGGTTGATAACTATTATTTTGCCTCTTTTACTTCTTAGTTAATCATTTTTCTTTCTTCCTGTATTTTATTCTTTATGTAACACAAATAAAGTAAGTTCTTATAACCTTTAACAAATATACAGTGCCTCCTTTCTTTGCAGAGACCTTTTGCTGCTGAATTGGAAAAGACCAAGGAAAGAATTTTCTGATATTTTGGTTGCACCTGTCCTGCCCAATTGGAGAAAGCATATTCACCCGAGGTGAAGGAGGGATCTGAAATACTGGTTATAAAATACAATACTGATGAATATGACTATGTCACTATGTTACTTCTAAGGCAAGTAAAATTCAGGGATGTTGACAAATGGGGCAGTTATGGGTTTGCTGAGCTGGTTCTGCTGTCATATCTGAACCAGTATATTTTCAATGCCAGTTTTAAGCTTCCAACAGTTCTAAAGAGATCAGCTTTAGTTGTCACATGTACATTAAAACATCAAAACATACAGTGGAATGCGTCGTTTGCATGAAATCAAATCAGCAAGGATTGTGTTGGAGGCAGCCCACAAGTGTCACCATGGTTTCAGTGCCAACAGATCATGCCACAGTTCACTAACCCTAACTCTAACCGTGCGTCTTCTTTATAGGAAAGGAAACTAGAGCACTCAGAGGAAACTCACGCGGTAATAGGGAGAGCATACAAACTCCTTACAGACAGTGGTGTGAATCAAATCCCAAGTGGTGATTGCTGGCGCCGTAAACCGATTGTACAAACCGCTACGCTACCATGCTGTCCACAGATATTGATCTTCAATTGATTGTGAGTAAATCTGATATCTTCCCATGGGGTATGGCATATCTTGTCCCCAGCATGTCATCCTGCCATGAATGGTCTAGCTCTACAAACCTCAAACTCAGATTTTATTTGCTTACCAAGGTACATTTCACCCATTGAGTTGGCTTCAAAATGTAAACCTCGCAGAAGTAAGGCCTTGCTCAGACCTGATTTGTCCTCCACTATTTCCCAACACCAGTTGCAGCAATTGAGAACTCCTGATAGGATAGCCATTCCTATCCCAAATTTCTATCCTTTGGAAAGGGTTGCAGTGCAGGATTTCAGATTTCCAAAGTGCCTGTGGATTTCTGGAGAAGTCATCAACTGCACAGAACAAGTCATAACCTATGCAGAACATGTGGCAAATAGACATGCTCTCACTTACATAAACAACATCTCACATGCTCAAGTCTGAATACCACTTGCAAATGTTCTTCCAGGTCAAGACAGAGAAGTGGAAGCCTTGGCTTCTGCTTGTGAGACTGTAGCAAAATCTACATCTCAAATTAATGATCATTCAGTCTCACCACCATTTATTGCTCCCAAAGAAAGATTCTCTATGTGGCAGAGGGAAGTCCAGAGAGGCATTACTTTTACATTAGACATAGGTGACTTAGTTAATAGGCATATGTTCTATAAGTGGGCAGAATAATCTCAAGAACTTGTTCTGCAATTGAACAGAATCGGAATCAGGTTTATTGTCACCGGCATGTGATGTGAAATTTGTTAACTTAGCAGCAGCAGTCCAATGCAATACATAATATAGAAGAGAGGGAAAATAAATAAATAAATCTATTACCGTATACATATATTGAATAGATTAAAAAATGTGCAAAAAACAGAAATGCTGTATATTTAAAAAAGTGAGGTAGTATCCAAGGGTTCAATGTCCATTTAGGAATCGGATGGCAGAGGGGAAGAAGCTGTTCCTGAATCGCTGAGTGTGTGCCTTCAGGCTTCTGTATCTCCTACCTGATGGTAACAGTGAGAAAAGGGCAGGTCGTGGGTGCTGGAGGTCCTTAATAATGGATGCTGCCTTTCTGAGACACCACTCCCTAAAGATGTCCTGGGTACTTTGTAGGCTAGTACCCAAGATGGAGCTGACTAAATTTACAACCTTCTGCAGCTTCTTTCAGTCCTGTGCAGTAGCCCCCCGCCCATACCAGACAATGATGCAGCCTGTCAGAATGCTCTCCACGTACATCTATAAGTTTTTGAGTGTATTTGTTGACATGCCAAATCTCTTCAAACTCTTAATAAAGTATAGCTGTTGTCTTGCCTTCTTTATAACTACATCGATATGTTGGGACCAGGTTAGATCCTCAGAGATCTTGACACCCAGGAACTTGAAGCTGCTCACTCTCTCCACTTCTGATCCCTCTATGAGGATTGGTATGTGTTCCTTCATCTTACCCTTCCTGAAGTCCACAATCAGCTCTTTCATCTTACTGACGTTGAGTGCCAGGTTGTTGCTGTGGCACCACTCCACTAGTTGGCATATCTCACTCCTGTACTTCAGACCAGGTGTAAGAAGCCGTTACATTCTGTGCTGGCGATGATTTATAGTCTGTAAACTCTTGTTAACGGATGTTTAATCTAAAGGGTAGGACTGAGACGTATTAAGTTCTGCAGTTTGTTGTGCTGGTCTTCTTTGGGTTGCCATTGTGCTGGCTTGCCAGCAGAGGGAGACAAGAGATGAATCATAGTGGTGGCAGCTACACATGTCCTGTCTACATGAGGAGTCAAACTTCTGTTTCCCTCCGTACATCCTGTTCGACCCACTGAGTTCCTCTAACATTTAGCTTATTGCTTCAGATTCCAGCATTTGAAGTTTTTTGTGACTCTCACTGACTCTCTATGTTATTCTTATAATGAAGTTTACAACAGTGTAGATTGGGGAAGATGAGTAATTAGCTGAAGTTACCAGAAAAAAACCTGTTTGTATTCTGAAATCCAAAGATTTTAATTACTGGAAAATTTTCCCCAAGCAAAGTGAAGATTATATCAGATGCTAATTACAAAGAGAATGTTCATATGTTCAAAATTATCGCATTTACTTTAGCGATATCACATGATAGAACTGCTTGATAAAGAGCCATTCTAGTACGTATATACAGTATATGGCATCAGCACTACGGAGAAGGGAGAGTCGAGTCAGGTCCTGACGGATAAGGGAATCAGAGGTGTTATATTAAACATCTACTGGAAAATAGGATCATCTAGTCATGTTAGGATTATACCAAGAAAAAAGCAAATATATTTCATGGTTCTCAAAACTGAATGGAAAATGCCTCTTTATTCAGTATTTCCCACTTACTGACTGTATTCCCAGCACAATGGAGAGGTAAGAGGAGGTGAGGCAGGGTCGACGGTCGAGACGTGTAGCTGCGAGGCAGAGTCGAGGCGCAGCCCAGCCACCAAACTGAGAGTGAGGAAGGACCCAAGGTTGTTTGATATAAGCAACAGGCTGATTTGGAAAGGTCAGGACAGCCCAAAACATGACAGTGGGGTCCAGACGGAGAGCGTATCGAAGTGACTGGGCCCGGGTCCTTGATCGAGGAACGAATCGATGTTTGGATGATTTAAATACTGGGCGAGGTTAAGAAGGCAGGGTGTTGGGACCAGGGGCACGGGTCAGGCCAGTTCTGCAACTCTTATTGGCTCTGTGCTGAACAGCAGCCGTGGCATGTTCCAGCTTCAGTGATGCTTGGCTTCATGTCTGTGGATTCACTTTTGTTCTGAATGCTATTTGCTAACTTTTATTGCTTGCATGATTTGTTTTTTTTCCCTCCCTGCACATGGGGTGTTTGATGGTCTTTTTTTAAGGACTTCTTCGCTATGCGGCTGCCTGTTAGGAGACAAAACTCAAAGTTGTACAATGTATACATACTTCAATAAAAAATTTACATTGAACTTTGAACACTATTTGCCTGAAAATCCCACTCCTTTACACCTTGTTCTCTCATTACAAGTTTCCAGAACTTACTGTAGAGAATCCTAGCATTTCCTGTGCAATGTTTCTGACTCTGTGTTTTGCACAGAGTTCTGTGCAACGTAGAGGCTTTTAGGGAAGCCTTTTTTTTAAGGTTCTCCTTGGCTTTAGAGATTACGAAAGAATATAAAGAGAAAGCTGCTGCTGATAATCTGAAACAAAACGATATCAGCAAATGGAATGAGGTGAAGATCATGCTTTGAAAGTGTCACAAGCACAGACTCTGCCGTGGAGTCTGGGTGCCCTCAAAGGCGGGCTGTGGAACGGGATTAACAATCATGCTCGTGAGTATGCACATTCCAGCCATTTAGCGTTTCATTGTGATTGTATTTAACTCCCTTCTACTTGTTCCAGTCTTGTCGAATCTTGACCAAAAGTATAGCAATGTCAACACTCTCTGCTTATCTCTGCCTTTGTTCCGTGAAAGAAGACTGCTGTTTAGATTGATGCTGTAAAGGATCAATATTTATTCAGTGTTAAATTACCGCTTCTAAACTGCAGGATCTGTGTTAGCATTCAGTTCACTCATTAGAACGCTTAGTTATGCTGACTTGAACGCTAAGAACACTATATTGCTAATTGAGTTTCATTAGTTTGTTATCGATACAAGATTGTTTGCCTTTGCTTGTTTCATGATAAAGGATCGAGCGTACCTTTTTAGATTTGGAAATTCGCTATTTGGAAGTGCGTCATATAGTTTTGAGTACCCTGGCTTAGTCTCTCAGCGGTTTTGGTTTGTTTTCAAGTAACTGCCACACCCAGTGTGAGCTCACTTTCCAGGCCCAGCCAGGTCAGTTAAGTGAAGATGCGTGTAAACTGACTTACATGTTGAATCTTTTAGACGGACCCCCACTTAGCCTGTTCATTGCTCAATGGGAACAAGGTCCCCCACGGTGGGGGACTATGACAGGGTGGAACGAGAGATCCCTCATCACTTGCCTTCCAGCATGGGCTGAGCACAGGCATCCGGCACGAGAAGGCGGTGCGTGATGAGCAGAACAGCTTGGATGATCTAATAAGTTTGGCCACTCAAACTGACAGCTGGGCAGCTGAGTGGCGCAGAGAAAGAATGCCTTGAGCTCCCTACTCTTTAGATCACTGTCTGTCTTCACCCTCTCCCTCAGCACCCAGCACCCAGTCCATGGAGGAGCCTCCGCAGATGGGGTGCATGCACCTGTCGCAGGAGGAATGAGATTGGTGCCGAAGGACATGTTCCTGCCTCCACTGCGGTGATCCGGGGCATTTCTGGGCAGCCTGTCCAAAATGTCCAGTAAAAAAAGATACCCATCAGCAGGAAGAGCAGTTCTAACAGGCTGATTCTCCCTGCAAGTATCTTACCTAAATTATGTAATGTTCCCAACTTCCTTATAGTGAGGGTGCCAGGCCCATGTGCTTCAGGGATTAATTGACTCCGGGGAAGCTGGGAGCCTCTGGCTCAAAGATGGAGAGCTCTGATTCAGCAATTGAATGGAAATATCGACGTCACGTCAGACTCTGGGCACCGGCAAGCTTCTCCTTTCCACAGAACCCTTCCCACGTGTGCTAGAAGCCAACCACAGGGAACAGCTCTATTCCTATCTTGTTGATTGGCCTGAACTGCTGCTCTTGCTTGGCCTTCCTTGGCTATCTTGATGCAATCCATGGGTTGATTGGTCCTTAAAGGCACTCCAAGAGTGGGGACCAGCATGTCTGCCTCCCTACCTCAGTCCATCCCAAACCCCCGTCAGTGCATCCCCTCCTGTGCCAACTGCTAGTGTGGACCTGTCTGGTGTTCCAGCTGAATATGCTGAATTTCTTGAGGTCTTCAGTGAGAAGGACAACTCCTTGCCTCCACACCAGACATATGACTGTGGCGTTGACTTCTTACCTGGTACAAGTCTTCCCTCTCTTGTCCTGAAACGCTGGCCATCAAGGAGGCATTCGCCTTAGGATTTATCTATCTGTCAATGTCACCAACAGGGGCAGGCTTCTTTTTTGTGAGCAGAAGGATCACAAGCTCCATTCCTACATTGAATATTGACCCCTCAACAGCATCAAAGTGAAGTAATGCTTCCCTCTTACCCTAGTTGCCTCTACATTTGAACATCTCCAAGATAGATCTGTGCAAGGCTTACAACCTGGTTTGTTTTCAAGAAGGGGAGGAGTGGAAGACAGCATTCAACACCTCCACTGGCCACTATGAAAACCTGTAATGCCTTTTGGTCTGGCTAGCACACCAGCTGGTTTTAAAGCGTTGGTCAATGATATGCTCTGGGACATGTTGAATCAGTTTGTTTTTGTGTATTTGGATGACATTCTTACCTATTGCCGCTCTCACCAGGAACACGTCCAGCATGTACAAAGGCTCCTCGAGAACATCCTTTACGCCAAGCCAGAAAAGAGTGAGTTCCACAAAGAGCTGGTGTTGTTCTTGGGCTATATCGTCATGCCTCCCAGTGTTCAAGTGGACCTGTGTAAAGTTCGTGCAGTCACAGAGTGGCCCAAACTACCTACTGTCAAACAGGTGCAGCCCTTCATGGGGTTTGCAAATTTTTACTGCTGCTTCATCAGAAACCTCAGTTCCATCGCAGCCCTCATAAATGCACTCAAGTTCAAATTCAAGTTTAATTGTCATTCACTATACATGAATGCCTATGAATACAGCATTACTCTGGGGCCAAGTGCAAAACACAGTACCAACAGTGACACATAACACAAGACATAAGATATCGGTAAAATACAGTCACAGAGAAAAATATATAGTCCGAGACCCTGAGTCCATGAATGTTGCAGCAGCGAGCAGTCGAGCACAACACCACTTGTCTTCTGCCGAGCGACCACTAGGGAGAGCTTTGACTCTAACTTGGATGCCGTGCCACACTGACTGTGATGGAGTACACTGACTCCAGCGTCTCTCTCCTGGGTGGTTGTGAACAGGCGACACTGCAGCTTGAGACTTAGTCCTCACTGCAACAGACGCCACACTTCCCCCACCATCTGCCCTGCTGCCTGCAAATAAATCCGTGAATCGGACGAGCAGCACTCCATATTAACAATGCCCAACAGGGTCGTGTGATCACAAGAAAAGTGACTCAGACAATTACTGCCTTCATGCACAGACCCCTCTGACGTTGACAGCAGCTTGATCCACACCGGGTCCAGCTCCTTCAGCTTCTCCGCCAACGAGTAACACACTGATGAGATAGACTACGGTACTTTCAGTTCTTAATATGCAACAGGGCTTTGCGACCGTAAAAGACAATAATACCTTCGGTTGATCCCGTCGAAGTGGCTGCAATTGAACATGTCACCATCTTATTGGACACCCCCATGAAGAAGACCTTGGCAGGATTCCTATGGACAAGTGAAGTAGACCAAACATTCTCAGAACTTAAGCGATGCTTCACCACTGCCCTGGTGCTGCAACATCCAGATCTATCCATCCATTCATCGTCAAGGTCAATGCATCGAGTGTCGTCATTGGAGCTCTACTCTCACCGTACTCTTCTATGGATAATTGGCTGCTCCTCTGTGTTTTTCTTTCCTGTTGCTTGACTCCTGCCATGTGTAATTACGATGTCAGGAACCAAGAGCTTCTGGCTGTCAAGGAGGTCCTGGAGGCATGGCGACTCTGGTTGGAGGGGGCAGAGCACCTCTTTCTGGTATGGACAGACCACAAGAATCTCTCCTACAATTGGGATGCCAATTGACTCTGCTCCCATCAAGGCCTTTGGGCTCTCTTCTTCTCCCAGTTTAATTTCACCCCCACTCGCTGTCCTGGCAGCAATAATACCAAGGCTGATACTCTCTCCCATCAGCTTAACATGTCTGAGGACAATGCCAATCCAGAACCTATCCTTCCTCACTCATGTGTTGCTGCTCTAGTGATTTGGGGAATAAAGACAGAGGCGAAGGCTACCCAGCGGTCTGATCCTAGCCCAGGATGGGGACCTGCCAACCTGCTCTTTGTTCCTGCCACTGTGCACCTCACAGTGTTGGAGTGGGGCCTCTCTCATTTGGTTGCCCATCTGGGAATTCAACAGACCCTGCAATTTAAAAAGAGATGATCTGGGTGGTCGCCTGTGTCCCAAGATGCCCACAACTTCATTTTTGCCTGCCCCTCTTTTGCCCAGAAGAAGAAGTCACATCAGCACACTGAGTCATAGTCATAGTCATACTTTATTGATCCCAAGGGAAATTGGTTTTCGTTACAGTTGCACCATAAATAATTAAATAGTAATAAAACCATAAATAGTTAAATAGTAATATGTAAATTATGCCAGGAAATAAGTCCAGGACCAGCCTATTGGCTCAGGGTGTCTGACCCTCCAAGGGAGGAGTTGTAAAGTTTGATGACCACAGGCAGGAATGACCTCCTATGACGCTCTGTGTTGCATCTTGGAGGAATGAGTCTCTGGTTGAATGTACTCCTGTGCCCACCCAGTACATTATGTGGTGGATGGGAGACATTGTCCAAGATGGCATGCAACTTAGACAGCATCCTCTTTTCAGACACCACCGTCAGAGAGTCCAGTTCCATCCCCACAACATCACTGGCCTTACAAGGGTCCGCTCTGCCTGCTGCCTGTGCCTCACCACCATCCCTGATACCAGCTTTTGGTGAATATCATTACTGGTCTGCCCCAATCAGATGGAAATGCTACCATCCTGGTGGTTGTGGTCCTGTTATCCAAAGCTGCCCACTTCATTGCTTTCCCCAGGCTTCTGTGACTCATGAGACTGCCACCCTCATGGTTCAGCACATGTTCAAGCTGCACGTCACGATATAGTGTCTGATCAAGGATCACAGTTCATGTCCTATTTTTGGAAGTCTTTCTGTTCTCTTGTGAAAGGTACAGACAATCTCTCATTAGATTTCCAACCCCAATCCATTGCTCCAATTGAATCAGGAGCTGGAGTCAACCCTGTGTTGCCTTGTCTCTTCCACCCCATCTGGAACTGCCAACTGGTTTGGGCAGAGGTTGCGCACAATAACCTCCAGTCATCCCCCAATGGTATGTCTCCCTTTGAATGCCAGAAGGGATTCCAGTCACCACTCTTTCCTGACCAGGAGATTGACATGGTCATTCAGGTGAGGCTACTCAAAGCCAGAGCAGAAAGTCTGGCTGGTGTCTGGAGAGCTTTGTTTGAAAGTTGAGAGCCACAAGTTGGCCCTACACTATGTGGGACCATTTGTAGTGGAGAAGGCTTTCAACAGAGTTTCAAATAGACTGTGCCTACCATCACAGATGAAGGTTCAGCCCCGTGTTCCATGTTTCCCAGGTAAAGCCGGTGACTTCTTCCCCCTCACCGTGCTCCTGTCACCCCTCCCCCTCCTCCCTGCTTGCTGGATGGGTCTCTCATCCCTTCTGTGTGACACCCACTGGAATCTTAATGGGTGTGGTTCAGAGTTCAGTATCTCATGGATTGGGAGGGGTATGGCTCTGGGAACATTCTTGGGCTCAGGCCATTGACATCCTGAACAAATCCCTCACCCGGGACTTCCAGGGGGCACAGGTCTCTGGGCCTTGGGAGGGGAACATCTTTGTTAGAAAGCCCCACATTTTAACCTCTGTCATTTCCAGTAGTCATAAACCTGCAATGAACTTCCGGTATTTTGTAGTTTCATCTTCAAACCATCTCTCAGAAGATCTCGTGTGAGAAATGAGGTAAAAACCTAGTCAGTTATCTGTGACTGACTTAAATGTTTCATTGCCAAACTTGACTGAACTCTGTTACAAATACCAAGCCTCAGCTCGTTCTAAGAGGCCTATTTCCTGCAAAATCAGATTGTTTACCTTTACTTAGAGTCATGTAGAATTATACAGCATGGAAAGAGGCCCTTTGTCCCAACAGGTCCATGCGGACTAAGGTAACCCATCCAAGTTAGTCCCATTTGCCAGCATTTGGCTGATAACCTCCTAAACCTTTCCAATCTGTGTACCTGTCTAACTGCCTTTCAAAAGTTTTTATTGGACCTGCCTCAACCATATGGCCAGGCAGAACATTCCACACAAAACCACTCTTTGTGTGATATTTTTCCCTTATTGCACACATTTTTGAATGGCTAAATCATTGTCTAGATGCCTTAGTACATAAACAGTAAGAGGGCAGTGATAATGCCAGTGCCTGGTGTAAATATGGCATGACTAACAGAAATAGATGCTAAGATGATTTCCTTATATTTACATATCATTATAGGACTCCAATACATCTTTAGGTGAATTTACCCAATACAACTTCCAGTGGGGAATCTTAAGATCCGGTGGTAGAAAGCTGGCAGACCCAGCGTCCAGTGTCTTTGTAAACACTACAAAGCAGAGGAAGGTCTAACTTATGAAAATTGCTAGTGCTGTTTTAACTTTTTCAAGTTGTGCATCTGCTCTATGGTTTCACTACACCAATTGTTTGGGAACATGACATCTAAGAGCCAAAATGCCTTCGCATCTGACTCTCTCTCTCTCACCACTCAACTTTGATCATCAAATTCACACCAATTACATTACGTCACACTGAAACATGAATGGACTGGCATGGTAGTGTGGCAGTTTGTATACTGCATCAGCACCCGGGTTCAATTCCTGCCGCTGTCTGTGTGTTCTCCTCATAACTGTATGGGTTTTCTCTGGGAGCTCTGATTTCCTCCCACATTTGGGAGATGTACGGATTAGTAGGTTAATTAGTTACGTGGGTGTAATTGACGGATTGAACTCTTTGGGGTGGATGGGCCTGCTACCTCTAAGTAAAGATAAAGGGTTGTGAGAGTATCAGTCACCTGCTCTGCTCCCCAGCATGTGACGACCTGCGTTGGATGAGCCCATAAAGTGGAGAGAGGGTGTGGATAACCTGCGACCATCCTTAAGTTTGTTTGAAAGTCCACAGAACAGATTTGAGGGGAAAAAGAAAGCTTGATTAACTGACGAGTGAAGACAATTAAAAAAAAAATTCTACTGTGTCCCACTGATGGGTCAACGTTTGTGATTCCATTTCAGGTGGTCTAAGATTTGAGCTTGGTCCTCTAACGGAGGAAGATGGGGCAAAGTGAGTGGCCACAGTAACTGGATTTTATGTGGTTCAGTGAATCCATGCAATTAATTCCCACAGGCATTGTTTCAGCCTTCCCTTCGCTTGTTAGGCTTCCAGAAGCTGTGGGCAAGGTGGCACTCGTCATCTTTATGATATTCAAATGGGTGGCCTGCCTCTTGTGAGATGATTGGTTGTCTGTTGTGATCCTGCTGCAGGCAAAACTAAAAGCAGAGAGGTTTGAACCGGCTGGTTTTTGTTTCAGGGTACTTTGAATTTTAACCTTTGACTTAACCCCAAAATGAAATAACTTTCATGAAATAAGGTTTGGCCACAAGATTCTGTATTTTGAGAGATCCAGCTTTTGAAGATAACCATAACCCATCTTTAAAATACTGCAGATTAATCACTTTTTTGTAAATTAAACTATCTCTGATGTCTCAGTATCTTTCAATGAATGAAGAGACTGAAACTGGAAACTGTACTGATGACAGAACCTCACTATTATCTTGTGGAGGGACATACTTGTTAATCTTAGTCCATGCAAATACAGTGTCATGGGCTGTTAGGTTCATCTGTAACACAATGGTATTTTTACCTCTCTGTAGGTATTTAATCAGAGTTCAGCATCTAGAATTGTTATTCCCTCCAATAACATAGGAAGCTCGGGGTATTACACTTTCTACTTCCCAGGGGTTCAGTGACTCTTTCATATTTTTATGCTTTCTGTGACTTTGCATTTAGTTGCACCATTCTCTGTCTCCCTGCTATTCTACACATGATGAAGAGAACAGGACAGGTGAAGGCTGTCAAGAATCCTGTTTCTCAACATGATACTGCAAAAGTTCATTCTTGGGGCTCATCAATCCTTTAAGGGCAACGTCTCCACAGGGGTCTCACCTCCTAAGAACTATCTACTTTGGATCACCCGGGAGGGACTGGGAGTTGAGCAGTGCTGGAGGTGAGGTGGGGTAGTAGAGCTTGGCAAGAGAGTGTAGTTGTGACGTGCACTCCTCCTCCTAGTTCCTCAAAAAGTTTTCTTATCTGTTGTCAATGATTACTTTTAGTTGGAAGCTGCACCGGACACTCGATTGGCACCTGATGGTCAACATGGACACTTTAGACCACAGGGCCTCTTTCTGTGCTGTGTGCTGAAAACCTTCTTATGGGTCAGGTCAAAATCTGCTCTGCTCAATAGTGACCAGTTTTGGAGAGTGGTCCTTCAAAAGCCCCATTAGCTAATTCGGGAGGATATAGGTGCACCTTAAAACAACTCTCCTGCCTACAGCACCTCCCCATCCTTGCCAGTCTAACTTCACGGAAAACAATAGGACCCTCACAGTGCAGGGAAACAATTGGGCCAGTGTGTTTTAAAGTTCACCGCATCTGGACATTTCCTAGACATTTCTCCAGCAGAGGGAAAAAAAATCAAAATCTTTATTTTTAATTATTTCAGAGTCATGTCAAATATTTAGTGCGTTTTCTTCCCTGCTTCTGCCATAGGCAATTAAACATAGTGTAGCTAAAACAGAAACCAGGTGAAACCCATGTTCAATTCCCTGGAATATTTGGGAATATGCTTTAATCTTCATTCTCAGTGGTGTTTACTGACAAGAAGTGAACTCACTGAAGCATTTTACCAAATTACTTTTATTATTTACCCTAACACACAGCCTTATATCATTGTTTCATCTGTAAAACAACTGTGTGGAAAATCTATTATCTTCATTCTCATGAAATGAATCTGAAACTGAGAGGTGGGGGAAGGAAGATCCTGTTGAGCAACCAGTCGAGATGAATGCATTCTATCATCAAGCATCACAAACTCAGGACTGGACCGGCCAGGAACTGGTACTCTGTGCCGAATGTCTGCCGCTGGCACAAATTCAATCAGAGCATTCAGCAATCTATGGAAATGCACAATAGCTGTATGAAGTGGATACATTCGGAATAGTGCATGGGGACTAAGTTTGCAGCACAGAGAGGGTTTATCATACCTCTGCGGTTTCTCTGAAAGAGGTAACAGTTAATCTCACTTTCCAGCTCTTTCCCTGTGGCCTTGCCTATGTTTCCTACTAGTAGGATTTTTGGATTAAGTGAATAACCAGCAATACCACTAGAACAATTCAGATTGGGCAGAGAGGATTCATTCAAATGAATAACAATTGATACCCACTCGTCTCGGAGAAGAAGAGACTGAAGGTAAAAGTAACTTTCTGAACAAGGTGCTTGCTTCTTTTCTGGAGTAAAAGTGACCTGCAAAATTACAGTGAAAGATGAAAGTATAGGACTTTGCAAGCAATGCATGGTTTGATTTGAAACACTTCAGCCCAACAATATATACATTGAGAAGTTATAGAGTAACTTACACGGCATTAACGTCACTTGAGTGTCAAATGGAAAACTCCCTCACCACATCCTCAGAATAAAGCTTGAATTGACTGCGTGCAGAGCAGGAAGCTGCTATGTGACAGTGGAGTGAGATGTGAAGGTTCTCAAGAATAGAGCTACCATTTCTATTTCTCAAGTATTTTCTCAGCTCTCTTTGCATCATTTCCCATGCATAACCTGTTATGTATCAGTAGCACAACAGGAATTAATCTTTTTTTAGTTGCAAAGCAATAAACTATTTTATTACTATGTAAAATAATAAAAGACATAATATTAACTCTTCAACAATTTCATTATGGTTTCAGGCCAGGGCATGAGCAGTAAATCATTTTTGTTTCTCTAGCACTCAAGTCTATATCCCTAGTGGTGTTTATAAGGAAATTATTATAATCATTATTATTATTATTATAATTATTATATCATAGGAGTAATTATTTGCCCTAAAAAGAAAACTTTTATCGTGCCTGTCTGTTTATTTAGATGTTTAATCTGTCAACGAGCCATATGGAAAATCTTGTATCTTTATTTTTGTGAAATGAACTGGAAAGTGACAAGCTAATGAAGGAGGATCCTATTTCATGAACTCCTTTAATGAATGCATTGCATTATCAAATACTGCAAACTTAGTTGAAACCAGCCAGGAGCTGCTACGTCAAATGACTGCAGCCAGCTCCAATTAACTGGGGAAAGCTTCTGGTGATTCTGCACACTTTAAGAAACACACAGTAATTACATGCATGTGAACATTGTAGACCACAGCTTTTGTTGCTACATTTCAGAGTGGCTTACTCTAAACTGATTAAATCTTTAATGAAGAGGTTGATGCCTAGATGTGCTGATACTTAGTGAAGAAACACAGTGCTTGAGTTTTATTTCCCACTATTATATTGTTTGGAAAGCAAGTCTAGGACATGCCTGAGTTTTAGCTTCTCGTGATTTGCATAAGCGATGCAGACTGCTGAACATGCAACATGCTCCCCACAGGCAACTTACTGACTGGAGATAGGAATTCTACACTGAGGATTTACACAGTGAAAAAGGGTGCTGCATGTTTCTATGTGTAATGCAGCGCCATGGAGCTGCAGAAGCTCAAGATTTGGTACAGATAGTTGACTGACTTCATCTATATTCCAGTGCATTCAGAATGGTTCTTTTCTGTTTTTCCTAGGTCTCCCACCAAATCCTTCAAAAGTTCTTGCTGTGCTCACAACTATTTTGCATTCAGTTTGACGTCACCATTTGATATAGCAAATTGGCTCGACCATCATTGATGTGGATTAATACCTCAACAGCTTATTGTAAGAAGGAGACAACCAGGATAATAGGATTTATCCCTTCTCCTCAGATAAGCTCTTGTCTATATAGAAGATGCTCTTGTTGATACACGAAGATGATGTTCTGACATAGTTCAGCTGAGAGTGTGCTGCAGCAAGCTTTGCAATTGCCATTTCTATCTCTTTTCTTTATTTTTTAATTACTTTGCCCGATCCTCTATCTCTGGCAGTGGTCAGGGCTTCCTTCATCATGTCAGTAGCTTCCTCACAGTTTTCACTACTGTGGGTCATGCAAGTCCCAGCTGGAGACTCAGGAATACCTTCACACTCAAATGTAGAAGGATTCTTTATTGCTGTTTCTGTAAAAATTTTGTTTTACCAATCAGGGTTGTTAGGCCTGAGCAGAACCCCCGAAAATGGAAAACTGGTGGACCACTCTTAGTGTTACAAGGGAGCATTGGGAGCAGACCCAAAGGCAAGACACAGACACTGAAGTAGTATGAACAAGACTATGTTTACTAAGAATACTAGGGAAGCCAAAGAGCGAGGACAAAATAACAACATGGACGTAGACGTAGGATACAACCTGGGCTAGGACTTGGGACTTGGACTTGACTGAGAACTTGGGTCTTGGCAAGAACTAGGTACTTGGGTCTTAACTTGGCCTTTGACTTGGAACTCGGACTTGGCAGGGCCGGGGCCCTTCTTGGACACAGGGCCGGGACTCTTCTTGGACAGAGGACACAGAGGCAACCTAGAGTCCATGAAACTCAGTAGCTCCAATAATGAGCTCCATACTTACCACATTGGCTGAGATCACGTGCTTCTGGTTATGAGCTTCTTGGTGTGGGTTTCTGATGCCGAGCTTCCTGGAATGAGTTTCTGATGCCGAGCTTCTTGGTATGGGTTTCTGAGGGGGATTCTAACAGGAACGGTCCAGCGAAGGAATAGCTGGACCCCAGAGCTATTTATGTTGTCAGCCCACAACGAGAATCAGGTGCCTCAACTAAGGCGCCCAACGGAACAAGGGAAAACAGAAACAACTGGAAGACGGAATCCACAGACAAGACTGTGAACCAGAATGCGAACTTCACGGACCTCTACTCTTTGATCCGTTTAGTGTGCTGACCCTACCAAAGCATAATGGCCTGACTCTAGCCAGCATAGCTCTCTGGGTCATTGTGGCATGCAAGTCTCCAAACCCAATGGCAAGGTTATGGCCTTCTTGGAGGTGAATTAAAATAGAAAGGTTAAAAAATAAGTTTCTGTCTATAAAGTGTGGTTTTATTAAAAAATCCTCAAACTCAGATGTAACTGGTATATTTAAAGCTCTTTGATTATTACTGAGCTTCTTAGTTTTAAGTTCTTCATCTATGAGCTATTTGCCTTCCAAAGTATAGGCAGCATGCATGTCTGTCATTTTATAATTGTTACTTCTTCATGCCTCTAAGTTTTCTTGTAGGAACTGTTCAACTGTTGCTTTATTTGCTTTGCTACAACTTTCTTTTTCCTTTGTGCCTTCATCCTTTTATTATTTAACCCCTTCTTCATCTGTAGGGCAGTAAGAATGCCTCCAGGGGCTGTGTTTTGGTCCTTGTGCGAGATGTGGGAATTCTGGGAGAAGTCGAGCCTCCCAGATAACCACATCTGCACCAGGTTCACTGAGCTGCATCTCCTCGGAGAATGTGTTAAAGAACTGGAGCTGCAGCTCGATGACCTTCAGCTAATAAGGGAAACCGAGGAGCTGTAGAGAAGTAGTCACCCCAAGACTGCAAGAGGCAGGTAAATGGGTGACTGCCAGGAAAGGGGAAATATCAACCAGTACAGAATATACGTGTGGCTGTTCTCCTCAATAACAAGTATACCATTGGGATTGGAGGGTGACCTACTGGGGGAGATGCGGTGGCTGGGTCTGTGGCACTGTGGCTCAGAAGGGAAGGGGGTAGAGGAGGAATGCAGTGGTGATAGGAGACTTCATAGAAGAATAGATAGGAGAGACTGTGGATGTGGTAGGGAGACTCAAGTGGTGTGTTGCCTACCATGTGGCAGAATCATGTACGTCTTGGATGGCGTTAATGACATTTTAAAGAAGAGTGGAGCAGCCAGGCATCTTGGAGCATATTGAATTGAATTGACTTTATCTCTTACATCCTTCACATACATGAGGATTAAAAATCTTTATGTTACGTCTCCATCTGAATGAACAATGTGCAATTTATTGTAATTTGTAATAAATAGTATATACAACAGGACAGTCGATATAGCATAGAAATACAATTGTATCAGTGTGGATTAATCATAGAAACCATAGAAAAACTACAGTACAGAAACAGGCCTTTTGGCCCTTCTTGGCTGTGCCGAACCATTTTCTGCCTAGTCCCACTGACCTGCACATGGACCATATCCCTCCATACACCTCCCATCCATGTATCTGTCCAATTTATTCTTAAATGTTAAAAAAGAACCCGCATTTACCACCTCATCTGGCAGCTCATTCCATACTCCCACCACTCCCTGTGTGAAGAAGCCCCCCCTCATGTTCCCTTTAAACTACCCCCCCCCCCACCCTTAACCCATGTCCTCTGTTTTTTTTCTCCCCTTGCCTCAGTGGAAAAAGCCTGCTTGCATTCACTCTATCTATACCCATCATAATTTTATAGACCTGTATCAAATCTCCCCTCATTCTTCTACGCTCCAGGGAATAAAGTCCCAACCTATTCAACCTTTCTCTGTAACTGAGTTTCTCAAGTCCTGGCAACATCCTCGTAAACCTTCTCTGCACTCTTTCAACCTTATTTATATCCTTCCTGTAATTTGGTGACCAAAACTGAACACAATACTCCAGATTCGGCCTCACCAATGCCTTATACAACCTCATCATAACATTCCAGCTCTTATACTCAATACTTTGATTAATAAAGGCCAATGAACTAAAAGCTCTCTTTATGACCCTATCTACCTGTGACGCCACTTTTAGGGAATTTTTTATCTGTATTCTCAGATCCCTCTGTTCTACTGCACTCCTCAGTGCCTTACCATTAACTCTGTATGTTCTACCTTGGTTTGTCCTTCCAACGTGCAATACCTCACACTTGTCTGTATTAAACTCCATCTGCCATTTTTCAGCCCATTTTTCCAGCTGGTCTAAGTCCCTCTGCAGGCTCTGAAAACCTTCCTCACTGTCTACTACACCTCCAATCTTTGTATCATCAGCAAATTGGCTAATCCAATTTACCACATTATCATCCAGATGATTGATATAGATGACAAATAACAATGGACTCAGCACTGATCCCTGTGGCACACCACTAGTCACAGGCCTCCACTCGGAGAAGCAATTCTCTACTACCACTCTTTGGCTTCTTCCATCGAGCCAATGTCTAATCCAATTTACCACCTCTCCATTTATACCTAGCGAATGAATTTTCCTAACTAACCTCCCATGCCCTTGTCATAGACAATATCTACTGCCTTCCCTTCATCCACTTTCCTGGTAACCTCCTCGAAAAACTCCAATAGATTGGTCAAACATGACCTACCACGCACAAAACCATGTTGACTCTCCCTAATAAGTCCCCGTCTATCCAAATGCTTGTAGATTCTGTCTCTTAGTACTCCCTCCAATAACTTACTTACTACCGACGTTAAACTTACCGGCCTATAATTTCCCAGTTTACTTTTCGATCCTTTTTTAAACAACGGAACAACATGAGCCACTCTCCAATCCTCCGGCACCTCACCTGTAGACAGCGACATTTTAAATATTTCTGCTAGGGCCTCTGCAATTTCAACACTAGTCTCCTTCAAGGTCCGAGGGAACACTCTGTCAGGTCCCGGGGATTTATCCACTTTAATTTTCCTCAAGACGGCAAGCACCTCTTCCTTTTCAGTCTGTACAGTTTCCATGATCTCACTACTTGTTTCCCTTAATTCTATAGACTTCATGCCAGTTTTCTTAGTAAATACAGATGCAAAAAGCCTATTTAAGATCTCCCCCATTTCCTTTGGTTCCGCACATAGCCGACCACTCTGATCTTCAAGAGGACCAATTTTATCCCTTACAATCCTTTTGCTCTTAATATACCTGTAAAAGCTCTTTGGATTATCCTTCACTTTGACTGCCAAGGCAACCTCATGTCTTCTTTTAGCCCTTCTGATTTCTTTCTTAAGTATTTTCTTGCACTTCTTATACTCCTCAAGCACCTGATTTACTCCCTGTTTCCTATACAGGTCATATAGCTCCCTCCGCTTCTTTATCAGAGTTGCAATATCCCTTGAGAACCAAGGTTCCTTATTCCTATTCACTTTGCCTTTAATCCTGACAGGAACATACAAACTCTGCACTCTCAAAATTTCTCCTTTGAAGGCTTCCCACCTACTGATCACATCTTTGCCAGAGAACAACCTGTCCCAATTCACACTTTTTAGATCCTTTCTCATTTCTTCAAATTTGGCCTTATTCCAGTTCAGAACCTCAACCCGAGGACCAGATCTATCCTTGTCCATGATCAAGTTGAAACTAATGGCGTTATGATCACTGGAACCAAATTGCTCCCCTACACAGACTTCCGTCACTTGTCCTAACTCATTTCCTACCAGGAGATCCAATATTGCATCCCCTCTAGTTGGTCCCTCTATATATTGATTTAGGAAACTTTCCTGAACACATTTTACAAACTCAGTAGACAAGCCCTCTAATCTGTCCTGCCTGAGCACTGCTGTAGTATTTTCCCTAACAAGCAATGCTACTCCCCCACCTTTCATTCCTCTGCTTCGATCACATCTGAAACATCGGAACCCTGGAATATTAAGCTGCCAGTCCTGCCCCTCCTGCAGCCAAGTTTCACTAATGCTATAATGTCATAATTCCAATTGTCAATCCACGCCCTCAACTCATCCGCCTTCCCCACAATGCTCCTAGCATTGAAATATATACACCTCAGAAGATTTTTACCACCACTCACAACCTTTCTATTAGCGGATTTGTTTGAACCTTTAACATCATTTATTTTCACCCCAGCTACACTGTCAGCTCTGGCACTCTGGTTCCCATCCCCCTGCAAATCTAGTTTAAAGCCTCCCCAATAGCACTAACAAACCTCCTTGAAAGGATATTGGTCTCCCTGGAGTTCAGGTGTAACCCGTCTCTCTTGTACAGGTCCCACTTGCCCCAGAAGAGGTCCCAATGATCCTGAAATCTGAAACCTTGCCCCCTACACCAGTTCCTCAGCCACTTGTTCATCCCCCAGAGCATCCTATTCCTACCCTCACTGACACCTAGCACAGGCAGCAATCCTGAGATTACCACCCTTGAGGTCCTGCTTTTCAACTTCCTACCAAGCTCTCTATACTCACTCTCCAGGACCTCCTCACTCTTCCTTGCTATGTCATTGGTACCGATGTGCACCATGACATCTGGCTGATCACCCTCCCACTTCAGAATATCATGCAAGCGATCAGAGACATCCTTGACCCTAGCACCCGGGAGGCAACAAACCATCCTGGATTCTCTGTCACGACCACAGAACCTCCTATCTGTTCCTCTACCTATCGAGTCCCCTATCACTACCACTCCCCTCTTTTTCCACCCTCCCTTCTGCACTGCAGAGCCAGACTCAGTACCAGAGAACCGGCTACTACAGCTTGTCCCAGGTAAATCATCCCCCCCAACAGTATCCAATGCGGTATACTTGTTGTTGAGGGGGATGGCCACAGGGGAACCCTGCTCTGCCTGCCCTTTCCTCTTCCCTCGCCTGACAGTGACCCAATTTCCTGTCCTCTGCTCCTTTGGCGTAACTACCTCCCTGTAGCTACTATCTATAATCTCCTCATTCTCCTGAATGATCCGCAGGTCATCTAGCTCCTGCTCCAGTTCCCTAATGCGGTTTGTTAGGAGCTGCAGCTGGATGCACTTCTTGCAGGTGTCGTTGTCAGGGACACCGGAGGTCTCCCTGACTTCCCACATCCTGCAAGAGGAGCATTCCAACATCCTGCCTGGCATTCTCTCTACTCTAAACAATCTAAACAAAAAACTTACAGGAACCTACCCTGGCCTCTGCCTGTCCTCGCCGAAGCCTGTTTGAGCCAAAGCCGTCCCACTCTGACTCAGTCCACTCCGACGATGGCGGCTCCGACGATGGCAGCTACAACGATGGCCGCTGTATATGGTGGTCTGCTTTTAAACCTTGGCGTGCTACATCACACGCCTGTGCAATGCAGACCCTTCTCCCCGAGCAGTGTTTAAAAAAAGACTTTTTCTACTCGGTTTCTTCACTCCCTTCTTCTCAGCTGCTTGCTTCGACTGAAACTTGCTTCAGTCTGATGGCCTGGTGGAAGATGCTGTCCCAGAGCCTGTCGGTCCTGGCTTTTACATTGAGGTGCCGTTTCCCAATTGGTAGCAGGTGGAACAGTTTGTGGTTGTGGTGACTCGGGTCCCCAATTATCCTATGGTCTCTTTTTGTGCACCTGTTTCAGCAGATGTCCTGAATATTGGGAATTTCACATCTACAATTGCACTGAGCTATCTGCACCACTCTCTGCAGAGTCCTGTGATTGAGAGAAGTGCATTTCCCATACCAGGCAGTGATACAGATAGTCAGGATGCTCTCAATTGTGCCCCTGTAGATAGTCATTAGTGTTGTGTATATGGCCTGGTTACACAACAATACTATTAATAAAACTGCTGGAGACGGGAGCTAAGTTTCATGGTTCTTTACTGGCAGAAACCGAACTTGGCACACACGTACAGATCAATATGTGCCTAATAGCGCACTCAATGACATATTACTAAAACATAAACTAGTCCCTTATTATACTGTAGACTATACGGTACACTCCTCCCCTTTTATTTTAATAGTGTATATTCTAAACAAATAAATATGTTTACCCTTAACATACAAATGCCTACCATTTGTTTACTTAGTAACTTAATAATATCAAATTATAACAGAGTAAAGTAATATGTCAAATTATAACAAGCCTTTTTTTTACTTTTGGTCTAAGACCCATTTATAACTCAAGTCTCTGGCGGGGGAGGGGTCTTCTTTGTCTCTCTGGGTAATGTCTGTCAATAAACTTGTTTGTTTTAATACAGATTTCCATATAAAAGTCGTTAAAAGTTGACCTCTGAGCATAGGGAGTTAAGAATTCCACCTCCAACTTGCTAAGAATTCTAGGTAGCAGATAACCTTGGTATAATGAAGACTCCTCTGTGTAGCTGTCCTAGATATATATGCACCTTTGTGCTATCACTTGTCTTCCTTAACCGTATCTCATTTGTTCCAACTGAGCTAATTACACAGCCAATCGTTGTATGCTCCTTAAATTCCAAATAGATAGCCTGACCTTTATGATACCATCCCTTATCGTAATATAACTTTCCATCTTCTATTTGTGCTTCATATCTTTGTGCTGGTGATTCAGCAGGAGAACTGGGAAGATGCTCAGGAGAAGATGGAGATGCTGGTCTTTTCGGAAATTTAAGCTTATTGAGAGTTTGCAGATCTTCCATTATCTGTTCATCCGTTAACAAGTAAGTTAACTGCACAGGTGCAGGTTTTGTCTTTTGTCTGTAATTGGAACAGGGTCATTAGGTCTCCTCCTTAGTTTCCTAGTCATTATTGGCTTTACCTCCATAGAATCTCCTGTGAGTTCCATTGTTAACCTCTCATTCTCAATCATCTTTTTCTTTTCTTCTAACTCAATCTTTTTATCTTCAAATTCCTTCACTGCTGCTTTCTTCTCTTTAATGCAATTCCTTTCCACTTGTTCTGTCTCCAGTTGCAGAAAAAGCCCTGCATTTCGTACTCTTCCCTTGTATTGTTGATCTAGTTTCTTCATTCTTTTCTGATACTCCTGCAAAGTGCCTTCCTGTAACTGCTGTAGCTGTCTTCTGAGAGATGTCAATTTCTCCTGGTACATCTGCTCTTTTACTTCCAGGTAGTCCTCATCATCCTGCTTATTGACAATATCTGTCTCCCTTGCATCCTCTGTATCTTCATCTGAGTCGCAGCCACGGATACTGCATTCGTCCTCATCGTCGACACTGTCTAGCTCCTCCTCGTCATTGTAATAGTCGACAATGGGTGAGAGGAGAGCTGTGGACATCTCCCCCACCGAGCTGCGCTCCTTTGTCGATACATTTAGTGCAGCGGTCCCCAACCACCGGGTCACGGACCGGTACCGGCCCGCAAAGCATGCGCTACCGGGCCATGAGGAAGCGATATGATTTGGCGTTAGGAGTCAGCGGCACCTTTCCTCATTCCCTGTCACACCCACTGTTGAGCCATTACGCATGCGAGGTCATTACCCGTGCGTCATCCATGTCAGCGCGGGAAGGAGATCAATTCCTCGAGCTTGCAAATGACGGCGGGTTGGAAAGTCTGTTTGACATAACATCTCTGCCGGCATTCTGGATCTCAAAGTCAAGGCTAAATATCCTGAGAAAGCCACGAAGGCACTGAAAACATTGCTTCCATTTCCAACGTATCTCTGCAATGAATGCAACGAAAATTAAATTGTGGAATAGACTGGACATAAGGAACCCTGTTCGAGTATCGCTGTCTCCAATCACCCCTCAATAGGACCATCTTGTTGCAGGGAAGCAAGCCCAGGGCTCCCACTGATTCAGCGATATTGGTGTGTTGCAATGATTTTATATGTTCACACGGGGAAAATATGTGCTGCGTGTTTATTATCCAAACGTTACTTAAATGTTATGATGCTATTGACTTATAAAACCATTTAACAATTACAGCATGGAAACAGGCCATCTCGGCCCTTCTAGTCCGTGCCGAACGCTACCCTCACCTAGTCCCACCGACCTGCACTCAGCCCATAACCCACCATTTCTTTCCTGTCCATATAGCTATCCAATTTTTCTTTAAATGATAATATCGAACCTGCCTCTACCACTTCTACTGGAAGTTCGTGCAACACTTACTTCAAGCTCCCCTGACAATTGACTTATCAGTATATTCATGCGAGGAAAATATGCGCTGTGTGTTTAATATTAAATTCGTTAGATAAACCCTTTTAGAAAGGAAATTGAGTGTATTAGCCACTTATCACCGATATTCCAGTCATGATTAAGACCCCCCTCCCCCCCGAACAGAATCGCCAAAAATGATTTGTAGAAAACAACCGTACACGCATGCGCGCTGGTGCCCATGCAAGGCTTCATGGTCATTGTAGTCTTTCTCGGGGTAAACCCAGTGTATTTGACTGCTACTCTCGTCTGTTGGCAACCCTACACCCCCCCCCCACCCCCCCCCGGTCGGCCGGTTCTGCAAGAATATTGTCAATATGAAACCGGTCCGCAGTGCGAAGAAGGTTAGGGACCCCTGATCTAGTGCATTGATGGTGTGCCAATCCAACTGGATTTTTCTGAGCCATTCACATCCCAGCAACTGTGGTCCTCCATTTTTCAGTACATAGAGGTTCAGCTGCTGTGTTTTGTCTTCATAGGACACTGTCACTTTAATTTTGCCTTTGGGATGCACTCTCATCAGGGTCATGTGACCTGTTCCCACCACGGTAACACTTCTTTCCTTCATTTCTGTTCAGTGACATTTTATTTGTGGCATATTCTAGAGATTTTTATTGTATCTCAGAAGCACCCCGTGCTGCTGTTTCCGTTGATATTGCAATGTTTAACACTTTCTCGAATGTGAGGTCTCTTTCACACAGAAGCTTCTTCTGTGTGGTTTCACAGTGCGTGCCACACACTAACCTGTCCCTGAACTCGTCCAATAGACCAGCTCCAAATTGAAAATGTTCTGATAATTTGCGCAATTCAGCACAATATTCAGAAATGCTTTCATTTTTGCTCTGATTCCGATTGTGAAATTTAAATCTTTCAGCAGTGACCAGTGGTTTGGGGTTTAAATGCTGTTGGAGAGTGTCTACTATTTGTTTGAACGTTTTGTCAGCTGGCTTTTCAGGGGTTACCAAGCCTCCGTAGCAGGCCGTATGTTTTTGCTCCCATAATGCTGAGTAAGACACTGGTTTTCTTTTCATCCTTAACACTGTTAGCCTCACAATATAACTCCACTCTTTCAATTTAGGTTGCCCAGTCTTCAATGCCGCTATCAAATGCTATAATGGTTCCAATCATTGCAATCTTTGTTATGTTAATTTAGCCCTGTTTTCCCCTTGTTTTCTTTTTGACTCACGTGACCTTTTTGCTAGTGCCACGAGAGCACTCTGTCTAGATGTCACTCCTTTTTATCTCCCTTCTGGGGCAGGCAGACCCTCAGTCCCTGGGGGTCAGCGCCGGCTCTGGTCTCGGCTGGATGTGCTGTGTCTCGATCTCCCGATGTTCCCGACCCCGGCTGTGCTCCCGCTTCCTTTCAGACTCACGGCCTCACTCTACCTCCTTCTCCCGCTCCTTGGCTCGTTCCTTGCACTCTTCCTTCGAGTGTCGTTATCAATTAAAACACGGCGTTCCGATATGATGTAGGTTCATTAACCTCGTTGCCAATTTGTTGTGTATGTGGCCTGGTTACACAACAATACTATTAATAAAAACGCTGGAGACAGGAGCTAAGTTTCATTGTTCTTTACTGGCAGCAACTGAACTCGGCACACACGTACAGATCAATACGCACCTAATAGCACATGCTCAATATGCGCCTAATAGCGCATTCGATGACATATTACTAAAACATAAAGTAGTCCCTTATTATACTGTAGGCTATACAGTACAGTTAGGATTTGGGGACTCAAGCCGAACTTCTTCAAACTATCTGAGCTGAAAGAGGCACTGATGTGCTTTTTTTACCACACAGCTGGTATGTACAGTCCACGTGAGATCCTCGGTGATTTGTATGGCGAGGAACTTAAAGATGTTCACCCTCAGCCCCAGATCCATTGACGTCAATAGGGGTTAGCCTGTCTCCATTCCTCCTGTAGTCCACAACCAGCTCCTTTGTTTTTGCAACATTGAGGGTGAGGTTGTTTTCTGTGTCAGGGTGATGACCTCTTCTCTGTAGGCTGCCTTGTTATTATTTCAGATTTCAGATTCTGGAAGCAATTTGGAAGGCATAGGATAAGTACATACCAAAGAAGAGGCGGTATTTTAAAGGCAGATGACACCTCCCTTGAGGTCGGAGGAGGCGAGGCAGGTGAAGGAGCGAGTGCGGGGATTGGCTGAGAAGGAGAGGCTGATTTAAAAAGCCAGTTGTAAGCAGCGAGCTAACCAGACCTTCCAGGTCAAAGGAGGCGAGGCAGGTGAAGCTAATTACTGAAATTATCAGCGAATATAAGCAAAGCTCGCTCTAGGGGAGTGGCCTTGTTGAGGAAAGTGCCTTGTGAGATAAGTGCGAGCCTTTGGCTCAGGAGTCTTCGGCGAGGAGGCTGAGAGTGGAGACTATGCCACAGTTGGAGAAGAGATGACCGCTGGGCTGATTCAGTGTGCTGCGTGCATGATGTGGGAGGTCAGGGACACTGATGGTGCCTCTGGATCCTACACCTGCGGAAAATGTGTCCAGTTTCAGCTTTAGAGGGACCGTGTTGCAGCACTGGAGAGGCAACTGGATGACGTTAGGTTAATCCAGGAGAACGAGAGTTTTCTGGACAGGACCTACAGTGGGGTCATTACACCCAGGATACAGGAAGAGAGTAGGAGGACAACGATGAGCAAGGAAAGGATGCTTGAAGTACAGGACACCCCGGGAGATGTAAACAGGTTCTCCCTCTTGGAAGCTGTCCGGACAGAAGACAGTGCCAGTCTGAGAGGCGGAAGGGTCTGCCAGTCAACAATTGACGCTGAGGCAAAGCCGAGGAGACAGACGTCAGGCAGAGCCGTGGTAGTAGGGGACTCCATAGTGAGAGGTACAGAAAGGGGTTTCTGTGGCAACAGGCAAGATTTAAGGATGGTGTGTTGCCTCCCTGGTGCCAGGATCCAGGACGTCATGGATTGGGTGCAGGGAATCCTCAAGAGTGAAGGTGAACATCCAGAAGTGGTGGTGCATGTCGGCACAAATGACGTGGGGAAGAAGAGGAAATACATTCTACGGCGTGACTTCAGAGAACTCAGAAGAAGTCTGAAAAGCAGGACTTCCAGGGTGGTTATCTCCAGTTTGCTTCCAGTTCCCCATACTGGAGTGAGCAAGAACAGGGAGATAATGGATCTGAATGTGTGGCTGAGGAACTGGTGCAGGAAGCAAGGATTTACATTCTTGGACCACTGGGGTATGTTTCGGGGTGAGGATGAATTGTACAAAAGGGACGGGTTGCACCTTAATAAGCGGGGCACCAGCATTCTGGCAGGCAGGTTTGTCTCTGCAACACGGGTGTGTTTAAACTAAGTTGTTGGGGGGAGGGGACGAACTGGAAACATAAGGATGGAGATAAAGGGAAAGTGAGAATAAGAAAAGTTAAGAATGACAGCAGAATCAACAGAGCAGAAAGCTCAAGAAGGGATCGTACAGTATGGCCAAGTGAAATAGGAACTGATATGGGAGGTGAGGGGAGTAATGAATTAAAAGTATTATATATGAAGGCACGGAGTATAAGAAATAAAGTAGATGGGCTTGAGGCACAGTTGGAATTGGTAAGTATGATGTTGTGGGAATACCAGAGACATGGCTTCAAATGGATAGGGCCTGGGAAATGAATATTCAAGGGTATATGTCCTTTCGAAAGGATAGACTGATGGGCAGAGGGGGTGGGGTGGCTCTGTTGGTGAGGAATGATATTCAGTCTCTTGCGAGGGAGGACATAGAATCAGGAGACGTAGAGTCAGTATGGATAGAACTGAGAAATTCTAAGGGTAGAAAGACCCTAATGGGAGTTATCTACAGGCCCCCAAACAGTAGTCTGGATGTAGGGTGTAAGTTGAATCAAGAGTTAAAATTGGCATGCCACAAAGGTAATACTACAGTTGTTATGGGGGACTTCAACATGCAGGTAGACTGGAGGAATCAGGTTGGTGCTGGACCCCAAGAAAAGGAGTTTGTGGAGTGCTTCCGAGATGGATCCTTAGAACAGCTTGTACTGGAGCCTACCAGAGAGAACGCAATTCTAGATTTAGTGTTGTGCAATGAACCGGATTTGATCAGGGACCTCGAGGTAAAGGAGCCATTAGGAGGTAGTGACCATAATACAATAAGTTTTAATCTACAATTTGAGAGGGAAAAGGGAAACTCGGAAGTGTCAGTATTATAGTTGAACAAAGGGAACTATGGTGCTATGAGGGAGGAGCTGGCCAAAGTTCAATGGAACAATACCCTAGCAGGGATGACAGTGGAACAGCAATGGCAAGTATTTCTGGGAATAATGCGGAAGGTGCAGGATCAGTTCGTTCCAAAGAGGAAGAAAGATCCTAAGGGGAGTAAGGAGAGGCCGTGGCTGACAAGGGAAGTAATGGGCAGTATAAAAATACAAGCGAAGTAGTATAACATAGCAAAGATGAGTGGGAAGCCAGAGGATTGGGAAACTTTTAAAGAGCAACAGAAGGTAACTAAAAAGGCAATACTTGGAGAAAAAATGAGGTATGAAGGTAAACTAGCCAAGAATATAAAGGAGGATAGTAAAAGCTTCTTTAGGAATTTGAAAAGGAAAAAATAGTTAAGACCAAAATTGGGCCCTTGAAGACAGAAGCGGGTGAATTTATTATGGGGAACAAGGAAATGGCAGACGAGTTGAACAGATACTTTGGGTCTGTCTTCACTAGGGAAGACACAAACAATCTCCCAGATGTAATAGTGGCCAAAAGACCTAGGGTAATGGATGAATTGAAGGAAATTTATATTAGGCAGGAAATGGTGTTGGATAGGCTGTTGGGTCTGAAGGCTGATAAGTCCCTGGGACCTGATGGTCTGCATTTCAGGGTACTTAAGGAGGTGGCTTTAGAAATTGTGGATGCATTGATAATCATTTTCCAATGTTCTATAGATTCAGGATCAGTTCCTCTGGATTGGAGGGTGGCTAATGTTGTCCCTCTCTTCAAGAAGGGAGGAAGCGAGAAAACAGGGAATTATAGACCGGTTAGCCTGACGTCAGTGGTGGGAAAGATGCTGGAATCAATTATAAAAGATGAAATTATGACACTTCTGGATAGTAGTAACAGGATTGGTCCGAGTCAGCATGGATTTACGAAGGGGAAATCGTGCTTGACTAATCTTCTGGAATTTTTTGAGGATGTAACTATGAAAATGGACAAGGGAGAGCCAGTGGATGTAGTGTACCTGGACTTTCAGAAAACCTTTGATAAAGTCCCACATAGGAGATTAGTGGGCAGAATTAGGGCACATGGTATTGGGGGCAGAGTACTGACATGAACTGAAAATTGGCTGGCTGACAGAAAACAAAGAGTAGCGATTAACGGGTCCCTTTCGGAATGGCAGGCGGTGTCAGTGCTGGGAACACAACTGTTTACAATATACATTAGTGATTTAGATGAGGGAAGTAACATTAGCAAATTTGCTGATGACACAAAGCTGGGAGGCAGTGTGAAATGTGAGGAGGATGTTATGAGAATGCAGGGTGACTTGGACAGGCTAGGTGAGTGGGCAGATGCATGACAGATGCAGTTTAATGTGGATAAATGTGAGGTTATCCACTTTGGTGGTAAGAACGGAAAGGCAGATTATTATCTAAATGGAGTCAAGTTAGGAAAAGGGGAAGCACAACGAGATCTAGGTGTTCTTGTACATCAGTCACTGAAAGCAAGCATGCAAGTACAGCAGGCAGTGAAAAAAGCTAATGGCATGTTGGCTTTCATAACAAGAGGAATTGAGTATAAGAGCAAAGAGGTCCTTCTGCAGCTGTACAGGGCCCTGGTGAGACCACACCTGGAGTACTGTGTGCAGTTTTCGTCTCCAAATTTGAGGAGGGACATTCTTGCTACTGAGGGAGTGCAGCGTGGGTTCACAAGGTTAATTCCCAGGATGGTGGGACTGTCATATGTCGAAAGATTGGAGCAACTAGGCTTGTATACTCTGGAATTTAGAAGGCTGAGAGGGGATCTTATTGAAACATATAAGATTATTAAGGGATTGGACACGCTGCAGGCAGGAAGCATGCTCCTGCTGATGGGTGAGTCCAGAACCAGAGGCCACAGTTTGAGAATTAGGGGTAGGCCATTTAGAATGGAGTTGAGGAAAAACTTTTTCACCCAGAGAGTGGTGGATATATGGAATGCTCTGTCCCAGAAGGCTGTGGAGGCCAAGTCTCTGGATGCTTTCAAAAAAGAGATGGATAGAACCCTTAAAGATAGTGGAATCGAAGGTTACAGGGAGAAGGCAGGAACTGAATACTGATAATGGATGATCAGCCATGATCACAGTGAATGGCGGTGCTGGCTCGAAGGGCCGAATGGCCTACTCCTGCACCTATTGTCTATTGTCTAACCATGGCTGGAAAGGGAAATCAAAGCCAACATTAAAACAAATAAAAGGGCATTTAGTCAAGCAAAAATTAGTGGGAAGTTAGAGAATTGGGAAATTTTTCGAAAACAACAGAAGGCAACTTAAAAGACCATAGCGGGAGAAAAGATTATATATGAAGGTAAGCCAGCCGATAATATCAAAAATGATAACCGACATTTTTTTCAGATATATAAAGAGTAAAACAGAGGCCAGAATAGATATTGGACCACTGGGAAAATTAGGTTGGAGAGATAGTGGGTGAAATATGATGGCAAAATATTGCACTAGTGGTGAGACTCTGGCAGTGTGGAGGATCAGAGGGATCTTGGGGTCCGAGTCCATAGGACATTCAAAGCTGCTACGCAGGTTGACTCTGTGGTTAAGAAGGCATGCGATGTATTGGCCTTCATCAATCATGGGACTGAGTTTAAGAGCCGAGAGGTAATATTGCTGCTACACAGGACCCTGGTTAGACCCTACTTGGAGTATTGTGCTCAGTTCTAGCTTCCTCACTACAGGAAGGATGTGGAAACCATAGAAAGAGTGCAGAAGAGATTTACAAGGATGTTGCCTGGATTGGGGAGCATGCCTTATGAGAATAGGTTGAGTGAACTTGGCCTTTTCTCCTTGGAGTGACGGAGGATGAGAGGTGACCTAATAGAGGTGTACAAGATAATGAGAGGCATTGATCGTGTGGATAGTCAGAGGTTTTTTCCCAGCGCTGAAATAGCTAGCATGAGAGGGCATAGTTTTAAGGTGCTTGGAAGTAGGTACAGAGGAGATGTCAGGGGTAAGTTTTTTACACCGAGTGGTGAATGCATGGAATCCACTGCTGGCAGCGGTGGTGGAGGAGAAAATGATAGAGTCTTTTAAGAGACTCCTGGATAGGTACATGGAGCTTAGAAAAATAGAGGGCTATGGGCAAGCCTAGGTAGTTCTATGCTAAGGACATGTTTGGCACAGCTTTGTGGGCCGAAGGGCCTGTATTGCGCTGTAGGTTTTCTATGTTTCTATAGTAATGGGGGAAATGGTGCTTGGGAAATTGAATGGTCTAAAGGGAAATAAGTAATCTGGACCTCCTGGTCTACACCCCAGTGTTCTAAAATAGGGAGCTGAAGAGATTGTGGAGGCATTGGTAATGATATTTCAAGAATCAATGGATTTGGCATGGCTCTAGAGAACTGGAACATTGCAAACATTATTCAACACTTCAAGAAGGGAGGAGGCAGAAGTATGAGGAAAGTAGAGGCCAGTTAGACTGACCTCAGTTGTTGGGGAGATGTTGGAGCTAATAGTAAAGGATGTGGTTTTGGGGTACTCAGAGGCACAAGATAGGCTAAATGGTCAGTATGGGTTTCCTTAAGGGAAATTCTTGCCTGACAAATCTTTTTGAATTCTTTGCAAAAACATCAAGCAGGATAGACAAAGGAAAATCGGTGGATGTTGTGTACTCGGATTTTCAGAAGGCCTTTGACAAGGTGCCACACATGAGGCTGCTAAACAAGATAAGAGCTTAGGGTATTGCTGGAAAGATACTGGTATGGATAGAGCATTGGCTGACTGGCAGGAGACAAACAGTGGGAATAAAGGGCCCTTTTCGGATTGGCCGCCAGTGACTAGTCGTTTTCCACAGGGGTCTGCGTTGGAACCGATCCTTTTTAAGTTGTATGCCAACAATTCAGATGATGAAATTGATGGCTTTGTGGCCAAGTTTGCAGATGATACGAAGAAAGGTGGAGGGGCAGGTAGTATTGAGAAAGCAGAGAGCCTGCAGAAGGCCTTAGACAGATTCAGAGAATGGACAAAGAGATGGCAGATGGAATACAGTGTCAGGAAGTGTGTAGTCATGCACTTTGATAGAAGGAATAAAAGCATAGTCAATTTCCTACATGGGGAGAAAGTTAAAAAATCCGAGGTGTAAAGGGATTTGTAAGTTCAAAGGTTTCACAGGTACATTTAATGTCAGAGAAATGTATATAATATACACCTTGAAATGCTTTTTCTTCACAACCATCCATGAAAACAGAGGAGCGCCCCCAAAGAATGAATGACAGTTCAGTGTTAGAACCCCAAAGTCCCCCCAACTCCCCTCCCTCCCGGACATAAGCGGCAGCAAGCAATAATCCCCCTTCCCTCACCAGCAAAGAAAAAGCCTCGGCACCCACCACTGAGCACTCAAGCGTGCAGCAAAGCAACAGCAAAGACACAGACTTGCAGTACCCCAAAGACTACTCATTCACCTGGCATTCGACATGCCACAGGTTCCCATGCAGGATTCCTTAAAGGTTAATTTGCAGGGTGAATCAGTGGTAAGGAAGGCGAATGCAATGTTGGGGTTCATTTTGAGAGGACCAGAATATAAAAGCAAGCCTGCAACGCTGAGGCTGCAGAAGGCACTGGTGAAGCCTTACTGCTGTATTGTGAGCAGTGTTAGGCCTCTTATTTAAGAAAGGATGAACTGTTCGGAGGAGGTTCATGGGAATGACTATGGGAATGGAAGGATTACCATCTGAGCAACGACTGAAGGCTCTGTGCTCACTGGAATTTAGAAGAATGTGGAGGGGGGGGGTTCTTATAGAAACATTTGACTTCAAAATAGAGGGACGTCCATTTAGAACGGAGATGAGGAGGAATTTTCTTTTGCCAGGGGTGGTAAATCTGTGGAATTCATTACCACAGGTGGCTGTGGAGGCCAGGTCACAGGGTGCATTTAAGGCAGAGGTTGATAGGTTTTTGATTAGTAATGGGGAGAAGGCAGAAGAACGGGATTGAAAGGGAAAGAGATCACCCACAATGAAATAGCAGAGCAGACTTGATAGGCCGAATGGCCTAATTCTGCTCCTATGTCTTAAGGTCTTATGGTCTTCTGTTTTCTTTCCTGTTAGGTATCTCCTCTTCAATTTGTCCCTCCTCGTCTCACTTCCTTTGCCTTTTATTTTCTTAAAGCCCATGATGGTTATTATTTTCTATTCTTTTGCCGATGGAAGTTGACCAAATGGAAATATGAACCTCATTCAATCAGTGCCACTCAATCTCTATAGCATTTCCAGCAATATTTCATTTTGTGCTTCTGCTGATATATAATCCAACCCCAAGATAAAATGCTTATTACTTTTACCTGAAGTTGATTTCTTTGAAAATAATTTGACAGCCATGTTAGGCCATGTGTTCACCATCAACATCTAGTCCAATTCTACACCTCACATAAAGGAAAAACTATTCTGATCTCTACCTTTCCAAAAAAACATCACCAATACATCAATATTATAAATACACCTTAAGGATGTCTTCAAATTAAAAGACATTAATTTTAATGGTATTGTGCTAAGTTAAATGAACCCAGGTGCAGCCTAAATACTTATTGTCTTCATTTCTATTGCTTCCAATATTACATGACCTACTTTTTCCTTTAGCATCAATGCATAAAAAACAAAAATTATCTTGCGTCAAGGAAGGATTATTTAACCTATTTCTAAACACAAGGCTGTTGTAAACTAATTCCCTAGAAAGCAAGAGTCATGGATATTACAATGCTGGAAGAATTAATGTGTTCTGCTTTATTTCTGCAATTTACTGTAGTGAATAAGTCTATTATTGGTATAAGGCTGCAAGAATATCATGAAAGGAAGCTTCAAGTCCTAATTATTTAAATAAGGAAGGGTTTTTAATGCAGCACAGTGACACATCAATAATCATAAAGAACTCACTGTTTGTCAGGGAAGGAAGTCTGCCTGTTACCTGGCCTATCAATAAATGTTACCTTCCCCTGAGACCTCCACATCCTTTGAATGAATCAATAAAAGTAGGTGATCGACTTATTTCTAATCTCCCTTTTCTATTCTTTAAGCAATCTTCCATCCATGATAGTATGTTACATTCCAACTCAATAGGCTCTAATGATGAGGCCACGAAGATGCCCTGTAGGGTGAATATAGGAAGTTAGAAAAGAAGCTAAGAAGCAGGACATCAAGGGTGGTATTCTCTGGATTACTGCCTGTGCCACACACTCGTGTGGGTAAGAATACGAAGATATAGCAGACAAATGTGTGGCTGAAGAGTTAGTGCTGGGGTGGGGGGGGTGGGGACAGGGGTTCAGATCATTGAGATCTGTTCTGGAGAAGGTATGGCCTGTATGAAAGGGATGAGTTTTACGAGAATCCAAGAGGGAACAATGTCCTTGCAGCCAGATTTGCTGGAGCTTTGGGTATGGTTTAAACCTGATTGGCAGGGAGATAGAAACCAGAATATTAGTTCAGATGATGGAGCGGCTGTTGCAAAATGTAGGTGCAATGTGCAGAGAGACTGTGAAGAAGGATAGGTAGTGGATAGAGTATGAATTCAGTCATTTGGGAGGGTGAAATGGATTTACTACGAGCAGTATTAATAATAAGGGCAATGAACAGAGAGAATGGAACTTGTAACATTGTGGCCATTACAGAGACTTGGCGGTCAGAAGGGTAGGATTGGCTGCTTGATGTTCTAGGGTTTAGATGGGTGGTCAAAAAGGTGGAGTAGTGACATTGCCAATCAGGGATAGTATCACAGCTGCAGAAAGGGAAAACATCATGGAGGGATCGTTGATTGAGTCAATGTGGGTAGAGTTAGAAACCAGAAAGGAGTAATCGCTCTATTGGGTGTGTCAGATAGGCCTCCCCAATAGCATCCGAAACACTGAAGAGTATAGAAGTAAATCGGTAGGAGATTTTAGAAAGGTACAAAAATAATAAGATTGTTGTTATGGCTGACTTCAATTTCCCTAATATGAACTGGCACCTCATTAGTGTAAAATGTTTAAATGGGACAGAAATGGTTAGCTGTGTCCAGAAAGAATTCCTGAGACAGTATGTGAACAGGCAGACTAGAGGGGAGGCCAGACTGGATCTAGGCGTTGAATCTGGTCAAGTGAGCGACCTCTTAGTGATAGGTGGTTGGGAGACAAGGATAGGAGCAGGCAATATGAGAAAATATTGAACTGGTGGAGATCTAATTACAACAGTATTAGGCGGAAACTTGGGAGCATAAATAGGGATCGGATGTTCTTAGAGAAATGCACAGCAGAAATGTAAAAGTTGTTTAGGGACCTTTTGCACTGGGCTCTGGATAGATTTGTCTCACTGAGAGAAAAAGATGGTAGGGTGAAAGAACCATGGCTGACAAGGGAGGTAGAGTATTTAGTCTAGAGTAGGGGTTCTTAACTTTTTTTATACCATGTACCCCTTTGGCAGATCGGTGAAGCCTATGGAATTCTTCAAAAAATAATTATATTGAACCACAGTTATCAAAATATATTTTTAATATATTTGATATATGTCCTTCTTTATTAATGTAAAAATATACAAAGTAAATAAAGCTAAAGTATTTGATTCAGTTGATATTTTCTGAAACTCAGTATTTTTGTATGGTTATTAAGTAATTCGATAAATCTGCAAAGAAATAAGTAAATTGAATGTTAGTTAAGAGAAAGAAATATAAGATATTCAAGAATTTGTATGCCAAATTTAAAAAAAGGCAGGTTTTACAATACATACAAAGTTTTAGCACTTCTAATGGCTTTTAGATAGTCGAACAGACACAGGGCGCCGTGCCTTTCCTGGATTTCGGTTATTGTTGCACATGGAGTCACACAGCTTTCTGTGCCTTCCTGGAAATAATGGCTTCATTTCTGATATTGTTCACAGTATTCTTGAGAAGTTGTTTTTAAGATTTGCAGTATTTGCACAGAATTATAACACACGAACACCACTTGTAAAGCATTCTATGTGTGCGCTTCTTAACTTCAAAAATGGAATACAAAAAACAAACAAAAAAAAGAAAGAACGTCTGCTACTCACGGAACTTACAACTGTGCATGACCTGTATCATTTCACAAATGGTTAGCAGTAATAAGATATTAGTTTAAATAATGTACTTCAACAGTTATCCCAATCATCAGTACATTTACACTTGCCTATTCTACACCTGTAGCCCATACTCCTATCCGTATGACAAAAGCTGTGCGGCCTTACAGAGAGTTAAGAATTTTCATTTGAACTGTCCAGTTTGCAAAACTTTAACAAGCAACAAAAACAACTTACCTTCTTCTACGCATTGATGAACAAACAATTGTGGATAGGCTTAATGAAGAATAACGTAGATCTCTGGTTGACAAATGTGAGAACGCGCGACTTCATCATTTGGTTCAGGGCAGCCCGATAGTGGGACAGCTATGTCACACGAGTGTCTGCAGACAGAAAGACTATGATCACATTCGATCTAGTTACAGGTCTAATAACTATCTTAATTTCAAAGTAGTGATGAAATATTTTGGACTATCTGTAACAATTGTAATGCGATATGAAAATATCTGTGGTTTCTATTGATGACAAGGTCACAGGTACTGCTAATAACACTGTGGTTTGTTTTCTGCATTCATAATTGAAGGAAATGCTAAATTTCAATTAGAGGTTAGTGAAAATAAAGATATAAATTCTTTCCCATCCAAGTTCATGGACCCCAGGTTAAGAACCCCCCGGTCTAGAGGCAGAAGGAAGAATACTTAAGGTTCAGAGCGTAAATTTGATACAGGGCTCCTGAGGATTATAAATTAGCTAGGAAGGAGTTTAAGAAGGGTCATGAGAAGGCCTTGGTGAATAAGATATTCTACATATATGTGGAAAAGAGGAGGATGACTAGAATGAGAATAGGACAAATCAGGAATAAAGGGGAAAAAGTCATGTGTCTGGAGATAGAAGAGGTATGGGAGATACTTAATGATACTGATATAGCAATACCCTGATGACAGGAATCAAATTTAGTCAAGGGAAATAAGCGTGCCCTCTCATGTCCGCTCAGCTGCTGAATAATAGAGATGTCATCATTCTTTACAGCTGTGTAAACTAGATTTTAATCCATGAGTCATCCTTGTTTAAATGAAAATTTAATTAAAGACAAGAGATCAGCACAGCAGATATCATTACATTACAGCACTTTGAGATATGACCTATTTGTTCACAATACCGCGGTGAATCTGAAAATTAAAAAATGAGGCCGTTCACTTTTTGACATCTCTACAGCTTCATCCGCATACAGGGGACATGCTGGAGTGATGAATAGATGTGTTGGACTTGTTGTGTATGTCAGGCCGTATCTGATGATGGAGATATAACTTATCAGATCAATGAAATGTCATCAGGAACAGAAATGCTGAACCTGCTGTAAGCTGTTGAATGTATTTCCCTAGCAGGGCTGTCGATCAACCTCTTGCTTCCAGTGGCACCCTCTGCAGTGACTGCAAGTTTATCCGAGGACCGGTTCTACAAGCAGAATAGATTTGCTATTGACAAGCGGAAAGAACAAGCATGGCTGGTTTAGAGAAGAATCTGCAAGCACCGCCCTACTTCCATCCACCAGCTACGTAAACATGCCCCAAAGCGATAGCTACTTCCTTCCATGAGTTAGCACCCGACTCTATTGTTTGAGTAGACAATGGACAGCAGTTCTTGTGGAGCAAAGGCCGACTCACGGGGATGGAGGGGGTGCTAGAAATCAGTTCCTAATCCCAACTACATTCAGGAATGTAGATGAGCAACACCCACAAAATCAGATTCAGAATCAGAATCAGGTTTAATATCACTGGCATAAGTCGTGAAATTTGTAGTTTTGCGCCAGCAGTACACTGTAATCTTCTTCTTCATGTGGCTTGTGCGTTACACGCTTGGGTGATCACGGCTTTCCACATCGAACAATCCCACGCAGCGTCAATGATATCTCGCACACTTAGATCTGTTAGTTCTTTCACAGTATCCATATATTTTCTTGTTTGCCTCCCTCTTCTGCGTTTCCCAAGCATACGGCTTTGTATGCAAGGCATTCTATTTCTCCCATTCTGATGACATGGCTCAGGAATATAAGTTTCCTCTAATTTAACGTTCTCATTAAAGATCTTTTGGTATGGGCACATTGGAGTACTGTCTCATTAGTTACCCTATCTCTATATGATATTTTTAGCATTCTTCTAAGAAACCACATTTCTGTTGCTTCAAAGTTTCTTTGGAGTTCTGGTGTTATAGTCCATACAGCAAAGTTGACCAGATGTAACATCTTAGTAGCCTAAGCCTTGTTGTCATAGAAATGTGTCTGTTGGTAAAAATGGGTTTCATTTTTTGGAAGTTGGTTTTAGCAATGGCAATTCTCCTTTTTATTTCTACTTTACTTCTCGCATCTTGTTATATAAAGCTACTAAGGTAATTAAAGCTGGTCTTTTGTTCAATCTCTTGGTTACTGATGTACAATTGGCAGTTGGGAGTATCCTGCTGTTTTGATATTACCATACATTTTTTTTTTAACAGTTGATGGTGTTACATACACCGTAACTGGGTTGCCAAACCAGCAGAAATGGACCACTTAGTTGGAGTCTGGTTTTACAGAAACTAATAAAGTTTTATTAAAGAAATAAGAAACACAGTACTCTAATCGTAAGGATATAAATGCAACAGGTTAGCAATGATAAAACACACAGGTACACAGAACTAGGGTAATAGGAATCAACCAAGCTCCATCGCAGTCTAGGGGTAAAATGATCAGTCTCAAGTGACTTTACTTCAGCTTAGTAAAGTTCGCAGTAATTGCTGTTGTGCCGTTGGAGAGAGAGAGAATGCAAATTTTGATTCAAACTGATGTTCTTCGCAGTTAGCTTTCAGGCGAACCCTTTTATGTCTTCTGTGGTCACCGACTGTGACCCCTCCGTTCCAGATACGACCGTTCTTCCGCGGTGAACCCGGCACCCAGGCAAGGGCGGACACACACACCAGGTTCCCGCCGATCGTCCCTTTTCACCCTGTCAGTCTATGGTCGGTTCCCTCGAACCAGATCTCCAAATCCCACTAACTTGTGGGGGCACACCGCTCTTCGAGGGTCTCGTTATCTCGTGATCTCGTGGTGTGTGTCGTGCCTTAGCAAACCTGTTCTTTTTATTCCCCTGCTGGGGTATCGCCTGTCCATCAAACTTCAAACAGTTCAGGTTCAAAGCAACCGGTCTGTCAATACTCTGAAATGTGTTTCTTTCTCATTAATCTCTCTCTTCTCTCTTATTAGCATTTTGAAAGTTACTCCATTGTCCCACTTCTCTCTCTCTCATTAGCATCAATCTTCTGATAACTTGGTTTTTTTTCGTCACAATGGTTAGACCAATATCTGCACTTGTTAGTACTACTTTGTCTAGGAGGATTTGTAGGTCTTCTGCAGCACTTGCTATTAAGGTGGTACCATCTGCATATCTTATATTGTTGATGTTAACACCTCCAATTTTTATCCCATCTAGGTCTTCTATTTCTCTGAGAATCATTTCACATTGTAATACATGGTATTAAAAATATATATATTACAATAAGATATATACAAACGTAAAAAAGAAAATTAAATTAAATAAGTCGTTCAAAAAGAGAGGAAAAAATGATGAGGCAGCGTTCATGGGTTTATTACCTATTCAGAAATATGATGGTGGAAGGGAAGAAGCTGTTCCTGAAACATTGAAAGTGTGTTGTCCGGCTCCTGTACATCTTCGTTGATGGTAGCGAGGAGAAGAGGGCATGTCCTGGGAGAAGGCGGTCCATCGCCCCATGTTGATAAACAATTGATATTTCCGGCCAAGATCCTTCAACAGAACTAAATTTATTCATTTATTGAGCATGGAAGAGGCCCTTCTAGGCCTTCAAGCCGCACCACCCGGCAATCTCCTGACTTAACTCTAGCCTAATCATGGGGCAATTTACAATGATGACCTATTAACCAACCGATTGGTACTTCTTTGGGATGTGGAGGAAACTGGCGCACCCGGAGGAGAAAAGACAGCAGCGGGCATCGAACTCCGGTGTCTGGTACTGGTGAACGTTGTGCTAAAACGCTAAACCATTGTGCCACCCTCCAGCATTTTTTTTTGTATTGCCCAAGCTTTCCAGTCTCTGCAGAATCTCTTATACCTCTGAAACATAGGTGTTTTTTCCTGCAAAAGTATCATCAAATTTGCAGCTGCATGTTGGAAGACATTGCGAAACTCTTACAGCATGAATAGTGAAAAAGACTCATCATGTGAAGCTTCTTATATGAAATCTTGGTCCTCCAGGACATCACACACCAGGAGACGCCTGTAACCAATGCTTCAGAGGGAATGGTAAGCCACCAGGTCAATGTTGGGTTAAATGGCATATTTGATTAAAAAGCACCTGCCAATCTAATACCTACTGGATAAGGTCTCAGAAATGCTAGAATGTGATTTCAAAGGAGCTTAATTACACAACTTTGCAAGTCACCCATGTTAGAGTCCGATCTAATCTGAACAAACCAGCAGGTGGTTACGGGTTCATAGCTTTAGTCCAGCCATAGCTGGCTCATAGATTGTTTTACACTACTGCAGACTATCCCAGCAGAATTGGTTTTAGTGACAAAATAGGAAATAGTGTTTCATAAAGCTAAAGCCATTTATATTTATGCAATTAATGTTGCTGGAGGTCACTTATTCTGTAAGAATATTGGCTGATTAGTATGATTTAGTAGATAAATGTCCAGAGTCCTGTGAACCAAGCCATGCAGTTCAGTCTGCGCTCTGCTAGCCTGATATTGAGCCAAAATAAGAGATACTTTGATTGCCCTGAGAAAAGATGGAACTCAAAACTCAGTAAGGATCACCACTCCTAAACATTACTCAGTGTCCACTACTATATGCAAAGGTAAAATGAGAGTAGTGTCGAACTCAGCTCTCTAGTCAACTAACAAAACGTGTGGCAAACATGATATATTTATTATTAATTGCACAAATGACACTCTACCTTAGATAGAAGGGGAGAACATTGGGATGAAATGAGGTAGAATTGTAATTGGAATTGGTTTATTATTGTCACATTTACCAATGTATAGTGAAAAGCTTGGCTTGCATATTGTTCATACAGATCAAATCATTACATGGTGCATTGAGGTTATACTAGGTAAAACTATGACAGAATGCAGAATAAAGTGTAAGGGCTACAGCAACGTCTTCCCATTACACAACTTACTCTATCTCCCTTACAAACCCGGTGTCTATTCTGGTATGTCTAAATTAACTTTGACACTTTGAAGTGTATTTTCAAAATGTTTATTTAAGAAATTATTCAACGGAACTTACAACCAGAAGTTTGTTTGAAACAAAACCTCACATGCACCTTTTAACTAATCACCAAACATACACAGCTTGGGGTTTCTTCTTTTATTCACGTATTTACATAAAGAGAAAAGGTTGTTTAGTATATTTAATATATCAGTAGTATTTGAGTAATTTTGTGTATATATATGGTTTGATTAAACATTTTTGTTTGTTTAAATGATGCATTACGGGTTATATGTAAAAGTGCATGAATTTCAATAGGCTTGACACCACCATGTCATATATGTGTGCGCCTTGCTTAAAGTAAAAAAAAGAAATTAGACTCGTATCTCTTTGATCCCTTGTTTTTGTTTTGATTAGTTTATGTTTTGGAGTTGCAAAACATAACAGTGGCGATGAGGATGGGACAATTAGAACCAAAAACATTTTGGGTTGCAGACTACTTCAGGTTTCATAAAAAGAGGAGCCTGCATGACTGAATTGAAGAGATTGTTTGAACATTGTCAGTCCAGTGATGGGCTTAATGATGCACTGAGAGGTCATTTAATTTGTGGAATATTGCAATAAAGCATTCAAAAACGGCTCCCAACTGGAGCACAACTTACATTTAAAAGAGCAATTCCACAGACAGAGATACAATTGAGTTGCAGCCAGGAATGACAGTGAGTGTGAACAAGAGTGTAACGTAAAAACAGAAACCTGCCTGACCAAGCAGATTGTGTTACCGTTGTGGTAGGGGCTCACAAACACAAGACCAATACAGGTTTAAAAGAGAAAATCTGCAGGAAATGCAACAAAGTAGGACACATACAAAGACAAAAATAAATGGACTGCACAGGGAAGAGAAAAGAATAAGAAGTCAAGTTATGGTTTCAAAATTTGCTATGCTGTGTATGTCTTTATAGTTGTATCATATAGTATATTGTACATATAGTATATATATATATTGTACATATAGTATATATATATATATATCCATCGACAGTGATGAAATGCTTTGAGAGGTTGGTTATGACTAGACTGAACTCCTGCCCCAACAAGGACGTGGACACATTGCAATTTGCCTATCGTCACAATAGGTCAACGGCAGGTGCAATCTCCATGGCTCTTCACACGGCTTTGGAACACCTAGACAATGCAAACATGCTGTTCATCGACTATAGCTCAGCATTTAATACCATCGTTCCCACAATCCTGATTGAGAAGTTGCGCAACCTGGGCCTCTGTACCTTCCTCTGTAATTGGATCCTCGACTTCCTAACCGGAAGACCACAGTCTGTGCAGATTGGTGATAACATATCCTCCTCGCTGACGATCAATATTGGCGCACCTCAGGGGTGTGTGCTTAGCCCACTGCGCTACTCTCTGTATACACATGACTGTGTGGCTAGGCATAGCTCAATTACCATCTACAAATTTGCTGACGATACAACCATTGTTGGTAGAATCTCAGCTGGTGACGAGAGGGCGTACAGGAGTGAGATATGCCAACTAGTGGAATGGTGCCGCAGCAACAACCTGGCACTCAACGTCAGTAAGACGAAAGAGCTGGTTGTGGACTTCAGGAAGAGTAAGATGAAGAAACACATACCAATCCTCATAGAGGGATCAGAAGTGGAGAGAGTGAGCAGCTTCAAGTTCCTGGTTGTCAAGATTTCTGAGGATCTAACCTGGTCCCAACATATTGATGTAGTCATAAAGAAGACAAGACAGCGGCTATACTTTATTAAGAGTTTGAAGAGATTTGGCATGTCAACAAATACACTCAAAAACTTCTATAGATGTACCATGGAGAGCATTCTGATAGGCTGCATCAGTGTCTGGTATGGAGGGGCTACTGCACAGGACCGAAAGAAGCTGCAGAAAGTTGTAAATCTAGTTGGCTCCATCTTGGGCACTAGCCTACAAAGTACCCAGGACGTCTTTAGGGAGCGGTGTCTCAGAAAGGCAGGGTCCATTATTAAAGACCTCCAGCTCCCAGGGCATGCCCTTTTCTCACTGTTACCATCAGGTAGGAGATACAGAAGCCTGAAGGCACACACTCAGTGATTCAGGAACAGCTTCTTCCCCTCTGCCATCCGATTCCTTTGAAGCTTTGGACATTACCTCATTTTTTTTAATATACAGTATTTCTGTTTTTGTACAATTTTTAATAATCTATTCAATATATGTAATTGATTTACTTGTTTATTATTATGTTTTATTTTTTTTTCTCTCTGCTAGATTATGTATTGCATTGAAATGCTGCTGTGGAGTTAACAAATTTCACATCACATGCTGGTGATAATAAACCTGATTCTGATATTGTATATACTATATATATAAATTGAGATGCATTCTATATTGATTTATTTATAGCTAAGCAGGGAGAAGTGTTGTGTATTTAATATATCACTAGTATATGAGTATATTATAAATACATAGTTTCATTAATCATTCGTGTTCATTTAAATAATGTAGTACAGGTTATATGTAAAAGTACGTAAATTGCATGCGTCATGACACTGCCACATCACATACACTCACACCTCACTTAAAGTAAAAAAATTAACTTTGACACACATCAAAGTTGCTGGTGAACGCAGCAGGCCAGGCAGCATCTCTAGGAAGAGGTACAGTCGACGTTTCGGGCCGAGACCCTTCGTCAGGACTCACATCTGTTGGCTCCCTTGTTTTTATTTTGATTAGTTTTATATTTTGGAGTTATACCAGTTTTAGTGAGGTATGAACCGATGTTACACAAACAACAATCTGTATTTCAATAGTGCTTTTAATGTAGGAAGATCTCCCTAAGTGCCCCACATTTAATGCTGAAACAGGATAGGCAAGATAGGAGAACTGACTAAATGTATTATAAAAGACGTTGTGTAGGTTTTTGCAAATAAAACGATGTGAGGCATTTAATGTTGAAGAAAATCCATAACAACTCATTTACTGAACTTTCAAAACTGAGCACAAAGCATGGTAAAAGTCTTTTACATAATTATCTCATCACATCAAAGCGGCCTCTTAAAGGCCGTTGGTGGTTGTGAGTTATTATGTTTCCACCAATTACATTACCCTACAGTTGATTTTAAGATGCTTCTTTAAGAAAGAAAGACAAGTAGAATGTTTTAGTGAGGTAAGAGCTTTGGAAAATCAAGTCTGCCAATTCTGAAGCGATGAAGCTGTAAGAGGCTCGAACTGCAGGATCTCTGATACCTTGCTGTGAAACATAAATTGAGAACTTTACAGAATTGGAGTGTTGCGAGTGGCATGATGGTCAAAAAGGTTCAAGATGGGATCTAAAGAAAGAATTAATACTTAAGCTCAGTGTTTTGATGCACAGCAAGTGCAAGGCTGATAAATGAATTCAAATTTTGATAGTGGCAGCATTGGTTAGTATGAACTCCAGGATATTGGGGGGGGGGTGCAAAATAAACTCTGACTAGAGACGACTGGAATGGTTGAACATGGCGGTGACCCAAAACGTGTCTGAAGGATTCATAAAATGAGATAGGCTTGAAGAAGTTAATATGGGAAAAGAAAGAAAAATCATACTGATATATCATATCACTCCATCTCACATCAGTCATAACAGTATTTCAGAAAAGGAAAAATCCCATTTTTTCATGTGCTCAGAACTGCAAACAAAAAAAACCCAATAAACTTGAAGTTACAAAGTACTTTTGAACTAAGGCTAGTGTCTCAAAAGAGCAGTTTTCAGTTCCCACGCAACCACAACATGCAATGAAGGCACCAGCAACATTCTGCAGAAAGCCACAGAAAAGCAGTGTGTCTGATTCAGTTAACATTTTTCCACTTCTACAGATTGTGGCTATTTTCGCTCATGCAGAAAGGTCTAACCCCATTCCCAATGTCACTGCATTCAGAAGAGCAATGCTGTTGTAGGGTAGTATAATTGGTGACAGACAACACATTGTTCACAATGGAATCTGTTCTATATGATTCACGAACACCATCATAGAGTTGCTGTATTCACTTCAAGAGGTGATGTCTGATGTAATTACATTGGTATAAGGCAACTGCTTGTTCGCTTGTCAGTGATGGGCTGTGGCTTTTGTTAAGCACAGAAAATGACTCTTGCATGTTTCACCCACAAAATCCTAACTGCCTGAATGCACTAACAGGCAATACCTCAGGCTAACCATGTGTCAAAATCAAGTCCTGAAGATCAAGGGAAATAGTAAGCAAGAACCAAGAAAACATGCTTATTTCATATATTTTCTCTTTCCATGGAAGCAACTCTCACATCTTTACGTGCCTAACATGAACTATTGTAGGAATCCTACCCAATGGATTGGCTCTTCCTCCTTCACTTCCTATTTAATTTTCCTGATCGTTTCATTTTTTTCCAGTGCCTTTTTAGTCTGATAATTGCTTCGGTACCTACAATACTTATATTGACTAGTGGGGTACCGCAAGGCTCAGTGCTGGGACCCCAGTTGTTTACAATATATATTAATGACTTGGATGAGGGAATTAAATGCAGCATCTCCAAGTTTGCGGATGACACGAAGCTGGGTGGCAGTGTTAGCTGTGAGGAGGATGCTAAGAGGATGCAGAGTGACTTGGATAGGTTGGGTGAGTGGGCAAATTCATGGCAGATGCAATTTAATGTGGATAAATGTGAAGTTATCCACTTTGGTGGCAAAAATAGGAAAACAGATTATTATCTGAATGGTGGCCGATTAGGAAAAGGGGAGGTGCAACGAGACCTGGGTATCATTATACACCAGTCATTGAAAGTGGGCATGCAGGTACAGCAGGCGGTGAAAAAGGCGAATGGTATGCTGGCATTTATAGCGAGAGGATTTGAGTACAGGAGCAGGGAGGTACTACTGCAGTTGTACAAGGCCTTGGTGAGACCACACCTGGAGTATTGTGTGCAGTTTTGGTCCCCTAATCTGAGGAAAGACATCCTTGCCACAGAGGGAGTACAAAGAAGGTTCACCAGATTGATTCCTGGGATGGCAGGACTTTCATATGAAGAAAGACTGGATGAACTTGGCTTGTACTCGTTGGAATTTAGAAGATTGAGGGGAGATCTGATTGAAACGTATAAAATCCTGAAGGGATTGGACAGGCTAGATGCAGGAAGATTGTTCCTGATGTTGGGGAAGTCCAGAACGAGGGGCCACAGTTTGAGGATAGAGGGGAAGCCTTTTAGGACCGAGATTAGGAAAAACTTCTTCACACAGAGAGTGGTGAATCTGTGGAATTCTCTGCCACAGGAAACAGTTGAGGCCAGTTCATTGGCTATATTTAAGAGGGAGTTAGATATGGCCCTTGTGGCTATGGGGGTCAGGGGGTATGGAGGGAAGGCTGGGGCGGGGTTCTGAGTTGGATGATCAGCCATGATCATAATAAATGGCGGTGCAGGCTCGAAGGGCCGAATGGCCTACTCCTGCACCTATTTTCTATGTTTCTATGTTTCTATGTTTCTTTCTCTTTCAATGTACAGTTTCTTCCCTTCTGTAATGAAATACCTGAAAAATCTGACACCCCTTTCTCAACTGTCAATATATGACACATTGGTAACTATTTCCTTGGTCAAACAAGGAACCCATAGGGAACCAAATCTATTTAGAGAACTTAAGTCAGACAAGAAAGACATAAAGCATAAAATTGAATGATAAATGGTCAAACAAACTAATCTCTCCTACCAACCAAGCCTTCCAAGTCAGCTTATTACCACCCTCTCAAGGGCAATTAGCTCACTGAGGTTATTCTTGCCAGTGATATCATAAACAAATTGATTAAAAGGACCAGCAACACACATCAAAGTTGCTGGTGAACACAGCAGGCCAGGCAGTATCTCTAGGAAGAGGTACAGTCGACGTTTCAGGCCGAGACCCTTCGTCAGGACTAACTGAAGGAAGAGTTAGTAAGAGATTTGAAAGTTGGAGGGAGAGGGGGAGATCCAAAATCATAGGAGAAGACAGGAAGGGGAAGGATGGAGCCAAGAGCTGGACAGGTGATAGGCAAAGGGGATATGAGAGGATCATGGGACAGGAGGCCCAGGGAGAAAGACAAGGCGGGGGGGGGGGGGAACCCAGAGGATGGGCAAGGGGTATAGTCAGAGGGACAGAGGGAGAAAAAGGAGAGTGAGAGAAAGAATGTGTGAATAAAAATAAATAACGGATGGGGTACGAGGAGGAGGTGGGGCATTAGCGGAAGTTAGAGAAGTCGATGTTCATGCCATCAGGTTGGAGGCTACCCAGACGGAATATAAGGTGTTGTTCCTCCAACCTGAGTGTGGCTTCATCTTTACAGTAGAGGAGGCCATGGATAGACACGTCAGAATGGGAATGGGATGTGGAATTAAAATGTGTGGCCACTGGGAGATCCTGCTTTCTCTGGCAGACAGAGCGTAGGTGTTCAGCAAAGCGGTCTCCCAGTCTGCATCGGGTCTCGCCAATATATAGAAGGCCACATCGGGAGCACTGGACGCAGTATATCACCCCAGCCGACTCACAGGTGAAGTGTCGCCTCACCTGGAAGGACTGTTTGGGGCCCTGAATGGTGATAAGGGAGGAAGTGTAAGGGCATGTGTAGCACTTGTTCCGCTTACAAGGATAAGTGCCAGGAGGGAGATCAGTGGGGAGGGATGGGGGGGACAAATGGACAAGGGAGTTGCGTAGGGAGCGATCCCTGCGGAAAGCAGAGGGGTGGGGAGGGAAAGATGTGCTTAGTGGTGGGATCCCGTTGGAGGTGGCAGAAGTTACGGAGAATAATATGTTGGACCCGGAGGCTGGTGGGGTGGTAGGTGAGGACCGGGGAACCCTATTCCTAGTGGGGTGGCGGGAGGATGGAGTGAGAGCAGATGTACGTGAAATGGGGGAGATGCGTTTGAGAGCAGAGTTGATAGTGGAGGAAGGGAAGCCCCTTTCTTTAAAAAAGGAGGACATCTCCCTTGTCCTAGAATGAAAAGCCTCATCCTGAGAGCAGATGCGGCGGAGACGGAGGAATTGCGAGAAGGGGATGGCATTTTTGTTTGCATGATTAAAAGGACCCTTTATCTTGTCTAAAGGTTTGCAAGATTGGTAACTTGCAGCTCTTTCAAAATCCCAGCAAAGCATAATGAATGGGTTGAAATATGCTCCCTCTGAGCTGTGAACTTTTTGGAAATAAATCTGATGACGCTCATCACCAAACTTGGGACAGGGATTGAAAAACAAGGTTAACTTTGTTGCATTCAGTGTAATGCAGGCAGTATGCAAATTGGGTCCCGCGATAACGTAACATCGCGCAGGGCGTCTGAGTTCAGAGTTCAATCCCAGCATCCTCTACAAGGCGTTTGTACACCTTCCCCGTGGAATGTGTGGATTTTCTCCAGGTGCTCCAGTTTCCTCCCATAGTCTAAATTCATGCTGGTTAATTGGTCATTGTAAATTGTCCTATGATTAGGCTAAGGTTATTTCAGGGTAGGGGGAAGGTGCGGCAGGGTGGTGCACCTCAAAGGGCCAGTAGGCTTATTCCGCTCTGTATCTCTAAATAAAAAATATTTTATTTACTGCCTACTAACTATGAATTTAGCTCCAATGCTACTTATTGGGTGCCGAGTTCAGTAGGACTTGGCTCAGTTCAGTGTTGCAATTGATTAGCAGTAACTTGTGCCGTTTAACACCAAAACGCACTGCTTTATGGAGGGATATTCACTGAAACTGGTTTGGACCCCCACTGTAGAACATCAGCAGCCCTGCGAGGTTGGGAGTGGTTAGGCATTGTGGTCACATAAGTGTTCTGTGGTGTTCGGACAGGGTGCTGAAGGAATTGGTGGAGGAGGGAGGTCCTGAGGAGGCCCGTGAGGCCTGAGGAGCTTCTCCAGACACACTAAAGTCAGCAGGGTAGAACAGTGATGCAGAAAGCAAGGTGCTGTGATAACTGAACACATTCCAATGACTAGCCACTGCAAACCTCCTCTAGCAACTGGTGGAATCTGAAGGGAGTTACTGGGAATGTGCGGGGAATTAAAAATGGATCCTTGGGCTTCAGCACAGACTCAGTGGGTTGAAGGGCCTGTTTCTAGGCTGTACAATTCTATACCTTTATGAACTTAAGACAGTGGGAGGAGGTAGTTCCGGTGATTCAGTCACCGGGATAAAGAGCTGCTAAAATTCAATAACCTCAAGGTTAGTGAATAATCTTCAGATATCATCAGACTGAAAGAGTAACAGTCAATCTTTTAGAATGCATTCCTTTCTCAGAGCTCCTGGCTGTTTAAGGAGAACAAGCCGAATATCTCAAGACTTTCCACGTAACTGAAGCCACTCATCCCTGCATCCAAGCTGTCGCAGAACAACAAATTTCATGACATTTGCCAGTGATAATAAATTTTTATTCTGATTTTGAAGATAGTAAGTCTTCTTTAGCCTATCCAAGACCCTGGCATTTTTTCTAAACTGGCCCAGAGATGGAGATTGTAATTAGAGAAAATGTCTGGCACCATCAGCGGCCATCAAGCTCAATCATAATTTGCTTGTCTCTCTACTGGTGCAGCCTGACCTGCTGAGTATCTCCATCATTTTCCAATTTTATTTCAGATTTCAACCATTTATAGTGTTTATGCTTCTCAATTGGAAATTATGCTGCTGCAAGGGCCTAGACAGTGATCAATAAAAATATATTGCAACTTTATTACTTTTGTCCATTTACAGGACAACAAATTTGTGTACATGTAGCTCCTGTACTCTCTGTTCCTATGCCCCTTTCAAAATTGTATCATGTCGTTTAAATTGTTATGTGTAGTTTGACCCTTAAAAGTGTCAATCTTCCCTATGTGTTATGTACTGAACGTAATGTGAGATGGCAATCTGAGTAGATGAAGTAAAATAAACAGGGGCATGTTTGTTCCTCACCTCTCCGTCTCACGTGTGTGTTTTTCATGGCCACCTGGCCTCCCAGTACTAGAAACATTACATAAACTGTTTCACCTGTCTTCCAGCCAAAATAAGTCACTTCACATTTTCCAATGTTAAATTTCATCTGCTCTTTCCAATCACGTATTCTCTTGAAATCTATTGCTATCATCTTTGTTATTTACCACACTTCTGTTTATCATTTCATTAACAAGGTTTGAAATCCACCCAGGATTTGACCTCCACAGCTGCCTGTGGCAAAGAATTCCACAGATTCTCAACTCTCTGGCTAAAGAAATTTCTCCTCATCTCCATTCTAAAAGGACAACCCTCTATTCTGAGGCTGCGTCCACCAGTCTTGGACTCTCCCACGTCCTTTTCACATCCACTCTATCAAGGCCTTTCACCATTCAATAGGTTTCATTAAGGTCATCCCTTATTCTTCTGAATTCTAGTGAATACAGACACAGAGCCATCAGATGCTCTTCATATGACAAGCCATTCAATCCTGGAATCATTTTTGTAAATCTCCTTTGAACACTCTCCAGTTTCAGCACACACTTTCTAAGATAAGGGGCCTTAAATTGCCCACAATATTCCAAGTGAGGCCTCATCAGTGCATTATAAAGTTTCAGCATTACATCCCTGCTTTTATATTCTAGTCCTCTTGAAATGAATGCTAACATTGCATATGCCTTCCTCACTACAGTCTCAACCTGCAAATTAACCTTTAAGGAATCCTGCACAAGGACTCCCAAGTCCCCTTGCATCTCAGATTTTTGTATTTTCACTCCATTTAGAAAATAGTCAAACTTTTCATTTCTTCTACCAAAGTTCACTTCCTGACACCATATTCCATCTGCCATTTCTTTGCCCATTCTTCTAAACTGTCGAAGTCCTTCTGTAGTTTCTCTACTTCCTCAAAACTACCTGGCCCTCCACATAGCTTCGTCTCGTCTGCAAACTTTGCAACAAAGCAATCAATTCTGTCATCCAAATCATTGACATATAACATAAAAGGAATCGGTCCCAACACAGACCCCTGTGGAACAGCCAGTCAGAAAAGGCTCCTTTTATTTCCACACTTTGCCTCCTGCCAATCAGCCACCACTTTATCTATGCTCGAGTCTTTCCTGTAATACCATGGGCTCATAGCTTGTGAAGCAACCTCATGTGTGGCAGCTTGTCAAAGGCCTTCTGAAAATCCAAATACACAACATCCACCGATTCTCCATTGTCAATGCTGCTTGTTACTCCTTCAATGAATTCCAACAGATTTTGTCAGGCAAGATTTTCCCTTGAAGAAACCACGCTGATTACGGCCTATTTTATCATGTACCTCCAAGTACCCTGAGACCTCTTCCTTAATAATCGATTCAAACTTCTTCCCAACCACTGAGGTCAGACTAACTGGCCTATAGTTTCCTTTCTTCTACCTCTCTCCCTTCTTGAAGAGTGGAGTGACATTTGCAACTTTTCAGTCTTCCGCAACCATTCCAGAATTTAGTGCTTCTTGAAAGGTCATTACTCGTGCCTCCATGATCTCTTCAGCCATCTCTTTCAGAAGTCTGCAGTGTACACCATCTGGTTCTGGAGAATTATCTGCCTTTAGACCTTTCAGTTTCCCAAGAACCTTCTCTCTAGTTACAGTAACTTCACACGCTTCATGCCCCCTGACACTTGGAACATCCACCGTCCTGCTAGTGCCTTCCACAGTGCAGATGTCTTCCACATCTCTTTATAAACCAACAGCTTTGCTTTGCAAAGAGCAATTTGACATTGCAAAGAGGCAGAAAAGGACGGCACAGTGACCTGTAGGACCAAGGGTCTTTCATGCTCAGAGAGCCACAGAATGTACTAGAGCATGACAGGAACTTCAGTGATATACCATGATGTCCATCTCTTCCCATGTTGCTCTGGGATCAAAGCTGTTCCTCAAACTGTTTACCTGAATAGTGAGATTGTGTCTGATTTTAAATTTATTTTAATTTTTAATTTAAAGATCAAGCATGATAGCAGACCCTCTCAGCCCTTGAACTTGAACCACACAATTACACGCATGTGACCAATTAATTTACTGACCAGTATGTCTTTGGCAAGTGGGAAGAAACTGGAGCACCTGGGGAAACCCTACACACTCTCGATGAAGATGTGCAAACCCCTTTCAGACAGCAGGAGAACCGGATCGAGGTTGCTAGCCCTGTAAAAGCGCTACACCAACTGCTACGCTACCATGATGTTCTCGCCGACTCCATCGGGTGATTTTTGATCCATATGCCTGGTTTCAACAATCGGGAAAACTCAATATCAAGCAGGGCTCCGTTTGATAGTGAGTGTGGTAATCCATATTCTATGTAGCCTCGGCCTGGACTTTGAACTGTTTGCTAAACTGCATCAAATTACTGTCCAGGACAAAGAAGAGGGCGGGAAAAATCATGGTGGATACCAGCCTGAAAACTGCCTTTTCCAAAAACTCCCTTCTGGAAAGCACTATAGAGCTATTAAAACAAAACCTCCATGCCAAATTTAAAAATTCTTCCCCTATCTGATGAACCATTCTGGTTAGCCTTCCCCACCCCCTCTATCTATTACCCCAGACACTGCACTGCACAGTAAGCATTTCAAACCACATTGTATAATGCTGTTTACATTGTAAGTACATGCTGGTAATTACATACTTACTTTAACCTCTAATTTTATTTTAATATAAATCTTTGTAATTGTTGAATAATGTTTTTTTTTGTTGCATGCTACACACCAGAGTAAATTCCTAAAGCAGGTAAATATATATGGTGAATAAAGTTAATCCTCGTTCCTTAATATGCTCCCAGATATCTCTTCTATCATTCATTCCAAGGATGTGGGCATCGCAAGATGCAGCAGCATTTAATTGTCCATCTCTAATTGCCTATGACAACTCAGTGGCGAATTGTTTTCTTAAACCAGTGCAGAACTTAAGGTGTTGGTATAAGCTGAACGTATTCCCTGTTAGGGAGAGAATTCCAAATGTTTGACCCAGTGAAGGAACAATAACATACTCTGAGTAAGGTTGTTCTGTGGCTTGGCAGACAACTTCCATGTAATGGCATTTCCATACTTTTATTGCCCTTGTCCTTTTCGCTGGTAGGGGACTATCATTGAATATGCTATGGCTGATCTACCCCAGGGTTCCTCATCTCTACTGTGCCATTTCCCCATTGCCCACAATTCCTCGATCTTGGAAGGCGCTGTCCAAAGGAGTCTTGAGACTTGTTGCAGTTCTCTTTGAAAATAATATAAACCACTGTTATTGTGCATTGGTAGTAGAATGTGCGGAGTGTGTGGAACGGTGGTGGAGGAGGTGTCTTTCAAGTGGGCTTCTACGCCCTACATGGAAATTGGTAAATTGATTTATTATTGTCACAATTTGGTTTGTCAACAAAAACATTCAAAAACTTCTATAGTTGTACTGTGGAGAGCATTCTGACAGGGTGCATCACTGTCTGGTATGGAGGGGCTACTGCACAGGACCGAAAGAAGCTGCAGAAAGTTGTAAATCTAGTCAGCTCCATCTTGGGTACTAGCCTACAAGGTACCCAGAACATCTTCAGGGAGCGGTGTCTCAGAAAGGCAGTGTCCATTATTAAGGACCTCCAGCACCCAGGGCATGCCCTTTTCTCACTGTTACCATCAGGTAGGAGGTACAGAAGCCTGAAGGCACACACTCAATGATTCAGGAACAGCTTGTTCCCCTCTGCCATCCGATTCCAAAATGGACATTTAACCCGTGAACACTACCTCACTTTTTCAATATATATTATTTCTGTTTTTGCATGATTTTTAATCTCCAATATACATATACTGTAATTTATTTATTGATCCCTTTTGCCAATCAACTTTCCAGCTCTTAGCTCCATCCCTCCCCCTCCTGTCTTCTCCTATCATTTCGGATCTCCCCCTCCCCTCCCACTTTCAAATCTCTTACTATCCCTTCTTTCAGTTAGTCCTGACAAAGGGTCTCGGCCCGAAACGTCGACTAACCCTCTTCCTATAGATGCTGCCTGGCCTGCTGCGTTCAGCAGCAATTTTTATGCGTGTTACTAATTTAGTTGTTTATTTGTTTGTTTGTTTGTTTGTTTATTTATTTATTTTTGCCGTGTGCCTGCATGCGTGTCTTTGCGTGTGCTTCTGCGTGTCCATGAGTGCGTCCATGATGATGTCTTTTTCATGGCTTTTACAAGGGGCAGAGCGAGAGGGAGAGAGACAGTGTGGCCCGCCAATCCACACACGGACGTCTTCGCAGTATTTTCCCTCCATTTTATGAGGTGGAGTCAGGATCTCGACACTCAACCCAGCACGGATGGAAAGCATACTCAGGGGCGGACCCGACTAGTTTCAAACCCGGAAACCTCCGCTCCCAGGTCTGGTGCTGATGTCATTGCGCCACCAGCCGGCCCTATTTATTTTTTCTTCTATATTATGTATTGCATTGAACTGCTGCTGCTAAGTTAACAAATTTCGATGATAATAAACCTGATTCTGATTCTGACATATATTGATAGATTAATTCATTAATTCATTACCACTGTGCATTGAAGTAGTACAGACATGAAGAATGAAGTGTTAACCATGCAAAGAAAATGCAGGGCAGGTAGACAGTAAGGTGCAAGGTCATAAAGAGGTAGATTGTGAGGTCAAGAACCCACCTTCTAGTACTAGGGATCATTCGAAATTCTTACAACAGCAGGATAAAAGCCATCCTTAAGCCTGGTGGTTTGTGCTGTCAGACTTTTATATCTCCTGCCTGATAGCAGAAGGGAGAAGACAGAATATCTACGGTGGGTGGTGACTTTGATTTTGCTGGCAGCTTTACTGAGGCAGTGAAGTCCAGACAGAACCTGGGAAGGGAAGGTTGGTTTCCAGGAGGTGCTGAGTTGTGTCTGCAGCTCGGCAGTTTCTTGTGGCCAGAGCAGTTGCCATACCAGGACGCTGTGCAGCTGGATAAGATAGGGTGCATCGATCAAAATTGGTGAGAATCAAAGGGGACGTGGAAAATTTCTTTAGCTGCTTGAGGAAGTAGGGGTACTAGTGAACCTCTCTGGATGTGGTGTCAACGTAGTTGGAAGAGAAGACGCTATTGGTGATGTTCACCCCTGGGAACCTGAGACTCTCAACCCTTTTGATCTCACTGCATCTCACTGATGTAAACAAGAGTATGTACATTGCCCCTTCCTGAAGAAAGTGACCAGCTCTTTTGTTTCTTGATGGAAAGGTTATTTTTTTCGTGATGGATTCGTGATGGAAAGGTTATTGTCAGGACGATATGTCACTGGGCTCTTCATCTTCTTCCTGTACTCCGACTCATTATTTGAGATGTGGCCCACTACAGTGGTAACGCCAGCAAATTTCCCCAATGCAGTCAGAGCAGAATCTAGGCATACAGTTGCAAGCGTATAGGAGCAGGACGCTGAGGATCCAGCCCTGTCGGGCACCGGTGTTGAGAGTAACTGTGGCTGCCTGTTCTTACTGATCGCAGTCTGTTCATTGGGGAGTCAAGGATCCATCTGAGTCCCAGATTTAGGAATTTGTAGATCAGAATCAGGTTTATTATTGCTGAAATATATTGTGAAATTGATGTGTTGTGGCAGCAGTACAATGCAATGCATAAAAACTACACTATGTTACGGTAACAAATATTTTAAAAAAGTAGTGCAAAAATAAAGCAAAATTTGAACTACTGTTCATGGGTTGAAGGGTTGTTTGCTTGAAATTACAGTACTAAGGGTGGAGTTGAAGTCAGTAAACAATAGTCTATCTGAGGTGTCTTTACTATCTAAATGTTGCAGAGAGGAATGGAGGGCCTAGAAGATGGCATCTGCTGTAGATATGTCATGGTGGTAGGTGAGATGCGGAAGACTGAGGTTTGTCTAGGAAGTTGAAGTTAACGCATGCTGTGACCAGCCCCTTGAAGCACTTCATGATGGTGGATGTGAGAGCCGCTGGGCGGTAGTTATTAAGGAACATTATCTTCTTTTTCTTAGGTACCAGGATGATAGCAGTCTTGTTGGGGGTGGGAACTCTGATTGAATCATGGTGAGGTTAAAAATGTCTGCAAGTACCCTTGCCAGATGATCTGTGCAGCATCGAAATACAGACCATTAGGACCCAAGTGTCTAAATGTGTATTTAAATCTTAACATTCAGCTACCCAGTTGTTAAAAAAATTGACATCCATTAAAAATGCCAGATATATATCAGAACAAATGTCATCTTTTATTTCCAGATAGATTAATTTGTATTAACTTTGATAAGACCACGAAGTGTAAAGTTCTGATCTCCAGATCATGAAGAATTTAAGGAAGACCTCGTTGAAACTTTTGATTGTTGGGTTGATGTTGAGATGTTTCTATGAGTGGGAAAATGTGAATGGCACATCATAGTTGCAAACTTAAGAAGTGGTTATTAAAGAGTGGATGCTGAAGAATGACTTGCAGAGGAGAGTAAATAAATGGATTTCTCTACCATTCTACCACAAGTCTGCTGGTATCTAAATAAGAGGTGGACAAAATCTTGACTGCTCCTAGTATTGTGGGCCATGGGGATTCAGCACAAAAGATATGGCGAGGCCTGGGATAGGTTCTGAGCCTGAGGCCTCTGTTGGTCAGAGTCAACCATGAATATTGTGTCAGAGCTGTCTAGATGCACAAGCCTGGACAGTACAATATGGAGAGCAAGCTATTACCCATGTAGCAAGCTACCCTCTCCATACAACTGATGAAGCCAAAGGAATGGCAGAGACTGATGCAGTTTGGTACCAGCAGCATAGCAGGATTTGCCAGTCAGTGTTGAACTTAGTGCAGGACTGCCTTAGTGACTCCAGTTTCGGATTTTTCCCTAGGAGTTTACTGCCGAAGCCTTCCCCATGAGCGGGTATAGCCGCAAGGCAGCGGAGGTTTGAGATCAGAGTTTTCCTTCTTCTAGATGAGCTACCAAACATGGCTGACAAGCCTCATCTGCCCGAAGCGACTGGTTTTAAGGTGCCAGTAACTCACCTTTGCTCCTTTTCTTGCCAGTAGAAATGGTACCATTGGGCTCGGTAGATAAGCCACACGTGAAGGCCAGGGCCTGGTCTTGGTTGTCAGAGGCTATTTGTGGTGCACGCCATTGGGAGCATTTAATAGGTAGTGGAAGCTTGCCCGTGGCTGTAACAACCTTAAGGGAGAGATTAGCCATAACATATTGAATGATGGAGCAGCCTTGAGGGACTGAAGGTCTGATTCTGTGCCAATTTTCCAATGTTCTTGTGTTCCATGCAGAAATGTAAAAATAGTTGGCACTAAAAGGCACGAATATAAAGAAGTTACCAGGAATCGAAAAAAGGGAAATTCATAAATATAACTTAATCGGCAAGGCAGTGCTGAGAAAGTGGAACAAGTTGGGGGTGAATGACATCAGATGCATTTAGAGGAAGTAGGGTAAACGTATGAGGGACATGGAGAAAAATGGTTCTCATAAAAGACCTACTCCTTCTCCTCCATCGTCATGTTTCCGAATAGTCCATGGACCCATGAGCACTACCTCATTATTCTTTTTTTGTAGCAATTATTTATTTTGTAATTTATAGTAATGTTATGCTTTTGCACTGTACTACTGCCTCAAAACAATAAATTTCTCATCATATAAGACAGTATTCCGTGCTGCCTATAAGGAGCTTATATTGGCTTCCCGTGATCATGTGCCTTTCCCCTGGTGCTCCTGGTTTCATCCCACATTCCAACGATGTACGTGTTAGTAGGTTAATTCTTCTCCGTGGATTGTCACCTTGTCATGGTGGAGAAGCTTGTGTGGTCCTGTGGTCCCGAGAGCAATGCCGTCTGGAGCTATGCTCCTGGTAGGGTCACCCATGGCGGTAAGGTCGAGGATGAGGTCCCTGACAAAGAACAATCCAACCAAGACCTCAACGGTGGAACAGGCGGACGAAGTTACTTCAAACTCAACGGCTGTGAAGGCGGATGAAAGCTGCAACAAATCCATCAGCTCCAATCGTCGTGGTTTTCACGCCACTGGAATCAATTGGTTGACTTGTGAAGTATCGTGTGCTTCTTGGAGTGCAACATCAAGTACACGTTAAACAAATACATGCACGGGCATCTTCGCTCTGTGGGCCACTTCTTCAGAATGAAGACCATCGTCCTCGACCTCGAGGGATAGCCACGACGAGTAGGTTAATTGGTCAGATGGGTGTAATTGGGTGGCGTGGGATCATTGGACAAGAAGGGCCTGTTACCATACTGTACCTCTAAATAAAATAAAAGCAATGAAGCAACCTGATTGTAATCAGGTTACCATGATACCAGGCTGAGGAAACTGCTGCACAACAAGAACAATGACTTGCAACAAAGGTTATTGTGTTGATTAGATTAGATTAGATTCAATTTTATTGTCATTGTGCCGAATACAGATACAAAGCCAATGAAATGCAGTTAGCATCTGACCAGAAATGCAAAGAATAGTGTTATTTATAAAATAACTGCGAATAAAAAGTAAGTGCTACAGCACACAAATATAAAAAGTACTGAGACAGTACAATATGGGTGCAATATTGCTTAACGCTGTGATGTGAGGTTCAGCAGGGTCACAGCCTCAGGGAAGAAGCTCTTCCTGTGCCTGCTGGTGTGGGAGCGGAGGCTCCTGCAGCGCCTACCATGAGAGGCCTGTGTCGGGCATTTCCGTGCCTTACAAGGCGCAGATTGGAAGTCTGTGTGGGGCTCCACTCCTCGCACAGACTAGAGCAAGCAACACACATAAAAGTTGCTAGTGAATGCAGAAGGCCAGGTGGCATCTATTGGAAGAGGTACATTCGACGTTTCGGGCTGAGATCCTTCGTCAGGACTAACTGAAAGAAGAGCTAGAAAGAGATTTGAAAGTGGGAGGGGGAGAGGGAGACCCAAAATGATAGGAGAAGACAGGAGGGGGAGGGATGGAGCCAGGAGCTGGACAGGTGATAGGCAAAAGGGATACGAGAGGATCATGGGACAGGAGGTCCGGGAAGAAAGACGGGGGGGGGGAACCCAGAGGATGAGCAAGGGGTATAGTCAGAGGGACAGAGGGAGAAAAAGGAGAGAGAGAGAAAGAATGTGTGTATATAAATAAATAAAGGATTGGGTATGAGGGGGAGATGGGGCAATAGCGGAAGTTTGAGAAGTCAATGTTCATGCCATCAGGTTGGAGGCTACCCAGACGGAATATAAGGTGTTGTTCCTCCAACCTGAGTGTGGCTTCATCTTGACAGTAGAGGAGGCCATGGATAGACATGTCAGAATGGGAATGGGACGTGGAATTAAAATGTGTGCCACTGGGAGATCCTGCTTTCTCTGGCGGACAGAGCATAGGCTAGAGCAATGTGTGATTAAGTGCCTTGCTCAAGGGCACAAACACACTGCCACAGCTGAGGCTCAAACTAGTGACCTTGAGATAACTAGACGAACGCCTTATCCACTTGGCCACGTGCCCAACACATCTACCGGATGAGGGGAGAGTGAAAAGTCCATGGTTAGGGTGAGATGCATCCTTGATAATGCTTTTCGCCCTGCCCAGGCAGCGTTTATGGTAGATGTTCTCAATGGTGGGCAATTGGGTGCCGATAATCCGCTGGGCAGTGTTCACCACATGCTGGAGTGCTTTGTGGTCCGATATGGGACAATTGCCATACCACACTGAGATGCGGTTGGTGATTTATGCTCTCAATGGTACAGCGGTAAAAGTCCGTCAGTATCCTGGGACAGAGGTGAGATTTCTTGATGCTCTGCCGGAAATAAAGGCCCTGTTGCGCCTTTTTGATCAGGATGGAGGAGTTCAGGGACAAAGTGAGATCCTCGGAAATGTGGACACCAAGGAATTCAAAGCTTGATACACGCTCCACTACAGCTCCATCGATGTAGATGGGGACGTGAGTGTGACTCCTAGCATGTCTGAAGTCCACAATGATCTCCTTGGTCATGGTCATGGTCATGGGTGTTAAGGGCCAGGTTGTTGTCGGCACACCATGTGGCCAGGTGCTGGACCTCGTCCCTGTAGGCCGTCTCGTCATCCCCTCTGATCAGGCCAACTACCGTGGTGTCGTCTGCAAACTTGATTATGAGTTAGAACCATGTACAGGAACGCAGTCATAGGTAAAAGGGAGTACAGAAGAGGGCTCAGCGCACAGCCTTGAGGCACAGCCTTCAGGGTGAGAGTGGAGCAGGAGAGTTTGTCTAACTTAACTGATTGGGGTCTGTTAGTCAGAAAGTCCAAGGTCCAATTGCAGAGGGATGAGTTGATACCAAGCTGGTGAAGTTTGGCGATCAGCTTGGAGGGGATCACAGTACTGAATGCCGAACTGAAATCAATGAACAGCATTCTGATGTAAGAGTTGGGGCTGTCCAGGTGGGTCAGGGCACAGTGAAGTGCCGTGGAGATGGCGTCCTCTGTTGACCTGTTGCTACGATAGGCAAATTGAAGTCTCTCTCTGGATGTTCCAGCAAGCTTCAGAGATGTTGGAGATGTTTGGCTCCATCAGTTATCAGATGTTATATGTGTACCTCTCACCTTTGGCCATCTCAGATGGTAATGAGAAGATGTGTGGGAGCGAGATAGATTGACTGGTTGTGTGGTGCTGCAATGATAACCTTACACTCAATGCCAGCAAAGCCAAGAAATTGATTGCGGACTTCAGGAAGAGGAAGTCGAAAGAATACTCATTAATCTTCTGTGAGGGGTCAGTGATGGAAAGAGGGGGCTGCTTCAGGTTCCTAGGCATCCTGGAGTGGTGTGGTAGTATAGTGGTGAGCTATACAATTGCTGGGCCAGTGGTCCAGGTTCAATCCTATCGCTGTCTACAAGGAGTTTGTACGTATACCCCATGACCATGTAGGTTTCCTCCAGGTGCTCCATTTTCCTTCACACCCCATATTTGTACGGATTTGTAGATAATTAGTCACAGGGGTGTAATCAGGTGGTGCTGGCCTGTTGGGCCTGAAGGCCAGTTACTGTGCTGATTCTCAACATAAATAAATAAACATCTCAGAGAATCAATGCTGGGCCCAATACATTGATGCAATCAAAGGAGGTAGGCCAGCAGCTCTGCTTCCTTTGGAGTTTGAGGAGATTTTGTATGGCGCCAAAGACTCTTTCAAAATTTTACATGTGTACAGTAAGGAGCATTCTGATTGGTTCACGAGATCGCACAGGATCACGAGAAGCCGCAGAGGGTTGTAGTCTCAGATAGTTCCCTTATGGGAAGACTCTCTCAGCCATCAAAAACATCTCCAAGGGACTGTGCATGAAGAGGGTGGCATCAACCATTAAGGTCCCTCACCAGATGGGACATGACCTCATTGCCTTATTACCATCAGGAAGGAGGTATAAATGCCAGACGACCCACACCTAAATACCCACATTCAATGTTTTAGGAATAGCTTGTCCTCCTCCACCATCAGATTTCTGTATGGTCCATAAGCCCATGAATACCACCTCATTACTGTTCTTTTGTGCCATTTATTTTGTAACTTATAGTAATTTTATAACTCGCTGCCACAAAACAACGAACTTCACAACAGACCAGTGATGACAAACATGGTTCGGATTGCGATAAAGCCTCTGCTGCTCTGCAGCAGGAAGCAGTCTACACCGGATCTAAAAGTTACCTTCACTTTTTAGATCCTTATCCTAAGTTCATTGAAGAAAAGTTTCCGTCCTGTGAAATCAAATCAGATTTTTCCAGTCGCTGTCAAATCTTGGGCAATTCTGACATGATCTCTCAACCTTCTTTTCTAAATTGCACTTTTCATCCCTTGTCTTTTAAACTATTAACTGTTTTCTGCCATTTAAAAAGTTTCAAACATCTTTGCTTGACAGAAAGAAAAGCAGCAGGTGACGGGAAGCTGAAAGCGTAACCACAGATAAAGAAAGTCATGAAAGCTGTGAAGGAATATTTTGTGCAAAAGTTCCCTCAGAACTGAAGACCAATGTGATCACTAGCCATTTACTGTGAGAAGTTGGAGGGAGATTTTTACCCACTCCTAATTGGGGGTGGCGCGGTGTTGTAGGAGTTAACACAATTGCTTTGCAGCACCAGGGCTCTTCAGTCAGGGTTGGACTGCCGGTAAAGAGTTTGTACATTCTACCCATAACCTTGTGGGTTTCCTCTGGGTGCTCCAGTTTCCTCCCACATTCTAAAGATGTACAGTCAAAGTTATAGTTAGTAAGTTGTGGGCCTGTTATGCTGGTGCCAGAAACATGGCAACATTTGCAGGCTGCCCCCAGCACGATCATCGTTGATTGGATTTGAAGCAAGTGATGTATTTCACTGTATGTTTCAATATTTCAATGTGCATGTGACAAATAAAGCTAATCATTAAATTAAATTGTCAGTCACTGATTGTCTCTGCCACATTTTTGACAATATTTCTGGCCATGCAGCCAAAGCCTCGCCCTCACAGTGTGCAGGAAGCTTCCAGTTAAACTCTGCGATGCCTCTGCTCCATTGAAGATCCATGGTGCAGATGGTGGAAATGATATCTCAGAGCTCCAGCGACGCAGGTTCAGTCCTGACTTCCAAGTGCTGTCAGCACATTCTTCCTTTGACTTGCACTGTCATTATCTGGATGCTCCAGTCTTCTCCCGCATTCCAAAGATGTGTGGGCTGGTAAGTTAATCGGCCAGTGTGAGGTGCCCTTGGTGTGCAGGTGAGTGGTAGAATTTGGAGAGAGTTGATAGGAATGCGGAGAGAGTGGGAACAGCGTCAATCAAAAAAAGTATATTTTAAATATACAGTGCGGAACAGGTCCTACTGGCCAAACAAGCTGCACTACCCAGCAAGTGCAAGTCAGCTATTTAACCCTAGCCTAATCACAGGACAATTTACAATGACCAATTTACCTACTAACCAGTATGTCTTTGGGCTGTGGGAGGAAACCAGAGCACCCGGAGGAAACCCGCGTATTGACGGGGCGACGTACAAACTCTTCACAGAGCTCGCTGGAACTGAACTCCAAACTCCGACACCCCGAGCTGTAATAGCGTCGGGCAAACCGCCACGTTATAATTGCAGACACTGGAAATAAAAACAGAACATGCTGTAGATATGTTGGGAGAACAAACCAGAGTAGGTCTTACACTGTGAACAGTAGGACACTGAGGAGTACGGGAGAACAGAAGGCTCTGGGAATACAGATCCATAATTTCTTGAATATGGTGTCACAGGGAAACAAGATCATAAAGAGAGTTTTTGGCACGTTGCCCTTCATAAATCAATTTAATGAGTACAGGATTGAGGATGTTATGTTGAAGTTGTGTAAGACATTGGTGAGGCCAAATTTGGAGTGTTGAGTGCAGTTCTGATCACCTATCTATGGAGATATATCAATAAGATTGAAAAAGTACAAAGAAAATTTACAAGATGCTGTCGGGACTCTTGGGGACCTGAGTTATGGGGAAAGTTTGATTACATTGCAACTTTATTCCCTGGCGCATGGGAGAATAAGGGAAGATTTGATAGAGGTATACAAAATTATGGGAGATATAGATAGGATAAATGCAAGCAGGCTTTTTCCATTGAAGTTGGACAAGGCTTGAACTAGAAGTTATAGGTTCAGGGTGAGAGGTGAAATATTTACGGAGAACCTGAGGGGATTCTTTTTCACACAGGGAGTGCTCAGAGTGGGGAACAAGCTGCCAGCAGGAGTAATGGATGTGGGTTTCATTTCAACATTTAAGAGAAATTTGTGGGAGGAGTCTGGAGTGCTATGGTCCAGATGTGGGTCAATGGGACTTGACAGAATAATAGCTCAGCACAGTCTAGATGGCCGGAAGGGCCTGTTTCTGTGCTGTAGTGCTCTATTACTCAATGAGACTACTCAGAATGTCAGACCACATCCGAGGGAAGATAAACATTTGAGGTCAAGGACCTTTACTCAGAACTGGGAAGCAGACGAAAGAAGTTTCAGAAAGTGTGGAGGACAGAGATGACAAGATTCTTTTGTCTCTTTCTCAGTTCTGATAACGGGTCTTCAACTTGAAAATTTAACTTTGTTCCTCATTCCACAGATGTGACCTGACCTGACCTGCAGATTATTCCCAGCATTTTCTTTTTTTTAAAATTCATGGGTAGTGTAAATGGTGCCTGATGTCCACTCACTGGCCTGAAGATTCTAACTCTATATGGGCTCTGCATCTCAGGTGAAGCTGTGGTAAGGCAGGACTAAAAACAACAATAGCCTGGGGCAGTTGTAGTCAAGTGAGACCTTTGAAGTCACCTCGGTTTGCTACAGATGAGATAGACTGCAGCAGTGCGTATTCAAGACAAACGTGTGAGACCTCTGTACTGAGACTTTTCCAGAAAGGTCTCCCTAAAACAGTATCTCTTACATAATTGGGGTTATGAAGACAAGTGAGATGAGAGTAACGGAGGGAGGTGAATCATACCCAACAATCATGGCTCTGTTGTCTTTACTAACATCAAAATATCATCGGCTGTCCATTCGAAGTTTTGATTGACTTTTTACAGCTCTATTGTCCTTTCTAACTTCACAAAGCACTTACCCCTCCCCACCCCCCAACTTTCTTCCGTACTTGCAGACAATCCACAGATAGCAGTTTTTTCCCCAAGCAGACCTATGGTCACTTTTGGCCAATTACGCCATGCTCCAGGTGAAATGCCAGCAGGTGATATCTGCAAAAGGCAGCCTTATGGTTATATAAAACCTTACCCATCCCTTCCAGAAAATCACAAAACATTTCATAGCTGATAAACTACTTCAAAAGTAGTCACTTCTATTGTGTTAAGGACTTAGCAGCTAATTTACATATAGTAGATAGAAATGGATAATGACCGAACATCTATTTCTGCAAGGTTGACTGATGGAATGCTTGCCAAGACATATTATTCTTTTTCCACAAGAGTAGCTTGAGACCTTGATAGAAATATTCCAAAAACCCCTCCCTACTACCTCAGGTTTAACATCTCATCGAACAGATGGCATCTCAGTCGGTACTGGTCACCAAGTAAAGAAAGGACATGACAGCAATGGACACAGTGTAGGGGCGATTCACCAGCAGCTCAGTTATGAGAGACGGAAGAAGTACTTCTGTCGTCTCTGCAGTGGAGGTTAAGGGCGAGATGATTGAGATATGTAGTCAGTAAATAGGCTAAACCGTAGGAAACTCTTTCCCATAGCAGGGGTAGATAAAACCGGAGGACAGAGGGAAGTGATTCAGAGGGTGACCTTCTTCACTCAGAGTGTCAAATTCTTACGAGTATGCTGCTTGAGAGAATAGCTAAAGCTGACATATTTAGAAGTGCACTTGAACCACTTAGGTATAGTGTGCTATGGACCACTTACAAAGAGATGGGATTTATACTGAATGGTGCCCACTGGTCAATGTGGAATTACCTGCTTCCATACTGTATGATTCTGTGACTCTAACTTCAGGTTAATTCATCAGGACATTTGTGCTTGGATGGTGAGACTCATCACGTTCTGACTCAAGTGCGAGAGTTCTCTGAAGGTCTAAGGCCCACCTCCCAGAGGCGACAGGAAGTTAACTGGGCACTCTAATTCACAGCTGAAACATGATATTTAGCCTTAGGGAAACTGATTATTTTAGGTACACACCAGAATGGATTCAGGATAGTGAATCAAAAACAAATGTGTAGGAAGGGGGCTGTCAATCCAGTGAATAACAATAACTAAACATTATTTTTTAAAAATCCATTTATTGAAAATTAATTACTTCAGTGGTTCTTCATTCACTATTCTACAAAATAACACACACAAAGTCAAGTAATTATACAAATATTAAATACGTTCACACTTTGAAACCCAAATAATTTACACATAGATTTACAATGAGTACCACCTCATAGACTTCATTAAATTAACAGGGCATTTATTTAAATAAAATCACAATTCATTAAGATGTCTTGTGAATGGTCCAACACATGACCTAAAGTTACTGCAGGTGATCAGCATTTTAGGCAACACAAAGTAACCAGACTTGTTGTCCTGGAATGTCATCACTGACAGAATTGCTAACAAAGAAAGGATTTTTCCATCCAATTAGAGCCAGGCACTGAAGTCTGCCTGTGTCTGAAGGACACCCATTGATGTAAATGAGTGAGATCGCGGTCTGTGCCCAGTGCTCTGAACGCCCGACTGCTGAAGTAATTCTCTGTAGAGCTGTGACTTCAGGAACCTGGGATAAGAGTCTTTCTCCATCAGACTGTACACCTTCTTCTGCGCTAAGTCAAAGCAAGACAGGGTCGGCCGTGCAATGTTTTTCTTCGTCACTTCTTTAGTATGGAAGTCAATGTTCACCTTGTTTACAAAAAAAAAGTTAATGGAACCAATTAATTTTCTGAATCAGCATGATGAAAGCAAGTCCAATTATATTCAAGAATACCAAGTACTCCAATTGTACCAAAGTGTCTTTTATTGTGCATTTCTCCTGTGTCTTACTACAGTCTAAAAACCCATGTGCAACTTTCAGCAAAGGTCACTATCAAATGTTTGCTCTTCACCACAACTGCCTGTCCCATTTGTTTCTAAACAGAGGGATTTACTCTGCCATTTCAGTGAGCAGCAGAAGGTCAATAAGTTTGCTGTGGTTCTGTCACTTGGGCAAATAATTTTCCCTAAAGGAGATAGATGATTCAAATGGAATTGTACCAAGCTGGTACATGCATAACCAACATTACTAATAACATAGTCTGTTAATTCAGAAGTTTATTTAATTTCCACAGCTGCCACATTGAGCCTTGTACCTCTGCACTTTCAGTCCTGACTTTTGGTGTATTGGCCTTACTTGAGAGGGCAATTGTCACAGACGATAGCACTGTCATCCTGAAATTCTTGGTGAATGCAGAATTCACAAACAATGCAAGCAGAAGTATTCGGGGTAATAGATTTCTGCTCATGCTGTTTTTTGAGTTCTGAAAACGTCAAGTGTTTCAAGATGACACAGCAGTAGCTCAATGTGAGGTGCTCCTTCCCCTAACATCATATGGAATCTCTTAAGTTTTAAGACCACAGTATAGCTTGGTTCAACATCTTATTGTACTCCTAACATTTTTGCACAGTGCAGGATATTCCAAAACATCATCTTAATCACACTGAATCTTATGGGAGTCCCACATCAGTTTTTGAAGAGAACTACCAAACTTGTGTCACATTACGATCACAATGAGACCAACTGTGATATTAATAAATGTGAGAGTAGGTTTGATGGGCCAAGTAGCCTACTCTTTATCATATTTATAATTCCATTGCTTTGATCTTTTTCCTAAAACTGTTCAGTTTTCCCTCTTCAAATACACAACCAAACTACTTTAAAAAGTAGATAATGAATCCACTTCCACTCTCTTTCAAATGAGGAATTCCAAGTGATAAGAATTAATGTCCCTATCTCCCCTCTGGTTTCTGCAGTTGTTATCATGCTTGGCCATAGGAGAACTGCTCTTACCTCTTTTGGAGCATCCGTACTGATGAAATCAGAATAGATTTTCCTTGCTTTAGAAGACAGCTTTGCGAGTGTCTTAGTTTTCCTGTAGTTTTCACAAGCTAACCAGAATTCAATGTTTTCCTCGCTGTGCTCCGATTGTAAAAATGCTCGAAAAAGCGCCAAGCCAGCTTTAAGAGAAAGCAGAAGGTGGTGTAAATATCAATTCTGCCTGATTAACCATATAAGCCCCTTTCTTTTGTAATTTAAAAGCCAACATCATAAACAAAATATTTGGCCAAGATTTTGCTCCTCAACATTTGAAGGGAATGATTGATTCAAAAGCATAAATCATAAAACAAAGCAAGAGGCTGGACAAGAGGTTTCTCTGAAGTAGCAGAGGCTGGCGGGAGACCTGACAGAGGTTTACAAGATTATGAGAAACATAGATGGGTTTAACAGCTGGTTTCTTTTTTGCGGGGTTGCAATGTCTCATATTAGAGCGTGTGCATTTATGGTGAGAGCGGGGTAAGATCAAAGGAGATGTTTGGGGCAAGTTTATTTTGTTACACAAGAGTGATAAATGCCTAAGGTGGTAACAAAGACAAATATGATGGAGGCATTTTGGAGGCTGTTAGATAAGCGTGTATAAATGCAGAGAATAGAGGGCTATGAGCATTGTGTAGGCAGAAAAGATTAGCTTTGGTAGGTATTTAGTTACTACACAACATGGGTCTGTTCCTGTGCTGTAATGTTCTGTTCTACAAATACAACCTGTGTTGTGGATCACTGATATACTGAAAGATCAACTTATAAAGTGGGAGTAATTGGAGTCTTCAAACCCACGTTGCCATTGTTATTAATCCTCATGGCACAGGAGGAGTCTATTCAGCCCAAAGTTTATGACAGTTCTCAGAGCAATCCCATGGCAAAGGTGCACTTTATTCCCCGGAACTACTGTCAGTCATATGTCCACCAAAGCTATCCTGACTCTTCTACCACTTCCGTACATTTTGGGCAACGTACAAAAACCAATTTACCTATCATCCAGCCATCCAGCACATCCTTGGGATGTGGAGGAGTTGGGGGGGGGGGGTGAAATCAGAGAACACTGGGGAAACCCAAATGGCCACAGAGGGAAAGTGCAGAATTCACAAAGACACTATCAGAGGTCAACATTAAACCCAAGTCGCAAGAAAACGGAGACAGCAGTACTACCTACTGTACTAGAGGTGAGGCTCATTATTTCAAATTAATCCACAAAATCCTTGGTCTTTTGTGTCTCTAAGTTTACTTCCATCCTCTCCCTTAAGAAATCCAGTTTCACTACCCTTTAGAGAAGTTTCTCTTCATTTTTGAACTAAGTATCTTGACAATAAACTCAGACAGTGATTCCTCACTCAAAATCCTGCAATGGCAGTATGGATAATCTCGCACCCCAGTGGCTGCATCTGTTCAAAAAGGTAGCTCACCACTACCTCAACGGCATCTAGGCTTAGCCTGGAAACCCGGACCCCTTGGATTAATTTTTTAAAAATTCAGGTTCCTTAGCCGGGGGAACCATTCTTCCCCCATCCAATACGACATCTGTATCAGAATGGTTGGAGTCTGAATTAGGTCCCTGCTTATTCTCCTTAACTCAGGTGAATACAAACCTGACTGAGCTGATGTCTCCTCAAACATCCCAGAAACCAAACTGGTCTAAACTAATAGTAATAAAAATCTGAAATTCTCTATTGTCCATGGGTTGGAAGGCCAGATCATCAGGGTTATTTGAAATGGAAGTAGGGGCATTTTTGAAAGACCAGGGATTTGAGGGCTGTAGGAATTGCACAGATGATGAGATGAGGCCTGGGGAAAGACAGCCCTGATCACTTTGTTTGGCAGGGCAGGCTTGAGCATCAAAATAACCTGCTTTTACTTCACTTCTTAACTCTATTACATCCCTGCTTGCAGCAATTAATTCAAGTCAATCTCTCCATTAGTCATACATTGAACTGCGTAGCTTTCATATTTTAATGCCTAACTCAGCAATGTACAAGTGATACTTACTTTTATGTGTTAAAAGCTTGTGCAGACATTCACCCCATTTTGAAGGTTCATCAAGATAAATGCTGGAGAAGAAAAAGAAAATGTAATTTAAATTTAAGCAACCTCGTCAGTTGTTTCTTTTTAATGACAGAATAAAGCCAACCGACATTTTTTTTCTGGCACACGCAATTACTTGCAGCTTTCACTTCAGCAAACTTGTTGATGCGAACGGAAAGCTTGCGTGCTGAAGAAAGGTGTACAATCCACCGCTCCCCCTGCTGCCCCACAAGACTCTGCACGGCACTACCAGAAACCACTGTAAGTTTCATTTGCTAAAGTGGAGGCTGGTTACTGATCTTGCTGTTGTTTACAGCACGTACTTGCAAAACAAGAACACACTCAACCACAAACCAGAAAGGGCTCTGGTCAGCAGGTGAGATAAAACCAAAGACTCTGAATTTGGATTGAGGCAAGGGAAGCTTACAGACCCCTCAAATTCTTCATCACTTTTATTTCTAAAGCATTCTACTTTAGAATAAAATAGATAAGTGATACTAGATGGAGAGGCACTTACAGTGCTTAAGCTTTGAAGGCAATTGAGCAATGCATTTAGCTTTATTTCAATTAGTAAGCAGCAAAATTTAAATTAATGAAATGGGAATAAAAAAAGAACAAGTAGATGCTGAAATTCTAAAATAGAATCAAAATATTCTGCAAAAATGCAGCATTTTTTTGAAAAAGAAATTAGTTAATGTTTCAAGTCTGAGCCCCTAAACTGCTCTTTCTGCAGAGGCTCCTTGGCCTGCTGAGATTTTCCAGCATTTTCAGTTTTTATTTAAATTAACACACACTATATCATTATGGAATAAAGAGATAGGATCTTTGAGGACTCCTTCAAATATATATTGTCAGGCAGAGAAACCTTAAAACCAACACAAACTCAGAAGAATTAGTTTATCTAATTTCTTACGAATGGGATCATTTACCAATATTACAATTGAGCTGATGTATTTGCGATTAATGATTTCAGATTCGGTCAGTGGCGATAGGGACCTACTGAGACTTGGGTAAAACTCACTTGTTTTTTTCAGGTTTGCTGAGCAGTGGCGCTAAGATTTCACGCGAGTCTGCTTTCTGCAGGATGAGACTCAATCGATGCCACTTGTCTTTACCCCTGCAATATACAATATTAGAAAGTCTGGTCAGGCAACAGCTGGAAATAATAGAACATCCTCACCCCCTTTGGAGGAACCATTTTAACCATCCAGAAGGAGACTGGAAGATTGGTTGGAATTCTGGGTTCTGAGAAAGGTTTTCGACGGGAAACATTGTCTTGGCTTCTCTTCCCACAAATGCAGAATGACCTGCAGGCATCCAGGGTTTTCTGTGTTTTAAAATTTAGCATTTTCATATCTGCAGTTTTTTTTACTGCTTTCACCTTACCCTATTTTAGCCCACAGATGTCAACAGGGAGCACCAATGGGCAGTTGAGAAAAAGACCAGAACAACTGGCACCTAACTACCCACTTGGTTTAAAGTTTATTTCTAAACCAACCCCACCACTACTACCATTCCTTAATGCCTACACGTTCCCATCTCCACAGTGAATCTGATGCAATACTCAAGCACCATACAATCACGACCTTCAGATCCGGTCGGTAGATTCTTGCTGGTCGTTGTGGCATTCCACCTGCAAACGCTTTCATACCTTTCTCACTCCCGTTTATCTATCATCTATGATCTTCAACTTCTTCTTATAAGCCACATTCTACCACTCACTGGGCAAAAGGATTTTCCTGAAGGCTGATCACCTGGATTAGTGACTACAGTCTGTTTTACTTGCAGTCCCAAGTTTTGGATCTTCAGTGTATTATTAAAAGTACTCACTCTTTCAAGTTATCTAAACTCAGTTTACAACAGCAACATTTACCACTACTTTTGTAACCAATAACATCATAAATCTTTAATGGGCAAAGTCAGCAGAATTTATGTCCGGAAATAATAATTAGAGAAAAAATAATGAAACAAACAGTAATTTCTACACACTTAAAGTGTGTCCATCAAGTGGAACAGGTGCAGAATAAAGTTTACAAGCTCACAAAATGTTAAATTATGTATATTTATATATGGTCAAAGAAATACACGTTCGTTGCTTCGGTGCGCTGTTCACGAGTGTATGTCAAGTTGCAGTTCAAGTATTTTCGACAGCACATTCCCCTTTCCCACAAGTTATCAAATGAGGGAAATGAATGATGTCCGAATCAGAACTTTCAAAGCGCACAATATTCTGATTTTCAAGATTCTACATTACCTGTTTTTATTCTCCATTTTCCCCTCTTGATTCTGTGGTTTGATAATCCTGTAAGGTTCCTCCTTTGGAGCTGACAGGTTTAACTGCGGGAACAGATAGAGCACAGTCTGCATAGTCCCACGACCGAGGATGAGGTTCGGCTAGCACCAAACGCTCACCACCGCACAGGTTGAGAATGTTTCACCGCCTTTGCTGGGAACAGGTTAAGAAGCCGAGTTCGAGCCGACTTCGTGAAAGTTAATTGGCTGTGGAGAGCTGGGACCCTCCCACCGGTTCCTGCGGCCTCCGCGAAGTTACATTTAATTGTGACTGCATTTAGATGCTAAGTGTTTGACGTCAGCAGTTAAAAATACCCTACAGACCAGATGAAATGCGAAATTGCATTTTGATAACCATCTGTATAAATAAAGCGGTCCATTCCTTGCATTGTCTTTTGAAGTCCGCAGCATTTAGTTGGAGCAATATACCGCCTCGGCTGAGCCAGAGGCTTAATGCAAAACTTTTGTCCGCGGGCTGTGCCTCTCTTTACCTGTTGATGGCTCAATAATTTCAGCAGTACATTTTGCAGACTCCAGGTGAAAGAGGAGACAGGAAACAGACATCGGGTGGGAGTTTCAGTTGTGGTTCTTCTGAATGTCGTATTGTCAAATAGGTGTCTAGTACAACAGTTTAATCTGAGATTAAAACAATGTGACATTATAAATTATGTTTTTATATAATTAACTTTATCCTTACGTTATTTAACCATGCACAGAATCTATCTTGAGAAGATAATGACAGATCCGAGGGAGAGTGTGTCAATACCAGTGCCCTTGATTCCTAATACAGAACATTTTGCGGTCCAGCTCTGAAACGAGGTTGAAAAGACAGTGTGCAACAAGACCTCTTGAACAGTAACATAAGCACCAGAAAGTGTGCAGATGCCTGACGTCCAAAGCAAAACACACATGTTGGAGGAACTCAATGGAAATGAATAAACAGTCAACATTTCAGGCCGTGACCCTTCTTCAGGACCAGTTCTTAATAATAATAATAAGTACTTTATTGATCCTGAGTGTGAAATTCTTTTCTTGCGGCAACAACATTTAAAAACACACTTAGCAGTGTACAGACTTAACTAATAATAAAGTGCAGAATAATAATATACACAATAATAAAACAGAGTCAGGATTGTAGCCAAGGATAGATGCAGCCTTTTTGATGAGTTCATTTAGCCTTCTTGCATCACCAGCACTGATGCTGCTTGCCCAACATAAAGCTGCAAAGAAGACTGTACTCACTACAACAGACTGGTAAAAGATTCATTGAATTATTGAAACAATGGATCTACTGAGAACAGACTTGGATCTTGGAAAGTCGGTGTTAGCAGGTTTAGTTGGAGGTCGTGGAGGGAGCACGCACAAAACGCTGGAGGATCTCAGTAGGCCAGGCAGCATCAATGGAGAAAACGGAACAGTTGCCAGTTCAGGATGTTAGATCCTGATGAAAGGTCTCGCTCGAAATATCGACTGCTCATTTTCCTCCACAGGCACTGCCCGAAGCATTGAGTTCCTCTTGCCTTTTGTGTGCGTTCCTCCAGATTTCCAGCATCTGCGGTATCACTTGTGTCTCTGGTCACAGAGGGGAATATGCGTAGAGTGGAATGGAATTTATTTGGGACCACTGATTTAAATTACAATGTTCAAGTATGCCCCGTGTTCTGTTATTTTCAAAATTCTTGCCTTGTGCATGATTTGTTCATCCAACGCATGATTGCTATCACATGGAGTGCAGCTTTGCTATGAATAGTTGGTTTGACCACATTCTAATCTGGTTATTTCAGGTAACAGTCACCTCCTACGTACATTAGTGGGAACACGCCCTCTCCACGACTCTAAAGATGTGCTCTGTTACCAGGAAAAGGGGAGAACTACCAAACTGAGTAACTAGCGAATTGATCCTGTTCCCATTTTGGGTGTAAAACAAATGATTTCTGTACAACAGTGGCATGCGATCTGTTTCAGATCTGTGTCAAATTATCACTCCAAGTTAACTCTGAAATTACCTGCATTTTCTCTTTGCAGTTTCCTCCACTAACTTCAAACTATATAATGAGCAAGGGTTTGCAATAAAAACCTGACAATTCTGGAAACTGAGGTGAGGAATAATAGCAAGGCTAATTGTGCTCAATTGTTAAGTTGGAATGTATATGAAAGGGGTAACCCATTTGGCCCCTCAGGTCTCTCCCACCATTCAGTCAAATCACTGCTGATCTTTTATGTCAGCTCCACATTGCCACACTGATCCCATAGTCCGTCATCACCTGCCTTGAATATACACAACAACTAAGCGTCCAGAGCTCTCTTGAGCAGACACGTCCATGGCTCACTGCCCACAAGTAAAGAAAGTTCTTCTCATCTCTGTTCTGAATGACCCATCCTTCATAATGAGACTATAATGTCAGCTTCCAGAACCCCCAGCCAAGGGAAACATCAACGCTTCATTTACTCTGTTGAGTCTTTTTAAAGATTTTAGATGGCTCCTTCAAAAATCAGAGTCCAGGCCCAATCTCCTCACAAGGCACCAAAATCAGAGTCCAGGCCCAATCTTCTCACAAACTCAGAGTCCAGGCCCAATCTCCTCACAAGGCACCAAAATCAGAGTCCAGGCCCAATCTCCTCACAAGGCACCCTCTTTATCTCCAGTTTCTGGAATCACTGTGGTGAACCTTTGTTGCCTTCTCTATAACTTCCATAAATGTGTAGATCTATTAACTGATGTCAGACCAGCTGGTCTGTACAATTCCCCCGCTCTGTTTCTATCTCTTTTCTGAAATTATGATATTACCTTTTTGAAACTAACATTTACTGATTTCAGCCCCCCATTCTCTCTAGACTTGCTGTATGTGCCTACTTCTAGGAGGTTTACTGCACCATTTGTGTTTAATTTCTCTGAGAGCTCATTATTCCCCAATATAATTTCCTTTCATACTCTCTAAGAGTGGCCACATTAACTTTTACAAAGCTTTACATTTCAAAATACAGTGTTTTATAGAAAAAAAAAGTTTTTCTGTTTCTAAATTATCCCGACATTCTATTTTCCCTTTCCCTTTTCTTGCTCCTCCTTGGATAAATTATGATTTTTTTTCCCAATCAATACACATACAGCATTCTTCAATGATGTGTTAAACCTTTCCCACCTGTGCAGTTTGGTTTCTATGCCTTCTAGAGGTACATATATCTTTGCTGTAAAATATGTAGTAATTCTTCAAATGTTAGCCTTCATTAATTTAATGACATTACTGTTGCTGGTCCTCAGAGCTCTACTAGAGGCAATCTCTGACACAAACAGATTGTATGAAAGGCAATATTATGGAGCTTACAGTAACTTGTGAGGTGAACTTATCGCTCTAACACAGGCAGCATCAAGACACTGTCCTTCACACTGCACAATGAACATCTGCTGGGCTAGGATACACCGCTAGGGCTTTAAGTTGATAGTCATGGAGATACACAGTAGTGACACAGTCTCTTTGGATCATATTTCTATGCTGACTATCCAACACCTCTCCATACTCCCACTTATCAACACTTGATCCATGGCCTCCATCCATGCCAGAGCCATAGGTGCAACTTTTCAAAGGGCTGTATGTCATGGAAGTATTATTTAAAAAGAGAGAAACAAGAGCCAATGTGTTGCAAATGAGAACCACATTGCCAATCCAGACCGTCTAATCCTGATTTGATTGCCAGCTTGACTTTGCTCCCAGGTTACTCGGTGGTCCTCTTAAATCTGACAGTCTCTAGCTCCATGTTTATTAGCTCGCAGACAGCAACTGTGTTCGCTCACTCGTGATCCATGGCTCCTAAAAAGTCAGTTGTCACTCACGTGCTGAAAGACAGTACGGTAATCTAGAAAAAGACCAAAACTAGGGAATGAAAAGAGGCAGAAGGCATCACACTACTATCTGTCCACCTGCCTGTGACAGTGACAGCCAGTAACACTAGGGTCTCACCGGTGACAAGGCCTGGAGCCTGCAGGGAGCTCTAATTGAAGACCTGAACTGCACCAGCTACCAAGCCCTTTCTTGTGTACGTTTGCTCAACAGCTTCAGTTGAAGGTTGGCCATTCTGCCACAAACAGGTAAAACTTCATGTGATGAACATGAAATCTGGGCTGACAGACAAACATGGTACTGAGAAGATGCTACATCACTGGAGGGCAGACATTGAACCAAAATCCTTGCTTGTTCTCACAGATTATCACCTGAGATTCCATGGTGCCTTTGATCCTATACTTCTTCACCACGTGTGCAACGAATACTTGAAATTCCCTGCCCAAGTTAACTGCTCAGGCCTACTCATCAAATATACTCAGGGTCAAAGTTCTAACCAAGATTGCAAGAAATTGCTGAGAGTTGTCGAGGCAGCTTAGTCCATCACGGAAGGCAGTCTCCCCTCCATGGACACTATCTACATATCCTGCTACCTCAGGAAAACAGTTAACATAATCAACCTCCCCCCCCTCACCCTCTGAGCCACTTCTATTAGGCAGAGGATACAAAAGCTTGAAACACACACACCACCAGGCCTCGGCCAGCTTCTATCCCACTGTTATAATAAGACTTCTGAACAAACTTCTCTTACAAAAAAGATGAACTCTTGACCTCACAACCTACCTTGTCATGACCTTCGTGCCTTATTGCACTCTCTCTGTAACTGTAACGCCATATTCTGCACTCTGTTAATGCCTTTCCCTTCATACTACCCTGACGTTCTTATGATTTGAAATGATTCACCTGGATGGCATGCAAAGCGAAGTTTTTTTGCTGTACGTTGGCACATGGAACAATAAAAAAATCAATAGTTTTTTGGATAGTGAGTAAATCGAGATTTGGGATTAGCGGAAGAGATTGTAATTCAGGAAAAAGGAGGGCCATTATCTCACTGAATGGTGGAACAAGTGTGAAGAACTGACTATACTGCTCCTGCTTTTATTTCTGATATTCCTATTTGTTATTTCAAGCTGTACCTGTAGGGCATAGACTAAACATGCAGAAGATGAAGAATACTGGTGCAAATCTCTCTCATCATTCTGATGGAAGTCAGCAGTTCTTCACCATATATCCTGTGTGAAAGAAAGATTAGAGTATGGTATGCATTTATTGAGCTAGATCAGTAGAACCCAATGGCCAAGAATTGCTTGCACACAGCATCTTTCTGCTGTGGTGGCTAAAGCCCAGCAACAGACAGGAAGTCAATAGTTGCTAACGTACCACCGCTAGCAGTTTAGATCAAGACTTGACAAAACGTCAACCAGTCAATGACCTCGAAGTTCCCCGGTGTTGTTTTACAGTCACACAGGACAGATCTAACCACAAATTAAACAGAAGCCTTGGACTTTCTTGTTTAATTGTTGGAAATACATCGCCAGTGCAGTTGAGAAAGAGACCTTACCACAGAAACATTAGAAACGCAGATAGAATTCCCCTGTTGAAGCATTGTCACTGTGCTAAGGGAGTTTTGGAGACACATCAATACATAGAATCATCAATCCCACTAGTTTTTCACCAGGCGGACTGAAAAAAAAAATCATACTGACTATGCTGTTAGTATTTAGGCAAAGTTTCAATTTCAGTTGGATTATAAGAATGCAGGAAAATAGGAGCAGGACCCTAAATTTCTTGACCTTTCATATATTTATCAATCTTCATCTTAAGCATAACTAATGATCTGGCCTCCACCACCCTAAGTAATAAAGAATTCCAAGGTTTCATTATGCTCAGGGAGATGAAACTTCTGTGCACTTCAATTTTAAGTAACTGGCCCCTTATTTTTCAGCTACGTTCCCTGATTCGTAACTCTCCCACTAGTGAGAATATCTCAGCATCAGAATCACAGAGCACATAGCAAACAAGGTAATTGTTCAAACTAGTTTTTTATTCATTTTCTGACAATCAGGTAGCTAAGTGAGTTTTTTTTACTCGATCCTGTACTGTTCTGTCAGCTGGCACACAACTCCATAAAAAGACAGCAAAGTCCATCCCCTGTTCATAGCATGCCTCATCATAATGGTAAGAATTGCCTCATCATAATGCTTAACAGAACAGAACTAATTGGATCCTTTGCATACATAAGGATTCAGCTAGGGAGTGGTTAAGTATCGGTAAATAGAGATACGGATCAATTCAGTATTCAATGTCCTTCGAAATTCTTAAGCCCTTTATTGCACATTTTAAAGGGGAATAGTCACCATTTGAAGAAAAGGCTGAGGCTGGGACAGTAGGAACATCCGGGATGTAAGGATTAGAAGGATAAGCATTATATACCTGTAGAGAGATGGATTTCTCCTTTTGTACTAAACTGTGTGTGCCAATTGTTGGCCCAGGACGGAATAAGGTTAAATAACAGCATTTAAATGCAAACAACAGGAATTCTGCAGATGCTGGAAATTCAAGCAACACACATAAAAGTTGCTGGTGAACGCAGCAGGCCAGGCAGCATCTCTAGGAAGAGGTACAGTCGACGTTTCAGGCCGAGACCCTTCGTCAGGACTAACTGAAGGAAGGGTGAGTAAGAGATTTGAAAGTTGGATGGGGAGGGGGAGATCCAAAATGATAGGAGAAGACAGGAGGGGGAGGGATAGAGCCAAGAGCTGGACAGGTGATTGGCAAAAGGGATACGAGAGGATCATGGGACAGGAAGTCTGGGAAGAAAGACAAGGGGGGGGGACCCAGAGGATGGGCAGGGGTATATTCAGAGGGACAGAGGGAGAAAAAGGAGAGTGAGAGAAAGAATGTGTGTATAAAAATAAGTAACAGATGGAGTACGAGGGGGAGGTGGGGCATTAGCGGAAGTTAGAGAAGTCGATGTTCATGCCATTAGATTGGAGGCTACCCAGACGGAATATAAGGTGTTGTTCCTCCAACCTGAGTGTGGCTTCATCTTTACAGTAGATTTTCTTCGGCTCTTCAACTTTTCGACCACACTTTGACTCAGACTATCCTCTACTGTAAAGATGAAGCCACACTCAGGTTGGAGGAACAACACCTTATATTCCGTCTGGGTAGCCTCCAACCTAATGGCATGAACATCGACTTCTCTAACTTCCGCTAATGCCCCACCTCCCCCTCGTACCCCATCTGTTGCTTATTTTTATACACATTCTTTCTCTCACTCTCCTTTTTCTCCCTCTGTCCCTCTGACTATACCCCTTGCCCATCCTCTGGGTCCCCCCCCCCTGTCTTTCTTCCCAGACCTCCTGTCCCATGATCCTCTCGTATCCCTTTTGCCAATCACCTGTCCAGCTCTTGGCTCCATCCCTCCCCCTCCTGTCTTCTCCTATCATTTTGGATCTCCCCCTCCCCCTCCAACTTTCAAATCCCTTACTAACTCTTCCTTCAGTTAGTCCTGACGAAGGGTCTCGGCCTGAAACGTCGACTGTACCTCTTCCTAGAGATGCTGCCTGGCCTGCTGCGTTCATCAGCAACTTTTATGTGTGTTGCTTAAATAACAGCATTGTTGCTTCCACTCCTTTTCAGCCAACTTGCACTCAGAGCCCACAACTGTTGCGTTCAATATTGAGGGAGAGTGCAGAGACACCCGGACGCCAACCTTGCAAAATATTCAACTGAGCGTTATTGATAGCACTGCGTGCACAGTATGTGAACTCCTCCCATGTGCAAGTGGCTGAATGGATGGTGTAGGAATATCACCACTAACTACCACTACAGCCACAGCAACTATCCCATGACACCCACCAGTTATATAAGAAAAGTCTCTGGATTTTGATAGTCTAACCTGAGAGAAAGGTGACGATATGAATTGCAAACCAGGAGCCCTTCAGCATGGGGATGTCTCAGCCACAGTCACAGGGCAGACTCAGTTCTCTCAGATAACTTGTGAAGGGGCTTCGTGAAATGGGGGCCCCACTCAAAGGGGCAAGAGTGGGGCAATATTGGTGAATGTGTTTCATATGGAATCTATTAGATAGATAATCTGTGAGGTGACAGGGAGGAAGTTCAGAGTAGTGCACAATCTCAAATATAGTGAGGGCTTGTGAGTGGTCTCCAACTACAATGTCAAGCTTTTTGAGTTATTGAGTGAAAAATCTTGGAGACTTTATTGAAGGGCTTGACCTCAATATCTAGGGTGACACTCTGGTGCAGTACTGAGGGAGGTACTGCATGGTCAGAGATGCCAATCTTCAGTTGTGGCCTAGAAATTCATTCTGCAGGATACAATGCATGCACTTGAAAATGATATTAGCAAAATTGTGACTGCTTATGGGTCTCATGGCAGCACAGAACAGATGATCCCAGATTAACTAGAATTAGCATCATAGTTACTGTGTGAAACCTGCCCCAATGATACCAGCAATAATGCAACTGTTGTTGCTTACTCATAGAACAGGCTGTACTTATTAAAACTTTCCAATTTAAGGGTCAATTCCACTTCAAACATGTCATTCGGCCTCCATGAGCTTGACTCTTACTCTACACACTGTTCACACTTAATACTAACTCTCCTTTGCACCTTCTTCACTCAAAACAGACTTCCAATAAGCAACACAGACAAACTGCTGGAGGAACTCAGCAGGCCGGGCAGCATCGGTGGAAAAAAGCACTGTTGACATTTTGGGCTGAGACCCTTTGGCAGGACTGGAGAGAAAAAGCAGATGAGAAGTAAATTTAAAAGGCAGGGGAGGGGAGAGAGAAACACAAGGTGATAGGTGAAACCGGGAGGGGGAGAGGTGAAGTAAAGGGCTGGAAAGTTGATTAGTGAAAGAGATACAGGGCTGGAGAAGGGAGAGTCTGATAGGTAGGGATAGAAGGGGCCATGGAAGAAAGAAACGGGGGAGGGGGAGGAGCACCAGAGGGAGGCAAGGAGATAAAGTGAGAAAGGAAAAGGGGATGGGGACTGGTGAACAAGAGGGCAGTGGGGCCATTACCGGAAGTACGATAAATTGATGTTCACGGCACAGGTTGGAGGCTACCCAGATGGAATATAAGGTTTGTTCCCCCAACCTGAGTGTGGCCTCATCGCGACAGTAGAGGAGGCCATGGATTGACATATCGGAATGGGAATGGGATGTGCCTCTGCCCGATATTGGCTGGATTGCATAGGGATGACTACAGGTATCGGAGATGTCATGGCCAGTCCTGGGAAATCTTGAGGTGAGCTAAGTAAGACAATTGCCCAAATCTTATCCAACTATCTGATGAAGTTCTTTGACCTAAATGCCTTCAACTTTTTTCCACGAACGTTGTCTGATCTGTTGAGTGTTTTCAACATATTTTTCCACCTGCAGACTTTTGATTCAGTCTCAGATTCAGATTTATTTATCACATGTACATCGAAACATACAGTGAAATGTGTCATTTGCATTAACAACCAACGCACTCATGAATTTGCAGGGGAGGGCAATTATTACCACATATTCCAGCACTAACATAGCAATACTATAATGTAAACAACACAGAACATAACAAGCAGCAAAAGCAAAGCCTCCCCCCCAACACACACATAAGCACAGTCCAGGACAGTCCATCTTCAGCCTCCAGCCTCGAGTGAACTCATGGACTCTCAGACACTGGGCCCCCAACTTTCCCAATGGCCCGCAGAGATTCGTCACTGGGCCTCGACTTTCGCACTTCTGATTGACCTTCAGGTTTCGATCTGGATCTCCAATCAAACTTTGGGCTTTGATCCAGGCATGTGATAGATTGTTGAGCTTTGATCTGGACTTCCAATCAACCTTCGTTCTTTGATCCGGACTTCTGATTGACCTTTGGGCTTCGACCTTCGGTATTGATCCAGGACTTGCTGATAATGTTGAATGAGGACCCTGGATAAGGGCCAGAACTCCAGGCCTCAAATGCCGGGCTCACTGATGATGGGACCTAAAAAGTAGGCCTTGAACTTCAGTCTCAATGATGACAGGACCCAAACATCCTTGCTGGTCTGCCAGTCCGACTTTTAAGCAGTCCCTTGCTACTGGCCTTTGAACACAGAGCAGAGGCTTAAATACCAGCCTGTCCTCCAATTTCCCCCACATCCCTGTCCCTAAACCATAACCTGACCTTCAACTCCTGCCCCCTATCACCCCACAAACCATCCCTACGAGCCAAAAGAAGACCTCTGAAAATAACTAAGTCTGAGCCGCGACCTCAACGAAGACCGCAGATCGGTGCTATCTTTTCCACCTAGGGTTTGCAGGGACCCCGCTCTCATGTCTACACATCTCTGTGGAGATACACGTACAAAAGCCAGGATTTAAAGGACAGAACTTGTGGAGACCTGCAATAGTTCTCAGAGGTGAAATTGGTGGTGGGGTTGCTCTTAGTTTCCTAGCTCCAGAATCATTCCAGGGACTGCTCCATTCCTGTCCCAGTGTTTGCTGTATGAACGTGTAGAGTGATGGAGACATGGGAGGTAGGATCATGGAAGTAGAAAGGGAAATTGGATAGATTTTGGATACGAGGAATGGGAAGGAAGCTGTGAGAGGGAAAGGTAGTTCCAGAGCATTAATGTAGGTGAATCCAAAACAAGTTGGCATTGGTATTAAATGCTGAGGACTCTTCACGTTGTCAAGGAGGTGGTGGAATTGACTTTTTTTGGAACCAGTCTGCAGCAGAGTCATTGAACCAAAGAGCACTACACCACAAAAACAAGCTCTTCAGCATACATAGTCTGTGCTGGTCTTGTCTTCTGCCTCCTCCCATCCGCCTGCACCCAGACCATAGCCCCCCAATCTATCCCCCCTGATCCTTGTGCCTATCCAAAATTCTCTTACACGTTACAACTGAACGCACATCTACCACTTCTGCTGACAGCTCGTTCCCCACTTGCGCCACACTGAACGAAGAAGTGCCCCCTCAGATTGCCCCTAAGCATTTCACCAGTACCATGCACTTTTCCAGTCGATAGGATCACCCACTGTAACCTTGGAGGGATTCCGTGGCATGCTGTCACAGCGAACAGCTCATCCACAGTGGATAATATGCTCAACTGACTTGCCTCGGACCCTCTCTCAGTATCGGAGTACTGCATTTGTTGTTTACAATGTAGGCTCCTCTGCATGCAAATTGACTGATATCTCTGCTGAACACCTGTGTTCAGTCTGCAGTGGCAACCCTGCACTTCCTGTTGCCTGCCACTTGTCATTCCCCTTTCCACTCCAGCTCCTGTAGCTTCTGGTACTGTTACAATGAGGCCCAATGCAGACTTCAAGTTCCATCTGTCTACAGTGCAGCTCCCCAGACCGAATATCGCGTTTTCCAAGTTTAGGTAACTCGCCGGCCATTTCTCGGTCTGTGAGTGTACTCAGACCTGAGGAGCATATCCCACTGCCCTACTGTTAGGAACACAGAATACAGTCAGAGAAGCATGATCACTTTCTAACTGCCGCTTAATCTATTTGCTCCCATCTTATCGGGGAAATTCCCTTTGATCTACGTTTGTACTTAACTCTTTTCCTTCCCCTTCTACCTCCCCCCACCCACCCACCACTGCAGAGTTCTGCACAACCTAAAGCTAAGTTCAGCTTTCTCTTTCCCAATTCTGAGGAAGGCTCCTGGATTTGAAACTTTAACACTGTTTCTCTTTCTACCTCTCCACAGATGCTGCCTGACTTGGTTTTTACAGTATTTTCGTTTAGGATAACTTTTATCTTCAGCTATTTATTTTGATCTTCATTGCCCCTCTGAAAACTCAGGGCACACTCCCTCTCCTCTCCAGCGTAACCCCAGCCATTCCTCAAGCAGCGAAACTCTCCTGCAGCTGCAGGAGGCCCACTGGAGAGAAGCACAAGGTCTGGATGCTACGGTTACAGCTGTGTCACAAAGTGCCCGCAGGCACCCAGTACTGAAGCACATCAGTCCCTCAGCCTCTGACAAATGTGTAGCCATGCACCACTGCACCTGAGAAGTCATCCGAAGTGTTTACTGAAGATCACGTTGCAAAACTGGAACCTGAAAACTGTTGGCACACTCGTAAGGATGGTGTGAAGATGGGCCTCGGGCACCAGCAATACTACAGATTGTGAACACATGGACTAAGCTATAGGAAGGCAAAGGCAGAGAGAAAAGCAACAAGAGACCGCAGATGTTGGGGTCTGGAGCCAGAAATGAGCTGCTGTCAGAGCTCATCTGTAGAGGGAAATAGAGAGTCAGTATTTTGGGTACAGACCCTCACATCAGGAATGAGTGTGAAGAGTAGATAGAAAGTATGAAGAGATGAGGAGGAGTGAAGCAGGAATGGCAACACTATGGGTGAATCCCGCTGCGGAAGTGTTCACGGGCAGATGGGGCCGGGGGTGGGAGGGAGGGGCGGAGATAGTGACAGAGGCCAGGAGGTGATTGGTGGAGATAACAAAGAGTTGCTGATTATGGAAACTGATAAGAAAGGAAAGCGGTGAATGGAACAAGAGGGAGAGATAGTGGCGGGTAAAACGGAACAGTGGGGAGGGGAGATATTGGACCACGTGAGATAGTGGGTAACGGGCAGGTGGATAAAATGGGTGAGGAAAGAAAGAATAAAAGACTGAGGGGGGAGTGAGGTCTGAAAGGACCTGGGCGGATCAGAAGGAGAGATAAAGAAAATGAACTTATCTAACCATCTTATCAGGCGTTGTTAAATTAAAAGAAATTTCCAGACTGAATTGTTAAACTGAGGCCATTTCTGTCTCTACAGGGGGACGTGAAAGATGATTAATGCCACCACAGCACTTCCCTTTGCCTACCAAAAGCAGCAGGATCGAGAACTGGAGGGAGATCCTGAGGCAACGATTTGGGCTAATAACCCCTCATCAGAACTTTCATCAACAACATTTTGGTATTCTGTTTCAGAGACAGCGACCATTCAGGGTCAAATTCCCAATGTTGCTTGTAAGGAGTTTGTATGTTCTCCCCGTCACTGCGTGGGTTTCCTCCTGGTTCTCCGATTTCCTCCCACAGTTCAAAGGCGTACCGGTTGGTAGGTCAATTGGTCATTGTAAATTGCCCTGTGACTAGGCTAGGATTCTATCAGGCGATTGCTTGGTGACGCAGCTCGAGGCTGGAAGGGCCTATACATGTCAATAAATAAACAGATAAGTTCCCAACACAAATAGCACCTTACCGATCCCTAGAAGTAATCCTTCAAGAATCTCACTACAATACAAACAGAACTTGCATCAGTAGCGGGGAAAATACTGGACTCAGTAATAAGGATGCATAATGGAGATTCCTGAAATACAATAACTGTTGATGAAGGTGCTAAGCATTGTGATAACAGTCATCAACTTGAAATGTTCACTTTTTTCTCCACATGGGTACTTCCATCACTCGCAGTTTTATTAGTGTTAGATGGGAGAGCTTGTTAAGATTGCTTTGGAGCGGCTACTCTTGAACTTAATTTTTTAGAAAGTTGTTTTGAAATATTATTACAGTTATTGCTATCACTATATTTTTAACATCAGTATGATAGTGCAGCTGTAGAGGTGCTGCTTCATAACCCCAGCCACGCCAGTTCAGTTCTCACCTCTGATGCTGGCTGGGTAGAAGTTTGCATGTTCTCCCTGTCAAACATTGGGGTTTCCCCTCGTGCTTCACTTTCTACTGATATCCAAATGACAAGTGCGTTGATAAGTTATTTTGCCACTGTAAAGATCATAAGATATAGGAACAGAATTAGGCCATCTGGCCCGTCGAGACTGTTCTGCAATTTCATCATGGCTGATCCATTTTTCATCTCAGCCCCAACCTTCTGCCTTCTCCCTGTATTCTTTCATGCCCTGACCAATCAAGACTCTATCATCCTCTGCCTTAAATATACATAGACTTGGCCTTCACAGCTGCCTGTGGCAAAGAATTCCACAGATTCACCACTCTCTGCCTAAAGAAATTCCTTATCATCTCTGTTCTAAAAGGACGCCCCTCTATTCTGAGGATGTGTCCTCTGGATTTAGACTCGACTCTCACACCATAGGCGGCATCTGCTGCACATTCACTCTATCAAGGTCTTTCACCATTCGATGGGTTTCAATAAGGTTACACCTCATTCTTCTGCATTCCAGTGAATTCAGACCCAGAGCCATCAAACACTCTTCATATGACAAACCATTGAACCCTGGAATCATTTTTGAGGGTTCCTTTGAACCCACTCCAATTTTAACACCTCCTTTCTGAGATAACGGGCCCAAAACTGCTCACAGTACTCCAAATGAGGCCTCTTCTGTGCTTTATAAAGTCTCAACATTGCATCCTTGCTTTAAATTGACCTCATTTGTAGGTGATCTGTGGAATCCAAAGAGAGATGGGAATGAGGGGAGAAGAAAATGGGATTAGGATTGTAGGATTGGTGCAAATGGTTGCTTGATAATTGGTGAGGCGATGGGAGGGCAAAAGGCCTGTTCACATGATCGATAACTTCATATTATGACACTCACCAGAAGCCCCCACTGATAAACTTCTAGACTTACTGCTCAGCATCCAGTATCTGTCTATCAGTGATGTAGATCTGCCTGCCTGCTGTTAGATGCATCTTGATCTATTCTCATATTCAACGTATACAGATAAGCAGACACGTAAGACCAGAAATATTGACCCTCCAACAATGAAAGGGAAGCTGTAAAGGTGAAAGAGCTGTGGCCTGAATTTGGTGGATCTATATGCTGACAGTTTGTACTGTCTAGCAAAAGGTTTCTCAACCAGGCTTCCTCGAGAGATCATGATTAAAAAATATAAGCATCGTTCTTTGAACTTTGCATGATATGTAATGCTACCACTCACAGTGATGGGCAGTGACCGAGCAGCCCCATTTGCAATCTCGTTAGAGGACTTTCAGCCTAGTACGGGGTGTGCAGTAGGACCGTGTTTATTTGGTTGAGTCCATTCGCAGTTTTTGACATGAGATAGGGGAGGCCGTTGTTAATTGGGGAGCTCTCTATTGCACAGAGGGGAGGATAGTAGGCTGATAAGGAGTACTGTATTGTACTGAAGGGAGGACGGTAGGCTGATGGTGAGCACTGTATTGTACTGAAGGGAGGACGGTAGGCTGATAGTGAGCACTGTATTGTACTGAAGGGGGGACGGTAGGCTGATGGTGAGCACTGTATTGTACTGAAGTGAGGACGGTAGGCTGATTGTGATCACTGTATTGTACCATGGGGAGGACGGTTGGCTGATGGTGAGCACTGTATTGTACGGAAGGGAGGACGTTTCGATGATTGTGAGTGCTGTATTGTACTGAAGGGAGGACGGTAGGCTGATGGTGAGCACTGTATTGTACTGAAGGGAGGACGGAAGGGTGATGGTGAGTGCTGTATTGTACTGAAGGGAGGACGGTAGGCTGATGGTGAGTGCTGTATTGTACTGAAGGGAGGACTGTAGGCTGATGGTGATCACTGTATTGTACTGTGGGGAGGACGGTAGGCTGATGGTGAGCGCTGTATTGTACTGAAGGGTGGACGGAAGGGTGCTGGTGAGCGTTGTATTCTACTGTGGCAAGGACAAGAGGCTGATGGTGAGCGATGAATTGTACTAAAGGAGGACAGTAGTCTCATGGTGAGTGCTGTATTGTACTGAAGGGAGGACAGCAGGCTGATGGTGAGCACTGTATTGTGCTGATGGAAGGAAGGTCGACTGATGGTGAGCGCTGTATTATATTAAGAGGAGGACGGTAGGCCTATCATGAATGCTGTTTTGTACTGAAGGGAGGACGGTAGGCTGATTGTGTGGGCTGTATTGTAACGTCGGGGCTAATGGTAGGCTGATGGTGAGCGCTATATTGCATTGAAGGGAGGACAGTTGGCTGATGGGGAGCACTGTATCGTACCATCGGGAGTAACGGTAGGCTGATGGTGAGCACAGTATTGTACTGAAGGGAGGACGGTAGGCTGATGGGGATCGCTGTATTGTACTGAAGGAAAGATGACAGGCTGATGGTGAGCAGTATATTGTACCGTGGGGAGGATGGTAGGCTGAGGTGAGCAGAGTATTGTACTGTGGGGAGGACAAGAAGATGGTGAGTACTGTATTGTACTGAAGGGAGGACAGTAGGCTGATGGTGAGCACTATCTTGTACTGAAGGGAGGATGGTAGGCTGCTGGTGAGCACTGTATTGTACTGAACGGAGGACGGTAGTCTGATAGTGAGCACTGTATTGTACTGAAGGGAGGACGGTAGGCTGATGGTGAGCGCTGTATTGTACTGAAGGGAGGACGGTAGGCTGATGGTGAGCACTGTATTGTACTGAAGGGAGGACGGTAGGCTGATGGTGAGCGCTGTATTGTACTGAAGGGAGGACTGTAGGCTGATGGTGAGCACTGTATTGTACTGTAGGGAGGACGATGGGCTGATGGTGAGTGCTGTATTGTACTGAAGGGAGGATGGTATGTTGATGGTGACCACTGTATTGTACTGAAGGGAGGATGGTAGGCTGATGTTGAGGACTGCATTGTAACATGAGGAGGACGGTAGGCTGGTGGTGAGCGCTGTATTGTACGGAATTGAGGACAGTAGGCTGATGGTGAGCACTGTATTGTACTGAAGGGAGGACGGTAGGCTGATGGTGAGCACTGTATTGTACTGAAGGAAAGACAGTAGGCTGATGGTGAGCACGGTATTGTACTGAAGACAGAACGGTAGACTGATGGTGAACACTGTATTGTACTGAAGGGAGGACAGTAGGCTGATGGTGAGCACTGTATTGTACTGAAGGGAGGACGGTAGGCTGATGGTGAGCACTGTATTGTACTGAAGGAAAGACAGTAGGCTGATGGTGAGCACGGTATTGTACTGATGGAAGGAAGGTCAGCTGATGGTGAGCGCTGTATTATACTAAAAGGAGGACGGTAGGCCTATCGTGAGTGCTGTTTTGTACTGTGGGGAGGACAGTAGGCTGATGGTGAGCAATGAATTGTACTGAAGGGAGGACAGTAGTCTCATGGTGAGTGCTGTGTTGTACCATGGGATGGACAGTAGGCTGATGGTGAGCTCTGTATTTTACCATCGGGAGTAACGGTAGGCTGATGGTGATCACTGTATTGTACTGTAGGGAGGACGGTAGGCTGATGGTGAGCACTGTATTGTACTGAAGGGAGGACTGTAGGCTGATGGTGAGCGCAGTATTGTACTGTAGGGAGGATGATAGGTTGATGGTGAGTGCTGTATTGTACTGAAGGGAGGACGGTAGGCTGATGGTGAGCACTGTATTGTACTGAAGAGAGGACGGTAGGCTGATGGTGATCACTGTATTGTACTGTAGGGAGGATGATAGGCTGATGGTGAGCTCTGTATTGTATTGAAGGTAGGACGGTAGTCTCATGGTGAGTACTTTATTGTACTGTGGGGAGGACGTTAGTCTTATGGTGAGCGCTGTATTGTAAGGTGGTGGGGATGTTAGTCTGATGGTGCGTGCTGTATTGTACTGAAGGGAGGATGGTAGGCTGATAGTGAGTGTTGTATTGTACTGAAGGGAGGATGGTAGGCTGATGGTGAGTGCTGTATTGTACTGTGGGGAGGACGTTAAGGTCTTATGGTGAGCGCTGTATAGTAAGGTGGTGGGGATGTTAGGCTGATGGTGAGCGCTGTATTGTAAGGTGGTGGGGATGTTAGGCTGATGGTGAGTACTGTATTGTACTGAAGGGAGGATGGTAGGCTGATGTTAAGCGCTCTATTGTACTGAAGGGAGGATGGTAGGCTGATGGTGAGCACTCTATTGTACTGTGGGGAGGATGATAGGCAGATGGTGAGCACTGTATTGTACTGAACGGAGGACGGTAGGCTGATGGTGAGCTCTGTATTGTACTGAAGGGAGGACAGTAGGCTGATAGTGAGTACTGTATTGTACTGAACGGAGGACGGTAGGCTGATGGTGAGCACTGTATTGTACTGAAGGGAGGACGGTAGGCTGATGGTGAGCTCTGTATTGTACTGAAGGGAGGACAGTAGGCTGATTGTGAGCACTGTATTGTACTGAAGGGAGGACAGTAGGCTGATTGTGAGCACTGTATTGTACTGAACGGAGGACGGTAGGCTGATGGTGAGCTCTGTATTGTACTGAAGGGAGGACAGTAGGCTGATAGTGAGTACTGTATTGTACTGAACGGAGGACGGTAGGCTGATGGTGATCACTGTATTGTACTGAAGGGAGGACGGTAGGCTGATGGTGAGCTCTGTATTGTACTGAAGGGAGGACAGTAGGCTGATTGTGAGCACTGTATTGTACTGAAGGGAGGACGGTAGGCCGATGGTGAGCGTAGTATTGTACTGTGGGAAGGATGGTAGGCTGATGGTGAGTACTATATTGCACTGAAGAGAATACGGTAGGGTGATGGTGATCACTGTATTGTTCCGTGGGGTGGACGGTAGGCTGATGGTGATCACTGCATTGTTCTGTGGGGAGGACGATAGGCTGATGGTGATCACTGTATTGTTCTGTGGGGAGGACGATAGGCTGATGGTGAGCACTGTATTGTACTGAAGAAAGGACGGTAGGCTGATGGTGAGCACTGTATTGTACTGAAGGGAGAACGGTAGGCTGATGGTGAGTGCTGTTTTGTACTGAAGGGAGAATGGTAGGCTGATGGTGAGTGCTGTTTTGTACTGAAAGTACGACTGTTGTCTCATGGTGAGCACTGTATTGTACAGAAGGGAGGACAGTAGGCTGATGGTGAGCACTGTATTGTACTGAAGGGAGGACGGTAGTCTGATAGTGAGCACTGTATTGTACTGAAGGGAGGACGGTAGGCTGATGGTGAGCACTGTATTGTACTAAAGGGAGGCGGTAGGCTGATGGTGAGTGCTGTTTTGTACTGAAGTTAGGACTGTTGTCTCATGGTGAGCACAGTATTGTACTGAAGGGAGGACGGTAGTCTGATAGTGAGCACTGTATTGTACTGAAGAGAGGACGGTAGGCTGATGGTGAGCACTGTATTGTACTGTAGGGAGGATGATAGGCAGATGGTGAGCACTGTATTGTACTGAAGAGAGGACGGTAGGCTGATGGTGAGCACTGTATTGTACTGTAGGGAGGATGATAGGCTGATGGTGAGCACTGTATTGTACTGTAGGGAGGACGATGGGCAGATGGTGAGTGCTGTATTGTACCGAAGGCAGAATGGTATGTTGATGGTGACCGCTGTATTGTACTGTGGCGAGGACAAGAGGCTGATGGTGAGCAATGAATTGTACTGAAGGTAAGACGGTAGTCTGATAGTGAGCACTGTATTGTACTGAAGTGAGGACAGTGGGCTGATAGTGAGCACTGTATTGTACTGAAGGGAGGACGGTAGGCTGATAGTGAGCACTGTATTGTACTGAAGGGAGGACGGTAGGCTGATAGTGAGCACTGTATTGTACTGTGGGGAGGACGGTAGGCTGATGGTGAGCACTGTATTGTACTGAAGGGAGGACGGTAGGCTGATGGTGAGCACTGTATTGTACTGAAGGGAGGACGGTAGGCTGATGGTGAGCACTGTATTGTACTGAAGGGAGGATGATAGGCTGATGGTGAGCACTGTATTGTCTGAAGGGAGGACGGTAGGCTGATGGTGAGCACTGTATTGTACTGTAGGGAGGATGATGGGCAGATGGTGAGTGCTGTATTGTACTGAAGGGAGAATGGTATGTTGATGGTGACCGCTGTATTGTACTGTGGCGAGGACAAGAGGCTGATGGTGAGCGATGAATTGTACCGAAGGTAGGACGGTAGTCTGATAGTGAGCACTGTATTGTACTGAAGTGAGGACGGTGGGCTGATAGTGAGCACTGTATTGTACTGAAGGGAGGACGGTAGGCTGATGGTGAGCACTGTATTGTACTGAACGGAGGACGGTAGTCTGATAGTGAGCACTGTATTGTACTGAAGTGAGGACGGTGGGCTGATAGTGAGCACTGCATTGTACTGAAGGTAGGACGGTAGTCTGATAGTGAGCACTGTATTGTACTGAAGTGAGGATGGTGGGCTGATAGTGAGCACTGTATTGTACGGAAGGGAGGACGGTAGGCTGATGGTGAGCACTGTATTGTACTGTAGGGGGGGACGGTAGGCTGATGGTGAGCACTGTATTGTACTGAAGGGAGGATGATAGGCTGATGGTGAAAGCTGTATTCTACTGTGGGAAGGACAGTAGGCTGATGATGAGGACTGCATTGTACCATGGGGAGGACGGTAGGCTGGTGGTGAGCGCTGTATTGTACTGAATTGAGGACGGTAGGCTGATGGTGATCACTGTATTGTTCTGTGGGGAGGACGATAGGCTGATGGTGAGCACTGTATTGTACTGAAGAGAGGACGGTAGGCTGATAGTGAGCACTGTATTGTACTGAAGGGAGGATGATAGGCTGATGGTGAAAGCTGTATTCTACTGTGGGAAGGACAGTAGGCTGATGATGAGGACGATAGGCTGATGTTGAGCGCTCTATTGTACTGAAGGGAGGATGGTAGGCTGATGTTGAGGACTGCATTGTACCATGGGGAGGACGGTAGGCTGGTGGTGAGCGCTGTATTGTACTGAAGGGAGGATGGTATGTTGATGGTGACCGCTGTATTGTACTGTGGCGAGGACAAGAGGCTTATGGTGAGCGATGAATTGTACTGAAAGTAGGACAGTAGTCTCATGGTGAGTACTGTATTGTACTGAAGGGAGGACGGTAGTCTGATAGTGAGCACTGTATTGTACTGAAGGGAGGACAGTAGGCTGATGGTGAGCACTGTATTGTACTGAAGGGAGGACAGTAGTCTGATAGTGAGCACTGTATTGTACTGAAGTGAGGACGGTGGGCTGATAGTGAGCACTGTATTGTACTGAAGTGAGGACGGTAGGCGGATGGTGAGCACTGTATTGTACTGAAGGGAGGACAGTAGTCTGATAGTGAGCACTGTATTGTACTGAAGTGAGGACGGTAGTCTGATAGTGAGCACTGTATTGTACTGAAGTGAGGACGGTGGGCTGATAGTGAGCACTGTATTGTACTGAAGTGAGGACGGTAGGCTGATGGTGAGCGCTGTATTGTACTGTAGGGAGGACGATGGGCTGATGGTGAGTGCTGTATTGTACTGAAGGGAGGATGGTATGTTGATGGTGACCACTGTATTGTACTGAAGTGAGGACGGTAGGGTGATGGTGAGCACTGTATTGTACTGAAGGTAGGACGGTAGTCTCATGGTGAGTACTGTATTGTGCTGAAGGAAGAATGGTAGGCTGATGTTGAGCGCTCTATTGTACTGAAGGGAGGATGGTAGGCTGATGTTGAGGACTGCATTGTACCATGGGGAGGAAGGTAGGCTGGTGGTGAGCGCTGTATTGTACTGAAGGGAGGACGGTAGGCTGATGGTGAGCGCTGTATTGTACTGAAGGGAGGATGGTAGGCTGATGATGAGCGCTGTATTGTACTGTGGGGAAGACGGTAGGCTGATGGTGAGCACTGTATTGTACTGAAGGGAGGACGGTAGGGTGATGGTGATCACTGTATTGTACTGAAGGGAGGACGGTAGGCTGATAGTGAGCACTGTATTGTACTGAAGGGAGGACGGTAGGCTGATGGTGAGGGCTGTATTGTTCTGTGGGGAGGACGGTAGGCTGATGGTGATCACTGTATTGTTCTGTGGGGAGGACGATAGGCTGATGGTGAGCACTGTATTGTACTGAAGAGAGGACGGTAGGCTGATGGTGAGCACTGTATTGTACTGTAGGGAGGACGATGGGCAGATGGTGAGTGCTGTATTGTACTGAAGGGAGGATGGTATGTTGATGGTGACCGCTGTATTGTACTGTGGCGAGGACAAGAGGCTTATGGTGAGCGATGAATTGTACTGAAGGTAGGACGGTAGTCTGATAGTGAGCACTGTATTGTACTGAAGTGAGGATGGTGGGCTGATAGTGAGCACTGTATTGTACGGAAGGGAGGACGGTAGGCTGATGGTGAGCGCTGTATTGTACTGTGGCGAGGACAAGAGGCTTATGGTGAGCGATGAATTGTACTGAAGGTAGGACGGTAGTCTCATGGTGAGTACTGTATTGTACTGAAGGGAGGACGGTAGTCTGATAGTGAGCACTGTATTGTACTGAAGTGAGGACGGTAGTCTGATAGTGAGCACTGTATTGTACTGAAGTGAGGACGGTGGGCTGATAGTGAGCACTGTATTGTACTGAAGTGAGGACGGTAGGCTGATGGTGAGCACTGTATTGTACTGAAGGGAGGATGGTATGTTGATGGTGACCGCTGTATTGTACTGTGGCGAGGACAAGAGGCTTATGGTGAGCGATGAATTGTACTGAAAGTAGGACAGTAGTCTCATGGTGAGTACTGTATTGTACTGAAGGGAGGACGGTAGTCTGATAGTGAGCACTGTATTGTACTGAAGGGAGGATGGTAGGCTGATGGTGAGCACTGTATTGTACTGTAGGAGGACGATGGGCAGATGGTGAGTGCTGTATTGTACTGTGGCGAGGACAAGAGGCTGATGGTGAGCGATGAATTGTACTGAAGGTAAGACGGTAGTCTGATAGTGAGCACTGTATTGTACTGAAGTGAGGACAGTGGGCTGATAGTGAGCACTGTATTGTACTGAAGGGAGGACGGTAGGCTGATAGTGAGCACTGTATTGTACTGAAGGGAGGACGGTAGGCTGATAGTGAGCACTGTATTGTACTGTGGGGAGGACGGTAGGCTGATGGTGAGCACTGTATTGTACTGAAGGGAGGACGGTAGGCTGATGGTGAGCACTGTATTGTACTGAAGGGAGGACGGTAGGCTGATGGTGAGCACTGTATTGTACTGAAGGGAGGATGATAGGCTGATGGTGAGCACTGTATTGTCTGAAGGGAGGACGGTAGGCTGATGGTGAGCACTGTATTGTACTGTAGGGAGGATGATGGGCAGATGGTGAGTGCTGTATTGTACTGAAGGGAGAATGGTATGTTGATGGTGACCGCTGTATTGTACTGTGGCGAGGACAAGAGGCTGATGGTGAGCGATGAATTGTACCGAAGGTAGGACGGTAGTCTGATAGTGAGCACTGTATTGTACTGAAGTGAGGACGGTGGGCTGATAGTGAGCACTGTATTGTACTGAAGGGAGGACGGTAGGCTGATGGTGAGCACTGTATTGTACTGAACGGAGGACGGTAGTCTGATAGTGAGCACTGTATTGTACTGAAGTGAGGACGGTGGGCTGATAGTGAGCACTGCATTGTACTGAAGGTAGGACGGTAGTCTGATAGTGAGCACTGTATTGTACTGAAGTGAGGATGGTGGGCTGATAGTGAGCACTGTATTGTACGGAAGGGAGGACGGTAGGCTGATGGTGAGCACTGTATTGTACTGTAGGGGGGGACGGTAGGCTGATGGTGAGCACTGTATTGTACTGAAGGGAGGATGATAGGCTGATGGTGAAAGCTGTATTCTACTGTGGGAAGGACAGTAGGCTGATGATGAGGACTGCATTGTACCATGGGGAGGACGGTAGGCTGGTGGTGAGCGCTGTATTGTACTGAATTGAGGACGGTAGGCTGATGGTGATCACTGTATTGTTCTGTGGGGAGGACGATAGGCTGATGGTGAGCACTGTATTGTACTGAAGAGAGGACGGTAGGCTGATAGTGAGCACTGTATTGTACTGAAGGGAGGATGATAGGCTGATGGTGAAAGCTGTATTCTACTGTGGGAAGGACAGTAGGCTGATGATGAGGACGATAGGCTGATGTTGAGCGCTCTATTGTACTGAAGGGAGGATGGTAGGCTGATGTTGAGGACTGCATTGTACCATGGGGAGGACGGTAGGCTGGTGGTGAGCGCTGTATTGTACTGAAGGGAGGATGGTATGTTGATGGTGACCGCTGTATTGTACTGTGGCGAGGACAAGAGGCTTATGGTCAGCGATGAATTGTACTGAAAGTAGGACAGTAGTCTCATGGTGAGTACTGTATTGTACTGAAGGGAGGACGGTAGTCTGATAGTGAGCACTGTATTGTACTGAAGGGAGGATGGTAGGCTGATGGTGAGCACTGTATTGTACTGTAGGGAGGACGATGGGCAGATGGTGAGTGCTGTATTGTACCGAAGGCAGAATGGTATGTTGATGGTGACCGCTGTATTGTACTGTGGCGAGGACAAGAGGCTGATGGTGAGCGATGAATTGTACTGAAGGTAAGACGGTAGTCTGATAGTGAGCACTGTATTGTACTGAAGTGAGGACAGTGGGCTGATAGTGAGCACTGTATTGTACTGAAGGGAGGACGGTAGGCTGATAGTGAGCACTGTATTGTACTGAAGGGAGGACGGTAGGCTGATAGTGAGCACTGTATTGTACTGTGGGGAGGACGGTAGGCTGATGGTGAGCACTGTATTGTACTGAAGGGAGGACGGTAGGCTGATGGTGAGCACTGTATTGTACTGAAGGGAGGACGGTAGGCTGATGGTGAGCACTGTATTGTACTGAAGGGAGGATGATAGGCTGATGGTGAGCACTGTATTGTCTGAAGGGAGGACGGTAGGCTGATGGTGAGCACTGTATTGTACTGTAGGGAGGATGATGGGCAGATGGTGAGTGCTGTATTGTACTGAAGGGAGAATGTTATGTTGATGGTGACCGCTGTATTGTACTGTGGCGAGGACAAGAGGCTGATGGTGAGCGATGAATTGTACCGAAGGTAGGACGGTAGTCTAATAGTGAGCACTGTATTGTACTGAAGTGAGGACGGTGGGCTGATAGTGAGCACTGTATTGTACTGAAGGGAGGACGGTAGGCTGATGGTGAGCACTGTATTGTACTGAACGGAGGACGGTAGTCTGATAGTGAGCACTGTATTGTACTGAAGTGAGGACGGTGGGCTGATAGTGAGCACTGCATTGTACTGAAGGTAGGACGGTAGTCTGATAGTGAGCACTGTATTGTACTGAAGTGAGGATGGTGGGCTGATAGTGAGCACTGTATTGTACGGAAGGGAGGACGGTAGGCTGATGGTGAGCACTGTATTGTACTGTAGGGGGGACGGTAGGCTGATGGTGAGCACTGTATTGTACTGAAGGGAGGATGATAGGCTGATGGTGAAAGCTGTATTCTACTGTGGGAAGGACAGTAGGCTGATGATGAGGACTGCATTGTACCATGGGGAGGACGGTAGGCTGGTGGTGAGCGCTGTATTGTACTGAATTGAGGACGGTAGGCTGATGGTGATCACTGTATTGTTCTGTGGGGAGGACGATAGGCTGATGGTGAGCACTGTATTGTACTGAAGAGAGGACGGTAGGCTGATAGTGAGCACTGTATTGTACTGAAGGGAGGATGATAGGCTGATGGTGAAGGCTGTATTCTACTGTGGGAAGGACAGTAGGCTGATGATGAGGACGATAGGCTGATGTTGAGCGCTCTATTGTACTGAAGGGAGGATGGTAGGCTGATGTTGAGGACTGCATTGTACCATGGGGAGGACGGTAGGCTGGTGGTGAGCGCTGTATTGTACTGAAGGGAGGATGGTATGTTGATGGTGACCGCTGTATTGTACTGTGGCGAGGACAAGAGGCTTATGGTGAGCGATGAATTGTACTGAAAGTAGGACAGTAGTCTCATGGTGAGTACTGTATTGTACTGAAGGGAGGACGGTAGTCTGATAGTGAGCACTGTATTGTACTGAAGGGAGGATGGTAGGCTGATGGTGAGCACTGTATTGTACTGAAGGGAGGACAGTAGTCTGATAGTGAGCACTGTATTGTACTGAAGTGAGGACGGTGGGCTGATAGTGAGCACTGTATTGTACTGAAGTGAGGACGGTAGGCGGATGGTGAGCACTGTATTGTACTGAAGGGAGGACAGTAGTCTGATAGTGAGCACTGTATTGTACTGAAGTGAGGACGGTAGTCTGATAGTGAGCACTGTATTGTACTGAAGTGAGGACGGTGGGCTGATAGTGAGCACTGTATTGTACTGAAGTGAGGACAGTAGGCTGATGGTGAGCGCTGTATTGTACTGTAGGGAGGACGATGGGCTGATGGTGAGTGCTGTATTGTACTGAAGGGAGGATGGTATGTTGATGGTGACCACTGTATTGTACTGAAGTGAGGACGGTAGGGTGATGGTGAGCACTGTATTGTACTGAAGGTAGGACGGTAGTCTCATGGTGAGTACTGTATTGTGCTGAAGGAAGAATGGTAGGCTGATGTTGAGCGCTCTATTGTACTGAAGGGAGGATGGTAGGCTGATGTTGAGGACTGCATTGTACCATGGGGAGGAAGGTAGGCTGGTGGTGAGCGCTGTATTGTACTGAAGGGAGGACGGTAGGCTGATGGTGAGCGCTGTATTGTACTGAAGGGAGGATGGTAGGCTGATGATGAGCGCTGTATTGTACTGTGGGGAAGACGGTAGGCTGATGGTGAGCACTGTATTGTACTGAAGGGAGGACGGTAGGGTGATGGTGATCACTGTATTGTACTGAAGGGAGGACGGTAGGCTGATAGTGAGCACTGTATTGTACTGAACGGGGGGCGGTAGGCTGATGGTGATCACTGTATTGTACTGAAGGGAGGATGATAGGCTGATGGTGAGCACTGTATTGTCTGAAGGGAGGACGGTAGGCTGATGGTGAGCACTGTATTGTACTGTAGGGAGGATGATGGGCAGATGGTGAGTGCTGTATTGTACTGAAGGGAGAATGGTATGTTGATGGTGACCGCTGTATTGTACTGTGGCGAGGACAAGAGGCTGATGGTGAGCGATGAATTGTACCGAAGGTAGGACGGTAGTCTGATAGTGAGCACTGTATTGTACTGAAGTGAGGACGGTGGGCTGATAGTGAGCACTGTATTGTACTGAAGGGAGGACGGTAGGCTGATGGTGAGCACTGTATTGTACTGAACGGAGGACGGTAGTCTGATAGTGAGCACTGTATTGTACTGAAGTGAGGACGGTGGGCTGATAGTGAGCACTGCATTGTACTGAAGGTAGGACGGTAGTCTGATAGTGAGCACTGTATTGTACTGAAGTGAGGATGGTGGGCTGATAGTGAGCACTGTATTGTACGGAAGGGAGGACGGTAGGCTGATGGTGAGCACTGTATTGTACTGTAGGGGGGGACGGTAGGCTGATGGTGAGCACTGTATTGTACTGAAGGGAGGATGATAGGCTGATGGTGAAAGCTGTATTCTACTGTGGGAAGGACAGTAGGCTGATGATGAGGACTGCATTGTACCATGGGGAGGACGGTAGGCTGGTGGTGAGCGCTGTATTGTACTGAATTGAGGACGGTAGGCTGATGGTGATCACTGTATTGTTCTGTGGGGAGGACGATAGGCTGATGGTGAGCACTGTATTGTACTGAAGAGAGGACGGTAGGCTGATAGTGAGCACTGTATTGTACTGAAGGGAGGATGATAGGCTGATGGTGAAAGCTGTATTCTACTGTGGGAAGGACAGTAGGCTGATGATGAGGACGATAGGCTGATGTTGAGCGCTCTATTGTACTGAAGGGAGGATGGTAGGCTGATGTTGAGGACTGCATTGTACCATGGGGAGGACGGTAGGCTGGTGGTGAGCGCTGTATTGTACTGAAGGGAGGATGGTATGTTGATGGTGACCGCTGTATTGTACTGTGGCGAGGACAAGAGGCTTATGGTCAGCGATGAATTGTACTGAAAGTAGGACAGTAGTCTCATGGTGAGTACTGTATTGTACTGAAGGGAGGACGGTAGTCTGATAGTGAGCACTGTATTGTACTGAAGGGAGGATGGTAGGCTGATGGTGAGCACTGTATTGTACTGTAGGGAGGACGATGGGCAGATGGTGAGTGCTGTATTGTACCGAAGGCAGAATGGTATGTTGATGGTGACCGCTGTATTGTACTGTGGCGAGGACAAGAGGCTGATGGTGAGCGATGAATTGTACTGAAGGTAAGACGGTAGTCTGATAGTGAGCACTGTATTGTACTGAAGTGAGGACAGTGGGCTGATAGTGAGCACTGTATTGTACTGAAGGGAGGACGGTAGGCTGATAGTGAGCACTGTATTGTACTGAAGGGAGGACGGTAGGCTGATAGTGAGCACTGTATTGTACTGTGGGGAGGACGGTAGGCTGATGGTGAGCACTGTATTGTACTGAAGGGAGGACGGTAGGCTGATGGTGAGCACTGTATTGTACTGAAGGGAGGACGGTAGGCTGATGGTGAGCACTGTATTGTACTGAAGGGAGGATGATAGGCTGATGGTGAGCACTGTATTGTCTGAAGGGAGGACGGTAGGCTGATGGTGAGCACTGTATTGTACTGTAGGGAGGATGATGGGCAGATGGTGAGTGCTGTATTGTACTGAAGGGAGAATGTTATGTTGATGGTGACCGCTGTATTGTACTGTGGCGAGGACAAGAGGCTGATGGTGAGCGATGAATTGTACCGAAGGTAGGACGGTAGTCTGATAGTGAGCACTGTATTGTACTGAAGTGAGGACGGTGGGCTGATAGTGAGCACTGTATTGTACTGAAGGGAGGACGGTAGGCTGATGGTGAGCACTGTATTGTACTGAACGGAGGACGGTAGTCTGATAGTGAGCACTGTATTGTACTGAAGTGAGGACGGTGGGCTGATAGTGAGCACTGCATTGTACTGAAGGTAGGACGGTAGTCTGATAGTGAGCACTGTATTGTACTGAAGTGAGGATGGTGGGCTGATAGTGAGCACTGTATTGTACGGAAGGGAGGACGGTAGGCTGATGGTGAGCACTGTATTGTACTGTAGGGGGGGACGGTAGGCTGATGGTGAGCACTGTATTGTACTGAAGGGAGGATGATAGGCTGATGGTGAAAGCTGTATTCTACTGTGGGAAGGACAGTAGGCTGATGATGAGGACTGCATTGTACCATGGGGAGGACGGTAGGCTGGTGGTGAGCGCTGTATTGTACTGAATTGAGGACGGTAGGCTGATGGTGACCGCTGTATTGTACTGTGGCGAGGACAAGAGGCTTATGGTGAGCGATGAATTGTACTGAAAGTAGGACAGTAGTCTCATGGTGAGTACTGTATTGTACTGAAGGGAGGACGGTAGTCTGATAGTGAGCACTGTATTGTACTGAAGGGAGGATGGTAGGCTGATGGTGAGCACTGTATTGTACTGAAGGGAGGACAGTAGGCTGATGGTGAGCACTGTATTGTACTGAAGGGAGGACAGTAGTCTGATAGTGAGCACTGTATTGTACTGAAGTGAGGACGGTGGGCTGATAGTGAGCACTGTATTGTACTGAAGTGAGGACGGTAGGCGGATGGTGAGCACTGTATTGTACTGAAGGGAGGACAGTAGTCTGATAGTGAGCACTGTATTGTACTGAAGTGAGGACGGTAGTCTGATAGTGAGCACTGTATTGTACTGAAGTGAGGACGGTGGGCTGATAGTGAGCACTGTATTGTACTGAAGTGAGGACAGTAGGCTGATGGTGAGCACTGTATTGTACTGTAGGGAGGACGATGGGCTGATGGTGAGTGCTGTATTGTACTGAAGGGAGGATGGTATGTTGATGGTGACCACTGTATTGTACTGAAGTGAGGACGGTAGGGTGATGGTGAGTACTATATTGCACTGAAGAGAATACGGTAGGGTGATGGTGATCACTGTATTGTTCCGTGGGGTGGACGGTAGGCTGATGGTGATCACTGCATTGTTCTGTGGGGAGGACGATAGGCTGATGGTGATCACTGTATTGTTCTGTGGGGAGGACGATAGGCTGATGGTGAGCACTGTATTGTACTGAAGAAAGGACGGTAGGCTGATGGTGAGCACTGTATTGTACTGAAGGGAGAACGGTAGGCTGATGGTGAGTGCTGTTTTGTACTGAAAGTACGACTGTTGTCTCATGGTGAGCACTGTATTGTACTGAAGGGAGGACAGTAGGCTGATGGTGAGCACTGTATTGTACTGAAGGGAGGACGGTAGTCTGATAGTGAGCACTGTATTGTACTGAAGGGAGGACGGTAGGCTGATGGTGAGCACTGTATTGTACTAAAGGGAGGCGGTAGGCTGATGGTGAGTGCTGTTTTGTACTGAAGTTAGGACTGTTGTCTCATGGTGAGCACAGTATTGTACTGAAGGGAGGACGGTAGTCTGATAGTGAGCACTGTATTGTACTGAAGAGAGGACGGTAGGCTGATGGTGAGCACTGTATTGTACTGTAGGGAGGATGATAGGCAGATGGTGAGCACTGTATTGTACTGAAGAGAGGACGGTAGGCTGATGGTGAGCACTGTATTGTACTGTAGGGAGGATGATAGGCTGATGGTGAGCACTGTATTGTACTGTAGGGAGGACGATGGGCAGATGGTGAGTGCTGTATTGTACCGAAGGCAGAATGGTATGTTGATGGTGACCGCTGTATTGTACTGTGGCGAGGACAAGAGGCTGATGGTGAGCGATGAATTGTACTGAAGGTAAGACGGTAGTCTGATAGTGAGCACTGTATTGTACTGAAGTGAGGACAGTGGGCTGATAGTGAGCACTGTATTGTACTGAAGGGAGGACGGTAGGCTGATAGTGAGCACTGTATTGTACTGAAGGGAGGACGGTAGGCTGATAGTGAGCACTGTATTGTACTGTGGGGAGGACGGTAGGCTGATGGTGAGCACTGTATTGTACTGAAGGGAGGACGGTAGGCTGATGGTGAGCACTGTATTGTACTGGAGGGAGGACGGTAGGCTGATGGTGAGCACTGTATTGTACTGAAGGGAGGATGATAGGCTTATGGTGAGCACTGTATTGTCTGAAGGGAGGACGGTAGGCTGATGGTGAGCACTGTATTGTACTGTAGGGAGGATGATGGGCAGATGGTGAGTGCTGTATTGTACTGAAGGGAGAATGGTATGTTGATGGTGACCGCTGTATTGTACTGTGGCGAGGACAAGAGGCTGATGGTGAGCGATGAATTGTACCGAAGGTAGGACGGTAGTCTGATAGTGAGCACTGTATTGTACTGAAGTGAGGACGGTGGGCTGATAGTGAGCACTGTATTGTACTGAAGGGAGGACGGTAGGCTGATGGTGAGCACTGTATTGTACTGAACGGAGGACGGTAGTCTGATAGTGAGCACTGTATTGTACTGAAGTGAGGACGGTGGGCTGATAGTGAGCACTGCATTGTACTGAAGGTAGGACGGTAGTCTGATAGTGAGCACTGTATTGTACTGAAGTGAGGATGGTGGGCTGATAGTGAGCACTGTATTGTACGGAAGGGAGGACGGTAGGCTGATGGTGAGCACTGTATTGTACTGTAGGGGGGGACGGTAGGCTGATGGTGAGCACTGTATTGTACTGAAGGGAGGATGATAGGCTGATGGTGAAAGCTGTATTCTACTGTGGGAAGGACAGTAGGCTGATGATGAGGACTGCATTGTACCATGGGGAGGACGGTAGGCTGGTGGTGAGCGCTGTATTGTACTGAATTGAGGACGGTAGGCTGATGGTGATCACTGTATTGTTCTGTGGGGAGGACGATAGGCTGATGGTGAGCACTGTATTGTACTGAAGAGAGGACGGTAGGCTGATAGTGAGCACTGTATTGTACTGAAGGGAGGATGATAGGCTGATGGTGAAAGCTGTATTCTACTGTGGGAAGGACAGTAGGCTGATGATGAGGACGATAGGCTGATGTTGAGCGCTCTATTGTACTGAAGGGAGGATGGTAGGCTGATGTTGAGGACTGCATTGTACCATGGGGAGGACGGTAGGCTGGTGGTGAGCGCTGTATTGTACTGAAGGGAGGATGGTATGTTGATGGTGACCGCTGTATTGTACTGTGGCGAGGACAAGAGGCTTATGGTGAGCGATGAATTGTACTGAAAGTAGGACAGTAGTCTCATGGTGAGTACTGTATTGTACTGAAGGGAGGACGGTAGTCTGATAGTGAGCACTGTATTGTACTGAAGGGAGGATGGTAGGCTGATGGTGAGCACTGTATTGTACTGAAGGGAGGACAGTAGGCTGATGGTGAGCACTGTATTGTACTGAAGGGAGGACAGTAGTCTGATAGTGAGCACTGTATTGTACTGAAGTGAGGACGGTGGGCTGATAGTGAGCACTGTATTGTACTGAAGTGAGGACGGTAGGCGGATGGTGAGCACTGTATTGTACTGAAGGGAGGACAGTAGTCTGATAGTGAGCACTGTATTGTACTGAAGTGAGGACGGTAGTCTGATAGTGAGCACTGTATTGTACTGAAGTGAGGACGGTGGGCTGATAGTGAGCACTGTATTGTACTGAAGTGAGGACGGTAGGCTGATGGTGAGCGCTGTATTGTACTGTAGGGAGGACGATGGGCTGATGGTGAGTGCTGTATTGTACTGAAGGGAGGATGGTATGTTGATGGTGACCACTGTATTGTACTGAAGTGAGGACGGTAGGGTGATGGTGAGCACTGTATTGTACTGAAGGTAGGACGGTAGTCTCATGGTGAGTACTGTATTGTGCTGAAGGAAGAATGGTAGGCTGATGTTGAGCGCTCTATTGTACTGAAGGGAGGATGGTAGGCTGATGTTGAGGACTGCATTGTACCATGGGGAGGAAGGTAGGCTGGTGGTGAGCGCTGTATTGTACTGAAGGGAGGACGGTAGGCTGATGGTGAGCGCTGTATTGTACTGAAGGGAGGATGGTAGGCTGATGATGAGCGCTGTATTGTACTGTGGGGAAGACGGTAGGCTGATGGTGAGCACTGTATTGTACTGAAGGGAGGACGGTAGGGTGATGGTGATCACTGTATTGTACTGAAGGGAGGACGGTAGGCTGATAGTGAGCACTGTATTGTACTGAAGGGAGGACGGTAGGCTGATGGTGAGGGCTGTATTGTTCTGTGGGGAGGACGGTAGGCTGATGGTGATCACTGTATTGTTCTGTGGGGAGGACGATAGGCTGATGGTGAGCACTGTATTGTACTGAAGAGAGGACGGTAGGCTGATGGTGAGCACTGTATTGTACTGTAGGGAGGACGATGGGCAGATGGTGAGTGCTGTATTGTACTGAAGGGAGGATGGTATGTTGATGGTGACCGCTGTATTGTACTGTGGCGAGGACAAGAGGCTTATGGTGAGCGATGAATTGTACTGAAGGTAGGACGGTAGTCTGATAGTGAGCACTGTATTGTACTGAAGTGAGGATGGTGGGCTGATAGTGAGCACTGTATTGTACGGAAGGGAGGACGGTAGGCTGATGGTGAGCGCTGTATTGTACTGTGGCGAGGACAGGAGGCTTATGGTGAGCGATGAATTGTACTGAAGGTAGGACGGTAGTCTCATGGTGAGTACTGTATTGTACTGAAGGGAGGACGGTAGTCTGATAGTGAGCACTGTATTGTACTGAAGTGAGGACGGTAGTCTGATAGTGAGCACTGTATTGTACTGAAGTGAGGACGGTGGGCTGATAGTGAGCACTGTATTGTACTGAAGTGGACGGTAGGCTGATGGTGAGCACTGTATTGTACTGAAGTGAGGACGGTAGGCTGATGGTGAGCACTGTATTGTACTGAAGGGAGGACAATAGGCTGATGGTGAGCACTGTATTGTACTGAAGTGAGGACGGTGGGCTGATAGTGAGCACTGTATTGTACTGAAGTGAGGACGGTAGGCTGATGGTGAGCACTGTATTGTACTGAAGTGAGGACGGTAGGCTGATGGTGAGCACTGTATTGTACTGAAGGGAGGACAATAGGCTGATGGTGATCACTGTATTGTACTGTAGGGAGGACGATGGGCTGATGGTGAGTGCTGTATTGTACTGAAGGGAGGATGGTATGTTGATGGTGACCACTGTATTGTACTGAAGGGAGGACGGTAGGCTGATGGTGAGCACTGTATTGTACTGAAGGGAGGACAATAGGCTGATGCTGAAAGCTGTATTCTACTGTGGGAAGGACAGTAGGCTGATGCTGAATGCTGTATTCTACTGTGGGAAGGACAGTAGGCTGATGGTGAGCACTGTATTGTTCTGTGGGGGGGACGGTAGGCTGATGGTGATCACTGTATTGTACTGAAGGGAGGACTGTAGGCTGATGGTGATCACTGTATTGTACTGTAGGGAGGACGATGGGCTGATGGTGAGTGCTGTATTGTACTGAAAGGAGGATGGTATGTTGATGGTGACCACTGTATTGTACTGAAGGGAGGATGGTAGGCTGATGTTGAGGACTGCATTGTACCATGGGGAGGACGGTAGGCTGATAGTGAGCACTGTATTGTACGGAATTGAGGACAGTAGGCTGATGGTGAGCACTGTATTGTTCTGTGGGGGGGACGGTAGGCTGATGGTGAGCACTGTATTGTACTGAAGGGAGGATGGTAGTCTGATAGTGAGCACTGTATTGTACTGAAGGGAGGACAGTAGGCTGATGGTGAGCACTGTATTGTACTGAAGGGAGGACGGTAGGCTGATGGTGAGCACTGTATTGTACTGTAGGGAGGACGATGGGCTGATGGTGAGTGCTGTATTGTACTGAAGGGAGGATGGTATGTTGATGGTGACCACTGTATTGTACTGAAGGGAGGATGGTAGGCTGATATTGAGGACTGCATTGTACCATGGGGAGGACGGTAGGCTGATGGTGATCACTGTATTGTACGGAATTGAGGACAGTAGGCTGATGGTGAGCACTGTATTGTTCTGTGGGGGGGACGGTAGGCTGATGGTGATCACTGTATTGTACTGAAGGGAGGACGGTAGGCTGATGGTGAGCACTGTATTGTACTGAAGGGAGGACGGTAGGCTGATGGTGAGCACTGTATTGTACTGAAGGGAGGACGGTAGGCTAATGGTGAGCACTGTATTGTATTGAAGGGAGGACGGTAGGTAGCGACCTCCCTTCATTAAATGTTCCCAATGGAGTATACCTCAATAGCCCCCAAGAAACGAGTCCAGCTCCTGGCCTTCACATGTGGTTTCACAACTAAGCTCGGCTGAACCACCTCTACTGACAGGAGAAAGGGCAAAGGTGGGTTACTGGTGCCTGAAACCAGTCACTTTGGGCTGCTGGGGCTTGTCAGCCATGGTTGGCAGCTCATCCAGGAGAAGGCGAGCTCTAATCTCAAACCTCCGCTGTCTTGGGGCTCTACCTGCTCATGGGCAAGTCTTTGGGAGTAAACCCCGAGGGAAAAGTCCAGAGCTGGAGTCATTAAGACAGTCCAATACTGAGTTGAATACTGGCTGGCAGCTGTACCAAACTGTATCGGTTTGTCGTTCCCTTGGGTTCATCAGATGCGGGGAGAGGGGGAGCTTGTTAGATGGGCCACAGCTTGCTCTCCATATTGTACTGCCCAGGCTTGCATACCTAGACCACTAGGATGCAATATCCGTGGTCAACTCTGGGCAACGGAGGCCCTCACCTCACCTCAGTGTTGTTTGGTGCAGCATAGATTTGTTTGTCATGACTGGGTTCATTGTGCATCGCTCATCTGGAATGGAATGACCAGAAGTTGATTGCTGTGAATTGAACTCCTCTATATTGTATAGACCTGGATTGTGTTGCTGAATTATTTCCCAGAAATCTTTAGCATGTGTGTCTACCTCTCAGTCATTATTATTTTAGTAACATCCTCGTTGAGATCAATACCCAATATGGATTTCTGTTTTACGATTTCAAGATTTTAGACTCTTAAATGAGATCTGCAGATATGAAAAATGCGTGAATTAGCGAAAACGTTTCATTCTTTACCAAGGTTGTCAAGGTTAACAAAATATCATTGAATTATGGATTTCTTGATATAGCAGGAAAATAAATATGCTTAAAATTAATCAAGAATTATTGATCCTGAGAAGGAGACTAACAGCAAGTGACTAAAACTAATCAAATTCTGTCCATAGCAGTTCAGCAATAATAGGTTTCTTTCTAAAGCAGCTACTTTAGAAAGGTCTGTTTCTGCTGAAGTTAAGTGATGGTTAGTTTTTACACCATTGTAGCTCTAAGGTTAACATTAGCATTAAAGTCTGAGTTAGCATGCTTAATTTTAATTCAATAGGCAGTATCCATAACGACATCTCCTTCATATTTAAGATTGCTTTATTTCAGTCTGAACAGCTAAACATCCAATGATACCTGTGCGATCAAAAAAGGCAGTCAGGTTGGCAGAAGGGGTGGTGTGGCTTTCGTGGTAAAAAAAATGAAATCAAATTTTCACAAGAAGTGACATAGGATCAGAAGATTTAGGATCCTTGTAGGTAGATTTAAGAAAATGCCAGGGTAAAAAGATCCTGATGGGAGTATATACAGGCCTTCACATAGTAGCCAGAATCATGGGTACAAATTACAACAGGAGATGGAAAAGGCATGTAAAGAAGGCAATGTTACAGTGGTCATGGGGGATTTCAAGTGCAGGTAGACAGGAAAAATCTGTTTGACACTGAATCCCAGGAGAAGGAATTAGTAGAATGCTTATGAGATGGCTTTTTAGAGCAGCTTGTTATCAAGTCCACTAGGGAAAAAGTAAATTAGGCAATGAACCAGATTTGATTAGGGAGCGTAAGGTAAAGGAGCATTTAGGAGGCAGGGATCACAATATGATGAAATTCATCCTGCGGTTTTGAGAGGGTAAAGCTGAAATCAGATATTTTAGTATTACAGTTGAGAGAGGAGCTGGCAAAAGATGATTGGAAGGGGGACACTAGCAGGAATAATGGTAGACCAGCCATAGTTAGAGTTTTTGGGAATCATTCTGAAGATGCAGGAACATCTAATTCCAAAAGAGTTGAAGAATTCTAAAGGGAGGATATGGCAACTGTGGTTGATGAAGGAAAACAAAGACAACATAAAAATAAAAGAAAAGGCATAAAATATTGCAAAATTTAGCAGAAAGCTAGATGATTGGGAAGCTTTTAAAAAAAAACAGAAGGCAAATAAAAAGCCAAGGGGAACAAGGATAAAATATGAAGGTAAGCTAGCCAATTATATAAAAGAGGATGCCAAAAGTTTCATTTCAGAAATATAAAAAATAAAAGAGAAACAAGAGTGGACATTGGATCACAGGAAAATGACACTGGAGAAGTAGTAATGGGGAACAAAGAAAAGGAAGATAAACTGAATAAGTATTCTGCATTATCCTTCACAGTGGAAAACACCAGCAACATGCCAGAGATTCGAGAATGCCAGGGGGCAGAAGTGAATGTAGTTTCTATGACTAAGAAGAAAATACTTGGGAAGCTGAAAGATCTGAAAGTGGATAAGTCACTTGGACCAAATGGACATTAATCTAGGGTTCTGAATGAGGTAGCTGAATAGATTGCCTGACAAATCTATTGGAATTCCTTGAGGAAGTAGAAAACAGGATAGACAATGGAGAACCAGTGGATGTTGTTTACTTGGATTTCCAGAAGGCCTTTGACAAGGTGCTGTACATAAGGCTGCTAAGTAAGATAGGAGCTCATGGTTTTACAGGAAAGGTACTACCATGGATAGCCGATTTCCTGCTGCCCATCAACTAAATGGTAGAAAAAAGAGGACCTTTTCCAGTTGGCTGCCAGTGACTAGTTGTGTTCTGTAGGGGTGGGTGTTGGGTCCACGTTATATGTTAATGATATGGATAACAGAACTGATGATTTTGTGACAAATTTGCAGATGATACAAAGATAGGAGGTAGGTCAGGTAGTGTTGAGGAAGTAGGAAGTCTTGCAGAGGATTTGGATAGGTTGGGAGAATGGGCAAAGAAGTATTTGATGGAATATGGCATAGGGAAGTGCATAGTCATGCAGTTTGGCAGAAGCAATAAAGCTGAGTGAACTATTTTTTCAGAAATCGGAAGGGCAAAAGAATATTGTGATCTGTTTTGAACTCATATCTAAGGAAGGATGTGCTGGCATTGGAGGGGATTTAGAGAATGACCTCAGGAATGAAAGGGTATAACATATAAGGAGCATTTGATCACTCTGGGCCTGGACATGATGGGACTTAGAAGAATGAAAGGGGATCTCTTTGCGATCTATCAAATATTGAAAGGACGAGATATAATTGTTCTGCAGAGGATGTTTCCTATAGTGGGTGAGTCTAGGACCAAAGGGCACAGCCTCAGAATACAAGGATGACCCTTCAAAGTACAAATTTCAAAGTAAATTTATTATCAAAGTACCTAAATGTCACAATATACTACCCTGAGATTCATTTTCCTGTGGGCATTCACAGTAAGTACAAACAAACGTAATAGAATCGAGGAAAAACCGAACACAATGCGCTCCACGGTAGTGTAGCAGTTAGCAGGGCACGATTACAGCTTGGGGAATTCAGAGTTTGGAGTTCAATTCCGATGTCAGCTGTAAGGAGACTGTATGTTCCCCCAGTGGAATTCATGGGCCCTCTTTGGGTTCTCCAGTGTCCGCTCAAAGAACAAAGATTTACAAGTTAGTAGGTTTGTTGGTGATTGTAAATTGTACTGTGATTAGTTTAGGTTTAAATCAGGGGTCGCTAGGCAGTGAGGCTCAAAAGGTTGAAAGGATCTACTCTGTACCGTATCTCTAAATAAATAAATATGTACATAAACAACAAGACAGACAAACAACCAACATGTAAAAGACAACACACAGTGCAAACACATAAAAGAAATAAGCAATAAATATCAAGAAAATGAGATGAAGAGTCATTGAAAGTAAGTTCATAGGTTGTAGGAACAGTTCAGTGATGGGGTGAGCAAAGGGTAATAACTGTTCTTGAACTTGGAAGTGTGGGTCCTGAGGCTCCTATACTCCCTTCCTCATGGCAGCAGCGAGAAGAATGCATTGCCTGCATGGTGAGGGTCCGTGATAATGGATGCTGCTATCCTGTGATGTTCTATGTAGATGTTCTCAGTGGTGGTGAGGGCTTCACCCATGGTGGACTGGGCCATATCCAAGATGTTTTGTAGGCTTTTCCATACAAGAGCATTGGTGTTTTGTACCAGGCCATGATGTAACTGGTCAGTATACTCTTCACCAAGCATATATAGAAGTTTGTCAAAATTTTAAATGACATACTACATTTTCGCAAACGTCTGAGAAAGTAGATGCTCTGTTGTGCTTTCTTTGTAATGGCACTTCTGCGCTGGACCCAGGACAGATCCTCTGAAGTGATAATGCTCAGGAACTTAAAGTTGCTGACCCTCTCCAGCTCTGATCCTCTGATGAGAGCTGGCTCACAGACCTCCAGTTTCCTAAATCTGTAGTCAATGATCATTTCTTTGGTTCTGCTGACATTGAATGAAAGGTTGTTGTTGTGGCACCATTCAGCCAGATTTTCAATCTCCTTCCTGCGTGCTGATTCATCACCAGCTTTGATTTGGCCAATGACAGTTGTGTTGTCAGCAAGCTTAAGTATGTTATTGAAACCGTGATTAGCCTCACAGTAAAAAGTGAGTAGAGCTTTATACAGAGATAAGGAGGAAATTCTTTAGCCAGAAGTTGGTGAGACTGTGGAATTTGTTTCCACAGACAGCTGTGGAGACCATGTCATTGGGTACATTTAAAGCAGACGTTGGCAGGTTCTTGATTAGTAAGGACATCAAAGGTTATGAGGAGAAGGCAGGAGAATGGAATTGAGAGAGAGAATAAATCAGCCATGATGAAGTGGAGGAGCAGACTTGATGGGTTGATTGGCCTGATTTTGCTCCTATGTCTTATGGCATTAAATTTACACAGAGATGGCAGGAGAATGGGGTTGAGAGGGAAAAATAATTGATGTGTTGGTCGGTCTAATTCTGGTCCTATATCTTACGCTTTTATGACCTAAATTTCATGAACTTGAAAATATAATGGTCTTCCACAGACCTCATCATCCACAATGCTATATTTATACAGCATGGAAACAGGCCTTTTGACCCTTCATGAACCTCTGACTATCAAGTAACTGTCCATGCTAAAATCATTTTTCAGCCTTCCACCTGTAACCTTCCATACCTTGGTGATTCAAGTGTTCATTCAGATACTTTCTTAAATTTGTGAATGTTTCTGACTTCACCATACCTTCAGGCAGTGAGCTCCAGATTCCAGTCACCTTCCACCTGAAAATAATCCTTCCTCGGGTCCCTTCTAAATCTTCTAACCCATCCTTTGAACCCAAGACCTCTGGTCTTAACAACTCTGCTAGCCTCATCAAATAAACATTTTGTGATTTTCTACCTTTCCTCAATCCCCATCTACCCCTTCATTTCCCACTCTTTTAACCCCACACTATCCTCCCCATTCCCCCTTCCCTCCTGAGGTAATCACTTAAGTAATAATTGTCAATTAAATTGGTTGCCTTTGAGAACACTGGATCACTGTGGCAAGGCATTGAGCTAAACCAGACACACAACCAGGCAGAGACTTTACAGTGAGATTTTTGACTGTGACTTGTGAACTCATCTCTTTGAGCATTTCATCAGAAACCTCAGCCAAACATTTGGAGACACTCTAACAGAAATTCAGTGTTTAGACCTTTATCAAAAGTTAATGTTGAACTAAGTGTAAAAAAAATGTCTCATTTGCAATTTCACAACGAGGGCTTAGTCCCCTCATTTGCTCCGATTCCTGTTCTTCAGTAAGGTGCAAAGCCTATGAGTCATTCTCTCAGCTAAAGCAGGATATGTGTAGGCAACAACCTTTTCAATTGGAAAATCAGCAGAAAGTAAATGAATAGAAATTCTAAAGGGAACAAAGCAATGAGGAGTGTGGATGGTGGGTTGCACTGGAGATATCAAGATTGAAGTTTAGATAACCTAGATGGGAAAAACCCGAGTTCAAATGATTTGAAGTTATAACTTTGCGAAGGTGGCCAATGATTATGCTGTTGGTAGCAAATCTCCCAGATTATAGACATATAGTGGTACTGTAAGATGTCCCTTTTAAGATACTATAGAAAATTGCTAATACTTTACTGATTATAACTCACGGCAATTTGACATACTGCTCATATGTACCTATTGTAAAAAGGGAAGTCTAACAGGAATGATTTTTTAAAAACATATTTGTTTATGGGACTTTGATAGAGCTGATATTTATTATGCATGCATAATTACTATATCCTCTGAAATATTTATTATCCCCTGAAAAGTGAAGGGTCAAAAGTCAAACAGATTACCATGAGTCTAGATTTGAATGCAGGCCTGAGCGGGTAAATGAAATTTCTTACTCGTACAGTTGTATCACTAGCATTACAATTTTAACCCAACTGAATGGTGCTTATTAGCTTACTTTACCTTGAGAGATAAGGTTGGCGGTTTTCCTTTCCAGGGGAACCTGGGTTGAGGGGATAAGGGGATGAGAGGGGTGGGGATAAAAATACCAATAGAGAAAGATGCTGCAATTCATAAATACAGGAGATTCTGTAGATGCTGGAAATCCAGAGAATGGACTAAAAGCAAAATGGAAATAAAATTGTGACTGAAACATATTGCAGTGCTGATTATGTATAACTTAAGATTCTCTATATAGCGATCATTAATTGCATTACATGAAACCATTTAATTCTTTTCAGAAGTAAAAACAGAAAATGCTAGAAGCACTCAGCAGTTCAGGAGGAATCTATGGAGAAAGTTAAAGGTTCAACTCGTTAGCCATGTTATGAAATTGACCTTTCATTGGGTTATCGGTCTACTTCTCCCTTCACAGATGCTGCCCAGTCTACACATTTCCAAAATTTGCTGTTTTTATTTGAGATTCCAGAAGCTGTAGATCTTGCTGTTCACTCACTGCTTTTCAGAATCTGATTAAAGTAACTTAATTAGTCATTCTTATTTGCATTGATCTATGATTATAATTCCACTTTTAGCTAATACTGTCCGGTCACATTTCAGACATTACTGCACTTTGAAACCTACTAAAATGTTTACAACTCAGTGCTTCTGTTGCATTAATATTTTCAATATAACCTGCACATTTATAAAGAGAACTTTTATAAAAATGAGGACAATTAGATGACAGGAAGATTGTTACAGAGGGGGTTTTGAATTTATAACTAATGCAGCTCATTGGCATGAAGTTGACTGTGCATTTCTACAGATTGTTGTGATTATTAAACCTCTTAGTGCTTTTTTTTGAAGAAGTAATAAATGCTGATGCACAATCGCAAAATCTGTTGACTTAAGGACACCATTTGATTTTTATATCTTGGTCAATCACACAGTAATTGTTCTACTTCCTACTTCACCACAGCCTCGAGTTTTCAAAAAGTATCTCATTGGGCACAAGGCTCAGGACAGAAAACTTTAACTTTAACAAAATCCCTAGCTACACCTTAATTTTGAGAAAAGTGTTCTAGAAGTGTAGGTCCTTTCCTTGGAATGGGTGAGTGTAAAACTGCTGGTAGACCAGCTGAATGTTTTAAATTATACACTCTGCCTGACATACTTCAAAATATCGGAACGTTTAGGATTGTTATAAAACGGTACTCGATATTCAGTACCCTTTCTCCTCTTTATGTTACTGAGGGCTAATTTGGAGCTTTGTGTGTAGTTCTATTCACCTACCCACAGGAAAGATATCAATACGATTGAAAGGATACAGAGAAACTTTGCAAGGATGTTGCTGAGACTTGAGGGCCTGAGTTATAGGGAACGGTTTGATAGGTTAGGACTTTACTCCCTGGAGCATAGGAGAATGAGGGTAGATTTGATAGAGGTATATACAATTATGAGGGGGCTAGATAGGGTAAATGCAAGCAGACATTTTCCACTGAGGTTGGGTGAGACTACGTAAAGGGTGAACAGTGAAATATTTAAAGGGAACTTGAGGGGGAACTTCTTCATTCGGAGGAGTTGTACGTGTGCGGAAGGAGCAGCCAGTGGAAGTGGTGGACGTGGGCTCGATTGCACCATTTAAGAGAAGTTTGGATAGGCACATCGATGGGAGGGGTATGGAGGGCTATGGTCCTGGGAAGGGTCAATGAGTCTAGGCAGAGTAACAATTTGGCATGGTCTACATGGGCCAAGGGGCCTGTTTCTGTGCTGTAGTGTTCTATGACTCTATGACATAACAGTGTGGATGAAAAATGTATAGTAGGGCAATAATTGCAGCAAATATATACTCACACATGCTCATAATTTCTAAGGGGGTGTGAGCGGCAAGTCTTTTACTCACATAGTGCTGGGTGTCTGGAATGCACTGTCTGGGGTGGTGCTGGAGGCAGAAACATTCGAGACTTTTAAAAAACGTTTAGCGAGGCACGTGAATGTGAGGAAAATGGAAGGATATGGACATTGTGTAGACAGAGGAGGTTAGTTTAGTTGGCCATTTGATTAATGATTTAATTGGTTTGGTCTGTTCCTGTGCTGTACTGAACGCTCTTATGCTTTATGTTCTGATATCTGTAGCTTCTTTCAACCTATCAAGGCATTGAGATCTGTTTGTCTGAGGCTAACAATGATGAGATGAAAACCATCCAGAAACTTTCAGTAATTCATAACTCAGAGAATATATTTTCCACATCACAGGCTGATGAATAACTTACATACTACTGAAGCTGTCTGCTTTGGACTTCCCCAGCATATTCTACTTCCCGAAGGAATTCTGTTTTACAGACAGTATCTCCATATCAATCCGAACTCTTTGCCACAATGCTGTGCCAAACCATTTAAATTATTAATCAAATGGCTGACTAAGCTAATCTCCTCTGACAACACAATGTCCATATCCTTCCTTTTTCCTCACATCCATGTGCCTAGTTAAACATTTCTTATAAGTCTCTGATTTTACTGCCTCTGCCACCACACAAGACAGCACACTGCAGGCACCCACTGATCTCTGTGTAAAAAACTTACCCTCACATTTCCTTTGAAATGACCCCTTCTCACCTTAAATGCATGTCCTCTAGTACTAGATGTTTCAACCCCTGGAAAAAGATACTGTGTGCTTACTCTGTCTATGCCTCCCATAATCTTATAAGCCTTGATATTGTTCAACAAATGTGAATTAAATTCCACCTGGGAAATTAAGATTGGGTTTTCAGTGGCATAAAAACTATTTTATAACTATTTTCACAAGTCTTTTGGGCTTGAAAGGGAGTAATTGAATCAAGAGAGTCTGACAACAAACAACTGTAACAACCTATTGACAAGTTGTACTTAGAGATTAAAGATTGTGAAATGTACCTTTTTAAACTCTCCCTTATTTTTATCCTACTTCCCTTATTCTTAATCCAGTCTTCCTTTCCCTCATTTTCTTCCTGTATACTTCAGAACTCTTGTATTTGGTTACTCCTGAGCCTTATGGCTGCGGGCTCCAGCTATTTATATACCAGTTTTGTCACTTCCGGGTAACAACAATGAGAAGCAGAAGTTCTGTGGTTGTAAGGCGACAAAGTGAAGTGAAGTTACATTGTATGTGCCATCTTCATTTCAAAACTGTCTTCTGGGTGTAACTCTTAGCTGCCAAGCAACAGCTGTCACTGTGTTCAAATTCCAGTATTCCTATGGGTTTTCATTCAGTGTTTAACTGGCCAATACAATGTCATGCAGTAGTGAAAAAGTAAATATAGGAAATAGTCCATTTTTAGAAAAGAAGCTTCAGAGAAGTTCAATGCCATAATCTATCAACATTTCATCCATCATCTACATTATTAACAGAGGCAGCATCAGTGAGTTGGAGAGAAGTGAAAGATCCAATGTAACTCATCAATTAACAATATGTACTCGAATGATATTATAATATTAAGAAAATGATCTGTATCTCAGAGAGCCATATGAAGAATTTAATTTCTAAATCTCCCTGAATATCTAATGATCCTAGATATTATTCTGAACCCAGTGAGAGTACACAGAGTAACAAACAATCTGCTGAAAGACCCCAGTTGTTCAAGCAGCATCTGTGGGAGGAAAGGTTTGGTCAAAGTTTCTTCCTGTCTCCCCATCAGTTTTGTTTTCCCCCTTTCCCCTCTCTGTCTCTTCATTTGCCTCCATCTATCATTCACCTGTCCTTGTCTCCCACTCCCACCTATATCCATAAATCAGCTCAGAATCCTTTCTCATCACTCCCCTTCTCCTCTTTGTACTGACCATCTTGTCTCTCCATTCCCAGTTCAGATGCAGAGTCTCAACCCGCAACAATGACAATTCCTTTCTTCCAACAAATACTTCTCAACCCACTGAGTTCCTCCAGTAGATCGCTTGTTGCTCCATATTCCAGCATCTGCAGTCCCTTGTGTCTCCTTATAGGAATTGAATTGTTTCTCTTCTTTAAGAAGAGTCTAGACGTTCTGCTGAATTTCCGTGGGAACAGGGAGAACTGTAATATCAGAATCAAAGCCAGTTCCGCACTGCCATTCAGGCATTTCCCAGAATGAAGACTGGGTGGAGATCAGAAATGAGGAATCCTTAAAAGACATCAATCTATTTGTGAATTCCCAATGGAAGTCAGTGAGCTCAAAGTCTGAACTGCAATGCTCCTGAGATTTCCGATGTGACAATTCCTGGCAATGTCAGCAGTTATTGCCCATCCCAAGTTGTTTTTGAGGAAGCCACTACTTTCTACCTGGTAAAGACACTTCCACTGTACCAGTGTATCAGCAGTTTTAGATATTTGACCCAGTAACCACAAAGGCACAACCATGTGGCTCCAGCTCAGGATAGTTTGTGACTTGAAGAGGAAAGTGCAGCTTGTGGTGTTTCCTATTTGCCTGCAACCCTTAGAGATTCTAGGTCATAATGTTTGCGGACTTGGGATATGCGTTTACGTAGGCTTGGCAAGTTGCTGCAATTAGTGCTGGCTGACAGAGAGAAAGTTCAGGATCATAAATGGAATGACCGTCAGATAGACTGCTTTGTCTTTGAATGGATGAGCATTTTGAGTGTTGTTGTAGCTGTCCAGCTTCCTTGTGCGTGGAATCAGCTTAGCTCAAATTGATTTGGGAAAGTAAGTAACACTGAGACCTAAATGGGAGATTTGTTCTCTTTAGATTTCCAAACTAATGACAGTTCTGTCCATATTTCAGCCTTCTAACAACCATCCTCTTTGCTAAAACATTCATATATCAACAATTAACTCTGTGCATGAAGGAAAATGCCAAGATTGAGAGTTGGTTGAGGGAGCAAGGTGAAGTGGAGCACAAACACCAGCAGGGGGAGCACTTGAGCCACATGATCTGTCTTTTCAAAACATTTAGTGTATTCTGTGTTTCCTTTTCCATTTCCCCAGTACTCGGTGTCTTTTTCATGGAATTTCCTCATACATCCACAAGAACTGCAACCCCGCTTCCCTAACAAAATCCAGGGATCCAATCAGTCATTACAGATGAAGCAGCAATTCAAAAATTCCAATGGTACAAAAGCTGCCAGGTCCATTAGCTTCTGTTAAAAGAGAAACCGGTCAACATTTTGGGTGAATGAACCGTCCTCAGAATCCTTTCTCAGATCACTGACCCGATACATGAAATGGCACATCTTTCCACAGATGCTGCCTCATTGGTTGACTATTCCAATATTTCTGATTTTTTTTTAGACTCCAGCATCTATGGTTTTATTTGAGTTCCAAAGCAGCTGTTCACATCCAGTTAAATGTACTGCATTTGCTACCCACAGTGGGGTCTCTTACACATTGGAGAAACAAAATGCCAGTTGGCTGCAGGACCCACTGTTTCAGTTTGTGATAGTAGCCCTCAGATTTAATTTAATTTAAGTCATTTCACTCTGACAATGACAATGGCCTCTTGCACTGTTCCAACAAACCTAGTAACTAGCTTAAGGGATAGAACCTCATCTTCCAACAAGGCACCTTACAACTATCAACTATAATTTCAAGGATTTCTGTCCACCAAAATTCACCAGTACTGAGGAAAGATTATCAACCCAAAACATTAAGTTTTATCATTTTGGAGCATGAGAACATAAAAGAGAGGAGCAGAATGAGATTGATTCACCCCTTGAGGTTACTCCACCATTGCATAAGACTAAGGCTTGTCCAATCTTACCCTCGACATTACATTCCCACGCTATACCCAGAATCCTTAATTCTCTAACGCACTTCAACAAAATCATCTCTCACTGTTCTAACTTCCAATGAACAAAGAGCATATGTCTGGCTTACTCAACTTCTCTTAATACATCAACACCTTCATCCCAAGAGGCAACCTTCTTGCACTGACTACAGTGGAAATATCTCCTTTCCTACACGTGGAAAACAACGCACAGTCCTCTAGATGCAGCCTCATCTGCGTCATCAAAACTTCCCTAATTTTATACTACTGTTCACCTCTCTTGCAATCCAAGCATCATTCTGTTAGTCTACCAAACTTATGTTGTAGCGTCATGCCAACCCTTTCTGCTTCATTCATGAAGACCACCGAATTCCTTTGTACCAAAACATTTTGTCATCTCCATGCATATAGCTAATAATTTGCTTTACCATTCTTCAGAAGTGGATAGCTATTGAATGGACTTGTACAATAATGATGAACTCTTGACCTCATAATTTACCTGGTCATGGCCCTTGTACCTTATTCTCCACATGAACTGCACTTTCTCTGTGTTAGTAGTACTACAATTATTGAGTCAACTATAATGTTCTTCTAAGGAGTTGTCTATTGGTGGGTCTTCAAGTGACTGTGGACACCGACCCAGGATCCATACATTGTGGCGTAGTGTAAGTGGTGGCTGTGGTTAGTGGGTGGATCTTTTGGTTATTCGGTCTCTCCTTCTGCAGCTCTGATTTCTCTGTAATTGTAATACATTCTGCAATCTGTTATTGCTTTCCCCTTGCACTACTTTGATGTAGCTATGTTTTGAAATGAATTGTAAGGATGGCATGCAAGACAAAGTTTTTCCACTGTGCCTACAATGAATGAATCAATTATCAAATTTCTCACATTATAATCCACCTGTCAGATTCTTACCCTTCTCTTAGCCATTCTACTTCATCTTTCCAGGCTCTATGTACTCTCCTCACTATTCGAGAACCATCTGTCATCAGCCAACTGCTTATTGTACACTTGATTTCTTCATCCAAGTCATCATTACAGACTGTAAGTGGTCAAAGGCTCAGCACTGATCCCTATGGTACCTGGCTAGCTAATGACTGCCGACTGAAAATGACCCGTTTATTCTTACTTGCCCCTGTTTGTTGAGTAGACAGTCCTTTATTCATGACACTTTTTCACCACCACTGCAAAAACTCATAGCTTGTGTAGATGAGAAACTGTCCACTTCCTTCCACAGATTTACTTTTTCTGCTCTCTTCCATTTTCTTTATAACCTTCTGCCTTTCACTCTTCACGAATCCTACCTGATCTGCTGGGTATTTGCACTGTTTTCCGTTTTGATTTCAGATTTCCAATATTTTGCATTTCACTCATTGTTTCTTGGTTTTCTCCAGGAGAAAGAGACCCGATGTAAATATCAAGAGGGTAAAGAGAAGTTATTGGAAACTAATACGTTGTCCTGAACATCAATAGCGAACATCAGCAAAGTTGCATAACATTTGATCAATTTTCAGTGGTGCTGAGCAGAAAGGAATTAGAACAGAGAACTGTTCAAGCAAAAGAATTTTGTGTAGAAATAATCATGGTTTTGGATAGACTGGCAAGCAACTTTATTTGTCATACCTTAACAATAATAAAAGGGTGTCACAGTAGAGCAGCTGCCTCATAACTCTAGTGCCTGAGTTCAATCTTGACTTCCGGTGCTGTCTTTGTGGAACTTGGAACTTGTACATTTCCCTGTAGATGCACAGTTCCCTTCTACATCTGAAAGACATGCTGGAGAATCAGAGATTCATACAGTATGGAAATAGGTCCTTCAGCCCAAATCTTCTGTGTTCCCTCTTCACTTTTCCTATCCATGTGCTTGTCTAAATGCCTTTTAAACATTGTAATTGAGCTGACCTCTGCAGATTCCTCCAGCAGTTGTTCCAAAGTTCAAAGTAAATTTATTATCAAAGTATATGTATGTACCATGTACTACCCTGGCATTCATTTTCCTCAGACCTTCACAGTAGGACAAAGAAATGCAATTGAATCAATGGAAAGCAATACACAAACAAACCCCTCTGTATGAAAATGTTACCCCTCAGTTCGCTTTTAAACCTTTCCCATCTCAAATTAAACATTTGTTCCCTTTGTGTGAGAGGATACATTGCCAAGTCATGGGGAAACAAGAAGAGGGGGAATGAAATGAATGGAATTGTTCTTGTGGAAGGCTGCACTGGACTGAAAGGCCTCCTCTAAAGCAGCAAATCAATAGTTTCAATTTTTCGGAACAGAATTTCCATGTTGGTTTTATTTGTTCTTCCCTTATTTGTCATGAAGACTGAGAAACCAAACCTTTACTGACTGGTAAGTTTAAAATGGGGACAGAAAGAGTTAAAGGAAGTCTTTAAAGGACTTTTAGAAGGAGAGTATATGCTAATATGATCTTCTGGTGTAAAGCCGGTGAGGAGTTGGAAAGTGGGGTGATGGGTGATGATGGTGTCGGGTTGGATTTCATGACCTAGGTTGTGGAACAAGGCAAGTTCTAATAAGGTCCTGAAATTTTTAGGTCTTGCTGAGCAGATGCAAACTCCAGATGACCCTGTCCTCCTAGGTAGGTAGTGGATGTGTTTAAGGATGGCAAAGCAAGTAATTTAGCAAAGCAAGAAGTGGCTGCAGAAGAAAGTATCTGGAACCTTTGAAATTTACATTCGACCCAATGGCTGCTCAAATTGCCTTCCTGCCTCACTTCCTGTTGCCACTCACTCACTCTCAAAACTCTTTCTGCCCTGGCTCAAGCTTACTGCTTCATCCTGCAATGTTTATGGAGCATTACCTCAATGTGACACAACCTTCTGCAATCTTCTCCTGCAGGCGACTCTTCCAGGTGGCAGGAAAGAGACAGTGAGCACAAAGGAAGGTTCGGCCACCCTAATGCACATCTGTAAGGGAGAAACTTTTTCTGATGTGTTGGGATCAGATACAGCAATCGAAGCATGAGATTTTGTGACATCGTAATGCACCTTTCCTACCTCATCTCAATCTTAATTGCCCTTGAGAATGTGGTGGTAAGTTGCTTTCCTGACGGCCTGCAGCCCGTGTGCTGTTGTAGCTATTTGATACAAAAGAATGACTTTGCAGAAGGTGATTAAAAGATCAACTGCACTTCTGTCTATCTGACAAATCCTGCCAGATGACCTTGATTCATCATGAGCCTCACAGGTGCAGTTTACAAGTGTTGACCCCAAAAACCACTAGACTTCAACATCATGGTACCAACGACATGAAACAGGTCTTGGGTGTGAATTGACCTCAGACAAGGGAAATAGTTAGACCTCAAGAAGTGAGCCATGATTAGACCTCGACAATTGTCAACTGAGCCCCCTACCCCAGTTCTAGCAGTGTGGCCTTCTTACACTCCCAATTTTTAATGTCTCTGTTATTCAGAGGCATACTAGAACAAGTATATTTGTAAAAAATAGTAAGTATATTTTAAAATTATTCATCTAATGTAAGTTAATTGAAAGCAATAATATTAACTAAAGAGAAAAAAACAAAAGCCATGACTGCTTAATGACCTGGTAACACCTGTCATGAGGCTGAGGGACAGAGACAAAGTGCCTCCAGCCCCTTTTTTTACTTTGATCAGAAATGGTCCTTGGGCTTTGTGGAGCTCAGACACACCATCTTCTAACTTTCAGTGTGTTCCCTACAATTGCACATCTGCACTGTGTTATACAGATGTAGAAATCTGGAATCCACTGACAGCTGGCTATCAACACAACCGAGCTGAATGATCAGAATGGATAATAAAGGAAGATTTCCTTCACTTCAACTCATGTTACATTGAACTTGACCTTTTCCGCCAGTCTACTTCATTCATTGTATTTAAATTCCCAAACCATCCTGTTGAGAACTGAATTCTGGACCCTGAACCAATAGTCCAGTAATGTCACTCATGTCCACAGTTTGCAGTTTTTGTACAATACATTGGTGAGTTTCAGGGAATCCTGGCAGAGGTACTGATCAATCAGTCGGTGCTCGTAGGACTTGTCCGAGAAAGATGTAAAATATTTTTAAGAAAGTTTACAGGGTGTTCTGACCTCTGGCAAGACACATTTCTTCTGTAGAATGGAAAGACTTTCCAGGGCAGTTCTGGTTTTATTACCAGAATACTATTTACAACTTTACCATTAGCTCAAACGCAGATTCAGATGTAATGGATTTTAATTCAAAAATAAATATTAAACCTCAGTTCCAATGTTAATCAAGTTTGATAATCAGATGCTTTATATGTGTATAGGTTTACTCAGTCTTCTAGTAAGTTAATTTTGAATGCATAACATTCCCTATGGATTTGCAAGTGTTCGGAGTATTCAGAGCAGTGGCCATTTGTAATGTCAGCCAATGACTCCAGGCCCAAATGCATATTACAGCTGGAGTTTTGCAGCCTGTGTCAGCACCAATGCAACAGATACAGTGCCAACTGCAGAAGTGAGCCAACCTACGGGGGAGGCAATGTAATCCTCTGTGGGAGCTGTGTGGCCAACCTTAACAGCAAAGCCGCAAACTCTAGGAACATTGCAACCTACCAATTAAGCAGTGAAGCTAAATGCTGGTAACAGCTTTAGATCTTTTGTATATACGTATGTATTTGGACTGGTAGTGTTGTTCCTAATGATCAGTCATATTGAAGTACAATAATACTGATACTAGAGCTAGAAATAAAACATACCAGATGTATTCAGCAAGCTAGGCAACATAATAAGTTATATAGATCCAATAGAATGGTGTGTAGCCCCAGCAGAATGCATTGTCTTCTAGTAGGCTGCCCTTCACCTGCAATAAGTTCCACTAGGCCTGCTGTAGCTTGCATTGTCCTCCTGTGACCTAAACAGTCCCTAGTCTGGGGTACCCTGCTCCTGCTATGCATTTCACGACCCGCCCTGCTCCTGCTTTGCGTTTCACTACCCGCCCTGATCCTGCTGTGCGTTTCACCACCCGCCCTGATCCTGCTGTGCGTTTCACCACCCGCCCTGCTCCTGATGTGCGTTTCACCACCCGCCCTGATCCTGCTGTGCATTTCACCACCCGCCCTGTTCCTGCTCCTGCATTTCACTACCCGCCCTGCTCCTGCTGTGCATTTTACCACCCGCCCTGCTCCTGCTGTGCATTTCACTACCCGCCCTGCTCCTGCTGTGCATTTCACTACCCGTCCTGCTCCTGCTCCTGCATTTCACTACCCGCCCTGCTCCTGTTGTGTGTTTCACCACCCGCCCTGCTCCTGCTGTGCATTTCACCACCCGCCCTGCTCCTGCTGTGCATTTCACTACCCGCCCTGCTCCTGCTGTGCATTTCACTACCCGCCCTGCTCCTGCTGTGCATTTCACCACCCGCCCTGCTCCTGCTGTGCATTTCACTACCCGCCCTGCTCCTGCTGTGCATTTCACCACCCGTCCTGCTCCTGCTGTGCATTTCACCACCCGCCCTGCTCCTGCTGTGCATTTCACCACCCGCCCTGCTCCTGCTGTGCATTTCACCACCCGCCCTGCTCCTGCTGTGCATTTCACTACCCGCCCTGCTCCTGCTGTGCATTTCACCACCCGCCCTGCTCCTGCTGTGTATTTCACCACCCGCCCTGCTCCTGCTGTGCATTTCACCACCCGTCCTGCTCCTGCTGTGCATTTCACCACCCGCCCTGCTCCTGCTGTGCATTTCACTACCCGCCCTGCTCCTGCTGTGCATTTCACCACCCGCCCTGCTCCTGCTGTGTATTTCACCACCCGCCCTGCTCCTGCTGTGCATTTCACTACCCGTCCTGCTCCTGCTGTGCATTTCGCCACCCGCCCTGCTCCTGCTGTGCATTTCACCACCCGCCCTGCTCCTGCTGTGCATTTCACCACCCGTCCTGCTCCTGCTGTGCATTTCACTACTCGCCCTGCTCCTGCTGTGCATTTCACTACCCGCCCTGCTCCTGCTGTGCATTTCACTACCCGCCCTGCTCCTGCTGTGCATTTCACCACCCGCCCTGCTCCTGCTGTGCATTTCACTACCCGCCCTGCTCCTGCTGTGCATTTCACCACCCGTCCTGCTCCTGCTGTGCATTTCACTACTCGCCCTGCTCCTGCTGTGCATTTCACTACCCGCCCTGCTCCTGCTGTGCATTTCACTACCCGCCCTGCTCCTGCTGTGCATTTCACCACCCGCCCTGCTCCTGCTGTGCATTTCACCACCCGCCCTGATCCTGCTGTGCATTTCACCACCCGCCCTGCTCCTGCTGTGCATTTCACCACCCGCCCTGCTCCTGCTGTGCATTGCACCACCCGCCCTGCTCCTGCTGTGCATTTCACTACCCGCCCTGCTCCTGCTCTTGCATTTCACTACCCGCCCTGTTCCTGCTGTGCATTTCACTACCCGTCCTGCTCCTGCTGTGCATTTCACTACCCGCCCTGCTCCTGCTCTTGCATTTCCCTACCCGCCCTGTTCCTGCGTTTCCCTACCCCCCCTGCTCCTGCTGTGCATTTCACTACCCGCCCTGCTCCTGCGTTTCACTACTCGCCCTGCTCCTGCTCCTGCGTTTCACCACCCGCCCTGCTCCTGCTGTGCATTTCACCACCCGTCCTGCTCCTGCTGTGTATTTCACTACCCGCCCTGCTCCTGCTCCTGCGTTTCACTACCCGCCCTGATCCTGCTGTGCATTTCACTACCCGCCCTGCTCCTGCTGTGCATTTCACCACCCGCCCTGCTTCTGCAGTGCATTTCACCACCCGCCCTGCTCCTGCTGTGCATTTCACTACCCTTCCTGCTCCTGTTGTGCATTTCACTACCCGCCCTGCTCCTGCTGTGCATTTCACTACCCGCCCTGCTCCTGCTGTACTTTTCACCACCCGCCCTGCTCCTGCTGTGCATTTCACTTCCCGCCCTGCTCCTGCTGTGCATTTCACTACCCTTCCTGCTCCTGCTCTTGCATTTCCCTACCCGCCCTGTTCCTGCGTTTCCCTACCCCCCCTGCTCCTGCTGTGCGTTTCCCAACCCGCCCTGCTCCTGCTGTGCATTTCACTACCCGCCCTGCTCCTGCGTTTCCCTACCCGCCCTGTTCCTGCGTTTCCCTACCCGCCCTGCTCCTGCTGTGCATTTCACTACCCGCCCTGCTCCTGTTGTGCATTTCCCTACCCGCCCTGCTCCTGCTGTGCATTTCACTACCCGCCCTGCTCCTGTTGTGCGTTTCACTACCCGCCCTGCTCCTGTTGTGCATTTCACTACCCGCCCTGCTCCTGTTGTGCATTTCACTACCCGCCCTGCTCCTGCTGTGCATTTCACTACTCGCCCTGCTCCTGCTGTGCATTTCACTACCCGCCCTGCTCCTGCTGTGCATTTCACCACCCGCCCTGCTCCTGCTGTGCATTTCACTACCCGCCCTGCTCCTGCTGTGCATTTCACTACCCGCCCTGCTCCTGTTGTGCATTTCCCTACCCGCCCTGCTCCTGTTGTGCATTTCACTACCCACCCTGCTCCTGCTGTGCATTTCACTACCTGCCCTGCTCCTGCTGTGCATTTCACTATCCGCCCTGCTCCTGCTGTGCATTTCACTACCCGCCCTGCTCCTGTTGTGCGTTTCACTACCCGCCCTGCTCCTGTTGTGCATTTCACTACCCGCCCTGCTCCTGCTGTGCATTTCACTACCCGCCCTGCTCGGCCGTGCATTTCACCACCCGCCCTGCTCCTGCTGTGCATTTCACCACCCGCCCTGCTCCTGCTCCTGCGTTTCACTACCCGCCCTGCTCCTGCTGTGCATTTCACTACCCGCCCTGCTCCTGCTGTGCATTTCACCACCCGCCCTGCTCCTGCTGTGCATTTCACTACTCGCCCTGCTCCTGCTGTGCATTTCACTACCCTTCCTGCTCCTGCTGTGCATTTCACTACTCGCCCTGCTCCTGCTCCTGCGTTTCACCACCCGCCCTGCTCCTGCTCCTGCGTTTCACTACCCGCCCTGCTCCTGCTCCTGCGTTTCACCACCCGCCCTGCTCCTGCTGTGCATTTCACTACTCGCCCTGCTCCTGCTCCTGCGTTTCACCACCCGCCCTGCTCCTGCTCCTGCGTTTCACCACCCGCCCTGCTCCTGTTGTGCATTTCACCACCCGCCCTGCTCCTGCTGTGCATTTCACCACCCACCATGATCCTGCGTTTCACTACCCGCCCTGCTCCTGCTGTGTATTTCACCACCCGCGCTGTTCCTGCTGTGCATTTCACCACCCGCCCTGCTCCTGCTGTGCATTTCACTACCCGCCCTGCTCCTGCTGTGTATTTCACCACCCGCCCTGCTTCTGCAGTGCATTTCACCACCCACCATGATCCTGCGTTTCACTACCCGCCCTGCTCCTGCTGTGTATTTCACCACCCGCGCTGTTCCTGCTGTGCATTTCACCACCCGCCCTGCTCCTGCTGTGCATTTCACTACCCGCCCTGATCCTGCTGTGCATTTCACTACCCGTCCTGTTCCTGCTGTGCATTTCACTACCCGCCCTGCTCCTGCTGTGCATTTCACCACCCGCCCTGCTCCTGCTGTGCATTTCACCACCCGCCCTGCTCCTGCTGTGCATTTCACCACCCGCCCTGCTCCTGCTGTGCATTTCACTACTCGCCCTGCTCCTGCTCCTGCGTTTCACCACCCGCCCTGCTCCTGCTCCTGCGTTTCACCACCCGCCCTGCTCCTGTTGTGCATTTCACCACCCGCCCTGCTCCTGCTGTGCATTTCACCACCCACCATGATCCTGCGTTTCACTACCCGCCCTGCTCCTGCTGTGTATTTCACCACCCGCGCTGTTCCTGCTGTGCATTTCACCACCCGCCCTGCTCCTGCTGTGCATTTCACTACCCGCCCTGCTCCTGCTGTGTATTTCACCACCCGCCCTGCTTCTGCAGTGCATTTCACCACCCACCATGATCCTGCGTTTCACTACCCGCGCTGTTCCTGCTGTGCATTTCACCACCCGCCCTGCTCCTGCTGTGCATTTCACTACCCGCCCTGATCCTGCTGTGCATTTCACTACCCGCCCTGCTCCTGCTCCTGCGTTTCACTACCCGCTCTGCTCCTGCTCCTGCGTTTCACTACCCGCCCTGCTCCTGCTGTGCGTTTCACCACCCGCCCTGCTCCTGCTGTGCGTTTCACTACCCGCCCTGCTCCAGGTGTGCGTTTCACTACCCGCTCTGCTCCAGGTGTGCGTTTCACTATCCGCCCTGCTCCAGGTGTGCGTTTCACTACCCGCTCTGCTCCAGGTGTGCGTTTCACTATCCGCCCTGCTCCTGCTGTGCGTTTCACTACCCGCCCTGCTCCAGGTGTGCGTTTCACTACCCGCCCTGCTCCAGGTGTGCGTTTCACTACCCGCCCTGCTCCAGGTGTGCGTTTCACTACCCGCCCTGCTCCAGGTGTGCGTTTCACTACCCGCTCTGCTCCAGGTGTGCGTTTCACTATCCGCCCTGCTCCTGCTGTGCATTTCACTACCCGCCCTGCTCCTGCTGTGCATTTCACCACCCGCCCTGCTCCTGCTGTGCATTTCACTACCCACCCTGCTCCTGCTGTGCATTTCACTACCCGCCCTGATCCTGCATTTCACTGCCTCCATTTGGCTGCATTACTAATGTTGTGGGTTGTTTCTCCTTTGGTACCATCTCTTCTGGTGAGCTCCAAGCCTTCTGCAGTGGGTTACTCCAACCTTGTAGCAGCCTGACCTTCTCCTGCAGTGGCCTTCGTAGCTCCAACTGCAGGTTCTTCAGCCCATGCACTGGATTGTCCAACTCCTTCGGTGAGTTCCATAGCTCCTGGATGAATAACGTTGAGAAGGCCTCACCACAGCCCAGTAGGCCTCTTAACTCTATTTCCTCCTTCCCCCTTCATTTCACAAAATGGAGTTTACAGGATTTTAAACAAAGACAATCTATTGCTTAGGACTGGCCTCAAAAATGTCATGGAACAGAAATTATTTGTAAGTTAGGAAGTGAGAGAAATGACCAAGAAAGCAGTCATCTGAGTTTCTTCTGACCAGATTCCCTGGAGCCATCGTCACCCACCTCAAGTCCTCATTGCAACCCAACACCTCCATTACGCTTGACAGCAGCTACAGGCAATGCAAAGGAGAGAAGTGCACAGTGGGAGTCCTACAAATTCTCCAATATTATGAGTTGCTCTTTAACCTTTTACCAAACAAATTAATTTAATTGCTTCTGCTTAAGGGGTTTATTTTCCTCAATCTCTATTCTCCATGCTTGCGATTGGCAATACCCTTCCACTGTAAGTTTCAATTGTCCTTGAGCTTCCCAGGTGAAATCAGTCGCTCACAGTGGGCATCCATCCATAAGCATAACCCAATCCAAAGCAACACACACAGAATGCTGGAGGAACTCAGCAGGTCAGGCAGCATCCATAGAGATGAATAAACAGTCGGCATTTCAGGCTGAGACGCTTCTTCAGGACTGGAAAGGAAAATGGAGGACGCCAGAATAAAAAGGTGGAAGAAGGGTAGAGTAGACAGCTAGAAGGTCATAGCTGATGCCAGGTGGGTAGGAAAGGTAAAAGGCTAGAGATAAAGGAATCTGATAGCAGAGTGGAGTGGACCATAGGAGAAAGGGAAGGGGGGGGGCACCAGGGGAGCTGATAGGTAGTTGAGAAGCAGTAAGAGTCCAGAGTGGGGAATAGAAGAAGATGGGACGGGAGGGTTTTTTTTTACTGGAAGGAGAAATTGATATTCATGTAATCAGGTTGGAGACTACCCAGGTGGAATATAAGGTGTTGCTCCTCCACCCTGAGGGTGGCCTCATTGTGGCGCAAGAGGAGGCCATGGACCGACATGTTGGAACAGGAATGGGAATCAGAATTAAAACATTTGGCCACTGGAAAGATCCAACTTTGGCAGATGGAGCGAAGTGCTCGATGAAGAGGTCCCCAGTTTATGGCAGATCTCACCAGTATAAAGGAGGTTACACCAGGAGCACCAGACACAATAGACAACACCGGCAGATTTGCAGGTGAAGTGTTGCCTCACCTGGAAGGACCGTTTGGGGCCCTGAATGGAGGCAAGGGAGGAGGTGAATGGGCTGGTGTAGCACTTGGGTCACTAGCTAGGATAAGTGCAGGGAGGGAGGAATGAACAAGGGAACCACGGAGGGAGTGATCCCTGTGGAACGGAGAGATGGGGGGAAAGGTAAAGGTGTGTTTGGTGGTAGGATCCCTCAGGAGGTGGCGGAAGTTGCGGAGAACGATGTGTCGGATGCAGATACTCCTGAGGTGGTAGGTGAAGACAAGAGGAACTCTGTACTCTATACTTAATGGGAATGGCAGCCATACATGTTTGTTATTCATTAACTTGTCCAGGGCCACTGATATTGAAAGTTCAGGTATCAAGGCAGTTACATAATGACTCTCATGAACTGCTCAAGGCTTTCCAGAATTTTTACAGGATATGAGGTAGTTTTGCAACATGGTCACAATTGTAACGTAGGAAACACAGTAGCCAAAGGGCACTCTATAAGATCCTCTTAAAGGTACGTGGGCAGATACATGAATAGGAATGGTTGAGAGAGCAATAAGCCAGATGCAGACAAGTAGTTTGAGCTTAGATGGGCACATTGGCTAGCATGGGCTAGTTGGGCTGAAGGGTCTGTTTCCTTGTTGTGTTACTCTATATCTCTAAAGTCCAAGTAACAGCAATGAAATTGGGATGATATAAATCCCTTCCCAACAACACTGGACAAGCATCTTCACAAGGTTTAAAGAATCTCCAGAAGGCAACTCCCCAGGAGTTTCTCAAGGGCAATTATAAGCAAGTAATAATGCGATGGCCGGTGTCCCAAAACATTAACATCAAGATATCACATTAGTTGAGGCACAGTTGTGACCAGGACTTGGGGGAGGGTGTCTCTGATCTTGTTCCGAAAGGACAGAAGGGGTCAGTATACATCCCTTCCTCATTTCCAGTTAGCCCAGGAGTGAGAGCAGCCCATATTTTGTGCTCTAATGCATTTGATGCACACGCATTTGACTTGGAGTAAGCGTGGTACCAACTAATCCATTGCTCAGGATCACAGGATTAAGGCAAAAACAGATGGTGAGAGATGTGCAGGGAGAGTTCTTTGACTGACAAGGGGACCTTGAGCTCTGACACCATCCGAAAATGCAACTGCCAAGAACTGACAGCAGCAGATGGGCTGGCCTGGGATGCGAAGACAGGTTAATATATTATTAGTACTTCATAGTGGCAAGTAAAGTATAAATATGTTAAATCTCTCTCTCCATGAACAACATTAAATTTGCCAGTGACATCTCAGTTCTTTAAAGGAGATTCCACCTGCTCAGTTTTTGGTGTTTGGTTTGATGGGTGTGAATACCTTTGAATTAAACAGAACTCCTGACCTAAAGACAGCTTAGTCATGCCCAAAGCTCATTGCATTCGCTTCTCTCCCCAGTGAATAGGTGGACCAAATAAAACACTGCTTCATCATATTTCTTATAAAATTGATAAGTTACAAATTTTGGAATGGGATCATCATGACCATTGCTAAAAGCAGTTTCAGACGATCCCAGAAAGCTTCATGTTGCTTTCTTCCCTTACTAAAACAAAAAAAAAGTTATCTGGGGGAGGGGGGGCGCATCGGATTAAGATTTAACACTCCTTGTCATTGTTTCTAAATGCAGTATTATAATGGATTGCAAATGGACACCACAGTGTTACAGCCGGTAAAGCCACTGTCTTACAGCCCAGGGTCATCGCTGACTATCAGTACTGTCTGTGTGGAGCTTGCAAGTTGTCTCTATAATTGTGTGAGTTTCCTTCAGGTGATACAGTTCACAAAGGTGTGCGGGCTGGTTGATTCATTGGCTGGTGTAGATTGTCCCTAGTGTGAGGGTGAGTGATAGAATCTTGGGGAGTTGCTGAGAATGTGGGTGGAGGTACAATAAAGTGAGTATAAATGATGCCCAATGGTTAGTGTGGATGCAGTAAGCTGGCACCGAGTAAACCTGTGTGCCATATAAACCAGGTACAAGAAACTCTCATGCACCCCTCTTCCCTCTTAGATTGTACTCTTGCTGTGTTGACTTTGCTTCAGAGACAGTAATGAAGGACCCAGATTTCATGCTCAGATTTCTATTCCAAATACAAAAATCAAAAAAATACAGCAGGAAAGAAAGCCTTGAATTTACAATGTTTTTCGTATCGCTTTCCAGACAACCCACAGCTCTTGTAGCCAAAGACCCACTGTTGGATGACTGCAAGTGTGGCAGCCAATTTGTGCAGAGCAAGTCCCCATGGACAACAATGCAATGACAAGATAATTACTTTCTTGGTAAAGATAAAGATTAGCCATAATACTGGGGGTGTGGCTCCCATAGAACATAGAATGGTACAGCTCAAAAACAAGCCCATCACCACACAATGTTGTGCCAAACTAATTAAACCTGTAATTAATACACATCAAAGTTGCTGGTGAATACAGCAGGCCAGGCAGCATCTCTAGGAGGAGGTACAGTCGACGTTTCAGGCCAAGACCAGGGTCTCGGCCTGAAACGCAGTCCTGACGGAGGGTTTCAGCCTGAAACATCAACTGTACCTCCTCCTAGAGATGCTGCCTGGCCTGCTGTGTTCACCAGCAACTTTGAAGTGCGTTGCTTGAATTTCCAGCATCTGCAGAATTCCTCGTGTAAACCTGTAATTAACTGCCTAACTAAAGTAATCCCATCTGCCTACACAAATTTACAGCTTTGAAGCTCTTTAAAGCATTGTCAGTGTATCCTTCATGACCATGAAGCAGAACACAGAACTCGCAGGCAGGCTGTTATTACTGGCACTCAGACCCCTGACTTGAAATATTAACTCATTTTCTTCTTTGCACATTTGAAAAGATTTAAAGACTAGCTTTATTTGTCACATGTACATCAAAACATACACTGAAGTGAGTCCTTCGTGCCAATTACCAACGCAGTCCGAGGATGTGCTGAAGGCAGCCTGCAATTGTCACTGTGCTTCCTGCTCCTATATAGCATGCCCACAATTTACTAACCCTAACCAGTGCGTTTTTGAATTGTGGGGGGGGGGGAACTGGAGGAACCCATGTGCTCACAGGGAGAGTGTACAGACTCCTTGCAGACAGTGGTGGGAATTAACAGTTGTCAAGCTTAACTAGGAGGGGAAAGAGAAATGGATAGACCTTAAGGGGAAGAGAACTCTTTAGCTATGGTTAAAATGGATATTGGTTGAATCAAGAGAGATTCAGTGTTTCTTCAGGAGAAGCAGGAGAGAACTACCAAAACTCAGGAAAAAGTAGCAGTTGGCCACATCCTGGACTTTTTGCTTGGGTAGTTCTACACTTTGAAACCTGTCTTTGTTGCAGGGACACAGTTCATGAGAAGCACCCCGTTCACTGATATTTGACCAATGCATTCAGATTGGAGCAGGGTCTTTAAGGCAGACAGAACAAATTAACTAAAGAGGCCTTTCCATCTAAGTACTTACTTACTTACTGCCCATTATGCCACCGGCGTTTAGGACAGCAATGAAGGTCCTGCTTCCCTGATGGTGTTCAGGGCTTTCCTCATCATATCAGTAGCTTCCTCTTGGTTTTCACTACAGTCACTCGTGCAAATCCTGGGTGGATTCTCAGGAATGCTGTCACACTCGGATGTAGAAGGATTCCTCATTGCTGGTTCTGTAACAATTTTGATTTTTTTTTCCAATCAGGGTTGTTAGCCCAGAGCTGAACCCCCAAACCTGGAGGACAGTGGACCATTCTTAGTCTGGCCTCTGACCTATTTGTTATGGGTGACGCTCCCAAGAGCCAAAGCATAAAACCCTGACTCCAGCCAACATAGATCTCTGGGTCATTGAGGCACGCAAGCCTCGTAAACCTACAACAAGACTGTGGTCCCTTTGGATGCAAAAGTAAGGTTCCCAGATGCAAGTGATTTCTTAACATCCAAATATTTGCTTGATAAACATTCTTACAAATTGACATGTCAGCTGCCATTTACCACAAAATATGCTCCTTTAAAATTGTTGATTGCAAACTAAGTGGAACAACATGCCTCCTTCAGTTCAAAAGAGTCAATGCAGGCAAAGGTGAGTTATGAATTAAATAAAACAGCAACAACATCTGAGATGTACTTTCAAATTATTCTGTGATGATATTCTGTTTGCTGACCGTGAAGTTCTGAATTCAAACAAAGACCTTGAGCCCTATCATATATAAATAACCACAAGTACTCTCACTAAAGGGAGATTACATTGCAACTACCTAATCTTCAAAGACTAGTTCACCTTCTTGTTTATTCTCCATAGCGAGTTTAGCTGCCAATACCCAATATTCGAGTGGTGGGTCCCTCCTCCCCACCAAAGAGAAGACACAGTGGCAAGCAAATGTTTGGGCACCCTTGGTCAAAATTTCTGTTACTGCAAATAGTTAAGCAGTAAAAGAAGAACTGATTTCCAAAAGGCATAAAGTTAAAAATGACACATTTCTTTAATATTTTAAGCAAGAAAACTTTTTTATTTCCATCTTTTACAGTTTCAAAATAACAAAAAAGGAAAAGGGCCTGAAGCAAAAGTTTGGGCACCCTGCATGGTCCGTACTTAGTAACACCTCCCTTTGGCAAGTATCACAGCTTGTAAATGCTTTCTGTAGCCAGCTAAGAGTCTTTCAATTCTCATTTGGGGGATCTTCGCCCATTCCTCCTTGCAAAAGGCTTCTAGTTCTGTGAGATTCTTGGGCCATCTTGCATCCACTGCTCTTTTGAGATCTATCCACAGATTCTCAATGATGTTTAGGTCAGGGGACTGTGAGGGCCATGGAAAAACCTTCAGCATGCGCCTCTTAAGGTAGTCCATTGTGGATTTTGAGGTGTGTTTAGGATCACTATCCTGTTGTAGAAGCCATCCTCTTTTCATCTTCAGCTTTTTTACAGATGGTGTGATGTTTGCTTCCAGAATTTGCTGGTATTTAATTAAATTCATTCTTCCCTCTACCAGTGAGATGTTCCCCATGCTACTGACTGCAACACAAGCCCAAAGCATGATCGATCAACCCTCATGCTTAACAGTTGGAGAGGTGTTCTTTTCATGAAATTCTGCACCCTTTTTATATTTGTGCAGGTGTCGCTGCACAGTAGAACAGTGCACCACCACTCCAGAATCTGCTATATTTTCCTGAAGGTCTTTTGCAATGAAACAGGGGTTTTGATTTGCCTACGAGCAGTTCTCTCGGAAAGTTTTCTTGGTCTTCCAGATCTCAACTTGACCTCCACCATTCCTGTTAACTGCCATTTCTTAATTACATTACGAACTGAGGAAACAGCTACCTGAAAACGCTTTTCTATTTTCTTATAGCCTTCTCCTGCTTTGTGGGCATCATTTATTTTAATTTTCAGAGTGCTAGGCTGCTGCTTAGAGGAGCCCATGGCTGCTGATTGTTGGGACAAGGTTTAAGGAGTCAGGGTATTTATAAAGCTTTGAAATTTGCATCACCTGGCCTTTCCTAATGATGACTGTGAACAAGCCATAGCCCTAAGAAACTAATTAAGGTCTGAGACCCTGGCAAAAGTTATCTGAGAGCTCAAATCTCTTGGGGTGCCCAAACTTTTGCATGATGCTCCTTTCCTTTTTTTGCACTCTAAAATTGTACAAAACAAAAATAATACACTAATCTTGCTTAAAATGTTGAAAAAATGTTTTATCTTTAACTTCATGACTTTTGGAGATCAGTTCATCTTCTACTCACTTAACTATTCACAGTAACAGAAATTTTGACCGGGGTGCCCAAACTTTTGCATGCCACTGTACTTACAGCAAACAAGGTAGTTTAAAACACCATGATACATATTTAAATCCAAACAGCATTCTTAAAACACATTTAAAACTCAGAGGATTTCCATCTTAAACATTTCCAAATTACAAACCATCTCTGAAACACAAAGCATTTCCAAAACAGAGAAATAAAGATTTCTAAGACACAAAGGATTTCCAAAGCACAGGTACAATTCCTACAAACTAAAATGAGTTATCAATGATGCAGATGAACAAATTGTCCATCGGAGAAATCAAAGCCAGAGAAATGGATTCTAGTTCGCCCTGCATTTCTTTCATGTTTATTGATGTTCATTATCTCATTCCTAATAAGCCTGAACTGCTCTCTACATTTATACTCTTTCTCTACCACGTGGATGACTTCACATGCATATGACATTTCTTCAGGTATCCTTTTACACAAAAGGTCTAAGAGCATCTTGGAGACTTAGTTGCCAGCTTATAGTTCGCAATTAATGCTGAAAAGCTAACTTCCTTGAGTACAGAAAGCTCCCAACTATAAACACATCAGTTATTTGTAATGCTGCATAATATTATCCATCTGATCTGCAAGCTCCCTTGAACTAAGCAACTTAGTCAGTGCTGTCTGTTTGAAACAAGCCAACTTAAGCAACCCTTTGTCTTATACTGCATCTTGACCAGGTGCAGTGAGCTAGCACCTGCTTCTGCAGGCAGAGTCACTGCAAAGCTGCTCCAGAGACAGTGCTTTTTTTAATTTTAAACTGATTACTGCCTGTCATTTACATTTTAAGAACTGAAGACTGACTCCCATTTACAACCAGAAACTAAAAAAAAAGCAATCTTTGTTGGAAGTTTACATACATCTGCTTGTGAGCTTTCAAGTAGCAGCTGCTGTGTTTAGAAAGTGAGCTTTACAAGAAAACCAAGGGACACAGGAAGTGAATATTCATCACAATTCCATGAGTGATTCAACTCAAACACAAGGAATTATGCAGGTGCTGGAATTTCAAGCAACACACATAAAAGTTGCTGGTGAACACAGCAGGCCAGGCAGCATCTCTAGGAAGAGGTACAGTCGACGTTTCGGGCCGAGAACCTTCGTCAGGACTTTGCCTGGCCTGCTGCATTCACCAGCAACTTTTATGTGTGTTGTTCAGTGATTCAACTGATGCTTTTGCATAGGTTCTAGAGCAGATCCACTGCATTATTAATTACAGCAGTAAATAGTTGTCACTTCTCTGGGAGAAGTGCTGGTGATATCACCCGAGACACAAAGTGTATTGTGCCAAAGGCAAATAAGGTGAAGTGTGATGCATACATTGGCATCTGCACCCTTCCGATAAAGGGTCATATACAGAAGTGTCAAGATATTGCACTAGTGGACAGTGTCCAACAGGTTAGGAATAAATGTATTTCAGTAATTTCCCTTATCTATGAGGTTTTTACCATTATGTAGAGAGCTGAAAGATAAATGCCAGGTGCTTCTCCACAAGGATGATGAGTTACCCAGCCACAATATACATGCAACATTACCTTCCTCCTGTTGTGCAAGGTGGGATACTTCCTCATACGAAGGGATGGAGAGAAAAATACAAGGCATCTTTAAAAAAAAACGTGAAGGAATATAATACCCCCAATGTTTCAATGTTCCTACGTTCATCAGCTACATTTTGTTTTCAATCATGGATGTAAGAATACCGGGAGAAAGGACAGGAGGACTGTGGTAAGGAAGGCGTCTTGGATGCTGGACTTCTGTGCTCAGGGCATTGAGTATAAGAGTTAGGAAGTCAGAAAGACATGTTGCAGCTACATAAACCTTCGGTTAGGACACACTTAGAATAATGTGTGCAATTCAGGTGGCCTGGTTACGGGAAGGATGTGGAAGCTTTGGAAAGGGTGCAGTTGAGGTATTCTTGGATGCTGCCTGGATTAGAAGGTCTGAACTATAAGAAAAAGGTGGACAAGCTTGGGCTGTTTTAAGTGAAGGTGAGATAGCAGAAGGGAGAACTGACAGAAGTTGATGAGATTATGGGAGGCAGTCCAAATCTTTTTCCAAGGGTAGAAATGTCAAAGACTAGAGACATGCTTTTAAGGCAAGAGGGAGAAAGTTTAAGGGAGATTGGAGGGCCAAGTTTTTTTACAAACAGAGTTTTATGTGTCTAGAATGGGCTTTTAGGGGGAGTGCTAAAAGCAGACACAATAGTGGCATTAAAGAGATAGTTGGAAAGACAAAAGAAAATGCAGGGAATGCAGGAATAAGGAACATGTACAGGCAGAAGAAGGAATTTACAAACGTAATTGGACTTTGTGTTCAGCGCAGACATTGTAGGGCAAAGGGCCTATTCCTGTGCTGTACTGTTTCATGTTCTCATTTTGAACATAGGAATTGATTAAATTTTAGATTAAGGGAATATCAACATGGCAGGGTCAGACATGTGCAGGTGAGGAAATGCTGATGTAGGGAAAGGGGAACAGAAGGTTTTGAATCCTGAAGAAGAGTTGTGTTAGTTACCTGGGGAGAAGGGCTGGATCTCTGATGGTTGGAGCTGAGGAGAAGTATGCTGGTCTCCATAGCAACACCGCACTCCCCTTTCCATTTGCAATTTTATATGCAAAAATCTAAAATTAAAGCAATTTTGTCTGTGAAAATTATTTAATAATCAGGTCTTTTTCTCATTAACATGCAGAGTGTTAAGCAAATAGATTATTCCTGTTTTCACAGTAGATTTTGAATCCTCATGGAATACAGACATCATTGGGAAAGCTTGGTATCTATTGCAGGGCATGCTAAGCCACTTCAGAAGACAGTTAAATATGAACAGTCTTAGTGGTGTCCCTCCCTCTGTACCTAACATATTGGAATATAGATGGTGATTGAAATTGCAACAAAAATAATTTATTAAATAACAGGAAAGATCGTGGTGTCAAGACAGTGTCCTTCTCCATTGGGACATGCAGACCTGTGGCTTTTATCTCACTAAGGAACCGCACTGATATGATCTCAGTTGTAGTGCCCTGCATCGAAATCTGAGAGAATTATCACTTAACATTTCTATCACCGTGTCTCAGTATATCACTCTAAGATATTAGAAAATAGCAATTCAAACTAACAAACAAGGTGCAAGGCATATCTTATACACAAAGAGTGGCGGGGGGGTGGGGGGGGGTGGAAGGTGCCTGTGATGCATTGCAGTAGAGGCAAATACGCCAGATAAGCAGGCAAATGTGTCTCTACTGGTAAGATGGCGGCTTCTACAGGGCCAACCAAAGGTGTTATTTGAGGGGTATTTAATATTTCAATAATACTTGAGTAACCTTGTATATATATTGTTTGATTAAGTATTTATTGTTTAATTAGTTTAATTAATTACAGGTTATATGTAAAACTATGTTAATCGCCTATATCGTCATGTTAATATGTGATACGTGCGTGCCTCACTTAAAGTAAAGATGAAGTTACACCCGTATTTCGGAATCACCACGTCTTCCGTTGAATCAATTTAATGTTCTTGAGGTTACAAAACATAACATTGGTGATGAGGTATTTTTAAAACAAACCCAGAGACAGCTGCTGACCTATTAAAATGCAGCGAGATACTCGAACTAAAAAAAAAGAGTAAAAATAAAAACAGCCAACACATGCAGATATGGTCTTCAGAAGGGAAGACACAATCAAGTGCTTTTTAAAGAAGTCAAAATGAAACAATTCATGAGTTCATAAAGAACGAGTACTGGTTGATAATAATCATTTAAAAAATCAGCAATGGCTGGCTACTTCAGAAAGATTGACATGCTTGATTACATAATAGGTAATTGGCTTATGTACGCTGAGATATTAGATCAATATTTTGAAACCAATGAAATAGCCAATGAGAAGCAAATGCCAATTTTGCTAAGTGCATTGAGTTTAAAGGCATACAGTTTGCTTCAAAGTTTGTCCTCTCCAAACAAACCAGCAGAAGTGAGCTTTGCTACAAGTGTAAGAGTAATGCAGAAACACTTAGAACTAGTCATTGTTAATCGCAGAACACTTTAAGCTTCATAAGTGAATCACCAGGATGGAGAGTCCACTTTGGTGTACGCGGCTGAATTGAAGAGATTGTCTGAGCATTGCCAGTTCAGTAATGGGGTTAATGATGCACTGGGAGACAGTTTTGTTTGCAAAATCTTAAAAGAAAGCATTCAAAAACGGCTCCTAACCGAAGCACAACTTACATTTAAAAGTGCAGAGGAAATCGCTGTTTCGATGGGAACCAGAGACAGAGACACAATTGAGTTGCAGTGAGGAATGAAAGTGAGCGTGAACAAAATTGCAATGTCTAAACAGAGATCGGCCTGGTCGAACAACTCGTGTTACCATTGTGGCCAGGGCTCACATACACCAAATAAATGCAAAACTTGAAGAAAGTGCAACAAAGTAGCTCATACAAACACATGCAAAGAGCATGTCAGGCAGTCAGAAATAAATGAACTGCACAGGGAAGAGTCTAGTTACTGATTCAAAAAGAGCATTCAGCTGCACACAGTCGATGAAAGATACAATAATGATGAGAGTAACACAGGATTGTATAGTTTTGAAATTTACAGTGTGAATATTAACAATAGGCAAGTAATATGGCTTATGCCAGAAGTGAATTGCAAATTAATTAAAATGGACCTGGATACTAGTTTGGCTGTTTCAGTCATTCCACAAAATGAGTTTGAACGGCATTTCAAAGATATTAAACTGAAACTTACAGACATTCAACTAAGAACTTGTACTGGAGAATAGATAACTCCTGTGAGAATGATATTTGTAACTGTGAAATACAACAACCAACAACAGCATTGTGGGGCATGTTTGGCTGAAACGACTACAACTTAATTGGAGATCCATCCGCTATTTGCATGCCACATCCCCTGCAATGAAGCCATAAGAAAGCAAATTAAGAAATATGCTGGATGTTGCCACAACTGTGTCCAAACTGTACTCCATGAATAGAAACCCAGCGGAGGACAAACAGGTGTTGGTTCCAGCCTTTGTGCCTCTTGTTGCAAAGCATATTGGACCAAGGAACAACCATACTGCGCAGAGGAAGCAAGAAAGTGACAAATGCAAAGGTCCGACTACAATAGTTTTTGTAGGCAACATATCTGAGAAAGCTTTTGACATGTTAATCGGACAGTTACCTGTGAAATGTGGCTTGGTTGTAAGCTGGAAGAGAGTTCAAGGAGCTTTAGGAAAGTTACAAGCATTTGGTTTTTGTGAGTATAAAGATCAAGAATCTACTCTGTGTGCATTAAGGTTATTGCATGAACTTCAAGTGCGGTCAAAAAGCTGCTGGTAAAAGTAGCTGCAAAGACCAAAGTCCAACTAGATGTATGGAAAGTTAAAAAGAAAGGAGTCAATGGAGATATGAAAACAGAGGATTCATCAGAGGGTGTTGTGAATGAGGACACCAAGAGGAGGGATCAGATCATAAAGGGAGTGATAGAAGGATTATTAAGAAAATACTCCAGTGAACTAAAAGCATCTTCTTAAGATCAAGATGCACAAACTAGGAGAAGGAAAAGGAGGGAAGAAATGGAGAAAAAGGATGTGGATGAGCAAGAGAATGGTGTGGTGTGAAAGAGAGAAGGCATGTGGGAAAAAAGAGAGGGATCGAAGTAGAACCAGAGAGAAAAGTGGAGATGGAAGGTGTCCAGAGCTGTCAGAACCACTTTCCTCAATCTCCGAGTCAACTCATCCAACCATCATGGAAGAGGCCCCAGAACCTGAGATTGTTTCATAGCCACCAGTCTCAAACAGAGTGATCCCCCTTGTCAGGGAAGACATTATCTGACAAGAGTAAGAAACCCTCCACAGAGATTAAAATTAAATGGTCATGCACTTTGATAGTAGAAGTAAATGTAAGGACTATTTTCTAATCGGGGAGAAAATCCAAAAATCTGAAATGTAAAGGGACTTGGGAGTTCTTCTGCAGAGCACCATAAAGGTTAACTTGCAGGTGGAGTCAGTGATGAGGAAGGCAAATGCCATGCTAGCATTCATTTCAAGAGGTCGAGAATACAAGAGCAGGGATGTGATGCTGAGGCTTTATAAGGCACTGGTGAGGTCTCACTTTGAGTATTGTGAACATGTTAGAAAAGATGTGCTGTCATTGGAGAGGGTTCAGAGGAGGTTCACAAGGATGATTCCAGGAATGAAAGGGTTATCATACGAGGAATATTTGATGGCTCTGGGTCTATACTCGCTGGAATTCAGAAGGATGAGGGGGGATCTCATTGAAACCTTTTGAATGGTGAAAGCCCTAGACAGGATAGATGTGGAAAGGATGTTTCCCATGGTGGGAGAGTCTAGTACAAGAGGGCACATCCTCAGGATAGAGGGGCATGCTTTCAATACAGATATGCAAAGAAATTTCTTTAGCCAAAGGGTGGTGAATTTGTGGAATTTGTCGCCACGTGCAGCTGTGGAGGCCAGGTTGTTTTGTGTATTTAGGCAGAAATTGATAGGGTCTTGATTGGACATGGCATCAAAGCTTATGAGGAGAAGGCCAGGAACTGGGTTTAGGTGGAGGAAAAAAAAAGGATTCGTCATGATTGAATGGCGGAGCAGACTCGATGGGCCAGATGGCCTAATTCTGCTCCTATGTCTTATGGTATTATGGTCTAAAACTTTAGGACTGAATGGGACAATTTAAAATTTACTATGCTGTGGTTGTCTGTATACAGTAGCTGCATTATATAATTAGTGTGTATATAGTTGAGGTGGGGCTGGCTGGTGGCGTAATGGCATCAGCGTCGGACTTCAGAGCGAAGGCTCCCGAGTTTGAATCCAGCCAGCTCCCTTGCACACTTTCCATCCGTGCTGGCAACTTGACCTCGTAAAAATAAGAAAGCCTGCTAAAAAAACGCCATCATGTCAGTGTCCCGATGACTCCACTCAGAGTTAAGGGATTTCTTCTTCTTCTCGTAGTTGAAATGCAATTACACTTCCACAGTATTCAATTAGCATAAACTCCTTTAAGAAAGGGGAAAGACAATGACCATTTCCAACAATAAGGTGCCTAATCACTCTCCGTGATATCCAATGGCATTGTATACATCAAGTCTCCAACTGTAGAATCACCTTTATGCAGAAAGTATGCTTAGACAATCATGCAAATACTCCGGCATAACAGTAGATCAGAGCCAGGATATCCTTTGGTGTGTGACTCACCTTCAGACACACCAATCACTTTCCACCAAGTACAGGACGGCAGTGGGATACAGCACACTTGCCTGAATGAGTGCAGTTCCATAAACACTCAAGAATTTCATTCCCATCCAGGACAGTGTGGTCCACTTAAATAGGCTTCCATCTGCCGCCCTAAACAGTCACTGTTCTACTACTGCTTATTACAAAGTGCACTGGAGATACCCATCCAGGCTAATCCAACAGCACCTTCCTTATCCACAATCTAACAGGAATCACAAGACCCACAGGTGCAACACACATCAAAGTTGCTGGTGAACGCAGCAGGCCAGGCAGCAGCTCTAGGAAGAGGTACAGTCAACGTTTCGGGCTGAGACCCTTCGTCAGGACCCACAGGTGCATTGGAACACCACCACCTGCAAGTTTGCCTCCTGGTTTGCAAACATCACCATTCCTTCATCATAGCAGGAACTAAATGTGGAAACTCTCTATCCAACAATGTTGTGGGAGGACATTCACTAAGCCCTTAAAGAAGGTGGAAAGGGAAAAAGAGAACTGGCAAATACTGGTGTTCTCATGTGCTTGTCACTCTTGTCCTTCTTCATAAAGGCTGTGGTTGTGGGAGGCACTGTCAAGGTGCCTGGTTGAGTAAGTGCTGATCTTTCCAACAACAAGCATGTCCTAAAATATATTCCATAAAAACCCTGCCATTTTGTCTGGGCACTCATTTAGGTCAAACCAAACAAGGCAGATGTCAGGGCCAGTAAAAACAGGCAGGAGCCAAGTAATAGATACAATGGAATGTACAGTTTGAAGTGTTCTATTTTAATGTTAGGTATATTGTGGGTAAAGGCGACGAACTTAGAGCATAGATCAGTACATAGAACGATGACCATTACAGATACTTAGTTTAACGAGGTGCAGGAATGTGGATAGCTATTGATGATCACGTAGCACATTAAAGCCTATCTCCCGGCTACATTGGATTCTTTCCAGTCGCTTATCACTCACATCGATCCACAGACGCTGCAATAGTGTCTGTGCTCCACTCTGTCCTGTCCCACCTGGAAGTGGGGTCTCAGATGCCAGGCTGCTGTTTATAGACTTCAGTTCAGCATTCAACACCATTATACCATAGAAACTGGTGGAGAAACTGTCCTCGCTGGGTCTCAACACCTCCCTCTGCATTTGGATACTGGACTTCTTAGCAGTAAGGCCACAGTCAGTCTGCTTGGGCAGGAACATCTCTCGTCCCATTACATTGAGCACTGGTGCTCCCCAAGGCTGTGTGCTCGGTCCGCTGATCACACTGCTGATGCACGACTGTGTTGCAGAATCCAGTTCAAACCGTGACATCAAGTTTGCAGATCACACAACAGTGGTTGACCTTATCAAGAATGATGATGAGACAGAGTATAGAGAGGAAGTGAAACAACTGGTGGATTGGTGTGAGAAGAACAACCTAAGCCCGAACGTGGAGAAGACAAAGGAAGGTGCAGACAAGCCATCCCCCTCTGGAATACATGGCTCCTCCCTAGAGAGAGTTAAGTGCACCAAGTTCCTGGAAGTTCACATCACAGGTGACCTCACCTGGTCCCTTAATATCACCTCCCTGAACAAGAAGGCACAGCAGCGCCTCCATTTCATAAGAAGATTGAGACAGCAAGGCTCACCCCACACCACCCCGCCATCTTAACTGCGCGCCATTGAGAGCATCCTGACAAGTTGCATCTCTGTCTGGTACGGGAGCAGTCGAGCATCAGACCAGAAGTCCCTACAAAAGAATGTGAAAACAGCTGAGAGGATCATGAGCGTCTCCCTACCATCCATCGGGGACATTTATCAGGAGTGCTCCATATGCAGTGCCCTTAAGTGTTATTAAGGATCCCACCATCCACCCGGCACCCTCTTTGACTTTCTACCATCAGACAGGGGACTACGATGCATAAAAACAAGAGCAGCCAGGATGCGAAACAGTTTCTTCCCTCAGGCCATTAGACTTCTAAGCTCCCGCGTTCATCGTATACAAAGTGTCACTGGTTAATCTGTTCCTTACCTTACAATATTTAATATTAATGCACTTCAGTTTGTTATTTATGTGTGACTCATCTGCAGATTTTATCCTTAACTTCATAAGGAGGGGAGGAGAAGGTGGCAGCACGACACAGTGTGTGTGGTCGCTCCGAAATTATATCATATTTGTAAGTAGGATGCCGTGCACAATCCTGATTTGATGGAGACAGACATGAGAAGCACGGAGGAACTTCTGGAGAAACTTCTGAAATGCCCGCTTCGCTGCTGCTGCTACTGTGCGATCGAGAATCTCTGGAGGGGAAGGCCCCAGATATTCAGCTTTGCCTACTGCCTGTTGCCGGGGCCGGGGTTGAAGCGCTCAGCAGAGATGGTGCTCGGTGTCGGAGGACTGGTCGGAGGCTCGAAGTTTTCGGACGGACTCAAGAGTCAGCTATGGTCGGGTGCTTCCAGGGTGCTTCATCGGCAAGTTTGCGGTGCTGGAGGTTCATGACAGGGAGAGTTTTACTTCCTTCTACCGTCTGCGTGAGATGATGGGACTTTCAAGACACTTTGAGACTTTTTTTTACCGTGCCCATGGTCTGTTCTTTATCAAATTACGGGATTGCTTTGCACTGTTGTAACTATATGTTATAATTATGTGGTTTTTGTCAGTTTTTAATCTTGGTTTGTCTTGTGTTTCTGTGATATCATTCTGGAGGAACATTGTATCATTTCTTAATGCATGCATTACTAAATGACAATAAAAGAGGACTGCGTGTCCTCATAATCTAATCTAATAAGTCATTGTGTGTTACATGTACAACTATGCTTTACACCCTGGCTTGAAAAAACATTGTCTTGTTTCTATATACATTATATGGTTATATACAGTACATGTATATAGTTAAATGACAATAAACTTGACTTTACTTGACTTTACTTGATAAGGATAAGCATGAGCCTTGCAGGAGAGTATTAAATTGGAACAGGGTAAATTACGAGAGCATTAGACAGGAACTAGGGAGAATTAGTTGGGAATAACTGTTTTTGGTCAAGTCCACATCCAACATATTGAGGCTGTTTAAAGACCAAATGCACAGAGTACAGCACAGGGTGTTCCAGTCAAAAGAAAGGACAAGGGTGGCAAGGTAAGGGAACCTTGGATTTTGAGAAGGGTGATGAACTTAGTCAAGAAGAAAAATGTCTAGTATGTAAAGCTTACAAATCTAGACTAAAACAGAGCACTTGAGGATTATAAAGCAGCCAGAAAAGAACTCAAGAAGAAAATTAGGAAAACAAAGAGGGGGCATGAAAAATCCTTCGAAAGTAGGATTAAAGAGAATCCCAAGACTTCTATACTTGCTGCACATCAAGAGCAAGAGGATAACTATGGAGTGGGTAGGTAGGACTAATCAAGGATAAAGGGTAGAAAATTTGCTTCAATGTGGAAGAGGTTGGTGAAATCCTTAATGAGTACTTTACATCAGTATTTACTGAGGAGAAGGATGTGGAAAGTAGAGAGATCAGTGCTGAGTGCAAATATGCTAGGACATTTTGAGGTAAAGAAGGAAGTAATGTTGTCATCTCTTAAAGAGTATTAAGATGGATAATTCATCAGGGCCCGGTGGGATACTGAGAGAGACAAGAAATGAAATTTCTCAGAACCTGACCAATATCTTTTCATCCTCTCTAGTCACTGGCAAGGTCCAGGCGAACTGGTGAGTAGCTAATGCTGCTCCATTATCCAAGAATGGAACAAGAAATAATACTGGATTTTATAGACCAGTGAGTTTCACATCAGTGGTTGGGAAGTTACTAGAGAAAATTTTTAGGGATAGGATTTATGAACATTTAGAAAACCATGGCCTAATTAGGAAGAACCTTCATGATTTTGTTTGGGGCAAGTCGTGACTTTCTAACTTGACTGAATTTTTTGACAAGGTGGCAAGGGTGATTGGTGAAGGTAGAGCTGTGGATGTTATCCACATAGATTTTAGTAAGGCATTTGATAAGATCCTTCATGGGAAGCTCAGCCAGAAGATTAAGATGCATGGGATCCATGGTGAATTGGCCATTTGGATACAGCATTGGCTTGACCGTAGAAGACAGATGGTAGTGGTTGAAGATACTTATTCTAGCTGGAGGCCTGTGATTAATGGTATTCCACAGGGATCTGTATTACAACCACTGCTGTTAGTAATGCATATAAATTACATGGATGAAAATTTAGATAGGTTGGTTAGTAACTTTGCAGATGATAAGAACACTGATGGTGCTGTGGATATCGTAGAAGACTAGCAAAGTATACAGTGGGATATAGATCAGTTGTAGGTATGGGTGGAAAATTGGCAGATAGAGTTTCACCCAGCCAAATGTGAAGTGTTGCACATTGGTAAGTCATATGCAAGGGCAAGACCCTTAATATTGTTGATGAACAGAGGGATCTGGGGGTCCAAGTTCATCACAAATTCATAGGAGATGTGAGGGGCAAGTATTTTACACAGAGTGGTGGGTGCCTGGATTGCTTGGGGTGCTGTTAGACGCAGATACATTTTTATGAAACGTTTAGATAGGCACATGAATAGAAGGACATGGACTGTGTAGGAGGAAGGGATTAGTTTAGTTGGCCATTTGAGAACTAATTTAATTGGTTAGCACCAAATTGTGGGCCGAAGGGCCTGTCCTGTGCTGTACTGTTCTCTGTTCTATGTTCTTAACATTATTGTTTCTCATTATTTGTCATTGTACTAAGCTTTAATTTGTTCAGTGAAGTGTGGCGAAATTCATTTCCGCCACCCATAATATTTGAAGGTGCTTTAATGTGGGCTTTAATCGCATCAAATCCACTAGAAGTGTCATGAAAAGTGAAGGTTTTTGAACATTTTTACCTATCATTAGTTGCTTTGGATTCTCGGCAATTTTATCTGTGTCATTGTTGTCTGTACTTTGTCCACACACAACACTGCACTGGAGTACGTGCCCTCAGAGGCTGCGACAGTGGGAGGAAGCATATTAGGGCAACATAAAATGAGGGTCTTGCCTTTATGAAGACCCTTCCGTAATCTCTCGGAGTCATGAATACCAACCACAACTGTACTTTTGAATAAAATGTGCACAGCAAGCTCCCATAGACACAAAAGTGATGTGCCAATAATTTGTTCCTATCAGGAGTGGTGACATCACTCTGAATCATGCCTCCCTTACCACCATTGTCGTTTTGTGGTTTCCTACAGTCACAGCAAAATAAGATCTCACACTTGGTACTTGAGCTCAAAATTGCTGGCGAAAATCGCCCGCACAGATTTTATTATTGCCAACGCCTGAAGTACCAATCCTTATGAGGCAGATTCATGTGGTGATATAATCAAACTCTGATAAAGACCAGAACTTCCGATTCAAAAAATACCCTGTCAGCCTGCTCTGCGCCAACAGAGTCACAGTAAATTTCCCGTAATATGCATTATTTCTTGTATTTTCTCAAGAGAAAAGCACACATGAAAACTAAAAAAAAATTGTGCTGCTGAATACAATTATTTTTACGATAAATCTTTCTGATCTTTTGGTCCATCATCTCATCCGCTTCTTTAACATCAGCACTTCTTGGGCCTGGTTACTCTGACAATGACTATGTAAAATAAATCTCAGATCATTTCCTTCCATGTCTCCTCAACATTCTTCATCACTCCATCAACCCAACTTTTCTATATTCAGTTCTAGAAACATCTCTCTCTCTCTTTCTCAGTACTTACAATCACTTCCTTTTATGCTGTATATCAATGTGTTACATAGAAACATAGAAACATAGAAAATAGGTGCAGGAGTAGGCCATTCGGCCCTTCGAGCCTGCACCGCCATTTATTATGATCATGGCTGATCATCCAACTCAGAACCCCTCCCCAGCCTTCCCTCCATACCCCCTAACCCCCATAGCCACAAGGGCCATATCTAACTCCCTCTTAAATATAGCCAATGAACTGGCCTCAACTGTTTCCTGTGGCAGAGAATTCCACAGATTCACCACTCTCTGTGTGAAGAAGTTTTTCCTAATCTCGGTCCTAAAAGGCTTCCCCTCTATCCTCAAACTGTGGCCCCTCGTTCTGGACTTCCCCAACATCGGGAACAATCTTCCTGCATCTAGCCTGTCCAATCCCTTTAGGATTTTATACATTTCAATCAGATCCCCCCTCAATCTTCTAAATTCCAATGAGTACAAGCCCAGTTCATCCAGTCTTTCTTCATATGAAAGTCCTGCCATCCCAGGAATCAATCTGGTGAACCTTCTTTGTACTCCCTCTATGGCAAGGATGTCTTTCCTCAGATTAGGGGACCAAAACTGCACACAATACTCCAGGTGTGGTCTCACCAAGGCCTTGTACAACTGCAGTAGTACCTCCCTGCTCCTGTACTCGAATCCTCTCGCTATAAATGCCAGCATACCATTCGCCTTTTTCACCGCCTGCTGTACCTGCATGCCCACTTTCAATGACTGGTGTATAATGACACCCAGGTCTCGTTGCACCTCCCCTTTTCCTGATCGGCCACCATTCAGATAATAATCTGTTTTCCTATTTTTGCCACCAAAGTAGATAACTTCACATTTATCCACATTAAATTGCATCTGCCATGAACTTGCCCACTCACCCAACCTATCCAAGTCACTCTGCATCCTCTTAGCATCCTCCTCACAGCTAACACTGCCACCCAGCTTCGTGTCATCCGCAAACTTGGAGATGCTGCATTTAATTCCCTCATTCAAGTCATTAATATATATTGTAAACAACTGGGGTCCCAGCACTGAGCCTCGCGGTACCCCACTAGTCACCAGTTAGATGATGGAATAGATGGCTTTGTTGCCAGTTTACAGATAATATGAAGATTGGTGGAGGGGCAGGTAGTATTGAGGAAACAGGTCAGCTGCAGAAGGCTTAGACAGTTTAGGAGAATGGGTAAGAAAGTGGCAAATGAAATTCAATGTTGGAAAGTGCATTGCCATGGACTTTGGTAGAAAAAATAAATGTGCAGATTATTTTTTTAAATGAGACAAAATCCAAAAATCTGAGGTGCAAAAGGACTTGGGAGTCGTAAACACAAAATACCCTGCAGATGCTGGGGTCAAAGCAACACGCTGGAGGAACTCAGCAGATCGGGCAGCATCCGTGGAAACGAACAGTTAACGTTTAGGGCCGAGACTCTTCGTCAGGACTGAAGAGGGAGAGGGCAGGGGCCCTATAAAGAAGGTGGGGGGAGGGTGGGAAGGAAAAGGCTGGTAGGTGCCAGGTGAGAAACCAGTAAGGGGAAAGATCAAGGGGTGGGGGAGGGGAAGCAGGGAGGGGGGAGGCAGGAAAGGTGAAGAAGGAATAGGGGAAAGCACAATGGGTAGTAGAAGGAGGCAGAGCCATGAGAGAGGTGATAGCCAGCTGGAGGAGGGGGCAGAGTGAATCTGGTTTGGGGGAAGTGAGGGGGAGGGAATTACCGGAAGTTGGAGAATTCTATGTTTGTGCCAAGGGGCTGGAGACTACCTAGACGGTATATGAGGTGTTGCTCCTCTAACCTGAGTTTAGCCTCATCATGGCAGTAGAGGAGGCCATGTATGGACAAATCCAAATGGGAATGTGAAGCAGAGTTGAAGTGGGTGGCTACCAGGAGATCCAGTCCGTTGTGGTGGACAGAGTGGAGGTGCTCGATGAAGCGGTCCCCCAATCTGCGTCAGGTTTCACCAATGTAGAGGAGGCCACACCGGGAGCACCGGATGCAATAGATGACCCCAACAGACTCACAAGTGGAGTGTTGCCTCACCTGGAAGAACTGTTTGGGACCCTGAATGGTGGCAAGAGAGGAGGTGTAGGGACAGGTGTAGCACTTACGCTTACAGGGGTAAATGCCGGGTGGGAGATTGGTGGGGAGAGACGTGTGGACCAGAGAATCGCAAAGGGAACAATCCCTGTGGAAAGCGAAGAGGGGTAGAGAGGGAAAGATGTGCTTAGTGGTGGGGTCCTGCTGAAGGTGGCGGAAGTTGTGGAGGATAATGTGCTGGATCCAGAGGCTGGTGGGGTGGTAGGTGAGGACAAGGGGAACTCTGTCCCTGTTGTGGTGACGGGAGGATGGGGTGAGGGCCAAAGAAGGCCGAAGCACAAGGGACTTGGGAGTCCTTGTGCTGAATACGCTAAAGGTTAACTTGCAGGTAGAGTCAGTGCTGAGGAAGGCAAATGCAATGTTAGCTTTCATTTCAAGAGGTCTAGAACATAAGAGCAGGGACATCTTGCTGAGGCTTTATAAGGCACTGGTGAGGCCTCACCTTGAGTATTGAGAGCAGTTTTAGGCTCCTTATCTAAGAAAAGATGTGCTGCCATGGGGAGGATTCAGAGGAGGTTCACAAGAATGATTCCGGGAATGAAAAGGTTATCCTATAGAGAACATTTGATGGCTTTGGGCCTGTACTGGCTGGAATTTAGGTGAACTGCTCGAGGATGGCCAGCCGCTCACTCCGCACAGGTGAGGCATACAGATTAATTACATGAAGTGGAGAGTTTTGAAACCTTTTGAATGTTGAAAAGCTTAGACAGAGCAGATGTGGCAAGGACGTTTCCCATGGTGGGGGAGTCTAGGACAAGAGGGCACAGCCTCAGGATAGAGGGGCACCATTTAAAACAGAGATGTGGAGACATTTCTTTAGCCAGAGGGTATTGAATGAATTGAAATGAATTGAATTGAATTGACTTTATTTCTTACATCCTTCACATACATGAGAAGTAAAAATCTTTACATTAAGTCTGGTTAAATGTCCAATATGCACATAGTAATTTATAATAATTTATAATAAATAGAAGAGTCAATGTAACATAGAAATACACTCAAATCAACGTGAATTAATCAGTCTGACGGCCTGGTGGAAGAAGCTGTCCCGAAGCCTGTTGGTCCTGGCTTTTAGGCCTCAGTACTGTTACCCAGATGGTAGCAGCTGGAATAGATTGTGGTTGGGGTGACTGGGGTCCCCAATGATCCTTTGGGCCCTTTTTACACACCTGTCTCTGCAAATGTCCTGAATCATGGGAAGGTCACAACTGCAGATGCACTGGGCTGTCTGCATCACTCTCTGTAGAGTCCTGCGATTAAGTGGGGTACAGTTCCCACACCAGGCAGTGATGCAGCCAGTCAAGATGCTCTCAATTGTGCCCCTGTAGAAAGCTCTTAGGATTGGGGGGCCCACACTAAACTTTCTTAACTGTCTGAGGTGAAAGAGGCGCTGTTGTGCCTTTTTTACCACACAGCTGGTGTGTACAGACCATGTGAGATCCTCGGTGATGCGGATGCCAAGGAATTTGAAGATGTTTACCCTCTCAACCCCAGATCCATTGATGTCAATAGGGGTTAGCCCATCTCCATTCCTCCTGTCATCCACAACCAGCTCCTTTGTTTTTGCGACATTGAGGGAGAGGTTGTTTTCTTGACACCACTGTGTCAAGGGATGACTTCTTCCCTGTAGGCCACCTCATTATTGTTTGAGATAAGGCCAATCAGTGTACTGTCATCCCCAAATTTAATTAGCAGATTAGAGCTGTGGGTAGCGACACAGTCATGGGCATACAGGGAGTAAAGGTGGGGACTCAGTATACAGTGGTGAATTTGTGAAATTTGTTACTACAGGCAGCTGTGGAGACCAGGTCATTTGGGTGAATTTAAGGCAGAGCTTGATAAGTTCTTGACTGGCCATGGCATCAAAGGTTACAGAGAGAAGGCTGGAGAATGGGGCTGAGGAGGGGAAGAAAGGCTCAGTCATGGAGGAGCAGACTCGATGGGCCGAGTGGTGTAAAGCTGCTCCTACATCTCATAGTCTTATAGCTTCAAATTTCAAATTGCTCAGCCTTTGACTTTCTATTTATCATGTTTTTTTCTGTAGCTTTTGATCTGCTAAATCAATTTAGCAGATCAACAGCTACAGAAATGACATGATAAGTGAGATGACAATACCCATTGTCCCAACTTTAAAACAACTGTCCTCATTAGAAGTATTAATTTCTCTTACCCTTGTTATTACCTATAGAACAGCCTTTTTCATTCCCTTTAGTTCTGTGGACACAGATATAACTGTCTATATAGTGGATCGATTAATGAATTCCAGATCTGTCTGGAACATACAACCTTAATGATACTGCAGATGCTTACATCTACTGTCCATTTCCCTCCATTGAGTCATTGAGGCTGTGATGGAGAGCACTCGGTAAACACACTCCTTACACAGGCGCATTCATACACACACAAACATTGCCTTGTCATTCTGCTGCCATTGCGCTGAATGCAGGCACTTCAACGTCCTCCTCAGTATGTTCTCATAATGAGTCATAAACCGAGTTGATGCACTCAAGTCGGCTTTATGGTGCCTTTGTCTTGTCTTGTCCGCTGCCGGGCTATAAACGTGCAAGTGCAGTGTGTGGTTAATGTGAGGTTAAGTGCCTTGCTCAAGGACATAACATGCTGCCTCGGATGAGGCTCGAACATGCGACCTTCAGATCACTAGTCCAACGCCTTAACCACTTGGCCACGTTCCACAACATACATGGTGTATGTTCCCGCCATACATGGTGGAATATTCCACTGCTTTAGTAATGAGGATGTGTAAGGGCGTATATGTTGTTTGTATCCCGTATTTAAGGTAGATACTTCCATTTATGTTGTAATATGATTGTAACTACATTGTGGGGTGCATCATATTCTAATTCACCTGTAGTCTTAAATTAACTTTGAGGGTCATTAAAGGTGGTATGTCCTTGTGTCTAAAGAACTGGGATGCTTTACCCTCAGTAGGAGAGAGAGAGAGATAAAGGCTGCCAGGAGTTTACATTGGACAAGAATATACATAAGTATGGAGCTATTTGGTGTTTTCTGGCAGATACCTTTTTGTAAATAGTGGCAGTTTTCTTTTCACTATTTTCACTAACTTTTGTAAATTTGAATTTTGACACACCTAATAAACACCCCTGCACTTAAGTGCTAAGTGATTCCAGCCATTTCTTTCATTGGTCATAACCTACATATCTAACAGAGGTAATCCGTCCAGTCCTGACGAAGGGTCTCGGCCTGAAACGTCGACTGTACCTCTTCCTACAGATGCTACCTGGCCTGCTGTGTTCACCAGCAACTTTGATGTGTGTTGCTTGAATTTCCAGCATCTGCAGAATTCCTGTTGTTTGAGGTAATCCATCAGTTTGTTTTCACTGCTGAAGTGCTTTGCTTTATCCTGATATCTGCCTCCACAAGATATCTCCTTTGGACTTATCTTCCTGCCCTTCCTCTACCCTTTGCTTCATCAAATCAAAAAGCCTCAAAGGCCTTTGTTCGGTCTCAAAGTGGGTGTCCACCTCTTGAGTTGTCACAGTGGCTTCTCTCCCTCCCTTATCTTCTCATGTTCTATAACCTTGGGTGCACAGCTTTCTCTGGATTACCACTTCCATTTTCTGTCTTGTTTGATTCAAACCCATCTTGTTATAAAATCCACTTGACTTTGTTCCTACTAAACTGCTAATTGCCCAACTTCTCTTCCTGTCCCTTCCAGCAACCTGCTATCCACACACCCACTGGTAGTATTATTGCTTCCTTCTTCTCTGACAGTTCTATATTCCACTGTGATCCCTGCTCACATCTTACACTGCAATTCAGGATCTGAATCAACTCTATTATCACTGACTTAGATCACGTGAAATTTAAAAACGCAGATACGAGGAAATCTGCAGATGCTGGAAATTCAAGCAACACACACACAAAAAATGCTGGTGAACGCAGCAGGCCAGGCAGCATCTATAGGAAGAGGTACAGTCAACATTTCGGGCCGGGACCCTTCGTTGACTGTACCTCTTCCTGTAGATGCTGCCTGGCCTGTTGCGTCCACCAGCAATTTTTGTGTGTGTCATGTGAAATTTGCTGTTTTGCAGTAGTGGTTCAGTGCAAAAGCATAAAATTACAATAAATTACAAAATAAATAAATAGAGCAAAAATGGATTAACAGCGTAGTGTTCATAGGTTCACTGATAGTTTAGAAATCTGATGGTGGAGGGGAAGAAGCTGTTTCTGAATCATTGAGTGTGGGTCTTCTCTGGTACCTCTTCCCCATTGGTACTAACAAGAAGAAGGCATGTCTGTAATAGTGAGGAGCTTTAGTGATAGCTGCCACCTTCTCGAGGCACTGCCTCTTGAAGACACCCATTATGGTGGGGAGGTTTGTGTCCATGTTGTATCTGGCTTGAGTCTGCAGCTGCTTGTGATCCTGTGCATCGGAGGGTCAACACCAGGCACTGATGCAACCTGTCAGAACGCCCTTCACTGAAAATCTGTAGAGAGTTATAGGAATTTTTGGTGCCAGTCTCAAACTCCTAATGAGGAGGGACTACTGACATGCTTTCTTTGGGATTGCATTGATTGTTGTGCTCAGGAAAGAGCTTCCAAGATATTGATATTGAATGCTCACCCTTCAGGGGTGCTGAAGGCGTCACGCAGCTTGGCTATGTTAACTGTTTCCATCAGGAAGATGGAGGTGCTGTCCAGCCTGTTGTCGACACAAATGGATCGTCCAGTCACATTGATGATACAGTTGAAGTCACCGACTAGAATGACTGTCTGAAACATTGTCAACAGTGGTGGGAACAGCTCGAGGATGGCCAGCCGCTTACTCCGCACAGGTGAGGCATACAGATTAATTACCTGAGGCAGAGAGTTTCGGTATAATATGTCTGTCATGAGGAGGAGTCTCCTATGGACTCACTTTCAAAGACTCTTCATCTGCTATAGGGAGGCTCCTTCTCACCCACCCAAGTCAAAGAAACACAGTAGAATCAGTGAAATACTGTACTCATCAGGAAGGACAAATAACCAATGTGCAAAATGAAGCAAACTGTGTAAATACAAAAAGAAAACACTAATAAGAAGAAGAATAAATAAATAAACAATAAATATCAAGAGCATGAGATGAACGGTCCTTAAAAGTGAGTCTGTAGTTTTCAGGAACAGTTCAGTGATGGGGTAAGTGAAGTTGAGTGAAGCTTAGTGGTGGGGAGAGCTTTACCCGTGATAGACTGGGTTATAACTCTTACTTTTTATAGGCTTTTCCATTCAAGGACATTGGTGTTTCCATACCAGGCCATGATGAACCAGTCAATATTCTCTCCACCACAAGTGAAAGATTCAGACGACATGTAGGCTGTCCCCGCTGATGTGATTTGACACAAACAATCCATTTCACTGTATGCTTCAGTGTACATATTTCAAGTAAAGCTGATCTTTCTTTCTTTAATCTTTCTCTACAGCTTCCATTCTTATGAATGAATTTCCTTGTAATGATGACATAGCAATGGTCGACATGAACTTGATTTAAGGTACTGATGGTGGCTGGTTCCTGCACTTTCTTCAGGGGGCACCAACCATCCATTCCTTTGTTCCCAGTGACCACTGCAATAAACAAAGCTCATGTCACTTAGCTGCCACATTGGCAGCTGGTTTCATACGGATATCATCCTGGGCCTGGAATTATTAACCTCCAACAACTAGAACCTTATTCCTTTATGCAGCATAAATTAGTAAATTGGTTTATTATTGTTGCATGTACTGAGGTAGAGAGAAAAACTTGCCTTGCTTACTGTTCATACGGATCAATTCAGTACAACAGCACATTAAGGTAGTAAAAAATGGAATAATAACAGAGTGCAGAATAAAGTGTTACCGTCTCAGAGAAAGTGCAGTGCAAGTCGACAGTAAGGTGCGGCTCATAACAAGGTAGTGTCAAGAACCTATCTTATTGTACCAGAGAACCATTCAATAGTCTTATAACAGTGGGACAGAAGCTATCCTTGAAATTTGAGGCATGTATGCTTAGGCTTTCTATCTTGTACTCAATAGGAGGAGGAGAGGAGAAAATGTCTGTATGGGCATTCTTGTGGTCATGAGCAGAACAGTTGCCATACCAACCTGTGATGTATCCAGAAAGGATGCTTTCTATGGTGCACTGATGAAAATTGGTCAGGATCAATGAGGACATTCCAAATTTATTGGAATGGAGGAAGTAGAGGTTCTAGTGAGCTTTCTTGGCTGCGGCATCAATGTAGTTGGACCAAAACAGGCTATTGCTGATATGCACTCCTAGGAATATAAAGTTCTCAATCCTCTTGACCTTAGCACCATTGATCTAAGCAGGATCCCCTTCCTGAAGTCGATAACCAACTCTTCTGCTCTGCTGAAATTTTATTTTTTTATTTAATTTATTTATTGAGGGAATATATAGTGTGTGTGTGTGTGTGTGTGTGTGTGTGTGTGTGTGTGTGTCTGTCTGTCTGTCTATATATATATATAGTAGCGCAACTGACAGTGAAGCAAAAATTGACCAAAAGGTTGGCTGAAATTCCTACTGCAGAATTGAATCTGTCATGCAGAACTGGGCAGGTAGCCCTGAAGCATTTTATCTGAAGTTTACTTCAAGGACAAACATTTCACTTGTGTAACATGTCAGCCAAACTATGCACAAAAAAACAGATTTACATCAATGTGTTTAGCTCCATCCATAACAGGTATCTACTGGCGTGAATATTGGTGGAAACACTTGCTAAACAAATTTGAGTCTGATGATAAACTATACTGAAACCTCCTCCCATCAAATCACCTTTTTTGTGTTATCATTGGGTGTTAAATATCCTTTTTTTGAGTAAACAGGATGGGAGGTGGTGCAATCAAAAGGGAAGGTTGTGTTCATCAAATTATCATGAGTGGGATTCTATAAGTGTTAAGAGAGAGGAAGGTGTGTGTGTGTGTGTGTGTGTGTGTGTATGTGTGTGTGTGCATGTGTGTGTGTGCGTGTGCGTGTGTGAAAGAGAGAGAGAAAGAAAAGCAGCTGCAGTTAAAGGCACAAATAAATGGACTCCATGCATGAAGTCCTAGGTAGAATAATATGGATGCTTGACATGATGAGTTCTATCTAAAATTATCTAAAGTTAGAGAATAAGTAATAATTAGAGACAAAAGCGTACCTTACAAGGCAACTACAAGCAAGGTTGACCCCCTGTTGGGAGAGAAAGGCCAGCTGTTGTATCCATGGGTTAAAATATATATGGTAGAACTTACAGAAGTCTTGTTAAAGTACAACTGTTTGTAACGTTGTATATCCTATCTTTGGTAATGTTGTGTAATATTACTTGTGGTATTTGTTAGGGTTTTTAATAGATTGAATTCTGAGTTGTGCTACTCTGTGTGTCTTACCTGGTTTTATCCATCTGCATGGGTTCAGACCAAACTCAGGGAAAAGCAGACATAAAATGAAATTACTGACACCATTGATTTCAGCATTGCCAAGGTACTTAGTTAACTTCTCGTGTGTTGTCAAGATCAGTCACTCTCATTTCACCTCTGTAATTCATGTTTCAGTCAAGGGTACAATGAGGTCTGGAGCTGGGTGCTTCTGGCAAAACCAAGCTCAGTATCAGTATTGGCAACTAAGAAAGCAACATCAACAGCAGCTTCCATCATTTTGCTGATGTTTGAGAGCAGGCTGATTGAGCAGAAAATTGCCTGTTTGGAATTGGTCCGCTTTTAGTGAAGTAGGGCATTTCTGAGCAACTTTCCACATTGTTGAGTAGATACCATTAGTGGAGCTGTACTGGAACAATGTGGACAAAGGGACAGCTGATTCTGGAGTAAAAGTTTTCATTACTACAGTTAGGGTTATGTTTCTCCCCATGGATTTTGCTGTACTAAGTTAATTCAATTGGGTGGAATCTCAGGGGGATGTTGAGGTGGACCGCCTACTCAGCATTTCTGGCTGATCACGGTTGTGAATGCTTCAGTCAAGTCTTTAGAGTTCAACATGCTGGCCAAAACTGAAGATGGAGATGTCCTTGGAGCCTCCTTCTCCAAATAGCTGTCTAATTATTTACCATCATTCAGAAAGAGATGAGATAGAAATACTGAACTTATATTTGATAGTGTGGGCATATTACTTTTGCTGTTTAATGAAAGTCTTGTGTTGCCAAGTTGTCACCTTATTTTTAGATCTGACCATGCTGCTCCCAGTATGTCCTAAAGCTCTGCTTTAAATATACCCAATTCCTTGGCCTCCACAGCCATCTATGGCAATGAATTCCACAGATTCACCGTTCCCTGGCTAAAGAAATTCCTCTTCATCTCTGTTCTAAAGGGATATTCTTCTATTCTGAGGCCGTGTCCTTTGGTCCTTGACTCTCCCATTGTCTGAAACATCCTCAGCATGCCCACTCTTTCTAGCCTTTCACTATTCAGTAGGTTTCAATGAGATCCTCTTCAGTCTCCTAAACTCCTGCAAGTGCAGGCCCAAAGCCACAAAGTACTCCTGATGCATTAACCCTTTAATTCCTGGGATGATTCTGGTGAACCTCCTCAGGACCCTCACCAGTGCCAACACATCTGCTCTTGGACAAGGGGCCCCAAACTGTTCACAGTACTTTAAGTGCGGTCTAACCAATGGCTTATAAAGCCTCAGTATCACATCCTTGCTTTTATATTCTAGTCCTCTGGAAATGAATGCTAACATTGCATTTGCCTTCCTAACCACCGACTCAACCAGCGAGTTAAACCTTAGGGAATCCTGGACAAGGAATCACAAGTCCCTTTGCATCTCCGATTTCTGAATTTACTCCGTTTAGAAGACCATTATTCCTTCGACCAATGTGCACTTCCTTACACTGTATTCCATTTGCCACTTCTTTGCCCATTCTCCTAATCTGTCAAAGTCCTTCTGCAGGCTCCCTGCGTTCTCGACACTACCTGGCCCTCCACTTATCTTGGCATCTTCAGCAAACTTGGCTACAAAACCATCAGGTGACCAATTCCAAGCTGGTGTTGCCGAGTGACGTGTCACGGGAGACAGAACATCAGGATTTCACAGTGGCGAATATATGGACGGAGGTCTCTGTAGTCTCTCTCTTTCTCCTGATGGTGGGAGAGTTTCCTGTCGATTCTCGGGTCAGAGAAACTCAGAATAAAAGTGAGACAGGAGACTGTAAAATAGAAACAGTATACCTCACTGTCCCTTGTTAGTGAGGGATAGAGCCTGTGGCACGTTGAACTGAAGGGTAAACAATAGTTCTTGCTGACTGCAGATCACAGTCCCTCTTTGGGGCACTTTGCTGTTGCTTGGTGGGCGGCGGGCAATGACGCGTTTTGCTGAAATGGGTAAGGGGGAGGGGAGGTTGACACATTGATGCTTGCTGCTGCTTGTGCGGAGGAGGGGCAGAGGGGGCTTTGGAGTTCTGATGTTTTTCAGTCATTCATTCTTTTGGGGGTCTGTTTTTTGTGGATGTCTGTGAAAGCAAGGTTGTACATTGTATACATTCTCTGATAATAAACAGAACCATTTAAACATGTTTGTATTCTAGATTTTCAGCAGTGACACAGGATTTTATTTTCTTTTTTTTCTGAGAAAGCTGCTCAAATAAAACCAAGTCATATAATACAGATCTCCCTGCGAGATAGCCTTGAAACTTATGAGGGTTGGTGACAAAGAATTTCCAACTCCATTGACAAAGTTTTTGACTTACATTAAAGGTATGTTCTTGTTTTATATTTGGACATGAAGAAAAACAAGTAGTGATATGCTTACTTTAGCCATTTCATTACTGGAGATGGCAATACCAGCTGGTCATCACTTCCAATTAATTGTGTTAGTGATACAGTGCTCATGCTGTGTCAGTGCGGCTTTATTACATCAACGTAATTTCCCAGCGTCATGCATTTTTCTGAAACTCAGGTGATTTATGTGTTATGAACTGCATTTAATATTAACTTCCAACAATAAAGATTTTTGCCTGCATCTATAAAAGTTTGCCTGAGTAACCAGCCAAATACAGAATCAGAAAGGGTTCTAGCTGCCCTTTGAAGAATGATTCATGAAACATTAATATTCTTGACAAAACACAGGACAAGGAAGCAAGTTTATCTTTGAAAGAGAAACAACTCCCACACCAGACTTCATATTGTCCAGGAAGAGATTTGTTCTCTCTCTGTTATTATATATGAGGGAAGACCAGCAGTAAATCACAAGCAGGAGAAAGTCTGCAGATGCTGGAAATCCAAAGCAACGCACAGAAAATGCAGGAGGAACTCAGCAGGCCGGGCCAGGAAGAAGGTGAGGGGAGGGGCGGGGTAGCAGAGGAAGAAGTACAAGGTGGCAGGTGATAGTTGAAATCAGGAGGGGGAGGGCGTGAAGTAGAGAGCAGTGATATGATTTAAAAACAACTGTATCAGCACATTTAAAAAGGAATTTTGTCTCCTGACTGATTGGGGCTAATGAAGCCTAAACTTTACATCCACCACCCCCCCGCCCCCCGCAGGTTTTAACTTTTCTGATTATTAAATGTGTGAATATGTTTGCTCAACATTCACCAGGCTGACAAAGAGTCTGGGAGAACATAAAGCTGACGACACACACCAGGGTTGCAGTCTACAGGGCCTGCGTCCTCAGCACACTGCTTTACGGCAGCGAGACCTGGAGCCTCTACTCCAGACAAGAGTGGCATCTCAACGCCTTCCACCCTCGCAGCCTGAGACTCATCCTGGTCATCAAGTGGGTGGACCGAGTCACCAATAATGAGTTCCTGGCCCGCGCCCAGGTACCCAGATACCCAGCCTCGTCACCCTGCTCCAACAACGCTGTCTCCGCTGGCTAGGCCACGTACACCGCATGTCAGACGGGAGGATCCCAAAAGACCTGCTGTATGGGGAACTGGCCTCCGGCAAGAGAGCACAAGGGCGGCCCCATCTTCACTTCAAAGACGTTTGCAAGAGAGACATGAAGTCACTGAACATGAACGTCGAGAGGTGGGAGGACATATCAAGCGATTGCTTTCACTAGAGACTGGAATTACGCAGAGGTCTAAAAAGAGGAGAATAGAAGCCGAGGCTTGCTGCTGAAGAAAAGCGCACTCACTGAAAAAGCAGCAGCAAGACAACACTGGAGGACAGCACCTACAAGTGCAGTCGCTGCAGCCGAGACTGTCACTCCCGTGTGGGCCTCTACAGCCACAACAGACGCTGCTCTACCAACACAGACTGAAGCAAGACTTTCCAGGCACAGATCCATGGTCTTGCAAGACTAACAGATGCCACCCAATGTTTTAGTCCTGTGGGGATCCACTCTGCTTCAATCAAGCCGGTGTTAGGGGAGGGGATGATGGTGGGGGTGGGAATAGATGGGAATATGGGAGAATAATACGGAATACATATGAATGGGTGCTTGTTGGTCAGCATGGATTTAGTAGGCCAAATGGCCTGTTTCCATCCATGACTCTGTTGCACTACTTCCCGGCTCTGGCTGCAAGTAATCCATGTGTGCGTTGGATCAATAGGATCACTTCTAGGTTTATAGTCCATTCATCCTCAATACTGACGTTGTATGGAAGACACAAATAACCTGCTGCCTCCGTGGCCTCTCAGACTCTGGCTGTGAGAACTTCTGTCCATGTGCAGCCCCCAGTGGTCCTATTTATAATGCTAATCCTTTGCAAGGAAGGTTATCAATCAGCAGCCTTCTTCACAGCAAAAAAAAAGTGTTTGTGCAGTTCTGCTTTTAAAACCAAGAGAAAAGGAGTTAAATAATAAGATTGCTGCTCAGCATGGGGCCATCTCTGAGCTCACCTAGGTTAAGCCAGGCTGGAGTTTAGTCCTGGGACCTGGCTACCTCATAATATTGATGTGCCTGTTTTTAATGCCAGTGGTACTAAACCTGATTCTGACTCTGGCTGAAACCTCCTGATTCTCTAGTTGGGTCAGTCAGGCTGAGCAGTGGACTAGTTAAACTATCCATCTCTCAATTAGTGTCAGCCACTTGCTCTGCCATAAAGTTGCAGAATTATTCAGCATGGAACTAGGTGCTTTGGCCTATGGAGTCCATGCCAGGCATTAAGCACCCATTTGCACCAATCCTACATTAATCCCACTTTATTCTCCCCACTCTATCACCAACTTTCCCTCGATCCTACAACTTGCTCCCACACCTGAGCTGTAAGTTACAGTGGCCAATTAGCACTTCTGTGGAATGAGGTGGGAGACTGGAGCACTCAGAGGAAATACTTGTGGTCGCACAAACTCCATGCAGAGCGCGCCTGGGTGTCTGAAGCCGTCTGATAGCTGCTCTGTTAGCTGTGTCGCTGCACTACCATCAGACCAAACACAATGAGTGGCATAGCAGTGGCCAGAACTCAGTTCTGACCTCCAGTGTTATCTCCGAAGCATTTAGACATTCTTCCTGTGACCCTATCTTCAGTGCTCCAGTTTCCTTCCTCATCCCAAAGATCCAGTATTCTTCAGATTAATTGGTTGCTGCATTGCCTCTATCACGAAGGTCAGGGGTTCCCAACCTAGGGCCCTCACACCCTTTGCTTAATGGTATTAGTCCATGGCATAAAAAAAGTTGGGAACCCCCTGATGTAGGGGAAGAGCAAAAGAATGGGGCTTGTACTGCATGAGGGACATTCCTGCATGGCATGAAGTGGGGGTGTGGCATTGCTGGGATTGATGGAAGAGCCACCATAGACTCAATGGGCAGAATGGCATGATGTGACAATATGAAAACTATGAAACAAGCATTGAGTGGCTGCACTTCTCAACACAAAGCAAGGGACTGTGTTTCCAAATAGATGCCTATTCATACCTGTGTTTTATTTATCCTCATGTTCAAATGAAGCTGATTGAGGAACAGCAGTGTGTTCTCCAATCAACCCCTTTACAATGTTATACTGCAAGTGCACATGATGATCCCAGCTTCCGAATTGCAGAACAGTGTGAATGCTGGAGACCCAACAGAGAGCACTACCTATCAAAGAGGAAGAATGCTTCAGTTTGTCAAACTGTGAATCATAGATAAAAGAATAATGATTTGATTTGATTTAAAAGCAAGTGGTTTGTCACTTTTCAGACAATAAGTGCTACAGAAAGTTCTGCTGTTACCCTGCACTATTCCTTTGGACCCATTGCATTATTCCCTTATCCGCTCTCACACCTTTCTGTCTGCACCAGTTCAGAGAAGGTTCTCTTGCTTAATTTCTAGGATGCAGGAATTGGCTCGTGACGAAGGGCACTTACCCAGTGGAGTTCAAAGTAGGTGGAAGCAATCCTCTCGAAGTTAAAAGTATTCTGAGAGGACTGCCAAGAGGATGCCGAGACCTGGGTCTGTGAGTCTCAGCAAATCTGCTAGAGAAGTTGAAGGTCCAACGTCCTCGAGTCTGAGTCCACAGGAAGCTGGAGACCAGAGCTTGCCTGTCCTGGGGGCTAGAGGACTGGTGGGTGGGAGGGAGGTACGAGGAGTGTTTTGCTGTTATTGTTGTTACTGTTGACCTGTTCTTGTTGTCATTGCCTGTGGATAAGGTGAACATGCTATGCTGGCGCAGGAACGTGTGGTGACGATTGTGGGTTTTCCCCAGCACACTGTATGCTTCGATGTACATGAGATAAATAATGCATCTGAATCTGACAATGTCTCCTCTCATGCAAAAGTCCAGAACCAGTACTTTTATTTTAGTATAAGAGCTCGCTCATTGAAGTGGAGAGGATATGAGGAGGAATTTCTTCTCTCAAAGGGTCATGAACCTCCAGAGCTCCTTATCCTTAAAGCTATGGAAACCGAGAGCTTTTATCTCTGTGGAACTTAGCAGTTAATGGGAATTTATTGAACAGTTGAGCGCACTCCAGAGGCTGAATGGCCTATTCCAGCCTTTGTTCCTTCTCTCCTGTTCAAGGCATGTTGCTCTTTAGTCCCAACATGCATAGTAAGGCCACAGTAACTGTTTTTATCTTTCAGTAAGGAGGTGGGCTACAGGCCCTCTGCTCACTTATTCCATGTTTTCTTTCTGTAGATGCTAAAGGAGGGTTTGGGGATCACTTTGCCCCAGGATCTGTACATTGTCCCACTCTCTTCAGAGGTACAACCACCTGACCTGCTGAGAGTGGAGTGAAGAAATGAGCAAAGGGTTTGGGTTGCTAGTTTGGGGACCATGAAATGGTCCAGCAAGGCCAAAGCTTCACCAGCTCTGGTGCTGCGAGTCAAACTGAACTCCCCTCTTGCTGCCTGCCCGCAGCTCACAAGATGCTCGGGGCAGGCACCCATAAATTGCCTGAAGACAGTGACATTTCAGCAGGAGATCTAGTTATACTTTGCTGGAGTGCAAAGACTCTTCTGCCACTGGCTTGGCCCTTGATAGGAATGAATCCCCACTCCGTCTGACCATACGCTTCAGTGTTCATTGAAAAAAAAGGGAGACAGAGGACCAGAGTAGGTGCCACCTCTCCAGAACTCACATCGTCCTGTGATTCCAAACCAGTCCTCTTACCCAGATTGAAATAAAACCCTAACAACAGGAATTCTGCAGATGCTGGAAATTCAAGCAACACACATCAAAGTTGCTGGTGAACGCAGCAGGCCAGGCAGCATCTCTAGGAAGAGGTACAGTCGACGTTTCAGGCCGAGCCCCTTCGTCAGGACTAACTGAAGGAAGAGTTAGCAAGAGATTTGAAAGTGGGAGGGAGAGGGGGAGATCCAAAATGATAGGAGAAGACAGGAGGGGGAGGGATGGAGCCAAGAGCTGGACAGGTGATTGGCAAAGGGGGTATGAGAGGATCATGGGACAGGAGGCCCGGAGAGAAAGACAAGTGGGGGGGGAACCCAGAGGATGGGAAAGGGGTGTAGTCAGAGGAACAGAGGGAGAAAAAGGCAAGTGAGAGAAAGAATGTGCTGTGATAGCGAGTCTAAGTCAAAATGTGGTCGAAAAGTTGAAGAGCCGAAGAAATTACAGATGGGGAGCAGTGAGAGATGGTTTCACTGAACTCCCGTTGAAGAGAGGATCTAAACGAAGAAATTACAGATGGGGAGCAGTGAGAGATGGTTTCACTGAACTCCCGTCGAAGAGAGGATCTAAACACCTTATATTCCGTCTGGGTAGCCTCCAACCTGATGGCATGAACATTGACTTCTCTAACTCCCGCTAATGCCCCACCTCCCCCTCGTATCCCATCCGTTATTTATTTTTATACACACGTTCTTTCTCTTACTCTCCTTTTTCTCCCTCTGTCCCTCTGACTATACCCCTTGCCCATCATCTGGGTTCCCCGCCCACTTGTCTTTCTCCCCGGGCCTCCTGTCCCATGATCCTCTCATATCCCCTTTGCCAATCACCTGTCCAGCTCTTGGCTCCATCCCTCCCCCTCCTGTCTTCTATCATTTTGGATCTCCCCCTCCCCCTCCCACTTTCAAATCCCTTACTCACTCTTCCTTCAGTTAGTCCTGACAAAGGGTCTCGGCCTGAAACGTCGACTGCACCTCTTCCTAGAGATGCTGCTTGGCCTGCTGCATTCACCAGCAACTTTGATGTGTGTTGCTTGAAATAAAATCCTGTCTGTTAATACCAATGGGTATCTGGTAGAGTGATACACTAGGGATTATGTACCATGCAGCTTTGATTACCTCACTGCATGTAGCTCAGACTTCACACCAAGATGTAACAGTGGCACAGATAAATGTTTTAAAAATATGAAAACTGCCCCGTGTGCACCACCCATGCTTAGGAGATGATTAAAGGTGATTTAAGTTTTTTGGGGGAAGCACAACCTTTCTCTTGACCATTGGGTGTATTCATCCGACACTTAGAGCCCATGCTCAATCTCACACCTCTACACAAGAAGAAGAGTCTCTTCCGGAACTGTCGACTGTTTATTCATTTCCATAGATTCTGCCTGACCTGCTGAGTTCCTCCAGCATTTTGTGTATGTTCCTCTCCACGAGAGCTGACTGTGATTACCTAACTGCAGGCAGCTCAGACTTCACACCAAGATGTAACAATGCACAAAAATTTTTTTTAAAAATGTGCTCTCCAACTCCTCATCAAAACTTAAGTGTCATACTGTCACTGGGATATTGCAAACAAGCAGAAAGGGCTCAACCAGTAAAGTTGAACTTTCACTGTGGTCATGAAGAATGCACAAGCACTGTATGAGTTCTTAACAGTAACTGTTATATTTTGAAATTCTCCTTGGATAGGGAAACCATCATGAATGGATAAAGTTCCTTGTAACCACAGTGTAGAACTGGGATGGCCAACCTATGGTGCTTGCATCAAAAGTGGAGCATTGGATGACTAGTATTGCACCCCAGTGATAATAATAAAAGAGTAAGCCTACTCATGCAAAAAGTATTAACCAAAAATGGATTTGTAGAAAAAAAAAATCTATAACAGGAATTCAAGTAGCTTAGAGCTAGAAATGGGTTTTACTGAGAATAAATCTAAAACTTAGCAATTATTTTTAGCGATTTTATTATTTCGTGCACATCTTTTGGCAAATGTTATCTTCTTTCACATTAAACTGTTTTCAATTAAAAAAATGTTCAATGAGTCAAACTAGGAAAGAAGGACTTTTGTTCTGCAGTCGTTCCATAACTGTTCAATACAAGTTTGATACTTGTTTGAGCCTGAGGCGCCGGGCGTCTGCACCAACAGTGCGTCGCAGGTTTTTGCCTGTCAGTTTACAAATGACGCTTGTGTGCTACGGAGTTGGCCTTTGTTTGTCCTTTGTGAACATTTGCAGTTTTGTACTTTTTCAAAAGTTAAGCCTGTTTTTATATTCAGTTACCCAGCACAGTGCAAAAGAAAATGAGCAAAAGAAAAGCAGAAAGTGATAGTAAAAATTTGGTGACGACAGAAGCGTCCTACGAAATTGCTTTAGCGTTGACCAAAAAACTGAAGTCTTTCTCTGATGGAGAAGAAATTGTTAAGCCTCATCTCCAAATATTTGCAAGATGTTTTGGTGATAAAAATATTGAAAGGAAAGTAGAAGAAATTGCTCTGTCGAAGCAAACAGTTACGAGATGCACCGAAGAATTCTGTCATGATGTATCTGAGCAACTGAAAGACCTCGTCCGTGCTTGTACTTTCTTTTCTTTAGCTTTGGACGAATCTGCTGACATATGTGACGTAGCCCAGTTAAGCATTTTTATAAGAGAAATTGATGATAATTTTAGCGTCTTTGTCTTGAGTTGCTTCATGGAAAAACAAGAGGATCAGACATATTTGACAAAGTAAAATCGTGCCTAGAAAATCTACAACTAGATTCTAGTAAACTCATCGGTGTTTGTACTGACGGAGCACCGTCAATGATAGGTACAACCACTGGGACTACAACTTTGCTTGAAGACTTTTTACATCATCCTAAAATATCATTGCATTATACACCAAGAGTCACTGTGTGGAAAAACTTTAAATTTGCAGCATGTTATGTTACTGGTTGTGAAATGCGTGAATAAAATTAGAGCAAGAGGATTAAGCAGATGAGAATTCAGAGATTATTGTGAAATGTTAGATTTGGAATATGGCAATCTTGTCCTTCATTGTGAGGTGAGCTGGCTTTCTAGAGGACAGGTTTTGAGTAGATTTTGGAAGCTGAAAAATACTCTTCATAATTTTCTGGAAGAGAAAAATGAGTAGGCTGAGGAAAGAGCCCTTTAATGTGATAACAACTGGCTATTTGATTTAGCATTTTTAGTTGATGTTACCAGCCATCTTAATGATCTAAATTTGAAACTCCAGGGCAAGAACAAATTGTTTCCTAGCTTAGTAAATGATATCAATGCATTCAAGATGAAGTTAAAACTGTTCAACTCTCAGTTAGAAAATGAGGATTTGAGCCAGTTTCCGCACTTAAAAGAGCAGAGTGAATGTGCTGAAGATAATGGCAATTTTAGAAAATATATTGAAAAAATCAGGTTATTGCAAGAGTCATTTGAAAGTCGTTTTCATGATTTTGCTAAAGAAGAAGACTGCATACTTGCATTTACAAAACCCATTTTCATTTAGTGAACAAAAAATCATGAAGATGCCTAGTAATATACAAATGGAGCTTACTGACTTGAAAACAAATTCATTATTGAACATGAAATTTGATGAGCTTCCCTCAGTCCCAAATGCTTCTGACATGATTAACTTCTGATGATCATTACCCTGTGAACATTTTCCAGAACTAAGAAAATTTGCCCAGAGTTATATCTGTCATTTCAGAACGACATACAGATGTGAACAAGCATTTTCAGCCGTGAAATTGAATGAAAACAAAACGAGGTCACGATTGACTGATTCAAATTTGAAGAATTCTCTGCTGCTCTCAGTAACCAATTTAACTCCAAGCATTAAAATCTTAGCGAAATTAAAACAGACTCAAAAGTCTCATTAAGGTAAGTAATGTTTATCTTGTTTTTATATTAAATCAATATATCATGTAAAAATGTTAAATATGTCTATATTAACATATTTTACAAGATTTGAATGGGGGTACAAGAGTTGTATGGCACATCTGAACTCGTGCGTGAAAAAATTGACACATGGAATGTAAAAGGTTGGCCACCCCTGGTGTAGAAGATAGTTAATTGTGATCTAGCAATGCAGTGGCTTTTTAAAATTATAGAATGTGGTTCAACTTTAGAGCATACTATTCCTCTATTAAGGTACATCTTAATATTTTGTCAATGAGAAATGGAAAGAACATGGTTCTGCCGGTGTTCACTTTCTACCATCTTTCTCTGTAGGTTCTCTTTCCAACATTCTAACAATTTGTTCCTTTACCTGTTGCTTAAACTTGCCTTAAATACAGTGGTAGTGGCCTTTCATCCAGATTCACCTGCAAGAGATTACTTGGAAGTATAGCAGGTATTTTAATACACAAAGCAAGATCCCACCAACAACAAATGCCAGTTCGGTTAATTCACAGTGAAGGGTGAGGGAAGAATAGCCCATGAAGCTGAAGTCCATGAGGGAAGTTACCTTAATTGCTATCGTCCGGTAGCACTCACATCAACAGTGATGAAGTGCTTTGAGAGGTTGGTCATGACTAGACTGAGCCTCAGCAAGGACCTGGACCCATTGTAATTTGCCTATCTCCACAATGGGTCAACAGCAGATGCAATCTCAATGGCTCTCCACATGACTTTAGACCACCTGGACAATACAAACACCTATGTCAGGATGCTGTTCATCGACTATAGCTCAGCCTTCAATACCATCATTCCCACAATCCTGATTGAGAAATTACAGAACCTGGGCCTCTGTACCTCCCTCTGCAATTGGATCTTCGACTTCTTAACTGGAAGACCACAATCTGTGCAGATTGGTAATAACATATCCTCCTCATTGATGATCAACACTGGCGCACCTCAGGGGTGTGTGCTTAGCCCACTGCTCTACTCTCTGTATACACATGACTGTGTGGCTAGGCACAGCTCAAATACCATCTATAAATTTGCTGATGATACAACCATTGTTGGTAGAATTTCAGATGGAGACGAGAGGGCATACCGGAGTGACATATGCCAACTAGTGGAGTGGTGCCACAGCAACAACCTTGCACTCAACATCAGTAAGACGAAAGAGTTGATTGTGAACTTCAGGAAGGGTAAGATGAAGGAACACACACCAATCCTCATTGAGAGATCAGAAGTGGAGAGAGTGACCAGCTCCAAGTTCCTGGGTGTCAAGATCCCTGAGGACCTAACCTGGTTGCAACGTATCGATGCGGTTATAAAGAAGGCAAGACAGCGACTATACTTCATTAGGAGTTTGAAGAAATTTGGTATGTCAACAAATACACTCAAAAACTTCTATAGATGTACCGTGGAGAGCATTCTGACAGGCTGCATCAGTATCTGGTATGGAGGGGCTACTGCACAGGACCAAAAGAAACTGCAGAGGGTTGTAAATCTAGTCGGCTCCATCTTGGGTACTAGCCTACAAAGTACTCAGGACATCTTCAAGGAGTGGTGTCTCAGAAAGGCAGCGTCCATTATTAGGGATTTCCAGAACCCAGGGCATGCCGTTTTCTTACTGTTACCATCAGGCAGGAGGTACAGAAACCTGAAGGCACAAACTCAGCGATTCAGGAACAGCTTCTTCCCCTCTGCCATCTGATTCCTAAATGAGCATTGAACCCATGAACACTACCTCACTTTTTTAACATATATTCTGTTTTTTGCACAGTTTTTAATCTATTCAATATACGTGTACTGTAATCGATTTACTTATTTAATTATTATTATTATTATTTAATTTTTTTTCCTTCTTCTTCTTCTATATTATGTATTGCATTGAACTGCTGCTGGTAAGTTAACAAATTTCACGGCACATGTCAGTGGTAATAAACCTGGTTCTGATTCTGATTCTGAAGAGAATTTTTTACTCCCTTAAATGAAATAAAGAAAAGAAGCATTGATTTAAACAGTGATGTTCACCACTTTCAGCAGTCCAAAGGTACTTGAGTGATTTTTAAATGTGGTAGGTGTTGAGATGTAGAAATAATAACTTACTAAGCTTTAAGTACATTGAAGTTCCAGCAAGGTTGTACAGTAACATCTCTCTCAAAGGACAGCACTTTAAACATTGCTGAGAACAACATAGCCCATTCAACACCATTTACTGGAAATGTGAGATATTACAGTCATACTGAGGGGAAGTGGAAACACAGTCACCCTCCATTATGATGCAGCCTGTCACCTTCAATTGCTAAACAATAATATTTTTCTACAGTAGGTGAGACATAACTGCTGTGAATTCTGCACCAGTTTTGTAGTCATAACGAGGATGGAGATGATGGAAATAAACAGTTGGTTTCAGTGTGGGTGGGGCGTTAAGTGGGACAGGGCAAGTGGAAGGAACAATAAGTGGTTTTTGCTTCTTGGTGCTCTTGCGTTCCCTCTTCATCCAGTGCAAAAGTCTAGGTACAATGGCGTGACAAACTGGGTCTCTATTTTCCAAGGGTAAACCTACAAGCAATAGGGGGATAGCCAATTGGAAATGAACTATATGAAGTTTTGTTCTTTTTCTGATTCTCTTCTTCACCAACATTTTATTCCCGCCCACCCCACCCCCCCCGCAACCTCCTTGATACTGACAGCTCCCCTCTAAGTGTCAGTACTGCATGTAAGTGCTGTGAACATTGCAACAAATCCTGGTTGCCAACTAACCCATGTATGTGGAGAATTCCAAACTGGGCAAAGTCAGAGGTCCTGCTCTCCATTCCAGAGCATCTCACTGAGACAAACTGCTTCAAATGAAGGATGAAGTTAAGGGCTGGGATAAGTGAGAGGCAAGGTTCTCACGCGAGGCACGCAGAATGCTGGAGGAACTCAGCAGGTCAGAGAGCATCTCTGGGGATGAATAAATATTCGACATTTTGGGCCGAGACCCTTCTTCAGGACTGGAAAGGAAGGGAGAAGATGCCAGAATAAAAAGGTTGGTGGAGGGGAAGGAGGATAGCTCGAGGTCTTACCTAAAGCTAGGTGGGTAGGTAAGTAAAGGGCTGGAGAGGAAGGAATCTGATAGGAGAGGAGAGTAGACCATAGGAAAAAGGGGAGCAGGAGGGGCACTAGGGGGTGGTAATAGGCAGGCAAGAGGAGGTAAGGGGCTAGAGTGGAGAATAGAAGTGAAGAGGAAGAGGGAAAGATTTATTTTCCCAAGAGAAATCAATATTCCTGCCATCAGGTTGGAAGCTACCCAGATGGAATATGAGGCGTTCATCCTGAGGGCAGCCTCATCGTGGGACAAGAAGAGACCATGGAATGGGAATGGGAATTGAAATTAAAAAGTTTGGTTAGCGGGAAGTTGCACTTTTGGTGGATGGAGTGGAGGTGCTCGATGTAGTGGTCCATCAATTTACGACGGGTCCCACCAATGTAGAGGAGGCCACATCAGGAGCTCTGGACACAATGGATGACCCCAGCAGTGTTGCCTCACCTGGAAGGACTGTTTGGGACCCTGAATGGAAGTGAGAGAGGAGGTGTATAAACTGGTGTAGCACTTTGGCTGCTTGCAAGGATCAGAGCAGCAAGGGAGATTAGTGGGGAGGAACGAATAGACAAAGGAATCACAGAGGGGGTGATCCCTGCAGAAGGTGGAGGAGGGGGGTAATTAAAGATGTATTTGGTGGTAGGATCCTTTTGGAAATGGTAAAAGTACAGAGAATGATGTGTTGAATGCAGAGGCTCATGGGGTGGTAGGTAAGGACAAGAGGAACTTTCTTGCTGTTAAGGCAGCAGGAAGATGAGGTGAGAGGGATGTTCAGGAAATGGAGGAGATGTTGGTGATGGCAGTATCAATGGTGGTGGTAGGGAAACACCATTCTTTGAAGAAGGAGGACATCTCTGATGTCCTGGAAAGGAAAGCCTCATCCTGCGGTGGAGACAAAGGAACTGAGAAAAGGGAATAGTATTTTTACAGGAGACAGGGAAGGCAGAGGTATAGTCAAGATAGCCATGGGAATCGGTAGGTTTATAAATATGTCGGTTGACATTTTGTCTCCAGAGATAGAGACAGAGAAATTGAGGAAGGTGAGCAAGGTGTCAGAAATGGACCAAGTGAACTTAAGGGCAGGTTGGAAGTTAGAGGCAAAGTTGGTGAAACTGACGAGCTCAGCATGGGTGCATGAAGCAGCACCAATGCAGTCGCCAAGGTAGTGGAGCAAGAGTTAAGAGCATTACTGCGGAATTCTTGCAACATGGACTGCTCTACATAGCCATAAAAAAAGGCAGGCATAGCTGGGGCCGAGGTGGGTGCCCATGGCAACCCCCCAAGTCTAGAGAAATTAGGAGGAGCCAGAGGAAAAACTGTTGACGGTGAGGACCTGCTGTAGCAGGTGAAGGAGGGTTGTGGTGGAGGGAAACTGGTTGAAAGCCAGACGGAGGAGGGTGATGGTGGAGGGGAAGTGGTTGATGAGTCAGTTCTCATGCCATCTCATATGAACTCATGTCACCTTGTTATAAGGTCTTGCAAATGACATTAAATTTGCACTTGTAAGGATCAAGGCATTTATCTTACAATGGTCCATAAATTGTTATTTGATATAAGCTGATATTTCATGAAGTCTGCTTCTTAAGCTATCCCTTGGGACAGAAGATGACTTCAATAACTGATTTCTTTTAAAAGCAGAGAGTACTAGGATGTGTCTTTATACTACTCAGATTGATTAAGTTGTAACAAATGGCACGGGGTGGTGATGGGGGTGGAAATAGTAATGCCATTGTCAGCAGGAGAGATGAGACAATTCAAGATTGCTTTAAGCTTTCTTTGCTCCTGCCCTTTGCTGATCTCTGAGTGCTCACACCACTGGGGTGGGCCAGCAGGTGGAGCATTTGACCATCAATGTTACATTTACCATTCAAAATCCAAGGAAGTTTGTCAGTCAATCATCGAAGGTCAATATTCAACAGACAATAAATTACCATGATAGATGTTAATACTCTTTTTATCTTTTCCTCTGTTGAATTCTGAAATAAAGGTAGCTTATTTTAAGCAACTTAATCCAGATGAGTACTTTAGAAATTCATCATATTTGCCGGTTTGAAACGATCGAAATAATTAACTTATTTCACTTGTTCATGTTGATTTAGATCTCTAAACTGCTCAACCTTCATTAAAACAATCAACAAAAAGACTAGGAAAAAGTCAAAATCAGTTTCATTCTTAAAGGGAATCTATATATCATTGAGTGTATTTTAATCAACCAATCCTCTGAAAAACAGCACTGAATCAAAATATGATTACGTGTTTATTAATTAACAATAAGTAGAGGTGGTAATCTGAGTTTCCCATGTAGCCTGCACCTCTGTTAGCCACTGCACAGTCAAATAATGCCAAAAACATTCCCTCTCATTAGTCATTAAACCAGATTCTGCCAACTTTTTGAGCAATTTGTAGTAACTCTGTCTCTTAAGGAGATGGTTGACACTTTGTCAGCTATGGAGTTCTGCACTGCAAGAAGGTGTAATCAATCCCATGATGTGTTAAAATAAAATCGGTGTCCTAATTAAGCTACAATTTACCTGATTATTGAATGGCCTTGCCATATGCAAATTAGATGCTGTGCATCCAGAGTATACCACCCAGGAATATTTTGTTAAAACAAAATCCCACTGGCAGCACACACTAAGTGAATTGTCTTCCCTGTTATTGTTCAGCCCTTTTCATCATAAATCCTTGTCTAGAAATTTTCTTCATTGTAAGCCCATTGGGTCTCAGTAACATCACTGGGATCACCCATTGGTTAATGCCAGTGGGCAATATCCATAGCTTTCTGTATGGCCTAGCCACCCACAGCAATGTTGCTTTCAGGTTTGTAAGGACGGTTTTGGGGATAGACAGGCGATTGCCTTAAGGTTTAGGGACAGGGATGTGGGGGAATTAGAGGCCAGGGCAAAGTCTAATTCTCTCTTCATTTTGCTTGCATATATTTCCCTGAAGCCTCTTTGCACCCTCCTCCCACTTACGTTGCGATTGAGCTTCATATTATCACCAAACCTAGATATATTGATGATATTCCTTCATGCAATTCACAGATACAGGTTGCAAACAGACAGGAGCTCAGCACCGATCCCTGTTGTACCTCTAGTCATAAGCTGCCAAATCAAAAATAAGCTGTTTGTTTCTACTCTGTTTTCAGGTAATTTGTCTAGTAACAACAGTGATTTTCCTTTGCAGACTAATTGTGGCAGCTGGATATGCAATGACAAGTCAGGTATGAAGGTGAGATGGGAAGCAAGGAATGATATCCTTACTGTATATGGTCATCATTATTATAATTATGTGACGGGGACAATCATGGCCTTTGACCATGACTGTTCTCGGCAAATTTTACTACAGAAGTGGTTTTCCATTGTCTTCTTCTGCACAGTGTCTTTACAAGACAGGTGACCCCAGCCATTATCAATACTCTTCAGAGATTGTGTGCCTGTCATCAGTGGTCACATAACCAGGACTTGAGACATACACCAGCTGCTCCTACAAGCATCCACCACCTGCTCCCATTACTGCATGTGACCCTGATCAAGGACACTAACAGATACTACCCTTGCCCAAGGGTGACCTGCTGCTAGCAGAGGAAAGGAGCACTTTACACCTCCTTTGGTAGATACTTTAGCTCCACCCACCACCCACTTTATATGATAGCTATTTCATTTAAAGCGCAAACACTCAGATCTAACTCCAGATAAATTAGTGCAAATAGCTCTTATTTTATGTGTTGTTGAATATGATTTAAAATAATTACATTTTTACTAGTTAGATCAGACCTCACAATCGTGTATAATTAGAGGTCTCACTCACAAATGACAAGGGTGGCACTCAACCGAATGTTAACCAGAGCGACAAGTGTGCTTCAGTGTTAATATTAAACAAGCGTGCTGACGGCTGGGATTCTGGAACAGCTGAGCTGGAGGGACCGGTTCGCAGAGTTTTAGCAGGAATATCCTACCTGGACACCCTCACAAGGATGATTAAATCGGGGTTGGTAACAAATGCACCTTCATGGATGAAGGTGTTATTTTTTAAACAGTATTCTGGCGAACTGCCGATTAGCTGTCTCCCTTCACCGTCCGATTGAAGTAAGTATCTGCTGAGATGACTGAAGGAATGAAGGAGAGGGGGAGAGAGAGAGAGTCATGAAGAAGTTCAGAAGCACATTTGGTCAAGCTGCTGCCCCCAAATCTAGACATTTGTTGCTGTGTGTGTGATGGTGTGGGTTTCCTCCGTGTGCCTCAGGTTCCTCCTACATCACAAGGACATGAGGATTAGTAGCTGGCTAACCAAATTGCTTCCAATTCCCATGGTTGCCGAACCAAGAACGAGAGGACATAGGTTTAGGGTGGGAATGGAGAGATTTACTATGACTCTGACAGGCAATGTCTTTACCCACAAGGTGATAGATGTATGGAATGAGTTACCAGAGGAAGTGATTGAGGCAGGTATATTAACAACATTTTAAAGCCATTTGGATAGGAAAGGTCTAGAGGTATATGGGCCACGTGCAGGCCAATGACAGCAGCTTCGATGGAAAACTTGGTTTTGTAGATCATTTGGCCCAAGCAGCCTGCTTCCATGCTGTTTGGCTCTATGACTCTCAGTAGTAGATGTGTGGTAAAACCTGAAGGGAGCTGATGTTAACGTGAGGAGAATGAAACAGGCTAGTTTAGGGTGAGTGGAAAAGGCTGTTTATGACTTTGTGGGCTGAGGGGCCTGTTTCTCTGCTGTACAGCTCCATGTATCTGTGGCATTATAGGGAAGAATTAAGTTGAATTGAATTGACTTTATTACTTACATCCTTCATATACTTGAGGAGTAAAAATCTTTATCTTACATCGCCGTCTAATTGTGCAATGTGCAATTTATAGTAATTTACAATAAATAGTATGTACAACAGATAGTCAATATAACATAGAAATACAGTTGTGTCAGCATGAATTAATCAGTCTGATGGCCTGGTGGAAGAAGCTGTCCCGGAGCCTGTTGGTCCTGGTTTTTATGTTGCAGTACTGTTTCCCGGATGGTAGCAGCTGAAACAGTTTGTGGTTGGGGTGACACGTGTCTCTAATGAACCTTCGGGCCCTTTTTACACACCTGTCTTTGTAAATGTCCTGAATAGTGGGAGGTTTGCAGATGCGCTGGGCTGTCTGCACCACTCTCCAGCAGAGTCCTGCAATTGGGGGAAGTGCAGTTCCCATAGCAGACAGTGATGCAGCCAGTCAGGATGCTCTCAGTTGTGCCCCGTTAGAATGTTCTTAGGATTTGAGGGCCCACACCAAACGTCTTCAATCATCTGAGGTAAAAGAGGCACCATTGTGCGTCTTTCACCACACAGCCAGTATGTACAGATCACGAGAGATCCTCGGTGATGTTTTGCTGAGGAACTTAAAGCCGTTCACCCTCTTGACTCCAGATCCATTGATAGCAATTGGGGCTAGCTGTCTCCATTCTTCCTGTAGTCCACAATCAGCTCCTTTGTTTTTGCGACATTGGGAGAGAGGTCGTTTTCTTGACACCACTGTGTCAGAATGATAACCTCTTTTCTGTAGGCTGCCTCATTATTATTTGAGATTAGGCCAATCAGTGTAGTGTCGTCGGCAAATTAAATTTGCAGACTGGAGCTGTGGGTGGCGACGCAGTCATGAGTACACAGTAAGTAAAGAGCGGGGGGGGGGCTTCGGACACATCCCTGAGGGGCACTTGTGTTGAGGGTCAGAGAGGCAGAGGTGAGGGAGCCCACTCTTACTACCTGCCGGTGATCTGAAAGGAAATCCAGGATCCAGCTACACAAGGCAGGGTGAAGGCTGAGGTCTCTGAGCTTCTTGTCAAGCCTGGAGGGAATTATGGTGTTGAATGCTGAGTAGTCCAAAAACAGATTTCTCACATAAGCATCCCTCTTCTCCAGATGTGTAAGGACAGTGTGTAGGTCTCCTCAGGGGCTCAGTGTTGGTAACATCAAATTGAGTGGAAAAAGGATTTAGCTCGTCTGGGAGAGAGGCAGCAAAGGTGGAATCTCCACTGTGTTTAGCTTTGAAGTCTGCGCTGGTGTGCAGACCTTGCCATAAGCTGCATGTGTTGTTGGTGGAGAGTTGAGCCTGAATCTTGTCTCTGTAGTGTTTCACTGCCTCGATGACTTTGCACAGATCGTAGCTGCATTTCTTGGATAGACCCTGACCAATTACTGGGGGACAACATCCTCGATGCACTTCTGGATGAAACTCGTGACCCCATCCGTGAACTCGGAGACATCCTCATCATGGAAGACATTCCAGTCGATGTCATCGAAGCAGTTCTGCAGCATGGAGGCTGATTAGTCAGACCAACAGTGGACGGTTCTGAATATGACCACCTCTTGTTTCAGTTTCTGCCTGCACGTCGGCTGCAGCAAGATGGAGGAATGATCTGATTTTCCAAATGGAGGGTGGAGGAGCACTTTGTAAGCATTGCAGAAGGGAGAGTAGCGGTGGTCGAGTATACTATCTCCCCGTGTGCTCTCGTGGATGTGTTGACAAAACTTCGGAGAGACTTTAGTCAGCGATGCTCTATTGAAGTTTCCAGCAATAATGAAGGCAGCCTGTGGGTGTGCAGTCTCAGGGTGCTGATGGTCTCGTACACTTCCTTGAGAGCCAGGTCAGGATCAGTCTGCGGAGGAATATACACAGCTGTGACGGTAACAGCCGTGAACTCCCTCGGCAGCTAGAGAGCTCTACACAACAGCACCAGGTACTCCAGATCTGGGGATCAAAAGGATATGAGGGTATGCATGTTCCGGGGGGGGGGGGGGGGGGCGGTGGTACACCAGGCATTTCTGACCATAAAGCATATCTCTCCTTCTTTACTCTTCCCAGAGAGGTTTTCACACAGGGAGAACTCTGAGGGCTCGATGGCATGATCCGGTACCTCCTCCATCAGCCAGGTCTACAACGAGACACAAAATGTCACATTCCTTTACTTCCCACTGGTAGGAGATTCTGGCTCTCAGTTCGCACAGCATATTGTCCAGGGAGTGAGCATTAGCCAGGAGTATGCTAGGGAGCAGTGGTTGATTAGCACACCATCTCAACCTCACCAGTACGCTGGCCCTTTTCCCTCGCCTCCGACGCCTCTTCCGAGGTCGCAGTGGTGTAGTAGGTGAGCCTCCCATTGATCATGCAAGCAGAGGTTCCCAGTGTAGAAAAGGTGGCACATAGTGGGTAAATGGGTAGTGAGTCCATTGTTCATGAATTAAGGCACACTTGTGTTACAATCAGCCTCTGATGAAGCAATTTAAGCAAATTCCATTTGTACCGTCTTACTGCAACACAAGTCATAGGGTCGATGACAAACGGATCCACTTCAGAATAGTTGAGAGCCAGAATTCCAGCTCTTCTGCAGTAGTGAGAGTATGCGTTGGTGATTATAAGCAATGGAGTGCTGGCTGGCTGTCTCGGTGGATGGCAGTGAACGCAGGCCTGAGGCAATGGAACGTAAAGCTGAAATTGGAGAACACAGGTCAGAGATTAGAGAGGGAAGTAAAGTTAACTTGTCAGGCCCTTGTATCAGAGCAGGACCCACCAGGTGCTGAGTCCATCTCCATTGCCCAGAGATGAATGGTGCCTGTGTGGGTGCCTTCAACACACGATGTATGCTGAGCCAATGGGCATTACATTCATCAAGGTCCAAGGCCCAGGGTGATAGTGCACCACTGCAAAGGCCTTGCTTTGGTACGTTTCCTCGGTGTGAAGGGTACAAAGACAATCAGGGGGCTGTGATGTATGGTGACAGGGTGGGAATTGGTAAAGAAGCTGGGACGGCAGAGTAAAGAAGGAAATTAGGGATTGGGGTGGAAGGGATTTAATGTCAATGGCCTAGGAAGCAGAGGAGGGCCAAGCCCAAAACATAGGAGGTGGGGATTGGTTTCAAGGGTTCAGAATAAAAATTGGGCTGAAAGGTTGTTTGAAAGTGTTGGGGAGTTGGTAGGGTGATTAGTGTCATCAATAGATAGACAAAGTAGACAAATTCATAAACGTAATCCTCTTCGTCTGGGAGCAATAAAGTAACTTCTCTTTATGCAAGGCCTAAACACACCTCTCAAGCACAAAGAAGCTGTTCAAGTATTTGAGTACTCTGGGCTCCCAACAGTAAATGCTGGATGCAGCCTTCAAATTTACAGTAGATGCCACTATGCACAGCTGAGCTCCTCTATAAATGAATGTGTCAGGTAAATGGAGGATCCAGAAGGAAAGAGGGTGATGTAGAATCTTTAAAAGACTCCTAGACAGGCACATGGGTATCGGAAAATGGAAAATGTAGGAGGGAAGGATTAGATTATTCTTAGAGTAGGTTATAAGGTTGGCACAAAATCGTGGGCCAAAGAGCTTGTAATGTGCTGTAATGTTCTATAATGAATGTTCTAAAATCATAAAACTTTGTGCAACATGAACATTGAATGGTTTTTTAAAATTGATTTTGGAGCTTCTCAAAAATGATGGCCATCAATCCATTGAAGTGGAATTTAAAGTCGACAGGAAGAAGAAGAAAATGGTTGGTACATTAATCTTTCTGTTGAGGTCCTGAAGCAAGAGCATGATATGAAAAATATAAGATTTCTTAATTGCAGATGAATCCTTGCTATTATATATGTTTCACTGGAAGTTACAAGACCAGGCACTTTATGCAATTTTCAGTCCAATTTTCCCAATTTTCTTTTCTTCAGTTCTGAAATTTAATTTACAAGCAGCAGTTTATGTGTCATCTATCCTTTCCACACAGAAATTTGTTTCAAACAAGAGCTCTGCTACCACCTCAATTTTGTTCCTGGTCGTTCGCTTACACTCCCACTGGTATCCAACTGTCAGCAACAGATGGAGCTTTCAAATGCATTTCCATTCACTCCTGCAGTCTCCCCATCTGTTTTCCTGGTTATGCAATTTCAGTTCAAAAGAATTTTGCAGATATTAATTAGCTCCACCCTTACCCCCCACTCCTAACTCCCTGCTGGTCACTAATAGCCTGGGATACGAGTATGTTTGTGATATTTAACTGATTTCTTGGCATGTCCCTTTAAAGAAACTTGCTGCTCAAGGGTTCCAGTTAAATCCAATTTTTTGCTACCTCTTAATGACTTACACAAAGGCAAGTAGAGGTTATTGCATATAGGTGAATAGAAAAGACCAAAACACATTGGTTTCTTATTCTTTAAGATCGCTTTTTTATTGGTGTAATGGGTTTCTGCTTTTTATGTTACTGCGTAGCTAATTAAAATGGCTTCTTCATTACGTTATAATTAAAATGGCTTCTTTGTTATGTTAACTGCCGAGAAAGTTCTCCCACTAGCAGCTTGTTTGGGTTATGTTATCGATAAGAGAGCAAACGAATCAGTTGGGACAGATGTTATTCTTTCTTGTGTGTCTGTAAGTTATTGTGATGCACGGGTTTTTGGGCAGAAGGCGCGATGGAGAAAGAGAGAATGGACAAGGTGCTGTGAGTTTGCTGACAGGGTCGGACCCCGAACAGGAGTCCAAGGTCAAGGGTCTTCGGCGAGGAGAGGAGACGGAGACAGACTCGTGTGGAGCGTCTGGTCGACCACCGTGGTTGGTCCCAGGCGGCAGGTTGAGGTGGTCAGAGGGGATCAGATGGTGAAGAGAGGATCGTTACTAGAGCTCCAACTGTTGTGCACGAAGAGATTGAACTTTGATAAGTGTGGCGCCTTTTATTTTCCTTTTATATTTTATCTCTATTAATTATATAGTTCCAGTAATATCTATAAAGTGTAATCATTTAATCGCATTTGGTGTATTGTCTGTTATTTGGCAGGGTGGGGTTCATCACACAGCATCCACACAAACTTAATTACCCAGTTTGGCGGGGCCAAGGGCTGTTTCCCTAGATGACAGCGAACTGAGCGACCCTGAGGCTTACCGGGGGGGGAGGGCTACACTAGTAGTATTAGAGCGATGGCATAACATATCCACGGTGTTTATTACCTGTCCAGGCATAGATCTCAGAGATGTCCTGAAGTGAAGCTACTGCAGGTAGTGTTAGAAAGTGGAAATAGAACATAGCTCTGTTCATTAGGTTTGTTGAGAGAGTTACCTGTTAGCAGTAAGGCAGGGGATTTATTTTTGGTACACTCTCAGCAAATCCTGATACTTACCCCTGCAAACAGAAGAGGTGCTATACCTGCCGATTCACCTCCTCCCTCACCTCCATTCAGGGCCCCAACCAGTCCTTACAGGTGAGGCAGAATTTCACCTGCAAAGCTGTAGACATCGTCTATTGTCTTCAGTGCTCCCAAAGCGGTCTCCTCCACATTGGTGAGACCTGACAAAAATTGGGGGAATTGTTTTGTCAAGCACCTTGGTTTCATCCACAAAAAGCAGGATTTCCCATTGGCCAACCATTTTTTTATCCCAATCCCTATTCTCATTCCGCCACATTGATCCACGGCCTCCTCTTCTGTCATGATGAGGCCACTCTCAGGTTGGAGGAGCAGCAGCTCATATTTCATACGGGTAGCCTCTAACCTGATGGCGTGACCATTGATTTCTCCAGGTTCTGGTAATTTTCCCCTTACCCTTACCCTTACTCTCTTCTTCAATTCTTCTGGCCCCCATCTTACCTCTTCTCTTCTTCTCACCTGCCTATCACTTCCCCCTGGTGTCCCTCCTCCTTCCCTTTCACCCATGGTCCACTCTCTTCTCCTATTAGATTCCTTCTTCTTCAGCCCTTTACCTCTTCTACCTATCACCTACCAGCTTCTTACTTCATCCCTCCTCCTCCACCCACCTACCTTTCCCTATCATCTCATACCCTGTACTCCTTGCCTTCCTCCCACCCTCCCACCTTCTTATCCTGGCTTCTTCCCCCTTCCATTCCAGTCCTAATGAAGGATCTCATCCTGAAATACCCACGGTTTATTCATTTCCATAGATGCTGCCAGACCTGTTAAGTTTCTCCAGTAGTTTGTGTGTGTTGCACTAGCAAATAACATTTTCTTTTCCATTATAGTGGATAAAATAAACATCAGTTACTTAAATGTACATATTTTCCTGGTATTCAACTTTATGACATAAACAAACAGAAAGACAATGGCTATAACCATTTAGGCTACTTTACAAAATATTGGTCTCTTTATTTGATTTTGACTTTGTGGAAAAAAAAGTCATTGCTTGAAATTCAGCTCAAAACAGTTCTAAAGTTCACATGATAATATGCTTGATGCCTTTAGGAAAAACAAACTCATCGTTGTTGTGACAGCCTGAGGAATGACAAGGTGTGCTGTGCAGATTAACAAGGGTGAATCATGTTTGTGCACATTGCCGGTCCTTGCTGCAGCACAAAATGCTGAGAATTGCAATGGTTCATTCGGCTGCCAATGCAAATAAAATATCAAAGTCCAGCTCAAGCTTTTCATGGAGCCTGTGACTGAAGATCCAAGATTCAAGATTTAAAGTTGTTTATTGACATTCTTCAGTACACGAGTTTAAAGGAGAATGAAATAGTTTTTACTTCATACCTGATGAAGCATAAAAAACACAACAAGCATGAAAAACACTGTAAAAAACAAAAAAACGCAATAAATATAAATACTGCGGGGTGTCAAGGCAGCGCAACGCGTGCTGTTACAGCTCAGGCATTAGAGTAAGGAGTTCACAGTACGCTGTATCTGTGAATAAATAAACACACACACACACACACAGACTATTATTTATTCATTTACAAATACAGCATGGCACAGGCTCTTCTGGCCCAACAAGCAGCACCGCCCAACAACCCACATATTTAAACTTAGCCCAGTCGCAAGAATCGGATGCGGGGACGGCTTTGTCGACCACTCTGGCTTCATTCTCAGAAAGCAGCATTACCCGGTGGCCAGCCATTTTAATTCCTATCCCCATTCCCACTCCAACATGTCAGCCCATTCTCTCCACTTCTGACGCAATGAAGCCACTCTCAGGATGGAGGAGAAACAGCTCATATTCTCTCTCCAACATGATGGCATGAACATTGGTTTCTCATTCTGGAATTTTCCCCTCCCCCTTCCCTCTTCTTCCTGACCTGCCTATCACCTCCCCCTGGTGCCCCTCCTCTTTCTGTTTCTCCCATGGCGCACTTTCCTCTCCTACCTGATTCCTTCTTCTCCAGTTCTTTGCCTTTTCTACCTACTACCTCATAGTTTCTTGCTCCATCTCCCCTCCCCCACCCACCTGGTTCACCTATCACCTTCTAGCTTGTCTTCATTCCCCTCAAAGCAGAGATATGAGAACAATCCTTCTAGTAAAATTAATTAACCTAACGCCAGCTACTTCTGTGACTGTTACTGAAAAGGCAAATGATCTCCCTCTGTAAAGGACTTTGCATAAAAGGGGAGTGCAGGGATTTTGAAAAGAAATTTTGTGGGAGAACCAACAGGAATGAAGCAGATCTGCCAAAACACCAATGCTGTGGCAGCAAGCTGATTAATTAGAAGTGTGGGTTGTCTGTGGAGAGAAGTCGGAGGGATAAAGGTGTGAAGAGATGATGAGTGACTAACCAGAAGTGGCCCCACTCATAAGCTGGACTTTATTGGTTCAAGAAATAGCTCCAATGAGACTGGTTATCTAATCAGCATCGTGACCTGTGAGCTTACTCTGCCAATATTTCCCACATTACCACATGATTGCACACTTCAGCAGTATTTAATTGTTTGTAAAAAACTTTGCGATGTCTTGAGGTCAGAAAAGGCAATGTATGGTGGCCTGTCTTTATGTTCCCCTCCAGCAGAGAAGTGCTGGAAGACATCAAGGAGTCAATGATTAACATTGGAGCCAAAGTATTTATTTATTTATTTATTGAACTATGGAGTGTGGGCACGTGGCCAAGTGGTTAAGGCATTGGACTAGTGACCTGAAGGTCGTGAGTTCGAGCCCCAGCCGAGGGAATGTGTTGTGTCCTTGAGCAAGGCACTTAAACACACATTGCTCTGCAACGACACTGGTGCCAAGCTGTATGGGTCCTAATGCCCTTCCCTTGGACAGCATTGGTGTCGTGCAGGGGGGGAGTCTTGCAGCATGGGCAACTGCTGGTCTTCCATACAACTTTGCCCAGGCCTGCGCCCTGGAGAGTGAAGACTTTCCAGGCGCAGATCCATAGTCTCGCAAGACTAACGGATGCCTTTATGGAGTGGAATAGTCCCTTACAGCCCTTCAAATCACGCCGGCCAGCAATCCCCCAATTTAATCCTAGTCTAATTACAACACAATTTACAGTGAGAGGGAACTGCAGCACCCATGCAATCACAGGGAGAGCATAAAAACTCCTTCCGGGCAGCAGTGGGAATTGAACCCAACTGCTCGTACTGTAAAGTGTTGTGCTAACTACTACCCTTTCCCTCCCCTTGATACAGAAGTTAAAGTGAAAAGCTTGGAATCACATCTTCCACTCCAACCTTACTAGGTCTCTCATGGGTTAAAATTTTAAACTATTGCACAATCCCCTTTAGATCTTGCTGCGAAAAGTAGCCGATAAAGTAAGAATTTTGTGACCAGGATGTCAATGCCTTGTAAGGAGTAGAGATCTGAGTCAGAGAGAATAACAAAGTCTATTTGTACTCAATAATAAAGGCAAGGTCAAGTTAATGTCAAGCAAGTTGCACAACGCAAGTAAGATTGTCATGATGTCATCATTTGCTTCATGTGTGCGGCTTGATGAAAGTTAATGTCCTTTGTACTCCAGAGATATTGCTTGCAATTATTTGTGACCTAACCATTAATGAGGAAAAGTCAAGGCAAAGGAAAGCATGCTTAGTGAAGCTTGCACACTTTATTTCGGTTTTTGTCGGTAACAAAAGCAAACAATAACAAAAGTAAGAGTTGGGTGCTGGATGGTCAGAGAGTCACAGAGATGAAGGAGATTTCTGAGCTGGAAAAGCATTGGAAACCAAGGAACACACAAAAAAGTTGTTGGTGAACGCAGCAGGCCAGGCAGCATCTCTAGGAAGAGGTACAGTCGACGTTTCAGGCCGAGACCCTTTGTCAGGACTAGGAAAACAAGGGCTGCAATTGAAAAGGACATTGTTTAACTATGAGACAAAATTTAGAAACCTGGAGATTTTAGAGCACGCTCAAAACCCTGATCAAAGAGATAGTTTCCAAGGAGCAAAGAGCAAACATGATCAAGAGAGGAAATTCCACAGCCTGGGGCCTGAAGGCAAGGCTGACAATGGTGTGATCACTTTTTCAGGGATGACCCAATGTGAATCTGAGGAGCAATGGGATTTCAGCAGGTCATACAGCCCAGAAGAGACTGGTGAGATAGAAAAGTGTACAAGGAGTGCTCAAAGTGAGTTAGGGCACAGAAACAACCCTGTGGCAGCTGTCTGCTTTTTCATACCATACCCAACCATCCAGCATTCACCAGTACTAATCCCACCCCAATCCTCTTTTTACTCTCCCCATACTCCCATCAAATCTCGCTCCCCCACTCCACTCCAACAGCCCCACCGGATCCTGCCACTCACCTACACGCCAGGAGTTTACCAAACACAGTCACAATTTTAGTATTTGGGATTTAACTGGAGCACCTGGTGGAAACCCACGTGACTACAGGGAGATTGTGCAAACTCACTCAACACAGACAGCACTGGAGGTTGAGATGGAACCCAGGTCACTGGCACTGTGAGACAGCAACAGCACTGTGCTGTCTGCTGTGTATGGCCTCATGATTACAGCTAGCAGCACAGATGCAGTCTGCAGATGTCAGTTCATTGAGGCTGTAAGGCAGCTGTTGATGTAGCTGTGTTACTGTACCGACTTAAGTTTGACCATGTTTTTAGATTTACTGTCCCGATGCAGTGTTAACCATACAGTAACTTTCAGTGCTTGATCTCCTTCAGCTGAATTAACCGAACAATGAAAGAAACTTTTTTTTGAAACAAAAATACCCCAAGAAGAGGTTGGTCTGTGGAATCAAAACAAACCAGTCAACAAGTTACAAGATTTATAGCATAGGCATAAAGGCTTCTCAAGGGCATCTAGCCTGTGAGACATCAATAATTTGGATCCAAGTCATTATGCATAAGGCAGATGCTGTCAGTCTAATAGCAATGACTTAAAGTAATCGTGGAAGACACACGAGAGGCCTGTTTCTAAAATGTGCAGCTGAGTATCATTGGAGACTGAGTCCCACAGGGTGAAGTCAAACCCATTGTGGAAAAAGAAACACCCTTCACTTCCAGCTGAGGCTGTAACAGGTTGAAATTAATTCCTTGATGTGAGTATAGGGATACTAAAAGATACAGTAAGTTTTCATTGTTAACATTATTCTTTGAATGATATTAGTTATAATTTTTCTCTATCGCGCACCAGAACCAAAATGACAAAGGAAGCATCTGATTGCATTTTCAAAAAACATGAATTCCTGTTCAGAGAGAGCAAGCAAGCCATTTAATAATCAATTCATCTCAACTGACAAAATCCTAACCTTGTCTCCCTGCTTCAACATGTCTTGTTAGCCTGCTCTCCCTGCTGGATTCAATTCATTTTTTATTCCAGAAGAGAAATGTCCTCAGTTTGGTATCTGTCGCCAGATATATTCGATTCGCCCTTTCACACTGGTTCTTTTCTCCACTGACAGTGTGTCTAGAGAGAAAACCTTACAATATCTCCACAGTAATTGCCAAACAAAATTTCCCATTTATGGAGATATGAGGCCCATGGCCCAAGATGCTGAACTCTGCAAGATGCTGAAAGGAATTAATACGGGTAACAAATGGCAGCGATCATCTGCACTGCCAAAATGACAGCAAGTATTGATGAAGAGAAGGAAACAACCACTTTAAACAGCATCACTGAATTCATCATTATTAATAGCATGAACTCTATTAGATCAAAAGGTTTGTGAAAAAATATGCAGAATGAGCATGAACAGATGTCAGAGCAGGTACGATCCAACCTGTTAATGTCCCCTTCAAAATGGATAATGCCACACAGCTCCTTAGTTTACCTGCATTTGTTCAAGAAAATTTATAAATTCTTTTAAGATGAATTATGTTTGTTTTCTTTAGTTGATTAATATTCTTAGTACTCTCGTTAATTCACTTCTTAAAGGCAACATCCAGCTTCTCAGAGTTAAACATTCTTATATCCTTTTTCCTTTTTGCCTCAGTGGAATAATTTCTTTCTGTATTCTGGAGAAGATAGCTGGAATTACCGTTTGGGTGAAACCAGACTTTACTTGATCTGGCATTGCAGGAGATTAATCATTGATGACTGATGAATACATGATCGGTATTAACTGGAATTGTGCTGGGCTTAAGTGATGAATTCATGAACTCTACTCAAGGGAAACAGACAGTCAAAAGAGAAATCCCACCCACCTCAGACATTCTCTCTTCTTGCCCCCTCCCATTGGGCAGAAGATACAAAAGCCTGAAAACGTATACCAATAGGCTCAAACAGCTTCGATCCCACTTTATAAGTCTATTGAAAGATCCCCCTACTATGATAAGACGGACTCCTGATCTCATGATGTACGCTATCATGGCCTTGCACATTATTGTCTATGTGCACTGCACTTTCTCTGTAACACTTTATTCTGCATTCTGTTATTGTCTTTCCATTATACAACTTCAATGTACTGATGTAGAAATATAGAAACATAGAAACAGGAACATAGAAAACCTACAGCACAATACAGGCCCTTTGGCCCACAAAGTTGTGCTGAACATGTCCCTACCTTAGAAATTACTAGGCTTACCCATAGCCCTCTATTTTTCTAAGCTCCATGAACCTATCCAAAAATCTCTTAAAGGCCCTATCGTATCCACCTCCACCACCGTTGCTGGCAGCCCATTCCATGCATTCACCACTCTCTGCATAAAAAACTTACCCTGACATCTCCTCTGTACCTACTCCCCAGCACCTTAAACCTGTGCCCTCTTGTGGCAGCCAATTCAGCTCTGGGAAAAAGCCTCTGACTATCCACACGATCAATACCTGTCAGCATTTTATACACCTCTATCAGATCACCTCTCATCCTCCGTCACTCCAAGGAGAAAAGACCGAGTTCACTCAACCTGTTTTCATAAGGCATGCTCCCCAATCCAGGCAACATCCTTGTAAATCTCCTCTGCACCCTTTTTATGGTTTCCACATCCTTCCTATAGTGAGGCAACCAGAACTGAGCACAGTACTCCAAGTGCGGTGTGATGAAACGATCCTTATGCATGGCATGCGAAGCAAAGATTTTCATTAGGAGGGAGCACAGTAGCATAACTCTTAGCGTAATGCAATTAATGCTCCAGTGACTTACGCTCAATTCCACTGTTGTCTGAAAGGACTACGTACTGTATGTTCTCCCCAAAACCAGGAGGGTTTCCTCCAGGTTCTCCAGTTTCCTCCCACATTCCAAGGAGGTTAGGGTAGTAAAATGAGTGTAATTAGGAGATGTGTGCTCTTTGAGCCAGAAGATCCTGTTACTGTGCTGTATCTCTAAATAATAAAAAAAATGTGACAATATACACCAGTTTACCAATTTAGATACCAGATGTGGAAGAATGCCATTGCGGGAGAGAATGTTACTCACAGACAAAGAGATAGCTTAGGAATTGGGGAAAGGAATCCAGGTGAACTGTTCAGAACTTGGAGAAGGTAAGATGTGAAAGGTGATTTCCATTACATTTCCTCACCTCAAGCAATGGTCGTTCTGGGTTGGCTGGTAGGATTAGAGGAACCTGAACTATTTCCCATCAGATGGATAGGTGTACCACTGAAGCCCTGAGCAGCATTAAAATCAGAGGATGGGGACCCAACTACACTAGGGAGGCTTTGTTTAGCTGGAACACTGCAGCCTGATTGATAGATAGCACATTCAACAGCATCTTCTGTCAGAGGGCACAGTGATCCATCTAAAAAGCACACTACAGGAATGCAGCCAGACTTCTTCAACACTCACTCTCTATAGCTTGGGGGGGGGGGGGGGGGGGGTGGAATGTGTCACTGTGTAATTGGTTATATCACCCAAAGGGTGATCACCTCCAGGAGGTGACCAAGCTAAGCTGGAACTCTCACTGGGACTGGGGGCTGCCAGGTGATCCGAATGGCAGCGTGGGAGATTGCACCTCAGGATTTGCTGGGATTCGGTAAGGTGGCTCACAGCTTCCTTCTCAGGGGCAACTGGAGAAGTCAATTGCTGGTCCTGCCTCTGATGGACCCTCACCATAAAATGAATGGAGAGAAGGGATGGTCTGCTGTGCCTCTGCCAGATCTATTCAACATGTCAAAATAATGAACACTTTCCAATTTTCAGTGTTGATTTGTTACGTGATAGTAAAAAATATCTGTGCTAGTGACATAATCAATGGAGGCTGACTAGAAACACTTATTGTCTTTTAATTTGTCACTTAGAATGTTTATTTTTTTATCTCTCACTTTTTCCCTCTTCTCCTCATCTGCAATGATATTAACTCCTTCTCAGTTATAAAATAGAGATTATCCAAGACTTATAGTGTATTTCTGTTAGCAGTCATGGGGATTAGTTAAATAGTACTGGGTGAATGGAATTCTAAACATTTATGATATGACTAGAAAACTAACATGTATAAAATAGGGTGGGTGGTTGGGGGAATGCAAAAGCATGCAGTCTTTTTCCCAGTGTTGGGGAATGAAGAACTAGGGGGCATAGGTTTAAGGTGACGGGAGAGAGATTTAGTAAAAAATCAAGGGGCAACTTTTTCACCCAGAGAGTGGTCAGTATAAGGAATGAGCTGCCAGGTGAAGTGGTTGATGGTTGTACATTGACAAGATTTAAAAGACACTCAGACAGGTGCACAGATAGGAAAAGTTTACTTCAACTTCCCTAATACAGACTGGGACTTCCTTAGTGCAAGAGGCTTAGACGTGGCAGGATTTGTTTAACTGCATCCGGGAGGGTTTCTTAAATCAATATGCAGGTAGTCCAACAAGAGAAGGGGCCATATTGGACCTGATAATGGTTAATGAGCTTGGAGAGGTGTCTGACCTTTCGGTAGCAGAACAGACAGTAGTGTTCAGAACTTTAAGTTTTAAAATAGCTATAGATAAGGGTGAAGATGGACCTTGCAGGAGAATATTAAATTGAAGCATAACAAATTACAGGTGTATTAGGCAAGAACTTTGGAGAGTTGTTTGGGAACAGTTGTTTTTGGGCAAGTCAACATTTGACAAGTGCAGGGAGATTAATGACCAAGTATACAGAGTACAGGACATGTACAATGTGTTCTATACAGAAGGAAGGACAAGTTCAGGGAACCTTGGATGGTGAGAGAGGTGGTGAATTTGGTCAAGCAGAGAAAGGAAGCATATGTAAGGTTTAGGAAGCTAAACAGAGCCCTTGAGGATTATAAAGAAGCCAGAAAAGAACCCAAAAAGAGGATTAGGAGAGCCAGAAGGGGCCATAAAAAGTCTATAGCAACTAAGAATAAAGAGGATCGGTATGCATTCTATATATACATCAGGAGCATAAGGATAACCAAGGAGTGGATAGGACTACTCAAGGATAAAGGAGGGAATATGCTGCTTGAGGTGTGGGATATGGTTATGGTCATAAAGAGTACTTTGCATTAGTATTTACCAAGGAGAAGGGCATGGAGGATAGGAAGATCAGAATGGACTGTGAAATGATAACACAGAGGAATTTAAAATTGCAGAACCTCTCCACCTCTGATTTCCCAATGAGGACTGGCTCATGGACCTCTGCCTTCTTCCTCTTGAAGTCAATAATCAGCTCCTTTGTCTTGCTGACATTGAATGAGAGGCTCTTGTTGTTGCTCCACTCAGCCAGGTTTTCAATCTCCTTCCTACATTACATAGAAACATAGAAATCTACAGCACATTACAGGCCCTTCAGCCCACAATGTTGTGCGGACCACATAACCTACTCTAGAAGCTGCCTAGAATTTCCCTATCGCATAGCCCTCTATTTTTCTAAGTTCCATGTACCCTATTGGATCCGCCTCCACCACCTTTGCTAGCAGTGTATTCCACGCACCCACCACTCTCTGTGTGAAAAACTTACCTCTGACATCCCCCTTGTACCTACTTCCAAGCACCTTAAAACTATGCCCCCTTGTGTTAGCCATTTCAGCCCTGGGAAAAAGCCTCTGACTATCCACACAATCAATGCCTCTCATTATCTTTTATACCTCTATCAGGTCACCTCACATCCTCCGTTGCTCCAAGGAGAAAAGGCCAAGTTCACTCAACGTATACTCATAAGGCATGCTCTCCAATCCAGGTAACATCTTTGTAAATCTCCTCTGCACTCTCCCTATAGTATCCACATCCTTCCTGTAATAAGGTGACCAGAACTGAACACTGTACTCTAAGTGAGGTCTAACTAAGGTCTTGTATAGCCGTAACATTACCTCACGGCTCTTGAACTCAAGGTGCTGATTCATCACCAGCTTTGATTCAGCCAATGACAATTGTGTCATCTGCAAAGTTAAATATGGCAGTGGAGCTGTGCTGAACCCCACAGTCATAAGTGTAAAGCGAGTAGAGCAGGGAGCTAAGCACACAGCCTTGCGGTGCACCTGTGCTAATGCAGATTGTAGAGGAGATGTTGTTGTCAATCCAAACTGACTGGGGTCTGCAAGTGAGGAAGTCAAGCATCCAGTTGCACAAAGAGGTATTAAAGCTTATTGATTAGTTTTGAGAGGATGATGGTATTAAATACTGAGCAGTATTTAACGAAGAGCATCCTGATGTATGCATCTTCACTGTCCAGATGTTCCAGGGTTAAGTAGAGCGAATGAAATGGCATCTGATGTTGACTGTTATGTTTTGTAACTACGAAAGATAAAATTAATTGAAATAAAAACCCAGAGCTGGGAATATCTCTGTTTTCACTTTAGCAAGGTGCACCCTTATGATGTGGTGGCATAATGACTTTTACATATAATCCATAATGGATTAGTTAAACAAGCAGAGAATGCTTAATCAAACAATATATTTCAAAGGTTTCAAAGGTAAAGTTAATGTCAGAGAAATGTATACAAAATACATCCTGAAATGCTTTTTCTTCACAACCATCCACGAAAACAGAGGAATGCCCCAAAGAATGAATGACAGTTAAATGTTAGAACCCAAAGTCCCCCCCGCCACAACTCCCCTCCCTCCCGCATGTAAGCGGCAACAAGCAACAATCCCACCTTCCCCCACTGGCAAAAAAAAGCATCAGCACCTGCCACCCAGCACTTAAGCGGGAACAAAGCAACAGCAAAGACACAGACTTGCAGTTACCCCAAAGACTACTTGTTCACCCAGTATTCGAAAGAGGTGTCTCTGTTTTCACAGCGAGAGGGGGAATATAACAAACAACTCGCTGGTTTACGATGTTAAAAGTCCATTGCATCGCTTTTTCCAAGCTCTGAGCCCGAAGATCTCGGGTCTCTGGGCACACAGCCAAAGATCTTCCAGCTCTCACAACACACCAGTCCGGGACTCCGGACCTTCGAGCTGCCCGATTCCAGAGCCCTGAGATCCTAGGCCTCCAAAGGTGAGCTGAACTCTTATGCCGAGCACTTGGTGTGCTGAACAATGGCCAGTTATGAAACCCCGAGAGCGGGCCCCATTCCCGCAAAGAACCAAAGCCTGTGTGTAACTCCATGTCAGGTCTTCAAAAGAACCCTGAAAGGGAAAAATAGAGATATTAAAGATGGAAGTAGAGCTGTTTCTGAAGATGCAAACAAAGGAGTCACCGTTTAGTGCCATCATCACTTTGCTCCGCCCCTCAATTTACAATACTACATTATTCAAATATTACTGAAATATTAAATATACAACATTCCTCCCTGCTTTTTGCTTCTACTGTAGCAAATATTAAGTTGTCCTGTTCAATCTCTTGGCCTCCTGAATAAAAGCCAGGTTCTTGTGGAATGTCCATAAGGTAAAAGGGTTCTTGGCCCCTCAAACTAGTGATGCCATTCCTCCAGAGCCAACTTGATCGTGAGTAGCTCTTTCTTTCTGATGTCGTAGTTCACCTCTGCCGGGGATAGCCACCTGGAGAAGAACACACATGGTGCAGTTTATTGTCTGAAGATGTCCGTTGACACATAAGAACATAAGACCATAAGAAATAAGAGCATGAGTAGGCCATCCGGCCCATCAAGCCTACCCCACCATTCAATAACATCATGGCTGATCTGGCCGTAACCTCAGCTCCATCTACCTGACTTTTCCCCATAACCCTTAATTCCCTTACTATGTAAAAACCTATCTAACTGTTTCTTAAATATATTTAGTGAGGAAGTCTCAACTGCTTCCCTGGGCAGAGAATTCCACAGATTCACCACTCTCTGGGAAAAAGTTTCTCCTCTTCTTCCCTGAATCTTGAGGCAATATCCCCTAGTTCTAGTCTCACCTACCAATGGAAACAACTTTCCTACTTCTATCTTATCTATCCCTTTCAAAATTTTGTATGTTTCTATAAGATCCCCTCTCATTCTTCTGAATTCCAGAGAGTATAGTCCCAAGCGATTCAATCTCTCTTCATAGGTTAACCCCTTCATCCCTGGAATCAACCTGGTGAACCAGCTCTGCACTGCCTCCAAAGCCAGTATATCCTTCCTCAAGTATGGAGACCAGAACTGCACACAGTACTCCAGGTGCGGCCTCACCAGTACCCTGTATGTTTGCACCATGACCTCCCTGATCTTGAATTCAATCCCTCTAGCAATAAAGGCCAATATTCCTTTTGCCTTCTTAATAACCTGCTGTACTTGCAAGCCAGCTTTTTGCGATTCATGAACAACACTGCACCCACTCCAATGTCCGAGACACCCACTTCCACAATGAAGGGAAGGTCCAGGTTAGGTGCAACCGAAATGGGAGCTGTCGTGAACTGCTGCTTGAGCTCCGTAAAGGCAGCCTCTGCTTCAGTAGTCCAAACAAAAGGGCCCGTAGATCTCTTGGTTAGTGCTGTCAGCAGATTCCGCCACTGAGCTGCTTTCTGATGAACTTTCAGTAAAAGTTGGCAAATCCCAGGAATTGTTGGATTTGTTTCACATTGGATGATCATGGCCAATCTCTGACTGCCTGAGTCTTACTAAGGTCCATCTTGACATTGCCATTAGAGATGATGAAACCCAAAAATGAAGTGGCAGTTAGGTGAAATTTGGACTTCTCCAACTTGATATAAAGTCCATGATCAAGAATCTTCTTTAGGATATCTCTGACATGAGCAATGTGCTCCTCCATGGACTTCGAGAAAATTAAAATGTTGTTCAAGTAGATGAAGGCATACTTATGGACAGCATTCTGGAGCACACTGTTTATATAGGCTTGTAAAACTGCTGGCGTGGTCACAAGGTTGAAGGGCATGACCAGGTATTCATAGTGCTCTGTCAATGTTTTGAATGCCATCTTCCACTCATCACCCTCATTTATGCAAAGCAGGTTGTACACAGTCTGCAAGTCTAGCTTCAAGAATACCCGTGCCCCTTGGAGAATCTCGAAGGCAGTGCTCATGAGTGGAAGGGGATAATGATTCTTGACCGTTACGCAGTTCAGCCCTCTATAAACAATGTACACCACAGGCTCCTGTCCTTTTCCTGCACAAAGAAGAAGCAAATACCGGCTGGAGAGGTGGAGAGCCGAATGAGACAAGAGCCTCCTTTATATACGCCTCCATGCAGCTTCCCTCTGGACCTGCGAACATTTATAATCCACCCAACAGAAGACGAGTATCAGGCAACAGATCTATTACACAGTCGTAAGGTTGGTGGGGTGGAAGAGTCGGGGCCTGTCACTTGCTGAAGACCTCTTCCAAATCATTGTTGACAGAAGGGATTCCTACTGGCTTGGAAGCTACAATTACCCCTGAACCTTCCTCCAAGGACAACTCCTGAAGCCCCTTAGGTAGTGGTGGTGATTCCGCAGATCTTGGAGTCTCCTTCGTAGGTTCACAGGAGTTTTTAGTGAAAACAGAGGCCAAATCGAAGTCCAAATCCTCGTCCGTATCCTCAGACATTGGCAGCAAGGCATGACAAATGGTCCTTGTGCTCCTGGGACTAGGCTCCAAGGGTCTCCATTTTGGAGCCTTCCCCTTAGATGAGACCTGGTAACTGGAGCCCTTTGGCTTAGCTGCTAGAGCTCCAGACTGCTTGGGCATCTCCTTGGCTTGCTCCTGAACTGGAGATCCTCTCTTTCTCTAGTTCCAGTGCACCCCTGACTGGATAGGGTCGGGACTTGCACAAGCCTGTTGGCTGGAGCTGGTATGTCTCCCCTTGAAGGTAGGACTGGTTTCTTGAAGGCTTCAAGTTACCACAAACAGAAAGCAAATGGTCTCGGGAGACTCTGGGGCCAGAACACCAAACTGAAGCCTTCTTGCAACAACTGGACCATTCAATGATCCTCCCTTCCTTCCAGTTCACAGAGGGGTTACACTGGAACACCCAAGGGTGCACAAGGATCTGGGGTATGTGAGGAGACTCAATGATCTAGAAACCAATGTTCTCCACATGATCCTCCATCCTCATCCATAAGACCAAAGTCTGCTGCCGGATCTGCCCGAAGAAGCGGACAGCCATCCAAGACAATTGCGGACATGGACTGGTTCACCTTCTGCAGTGGTATGCTGAGTCGACAGGCTGTCCCCAAGTCAGGCAAATTTCCAGCTGCCCCAGAGTACAAAAAGCATTCACCTCTCATTGGTTCTTACTACAGGAGATGTCCGCCCTCAGTGTGACACCTAAATCCATGAGGTTGGGTGTAATGGCTGCTACTGTCACAATCCTCCCAACGTCGAACGGTCCGAATATTTCTCCCGACGGCTGCAGCTTCAGACAACCGGCCAGCAAGTGACCTGCTTCCCCACAGTAATAGCAGCAACCTCGACTCCAATGCCAGAAACTCTCATCAGCGGAGATCCTTATGCAGCCATTTTGCATGGGTTAGACAGGATCCTGAGCAGGAGATGGGCTGGTTATTGTCCAAGGTCAGGGCATGGAACTATGATGCATTGAGGCCGGGCTCAGGCTAACCCTCTTCCACCTCTTGAGGTAGTCCCACCCTCGCTCCGCCAGGTGATTGTTAAGGTGGATGGACTGATCAATCTGAGCATTTAAGTTCTCTACTGGCTCCCCCGAGGTAAAGGCATCTTTTAATTCACCGCAGAATCTGTGGTACAGAGTTACCAAGGCCTTTCCGTTCCAGCCACTCTCTTGGGCCAAAGTCCAAAATTCAGTCGCGCAGTTGGCTGCTGACCGAGTGCCCCAACTGACACGCCTTCATCAGACAGTCCGGTGCTCTGTTTGCTCTGATGGGATGATGGAACATCCTCTTTATGGCGGCCATGAATTCCCCCAAATCTGAGCAAATCTCTGACCTTCGCTCCCAATGTGCGGCGGTCCAAGCCAGCGCTTTCCCAGTCGGGAGAGAGATCGTGAAGGCCACCTCTCTGCACTCCGGGCTGGCTGGAGTCCAAACACCAATCAATAATGAATAAGGAAGCCACGGCAAGAGCCCAGGTCACTGCCGAATCTCTGCGGGGTCAGAAGATGGACAGGCTCTGCAGAGCAACCAACGTCTTCACCCGAGCAACGCTGACTTCCTCCTTGCAATAGTTGGCCAATGGCAGCCTGGATGTAGTGAATCTCCAGGCTCTAACTTGAAATTTTTTTACTGTGGCTAGCCACAGCTGGCAAAAGACTCCAATGCCCTGCTGCGTCCATGTTGGCTCAATCATACTGTGATGACAGGCGTAGACAAGGATGGTTAGACCCCACATGCTGGTGTACCGAGACTAGCATGATACAGGACTGAAATGAAGACAGAGTTCTAAACTAGACACTAGACAAGAATCCAAAACTGAGCTGACAACTGAGCAGTGAACCTCAGTTCAGGTGGTCTTTAAATATTAAATCCTGGTGCCAAAACATGGCTGCCAGTTAGCAGGGCAGCCGGAATCTTTAAAGTGCCGTGCCACCTACCCATACTCCGGAGAGTTAGAACATCTAAATCCCAGAAGCTGGCGTGGTTGGGTGCGTGTCGTAACACAGTCATGCTTTTGAATTCAATCTTGTAATTGTGTCCTCCAAGAAACGGAGCCCATCTCTGTATTTGTGCTGCTGTTGTTAGTGGAACACCCTTCTGTGGAATGAAAATGGACACTAGTGGTTGACGATCAGCAATGAGGGCAAACTCTCAAGTACTGGTTGAAATGTTTTATACCCCAAACCAGACTCAAGCCCTCTCTTATCTTTTTTGTGCGTAATTTTTCTCTGCAGTGGTAAAGGAATGTGATGCAAAGGCTTTGGGGTGTTCACTTCCATCACTCATAACATGTGACATGACTTCACCTACACCATAAGGCGAGGCATCGTAAGCAAGCTTCACTGGACAATCTGGATCATACTGTCGGAATACAGTGTCTGACGTCACCATTTTCTTTGTCTCTTGAAAAGCCACCTCACACTGCTTTGTCCATTGCCATTTCTTCCCAAACTTTAGCAATGTGTTCAAGGAGTGGAGCACAGTAGCCAGGTTGAGCAGGAACCTGTTATAGTAACTGACAAATCCTTAAAAAGGATCACAGCTATGATATGTCCCTTGGCCCTGGGGCATCCACGTCAACTTGAAATTTCTCAGCACATTTGTGTAATGCTTGTGCGTGAATTGTGTGACCACAGTAACTGAAACGTGGTTTGAAGAATACACATCTGTTACGTCTGAGCCCAGAAACTTCTAATCTTTTTAACACTGTACAGAGGTTTTGGAGGTGTTTCTTGTCATCATTACCAGTAACAATGATAACATCCAGGTAACCACCAAGTGCATGGGCAGCCTTGCAGCACCTAGTCCATAGCTTTCTGCTAGAGTGCAGGTGTAGATGCAACTCCAGAAATACAGTAAGCCTAATATGTTGATAAAGCCCTTTGTAACTGTTTATGGTGCAAAACACTTTGGACTCTTCTTCCATCTCCATATGTAGGTAGGCTTCAGCTAAGTCCACTTTGCTGAAAGTTTTGCAAAGATATTCTCTATACTGATCAGAGAGTAGTAACCCACTTTCAGCACTGTGTTGCTTGTGACCTTGAAGTTACCAGAGATCCTAGCAGGTGCATCCTTCTCGGTTATTGGAACCATTGGCTTTGCCCATTGGCTCCACTCACTCTTGGAAAGAATTCCTACAGCCTCCATGCAATCTAGCTCTCCGGCTACTTTAAAGGGAATAGTAGTGGATCTGCTTTGTAAAACATAGGTGTGGCATTTTCATTTAGCACTATTTTACCCTTGATATGTTTGAGTTTTCCTTTGCCATCCTTGAACACTGTTGTAGTATCATCCAGCACCTTTCATAATTCACTTCCAGTTGGCTCTACTGCAGAGGACGTGGCATGCAAATGGTAGACTGAAACCCATCAAGGTTTAGTTGTCTCAACCAATTATGTCTCCACAATGCTAGCCCTCCTGTTTTTACCACATACAAGCCCAATATGGCATGTTGGTTGTTGGATTTAACTGTTATGAATGTCTTTCTCACAGGAGTTATCTTCTCTCCAGTATAATTTCTTAGTTGAATATAAGCAGGCTTTAGTTCAGTAACTTTGAAATATTGTTCAAACCCATTTGTGGATTGACTGAAACAGCCAAGCCGGTATCCAACTCCATTTTAATTAATTTGCTGTTCACTTCCAGTGTAAGCCATATTACTTGTCTGCTGTTAGTTTTCTTTTGTAAATCTCAAGGTTACTCAGTTTCAAGTCACTCTTCTAATAATCAGGTATTTCATCAACAGCGTGCAGGTTACTATCAACTGTTATAAAGTTAAATCAAGCAACATAGGCGACAACAAGACTTCAATTCCAGATGCCTGCTCTCTGGTTTTCACTGTTAAAATATGGAGGAAGCATCACAAACATGCACAGCCCCCGGTGATCTGGTGATTTCAGTCTCTTAGGCCGGCCTGCAAGTAGCCTTCAGGAGGGTGAACGCATGAATAGCATCCGACCCAGACGGGATAGCTAGCTAAGTACTAAAGACTTGTATTGATCAATTGGCTGGAGTGTTCACTGAGGTGTTTAACCTCTCACTTCTGCAGCTTGAGGTACTCACCTGCTTCAATTATACTGGTGCCTAAGAAGAGCGTGGTAACCTGCCTCAATGACTATCATCCAGTATCACTTACATCCACTGTGGTGAAATGCCTTGAGAGAATGGTGATGAAACACATCAACTCCTGCCTGAGAAACAACTTGGATCCACTCTAATCTGCCTGCCGGAGCAACAGGCCCACAGCAGATGCCATCTCACTGGCTCTTCACTCAACCCTGGAACTTCTGGACAGCTAAGATGCATATATCAAGATGTTCTTTATTCACTCCAGAGCATTCAATACCATCACCCCCTCAAAACTAATCAATAAGCTTCAAGACTTTGGCCTTAATACGTCCTTGTGCAATTGGATTCTAGATTCCCTCACTGGCAGACCTCAGTCAGTTCAGATTGGCAACTTCTCCTCCACAATCAGCATAGGTGCACCACAAGACTGTGTGCTTAGCCCCCTGCTCTACTCACTCTACACGTATGACTGTGTGGCCAAGCATAGCTCTGATGCCATATTTAAGTTTACTGCTGACTCCACAGTCATAGGCCGAATCAAAGGTGGTGATGAATTTGCAAACAGGAGGGAAATTGAAAATCTGGCTGAGTGGTGTCATAACAACAACCTCTCATTCAATGTCAGCAAGACCAAGGAAATGATTATAGTCTTCAGGAGAAGGAAACCAGAGGTTCATGAGCCATTCATCATCAGAGGATCAGAGATGGAGAGAGTCAGCAGCTTTAACTTCCTCGGTGTTATGATTTCAAAGTGCCTGTTCTGGATGCAGCTCATAAGTGCAATTATGAAGAAAACACAGCAGCGCCTCTACTTCCTTAGGAGTTTGCAAAGATTTGGCATGATATCTAAATCTTTGTCAGATTTCTATAGATGAGTACTGAAGAGCATTTTGACTGGCTGCATCTGAAGCTGGTATGGAAACACTGATGTCCTTGTACAGAAAATCCTGGAAAATTAGTGGATACAGTCTAGTTCGTTATGGGTAAAACCCTTGCCACCATTGGGCACATCTATACAAAGCATTATTGCAGGGAAGCAACATCCATCATTAAGGATCCCGCCCCCCCACCCCCGCCACACATGACATGCTCTCTTCTCACTGCTGCCATCAGGAAGAAAGTCCAAGAGCCTCAGGACTCATGCCACCAGCTTCTGGAACAATTATTATCCCTTAACAATTAAACTCTTAAACCAAAGTGGATAACTTCACTCAACTTCACTTGCCCAATCTTTCAAATGTTCCCACAACCAATGGACTCACATTCGAAGGACTCTTCATTTCGTGATCTCCATACTTATTGCGTGTTTATTTATTATTGTTATTTATTTCTTTTCATCTTTCATTGATTCTATTGTGGATTTATTGACTTTGCTCACAAGAAAATGAATTTCATGGTTGTATATGGTGACATATTATGTACTTTGATAATAAGTTTACATTGACTTTTGAACTTTGAACTTTGATTAGTGCTCTTTTTGAGAATACTACTCGATTGTTTATCTTTTTCTCTTCCCGGTGCTGTACACTTATTTTTGAACTGCCTGACATGCTCTTTGAATGTGTCCCACTTTGTTGTATTGTTTTGCAAGTTTTCCCTTTAAACATGCATTGGTCTGGTGAATGTGAGTCCCTGCCATAACAGTAACACAATTTATTCAGCTAGGCCTGTTTCTGTTTAGCTGTTCAGACATTGTAATTTAGTTCACACTCACTTTCATTCCTGACTGCAACTCAATTGAGCCTCTGTCTGTTGTTTCCATTGATACAGCTATTTCAACTACACTCTTAAATTTGAGTTGTGCTTCAGTTAGGAGCCATTTTTGAATGCTTTTTTGTAAGATTCCCCAAACTAAATGATTTCTCAGTTCATCATTAAACCTATCACTGAACTGACAATGCTCAGACAATTTCTTCAATTCAGCCACACAAGCTGTAATGGACTCCTCTTCCTTTTGAATCTGCTTATGAAACCTAAAACATTCTGCAATCAACAATGGTTCTAGTTCTAAATGTTACTGAATCTCATTCATGTTATCAGCAAAGCTCATTTTGCCTGATTTGGTTTGAGCAGTCAAACTGCTAAGCAAATAGTATGCTCTCTCACTAATTGCACCCAGTAACACAGACACTCATTTTTCATCAGTTATTCCATTTGCTTTAAAATACTGCTCAATTCACTCAATATACATTATCCAGTTATCTTTTGTGCAATCGAACGCCTCTATCTGTTTGATGTAGCCAGTTATTTCTGTTTTTTCTTTTTATTTATTTATTATTGTCACCCAATACTCACTGTTTATGAACCAGTGAATTTCATCCTTCTCTGCATTTTTTTAATTCAAATGTCCCATTGTGCTTCGGAAGAAAAAAGGCGTGTTGCGCTTTTTTAAACTCGAACATCTCACTCTTTTTCCGAAGCAACCATATGCTGCAAGTTTTTTTACTCGATTGTTTTGCTGAACTTTTTTTTACTCAAATGTTTCCTTTCCTTTTCCGAAGGAAAAAAAACATGCTGTCTGTCAACAGGTAGGTAGTCATTTTGGGTTTGTTTTAAAACTTACTTGTCACCACTGTTATGATTTGTAACTGCAAAACATAAAACTAATCAAAAGAGAAACACAGGGAGACTGGAATAGCATTTCTACTCTCTTTTTACTTCAACAAGCTGCATCCTTATAACAAGGTGGTGACATACGCCATTCACGTACTTTTACATATAACCCATAATAAATTACTTAAACAAACAAAGAATGCCTGATCTGTCGAGAGCCCTACGGCCTGTATGGCGAGCATAGAAGGTTGGCTCTATTTGTTATTTATTGCCTTAACTAGAGTTGATAAGCCCTGGTGCTTTATGTCTAACCTTGTCAGGTTTATTTTGACTGGCTAAGGTTTTCGGTGTACTGTGATTATTTAAAGCGGTCTCTTGATCGCCGCTTATCACGGGATCCTTGTCCTGAGAAGGATTTGTCTCATGGTGCCGCTCGGCTGTTCTGTTAGAATTCCTATGAATAATTTCTGTCTCTACATGGGAGTCTGTCCTTTCTCCACACTAGGGTTCAGTCATTGCCAAATGCACTCTGTGATATAATTAAACAATATACTTAAAATATTACTCATATATCACTGAAATAGTAAATGCACAACATCAGCCTGTTGAGACGGTAAGCAAATTGGAGCAGATTCAATTCGCTCTCAGGCAACAGTTGGTATATTTCATCACCAGCCTTTCAAAGCACTCCATCGCAGTGGACATAAGGAGATGTACATGGCAAGTATTTTTTTAACACAGAGAGTGGTGGGTGCCCTGGAAAACACTTCCAGGGGTGGTGGCGGAAGCAACTACAATCGTGGCATTCAAGCAGCTCGTAGATAGGCACTCAAATGTGCAGAACATTGTGTAAGCAGAAGGAATTAGTTCAGTTGGGCATTTGATTACCAATCTAATTAGTTCAGCATAACATTGTGGTCTGAAGGGTCTGTTCCTGTCTGTACTATTCTGTGCTCTACCTTTAAAGGGATATGGGCCAAATGGATTTCAATGAAACCAGCTTAAATGGAAACTTCAGTCGGCATGGACCAGCTGAGCCAATGGGCCTGTTTCTGTCCTATATGACTCTTAAAGCCAACTAGGCATTCTTGCAAATGACAGATAGATAAAGACGAGCTCCTTCTCCAATCTCCCAAAAATGGTACCCAGTGTTGACATTTGTTAATGCAGTATGAGTTTAGTTACTTATAATTGCCATGAAATAGTAACAAAATTGATTGTTTTGTTTCTGTTTCATGACAATTATAAAGATTATTTGATAAGAATTTATGTGTGGAGTCTCCTGAGCATAAATAATACATCCAAATGGCATACCGCTTTCATTTTGATTTCTTGCACATACATCTTATGCCATTGTTACACTATGTTTCCTTTAACATGTAAAGTGTGGACAGCTACTAATAAATCCTTCCGACCACTATTGTCTTATATGCTGCATTGTGTCAATCTCTAATGCCAAGTTATTTAACAGGTTAAGTAAGAATAAACAATAAGAATATAATGCCCACTTTGACGTAACAAGTGTAGGTCTTCCCAAATAAAGCAAAGTGAGATGTTTTATGTTAAATGAAACATGGTAACACATTTTATTGAAGTTCAAAACCTAAAAAGAAAAATGTGTTAAAAATCTTCGCGTAATTACGTCATCGCGTCAGACCAGCCTCTTAAAATGAAACCCCAACTCAGTGTCGGTGGTTGTGAATTATGTACATTTCTCCCAATTGTGTTACACTACACAGCCCCCACCCCCAAGAATTCACTGAAAACGTCAGTGTGGAGGATTAGCAGGTCATTTCATCACAGCTGGGTCAGGGCAGCGGAATACTCTAAATCTCGGTGGGCTGATTTAAAGGTATCTACCGAAATACATTCAGGATTACCCTTCTTATCTAAGATAAAAGCTGTTTCTTCCTGTTCCAAAACGTGGGATGGGCCACTGTAAGTGGGCCTAAGGGGATGTTGGTGTGCATCATGGCGGACGAAAACAAACAAGGTGGAATGTGGGTCAACAGGAACCCAAAAATGCTTCATGCCATGATGGGAAGTAGGAACAGGTGAAAAGGAATTGAATTTACTGAGCAGGATGGAACGCTGTTGAGAGGCCAACCAGATGGCTGTGGCATCAGGAATGAAATCACCTGGCATTCGTAACGGCTGTCCATATGCCACAGACAACTGCAGGTCCTCTTTTGGAGCTGTTCTGAGCCCCAGCAGGACCCATAGAAGACAATGATACAAACACTCATCAGTCAGGGGAGTCTCCAGAACAGCCCTTAAGGAGTGTTGAAAGCAGCACATAGGCCATTCGGCTATGGGGGATACAGTGTGGTGTGACGTAATCTAATGCCCAGGTTCTGGGCCATCACAGCCCAGAAGTCTGAAATGAACTGGGGACCGCGGTCAGAGGAGATATCAGATGGGGTGCCAAACCCAGCATCCCAGGTGCTGATGAACGCCCGAGCCATGACTGCATCATTCGTTGATGCTAGAGGGATGACCTCTGGCCACCTGGTGGTATGGTCCACCATGGTAAGGAGGTGCAGGAAACCACTGGAGGGGGGAAGAGGACCAATAGGGTCCACATTGACGTGGTCAAACCATTGCTCAGGGACATCAAAAGGCACCAATGGCACCTGAACATGATGGGTAATATTTGTCCACTGGTGCTCCAGTCAGGCGGCAGTCCAATCATGCATGTCCTTTCTGAGGCTGTACCAAACAGACTTTAGTGCAAAGAGTTTGTGGATACAATGGAGCAAGGGGGACAAGTTGAGACATCGCACAGGAGAGAAGTTTCAGCTTTTCTGAACTGAACATCAACTGACCGCAGGCCTGTGACTGCTGTTCGCTAAGTCTGGACCTCTGGGTCAGTAACTTGGTTAGCTGCCATGCTGGCATAGTCAACCCCTCAGCAGCTGGCTGTGAGAGGCAATCAGCTACACTATTACTTTTTCCATTGATAAATTGTATATCAATCGTGAACAATTATATGTAGGCCAGATGGCATTGTTGCCATGCAGACCAAGGGTCTGATATTTTGGCCATTGTGTACACAATGTGCTTGTGGTCAACAAATGACATGAAATGGCGACCCTCCAGAAGAAGACAAAAATGACAGACAACCAGATAGGGACCAAGAAGCTCATGATTAAACATGCTGTACTTCCTTTTGGGGGGGGGCAGAAGTGCCAGCTGAAGAAGGTGAGCAGCTGCCACACACCACCGATTGGCTGTTCGTGCACAGAGCTCACAGCATAGTCTGAGGCGTCAGTAGTAATGGCTACGGGTGCATTGGGGACTGGGAGCGCCCGTGGGGTCACGTTGGAAAGAGCTCATTCAGTATCATAAAAAGCCCTGATCATGTCTGCTGATCAGTCAAGCACTTGATTAGGGGTATTGCCTTTAAGCACACTATACAGGGAGAGCATATGTTTAGCAGCTCGCGGAATAAAGTGGTGGCAGAAATATACCACACCTAAAAACTCCTGTTTTTTTTTGCAGTGCGGGGTGGTGGGAAATTGGCTCCCCCTGATGGGAGACGTTTTGTACGTTCTGAGATGTGATGGCCGAGAAAGTCAATGGTTGACAACCAAAATTGGTATTTAGCAGGGTTAATAATCAACCCGTTTTGTCTTAAGCGCTCAAAATATGTGTGGAACTGAGAAGTATGTTCAGATTTGCGTGACCCCATATTTGGAGACTGTAGTGGAGAATGTGAGCCTGGTGAGGTCTGGGAATTCGCCCAGCAGTTGAGTAAACTCACATGCAGTGGTGCATATGCTTGACAGAGTTGTTGTGGGGAACTTGCTGTGGGAGCAAGGTCACGGCTTAAAGTCCTTGACATCCATTAGCCAGCTGTTCTTAAGATTAACTAACAGTCCTTGGAGACACAGGAAATCAGAACTGAGCAATGGTCTGGCCATTTTAGCTTGGACAAAGTCTCATGTGTAACGTCACCTGTCATGTCCCGTAAATTTGGACATGTATGGAGTAATCGTTCTTGAAAAGGCTAACCACTGGTGTGTTATCTGCAAACTTGACATGGTTTGAGCTGGATCCCGTGATAGAGTCATGCATCAGCAGTGTGCTGAGCACACAGTCTTGGGGAGCGCCAGTACTCAGTGTAATGGGACGAGAGACATAGCTGCCCACATGGATAGACTGTGGACTTACTGTTAAGAAGTCCAGTATCCAATTGCAGAGGGAGGTGCTGAGACCCAGCAAGGACAGTTTCCCCACCAGTTTATGGGGTACGATGGTGTTGAATGCCGAACTGAAGTCTAATAACAGCAGTCTGGCACATGAGACCCCATTTTCCAGGTGGAACAGGACAGAGTGGAGGGCAGAGGCTGCTGTGTCAACAGTGGATCTTTTTGAGTGATTAGTGAACTAGAAAAGGTCCATTGTAGCCAGGAGAAAGGCTTTAATGTGCTCCATGACCAGCTGTTCAAATCATTTCATAATAGTTGATGTTAATGGTACTGGATGATAGTAATTTTTTTTAGATTATAAGGACACTCAGTCCCCTTTTATTGTCATTTAGAAATGCAGGCATGCATTAAGAAATGATACAATGTTCCTCCAGAGCGATATCACAAAAAAAAACAAGACAAACCAAAGACTAATTCAGGCAGGATACTGTTGCATTCTTTGGCAAGGGAATGATGAGCAGAATGTTCACTTGCACAACTGTGTTACACAGAAAGCGTCGTCCTGAAAGGTTATCCGTAATGAACAGTAGACGACCCAGCAGCTGGAATCCACAGTGTTCACAGACCTTTGACGCCCCAATACGCTGGCACGCTGGCACTGTTGAAGCTGCAAAGTGGTCGGCACTTCCTCATGTTCATACCAAAGCAATTATGGTAAAACACAGGCCCAGCATTATCCGTTTCACAGGTGTGGAAATCAGTATGTCAGGGATCTTGCTGACTATGCTTATTGAGGTCGAGAAAGGAGGAAGAATAATGCACCGTTGCCTAGCTGAGAGTAGACAATCAGTAACTTTAGCAAACACCTTATAGTGCTTCAGGGGTGCATTAGTGAGGGTTATGCCAACTTGATCAGCCATTTGCTGCATGAAGAGTTCTTTAAAAATCAAATAAGAATGGTGATTTCCTAGGAGAGACAGAAAGTGGTCCTTTAGCTCTGAAGGTTTAGCATTGCCAAGACCAGGTAAGGAGAGAAAATGCGTGGTGTGCTCAGATTCTGATAGTTGATAAGTCTGTAAAAGGAGAGCTTTCAGTGATCGGTATTTATCATGTTCAGGCGGCTGTTCAAACAGACTCACCATTCTCACAGCCATGAAGTTTCCAAGCGATGCTACCACGTAGTAGAATTTGGTGTCATCGACGGTGATTGCTCGCAGAGTGAACTGGGCCTTGGCTTGTACAAACCACATGATGGCATTTTGCTCCCCAAACTCTGGCAATTTCAAGGCGACTGTGTTGGCCAACATGTTCAATAACTCTGGAATTGTCCAAGAGCATCGGGGTCGCCAATGTAGGTTTTCGTAAATAAAACAAAGTCGGGTGTTTTATGTTTAATGAAACCTGTAACAGGTTTTATTGAACTCCAGAACCTAAAAACAAACATGTGCTAAAAATCTTTGAACGGTTGAATGTGCTGGCAGGGGAAGTGGTTGAGTCAGATTCATTGGGGACTTTTAAGAGACTCTAGATAGGCACATGAATGAAAGAGAAGTAGAGGGCTATGTAGGAGGGAAGGGTTAGAATTATTGTGGAGTATGTCAAAGGATCAGCATATCATTGTGGACCAGATGGGCCTGTAACGTGTTGTGCTGTTCCTTGTTCTATGATCTTACTTTTCTTGCCGCCTGGACTGCTTCCTCTGGCTTAACCATTCTCCTTTTGCTGCCTTAGGCCCTCCTTATGTCTTCTCTGCTGTATTTCATCTTTCACATTCATTAATCACAGAAAGAGGCTCTACAGTTGATCTTGTCTGTGCCACAATTCTCTCCCTCCACTCACGTCCCCATAATCTATTCTTTCTCATGTGCTCAACACCACTTGCCTTTGTTCAAGAGGAGAAATGGCGAAAAATCCAGGTAATTATAGACCACTGAGCCTCAGGACAGTGGTAGGGAAGCTGAGGGATAGGATTTATGCACATTTGGAAAGGCATGCCTTACTCAGGGGCAGTCAGCATGGCTTCGTGTGAGGCAGTTCATGCCTTACAAACTACAGATTTTTGAGGAGATGACAAAGGAGCATGATGAGGTTAAGGCAGTGATGTTATCTACATGGACTTCACTAAAGTATTTCATAAGATCACCCATGGTAGGTTGATTCAGGAGATAAAGATGCAGCCAGAATGAATTATATATTTGGATTACTCATAGAGGACAGAGTAGGCATGGAAGACTGTTATTCTGGTTGGAGGTCTGCGACCAGTGGTTTTCCACAAGGATCAGTGCTGGGAGCTCTGTTTTAGGTGATATATATCAGTTATTGGAATGAACATGTAAATGGATGCATTAGCAGGTGAATGACACCAAGAATGGTGGAGTTGTGGACAGTGTAAAGAACTATCAAAGAATTCGGTGGGACATGGATCAGTTGCGTAAATGAGCAGAGAAGCGGCAGGTGGAGTTTAATCTGGACAAGTATAAGATGTTACATTTTGGCAGGTCAAATGAAAGGAGAAAGCATACAGTCAATGGTAAACCCATTAATTGCATTGAGGTACAGAGGTCTAAATCCATAGTTCACTGGAAGTGGCTAAGCAAGTGGATAAGGTGATAAAGAAGGCTTATGGCATGCTTGCCTTCATTAGTAGGGGTATTGAGTATAAAAGTAAGAAAGTCATGCTACAGCTACAGTACTGTGCCAAAGTCTTCGGCACAGATGTATACATATAGCACCAGGGCGCCTAAGACTTTTGCACAGTACTTGTCAATGTGGAGCGCAGAGCGAGTTTGTTAATCTGACAGGACCAAAGAAAGGAGTGTCGGGGTCATCTCTGATTCACCTCTCCCTGTCCCCTTCCCCCTCTCAGTCCACAATAGAGACCCACATCAGAATTAGGTTTATCATCACTCACATATGTCATGAAATTCAGTTTTTTTTGCAGCAGTACAGTGCAATACATAAAATTACTACAGTGCTGTGAAAAAGTCTTCGGCAACCTAGCTACATACATGTGCCTGAGACTTTTCATGGTATTCCATATAAAACTTCAGTCTGAGTACAAACAAGAATTACGTGTAATTCTGGTTGCCTCATTATGGGAAGGATGTGGAAACTGTGGAAATGTATAGGTTTACCAGGATACTGCCTGGATTAGAGGTTATGAGATATGAGCTAGAAGTAAAGGCTGTTCTCTCTGGAGCATTAGGGGACCTGAAAGAAATTTTCAAAATTATGAGGAACATAATTAGGGTTATCAATCAGAATCGGTTCCCCAGAATAGATACGTCAAACACCAGAGGACATGCCTTTAAGGTTTGAAAGGGGAAAATTTAAATTCAACGTTTGTGGCAAAGTTTTTTATACAGAGAGTGGTAGGTTTTGTAACCTGAACAAACTCACTGGAGAGACACTGAAGCTAGTGGATATAGAAGTGTTTTATTCAACATAAACGAGCATCAGGCATCATATTGAGACACTCTTGGAGGAAACAGCCTCTTGATCCAATACTACATAACATTTCTATATGCTAAAGATCAAAGGACAATTCTATATTTACAATGTATCTACAATGCTTCTTTTGAATTACATATAGTTTTCACACACCTCCTTCTTTGCCCCATACTCCAGACACCCAAAATGAATGTTAATCAGCATATTCTGGTTTGCAGTCAGCTCCAGTCTACAGCTGCAGGAAAACTATTGTTCAGGACACATTTTAAATCCAATCTACAATCTGCATTCATGTCTGAAAATTGGTTGCTGGTGAAATTAACATTTGCTATATACACTCACTCCAGAATACACCCTAACAGTAGGTTCCTGGACTGGCTACCCAGCTGACAGTTTAAGAGGCTTTTAGATAGATACGTTAATATGAAGGAACTGGAGGGATATAGATAATACACAGGAGGATATTTAATATATGTCATCGAGGTCAGCACAGCATTGTGGGCTGAATGGCCTGTCCAGTACTGTCTAGTTCTATGTTCTATAATGCCTCCTCTCTAATCTCCCATCAGCCACCTGTGACTTCTGTTTCATTACCTTGTGTATCCTTGCCTCACCTCAGAGAGTGAAGCACTCGACTGGGGACTGATACTTCAGTGCAGTACTGAAGGTGTGATGATCTGCCCAATGTAACATTATGTTACGTTAGATTGCATCAAGATCCCAAAGCACTATTTCAAAAAAAAAAACAAGTTTCTTTGTCCTCTGGTCAATACTTTTGATTTGTTTAGCTCACTTAAAAAATAATTATTGATGAATTAATATTTCTATTTTTGGGGGGTGCAGTTTAGTTCTTATTTTACAATGAAAACTTCATTTCAAAATGTCTCAGGATTGAGAGAGGTATTATAAAGATGCAAACCGTTCTGTCTTACTCCTCTTTGCTGTTCTCTTCCCTGGTCCAGAGGAGTGCAAAGTGCAAAATTCTGATACGGATGATACAGACACATTGGCTTGCCCTGTGTCTTACCACCTGCTTAGACTCTTCCACACAAAAGCACATGCTTACTGATTTTAACATTGACTGCTATTGTAAGGACACCAACTTGGTGAAAGGGTTTACTTTGGTCTGCCCAAAACTTGTTCGTGTTCCAGTGCAAAGATGACGCCAACTTGTGAATGCCGGCCCTTGCGCATTCCAAGGTGCACAAGTACGTTCTAAAGGATGCACTGGATCCCAATGCAACCATCTTTAGGCATTTGTGGGGAAGAAGCGCTGAGTCTGGCATGCGGCTGTCACTGAACACTAAGGTATTGGGCCCATGGAACAAGCTCTCAAAACATTTCATGATGCATTGTTAAGGAAGTATCAAAAATAATATTGATGTTTTTAGGAGAATGATTTGATGACAAATGAATGTAATCAAGGCTGTTTTGAAATATATATATACTTTAACTCATAAAGTACAAATTTAATTATTTTAAATCTGATATGCTTGGATGTAGAGATTAAATTCTAGGCTTTGTGGGAGAGTCAGTTTGCTTGAAACTGCTGATCCCACACTGATTGCAATCTCTTCCTAATGCTAAATAAATTCCAAAAGTTATGTACAGAAGATCTTGAGGTTTGAAAGAATAGCCTTAACTTTCTCAGTGATAGTGTAAAAGTAGAGGAGTCTGCTTGTCACATCAATCCCCCCACCCCCGGTGATGATCAGTTTGAGCCAATCAAGTTACTGCTGCCTATAATAATATTAAAATGGTGGAGTGTCAGATTCTGCATTACCAGGAGCAATGCACGTACGCAAATCAGTGTGTGAAAGGAGATCAGCACAATTGAGTTGAGTTGCAAATCAGTACTTTGCATTTTGAACCAGGTTCAGTTTGTGTTAAATGTATACACACAGGAAATTATCTTTTCCCACCAAATTTTCCTGCAGTTCCTACGAAACTAAAAATGTTTCATTCCTTTGCTGTGAGCAGTTCCAAAAGCATTAGTCACCCGCTTTCATCTCACCTAAAATAGCTCTGACTGCAATTCTTGGCAGGCCTTTCTACCTTTTAGGGGCATAGAAATTTCAATTAAGTATGATCCCGACCACTTTTGGCATTCAACCCTCTTACAGCAGGGAGGGGTTTAGATCAGGCCATGAAATGATTTCATCGCAGGGATGAGAGTGCTCACTCCAATGAGCTTGCAGCAGTAAACTTTTGCAAGGCTTTCCTCTCCGTCTCAGAGGGAGCACAGTGGAGATTTGTACTTCTGTCTCTGCCATGAGAAGACAGCACTAACTGTCAAACCAGGGACCTGTTTAGCTTTGAAACTCTGCTCCTCCACTTAGTCCTATTTGCCCATCGTGACAAAGTTTTACTCACCTTCTGGTCCTTGCACTCCTGGTACCTCAAAACTCAACGTTGCCAGAAAGTGAGAATGAAAGACTTGCACCTGTATGACATCAGGACATCAGCTAGTACTTGTCAATTCAGGAAGTATTCTTCATGTGTGCATTGTAAGCAGTCAATTTGTAAAGGGCAGGCTCCCACAAAGAGCAGTATGGTGATGACCAGGCCATCTGTTTTAGTGATATTGATAGGGAGTCAATTGAACAGGATAACTCTACCATTGCTATTTAATATATTGTCCTGGCATTACAAATCTGGTCTAACAAAATATTGCATCTCCAGCACTCCCACAGTGCAGGTTTGGAGACTGTCAGCTTAAACTTTTACTCTTAACTCTGGTACCTTGCTGTTTTAAATGCATGCACTTGCAATCCCAAACCCAAATATTTGTTGGAAGAGAGGGTTATGCAAGTCAGATTCCTGAAAAAGCATAAACACAAGAGATTCTGCAGGTGCTGGAAATCTGGAGCAACCCACACAAAATAACAGAGGAACTCAGCTAGTCTCAGCATCTATGGAGGGAAATAAACAGTCAACGTTTTGGGCTGAGAACCTTCATCAGGACTGGGAAGGAAGGAGATAGAAGCCAAATTAAGAAGGTGGGAAGGAGTACAAGAAGTAAAAGTTGGAGAAAAAAGTTCCTTTACTCAGAGGTGCAGTGATGTGGTGGTATGGGAGGGAAGCTGTTTTAATCCTTAGCAACAAATTATCAGTGACTGTGCTTGAGTCATCTGACAAGGACTTGACAGATTCATGAGGGAGAAGTGTCTGCATCAGATGGTGTGGGTTGTTTGAGATGCTTACTGACATGTCATGACAATTTTTGGATTGCCTTTTTCAGCCAGAAAGGATTTTTGCTGAACTAACCCTAATAGATAAAACAACTGAGAAGGGATGGGGGTTTTCATTTACCCCTCTATTATGTTGAAACAGATGGGGTGTTGTGGGTATTTGAATACCAATGGCCATAGGTGTCTTTCTCATTTCGGCCTCCTCTATGACTTTGATTTCACTCTCTTACCCACATTTTCAATCTGGTCAAGATAGTGTCAGCAAACAACGATTCCAAAGGCAACATCTTTTCAATCATTTCAGCTTTTCTACACCTTCTACTCGTTCTTTTTATCTTAATTTTATTTTTGAAACTATTGGAGCCTATAGCTTAGTCCATAGTTTGAATGAGTGAGCTAGCATTCTGCTATCCCGAGAAAACACCAGGAGAGAAATGCGAGCAGGAGCTACCCCATGAGGAAAAGCTCAGACAAAATGAGGGGCCATATTTGACTACATTTCCTGACAGTTAAATCATCGAGGAAGATTGAAACATCGAGGCAAACGTGGAGGAGAGTGAGTGGTTCTCAGAGAGGCCGCTGGTTTGTGTCGCTGCCATCAGAGTTCGAGTTCCTGCTCTCAGAGGGGCCACTGGTCAAGTCGCTGCCCTCGGCAACGTTACCGAAATTCTGAGGTTTATGCATTAGCTGTAGTTCCAACTAATTGTAGTTCATATTTGCCTCTTTCAGTTCTATGTATTTTTTCGTGTTCTCACCCATTCCTTCTTGTTGTGGTTTGCTGGCTGGGGGTTTGGGTGATTGTTAGTTGTTTTGTGCGAGGGAGGGGTTGGGGTGTTTGGGGTTTGTGAGTTTAACGTTCTTTCAACTACTTGTATGGTTTTCTGTATTCTACAGATAGTTGGTGAAGACGAATTTCTGGGTTGTATTCTGCATACACATTTTGATAATAAAATGAACCTTTGACCCTTTACCCTGCACTTGCATCGTCTCTCCATTGCTCTGTTAGCACCTCCTTGAATGCATGCAATTAATCCAGACCTATCTGTTTCCATATTACTGTTCACTCTATTCTCGCAAAGATTAATGTTTTCAAAAAATAGTCACTCACCCACCTTAATTGAGCTCCACACTCACCAAGCCAACATATAAAGCTAATGCAAATTGACCAGTCCAGTTTTCAAATATTATCTGGAAGCAGTATTGTCTGACCTATTGTCAGGACCTCTGCTGGTATATGTTCACAATTATAAACCCCAATTCCTTCTCTGCTGAATAACCCATGTATACTTTGTTCTACTATCTAACAAATTTTAAAAAAAACCTTCCTTTCAGTCACTGTTTTGCAGCAACTCTTTTTGAAATATTGCTTCAGCCCTCTTAGGAATTGAGCAGTGAGTAGAGTTCCACAAGAGGTTGGATGGGTTGCAATTTTACTTACTTCTTAGTTACCCTTGGGAAATCATTCTGGGTTGTGTCCATTTAGAGCCCTGAGGCATCTCTTGGCAAGATGAATCCATAAATTCAGCAGCACTTCAAGGAGTTGCCAAGGTAAGAGTGTGGGAATCAGATATGACTGAATTAACTGCAGCACAGAGGAAGGGGTTACTTACAGACTGCAATCATTCTGGACCACAGCTACTGGAGATGGGAGTTAAGGGTGAAGGAGTAATTACTGTAGTACAGTATATATATATTTTACTTGGAATAGCTCAGGAACATCCCCTGTCTTCAATGCTTGCAACGTGTAATTACAATACTGCCAGCTGGTTAGGAGTCCGGATTTGAAACTTTTACAAAATGATAATAAGTCAAAGTTCACTACTCTGGGGTGAGATTCCTTTACCTCAGCTGGTTGACACTAAGGTTCTCCTTTCTGACCTTGTTAACACCCTTGGATGTTACACTCACTACAGTTCTAGTGATCAGTCTGCCCCAGTGATACCCTGAGAAACAACTTCCCGTCTTGGCAGTTGACTTCCCTGATTACAGCTGCTGTCTCAGCATGGCCCTCTCAGCACAGTTCCTGTCATCGTGGTCCAAAGCCAACTTCTCTTGGGGAGTGATCTGAGCAGCTTGCAGTGACTAACTGACTGATAAAATCCCATTGCATAGTAGAATAGAAACAGGAGCTCTTCCTTTGATCTAAGACTGTTTTCATAATCCCTCCTCTCTAACAATACTTCCTGTTTCCTTTATAAAACATAGAACATAGAACAGTACAGGACCTTTGGCCAGTGACGTTGTGCCAACCTTTTAACCTTATCTAAGATCAATCTAACCATTCCCTCCTATATAGGTAGCCCTGCATTTTTCTATCATCCATGTACCTATCTAAGAATTTCTTACATGTCCCTAATGTATCTTCTATCACCACCCCTGGCAGGGTGTTCAATACACCCACCACTCTGTTAAAAACTTACCTCTGACATCCCTCTAATACTTTCCTTCAATCACCTTAAATCTCCTCTAATGTTCCCATATGTTATTACAATTCCATGTTATAGGATCGTCAGTACAGCATGGAATCAAGCTCTTTGGCTTATCAAATCCACACTAGCCATAAAGTCCCCTTTCATATTAATCATACCCTAATCTATACATTTTAGTCTCTGCCCACCAATCAACCTCACCCATTTCCACCATTCCCCAGATTTTACCTCTCATGTCCTCGAAAAGCAATCAACCTGCTCATTTTCTGATGTGGGAGGAAAGTGCAACACCTGGAAAGTACCCATTCAGTCACTAGAAGAGTGTGCGAACTCCACACAGGCAGTTATGATTGAACCTGGGCGTCTGGAGCTAAGAGGCAGCAGATCTACCAGCTGAGTTACTCTGTCACCCTTACGATATGAAGACATTATGAAGTTGTAGCATCACATTTCTAAATTTTCACGTCAAGTGATCAAATATAATTTATATCATTGCAGCAGAGTAGTTCACTCCAATACTTTGAATGAAAAGGAATGGTTCCTTAAAGGTAGCAACAGACAAAGGATTGGACTAACTCAATGGGTCGGGCAGCATCTACAGAGGGAATTGGACAGTTGGCAGTTCATACTGATGCTCTTCATCTGGACTGTCCGTTTTCTCAATAGACGCTACCTGGCCCACAGAGCTTGTCCTGCATTCTCTGTGTTGCTCCTGATTACAGCATCTGCAGACTCTTGTATCTCCATTGTGGTTCCTTCAAGATATACATTTACAAAGGGAGCACATTTTATGTCATACATCAGTCTTGAAAATTCAGACACATCTGTTGTAATAAGGCACTTGATGTCAATATTCTTAAAGCTTCTGAGAGCCAACCCGTCATCCTCAGGGGCTCTATTTTACAACAACTTTGGAAGTGTTGCTCTTTCGATGGATAAGCACAAGAAGTGGCCAGAGTAGTCATAGTCATAGTCATAGTTATACTTTATTGATCCCGGGGGAAACTGGTTTTCGTTACAGTTGCACCATAAATAATAAATAGTAATAAAACCACAAATAATTAAATAATAATATGTAAATTATGCCAGGAAATAAGTCCAGGACCAGCCTATTGGCTCAGGGTGTCTGACCCTCCAAGGGAGGAGTTGTAAAGTTTGATGGCTACAGGCAGGAATGACTTCCTATGACGCTCTGTGCTGCATCTTGGTGGAATGAGTCTCTGGCTGAATGTATTTCTGTGCCCACCCAGTACATTATGTAGTGGATGGGAGACATTGACCAAGATGGTATGCAACTTGGACAGCATCCTCTTTTCAGACACCACCGTCAGAGAGTCCAGTTCCATCCCCACAACATCACTGGCCTTACGAATGAGTTTGTTGATTCTGTTGGTGTCTGCTACCCTCAGCCTGCTGCCCCAGCACACAACAGCAAACATGATAGCACTGGCCACCACAGACTCGTAGAACATCCTCAGCATCGTCCGGCAGATGTTAAAGGACCTCAGTCTCCTCAGGAAATAGAGACGACTCTGACCCTTCTTGTAGACAGCCTCAGTGTTCTTTGATCAGTCCAGTTTATTGTCAATTCGTATCCCCAGGTATTTGTAATCCTCCACCATGTCCACACTGACCCCCTGGATGGAAACAGGGGTCACCAGTACCTTGGCTCTCCTCAGGTCTACCATCAGCTCCTTAGTCTTTTTCACATTAAGCTGCAGATAATTCTGCTCACACCATGTGACAAACTTTCCTACCGTAGCCCTGTACTCAGCCTCATCTCCCTTGCTGATGCATCCAACTATGGCAGAGTCATCTGAAAACTTCTGAAGATGACAAGACTCTGTGCGGTAGTTGAAGTCCGAGGTGTAAATGTGAAGAGAAAGGGAGACAAGACAGTCCCCTGTGGAGCTCCAGTGCTGCTGATCACTCTTTTGGACACACAGTGTTGCAAGCACACGTACTGTGGTCTGCCAGTCAGGTAATCAAGAATCCATGATACCAGGGAAGCATCCACCTGCATCGCTGTCAGCTTCTCCCCCAGCAGAGCAGGGCGGATGGTGTTGAATGCACTGGAGGAGTCAAAAAACATGACCCTCACAGTGCTCGCTGGCTTGTCCAGGTGGGCATAGACACGGTTCAGCAGGTAGACGATGGCATCCTCAACTCCTAGTTGGGGCTGGTAGGCGAAATGGAGGGGATCTAAGTGTGGCCTGACCATAGGCCAGAGCAGCTTCAGAACAAGTCTCTCCAAGGTCTTCATGATGTGGGAGGTCAATGCCACCAGTCTGTAGTCATTGAGGCCACTGGGGCATGGCGTCTTCGGCACAGGGACGAGGCAGGATGTCTTCCACAGTACAGGAACCCTCTGGAGCCTCAGGCTCAGGTTGAATACATGGCAAAGTACTCCACGTAACTGAGGGGAGTAGTTAACTCCCTCTGTCACATTCTGTTTCTAACCACCCACAACCTTAGTCCTGAAACTGCTGAGGTTTGGTTTGCCTAAATAGGGAAAGAGGAAAGAACCTTTCAGCCAATTCCTGCTTCGTGCTCTGTTGATGTAGGCACAGTCTGCTTATAGGCATTACTGCAATGTTCTGCCAGTATTCATGGAAAAGGATAGAATCAGAGAGGACAGGAAAATCTTTAATTGGGGAAGGGCAAATTATGAGGCTATAAGGCTAGAACTTGCGGGTGTGAATTGGGATGATGTTTTTGCAGGGAAATGTACCATGGACATGTGGTCAATGTTTAGGGATCTTTTGCAGGATGTTAGGGATAAATTTGTCCCAGTGAGGAAGATAAAGAATGGTAGGGTGAAGGAACCATGGGTGACCAGTGAGGTGGAAAATCTAGTCAGGTGGAAGAAGGCAGCATATATGAGGTTTAGGAAGCAAGGATCAGATGGGTCTATGGAGGAATATAGGGTAGCAAGAAAGGAGCTTAAGAAGGGGCTGAGGAGAGCAAGAAGGGGGCATGAGAAGGCCTTGGCGAGTAGGGTAAAGGAAAACCCCAAGGCATTCTTCAATTATGTGAAAAACAGAAGGATGACAGGAGTGAAGGTAGGACTGATTAGAGATAAAGGTGGGAAGATGTGCCTGGAGGCTGTGGAAGTGAGCGAGGTCTTCAATGAATACTTCTCTTTGGTATTCACCAATGAGAGGGAACTTGATGACAGTGAGGACCATATGAGTGAGGCTGATGTACTGGAACATGTTGATATTAAGGGAGAGGAGGTGTGGGAGTTGTTAAAATACATTAGGACTGGTAAGTCCCCGGGGCCTGACGGAATATTCCTCAGGCTGCTCCACGAGGCGAGGGAAGAGATTGCTGAGCCTCTGGCCAGGATCTTTATATCCTTGTTGTCCACGGGAGGATTGGAGGGAGGCGAATGTTGTCCCCTTGTTCAAAAAAGGTAGTAGGGATAGTCCGGGTAATTATAGACCAGTGAGCCTTACGTCTGTGGTGAGAAAGCTGTTGGAAAAGATTCTTAGAGATAGGATCTATGGGCATTTAGAGAATCATGGTCTGATCAGGGACAGTCAGCATGGCTTTGTGAAGGGCAGATCATGTCCAACAAGCTTGATAGAGTTCTTTGAGGAAGTGACCAGGCATATAGATGAGGGTAGTGCAGTGGATGTGATCTACATGGAGTTTAGTAAGGCATTTGACAAGGTTCCACATGGTAGGCTTATTCAGAAAGTTAGAAGGCATGGGATCCAGGGAAGTTTGGCCAGGTGGATTCAGAATTGGCTTGCCTGCAGAAAGCAGAGGGTCGTGGTGGAGGGAGCACATTCGGATTGGAGGATTGTGACCAGTGGTGTCCCACAAGGATCGGTTCTGGGCCTCTACTTTTCGTGATTTTTATTAACGACCTGGATGCGGGTGTAGAAGAGTGGGTTGGCAAGTTTGCAGACGACACAAAGGTTAGTGGTGTTGTGGATAGTGTAGAGGATTATTGAAGCTTGCAGAGAGACATTGATAGGTTGCAGAAGTGGGCTGAGAAGTGGCAGATGGAGTTCAACCCGGAGAAGTGTGAGGTGTTACACTTTGGAAGGACAAACTCCAAGGCAGAGTACAAAGTAAATGGCAGGATAATTGGTAGTGTGGAGGAGCAGAGGGATCTGGGGATACATGTCCACAGATCCCTGAAAGTCGCCTCACAGGTAGATAGGGTAATTAAGAAAGCTTATGGGGTGTTAGCTTTCATAAGTCAAGGGATAGAGATTAAGATTCGCAAGGTAATGATGTAGCTCTATAAAAATCTGGGTAGGCCACACTTGGTGTATTGTGTCCAGTTCTGGTCGCCTCACTATAGAAAGGATGTGGAAGCATTGGAAAGGGTACAGAGGAGATTTACCAGGATGCTGCCTGGTTTAGAGAGTATGTATTATGGCCAGAGATTAAGGGAGCTAGGGCTTTACTCTTTGGAGAGAAGAAGGATGAGAGGAGACATGATAGAGGTATACAAGATATTAAGAAGAATAGATAGAGTGGACAGCCAGCGCTTCTTCCCCAGGGCACCACTGCTCAATACATGAGGACATGGCTTTAAGGTAAGTGGTGGAAAGTTCAAGGGGGGTATTAGAGGAAGGTTTTTCCCTCAGAGAGTGGTTGGTGAGTGGAATGCACTGTCTGAGTCAGTAGTGGAGGCTGATACACTAGTGAAATTTAAGAGACTAGTAGACAGGTATATGGAGGAATTTAAGGTGGGGGGTTCTATGGGAGGCAGGGTTTAAGGGTTGGCACAACATTGTGGGCCGAAGGGCCTGTACTGTGCTGTACTATTTATGTTCTATGTTCATCTTTTCCGTTATTTATTTATTTTGTAATTAAAGTAATGCTGCTACTTCAAAACAACAGATGTCCTATTTTCTTGTGTATGTTAGATCTTACAGAGCAATGGGACAATGAGGATTAAAACGTAAGAGCTCAGGCAATAATTTCAAACTTTGCAATTTCCAGACAGCTCACTCTGATGTCAGCACTGTCACAATGGGATTGACTGAAGTTATGCAAAAATCCGAACATTTGAGAGATACACTCATATTTAGCTGGGCTTGAATTTCCAAGATTGCTTATGACAGATTTGACGTTAACTTCTTGAATCAGTCTCTTCCAACAGGATTGACAAAACTCCCAGAAGGAATGGTGGGAGTAGTGAAGCCCTATCAAATGCAGTCTCGTGTCACGTTCGGCCCATTTCCTGAGTCATGTAGGAATCCAAGTTGGGCTGATTCCAGTCTAACCACAGTTCCCTGTTGCCAATGAGAGGTCGCTGCAACCACAGTACAAATTCGAGAAGAACAGAAGTGCTCAATTCAGTCAATCAATCTGCCCATGGCCTGGGCCTAATATGACGCAGCCAACTAAAAGAAGCATTTGGAGCGTGTTGGTCATGCTGGAGGGGGAGTCCAAATCTATAAAATCATATTAATACGACTATTGTAACACAGGCTAAACTCCTCTCTCATCATTCCGTGGGGATATATTTTTTCTACAGGAGTTCATTTCTTATAAAGCCATGTGTCCCTTCATTGTATTTTATTTAAATATGGGGATATCTCTCTTTGTTCATTCGGTAAAGGTGCTGTGTAACAGCAGTGCAGAAATGTAAATGTTTTTAGATTGGAACTACACTGGTGAAGTTTCAATATGACTAGCAGTGACCCATGCAAAGTGAACAACACTATTTTCAGATCTTGACACATCTGTTAGCCAGAATTACAGCAAAATTTTCCACTCAAATCACAAAGGGAAAGGACCAACCATAGAAGCATTATAAACCATTGCATATAAGATGTCCTCCTATATTAGATCTTGCAGCTTAAAATGTGCTTCTCAATTGTATTTCATAAAAGCCTCATTTACAGAGATACATGCACAATGATTAATGTGAGTGCTTCTCAATTAATCGCTGGTAGCAATGGCGTTTCAGGACATTCAAAGCAATTAACTCATTCTTGCAATAGTGCTAAAGTTAGCACTTATTTCTCATTCCTGAGGCTTGAAAGGAGAATTAGATTAAATTATGTTAATGAAGGGTTTCCGGATCAAGAAAGAAGGGTAGATTTCCGACTGTAAAGGGAATAAAGTCAAAGGCAAAGTACAGATGCACAGGTGCAATGGAAAATCGACTCGCAGCAGCATCACAGCATCATATAAGTAGCATTCACAAGAAAACATACATTATACACAGTTTTTACAAGACAAAACACAATTAGAACAAAAAAATACTATTTCTTTGTAGTGCAAAGTGCACTGCCTGCTTTATCTTTGTAGCAATTAAACAAATCTCTGGGATTTTTTTAAACTGAAGTAAGGCCACTAAAAATTTTCAGTCTACATCAAGGATCAACTTCATTCAAATCAAATCAAATCAAGTTTAATTATCATTCAACCATACATGGATGTTGAAACAATATTCTTCAGGGGCCAAGGTGCAAAGCATATGCAGCAACTTCAAAATGGCAAGCAGAGAAAAAAACATAGTTAGGCAAAAATAAACACATGTATGGTCCAAGACCCTAAATGACATGTCCTGTAAATTGATGGTACAGTCTCCAGTCAGTCCACAGACACATGCAATTCAGCCTGTCATTCCACCTATCAAACACTGGTGGGCAGCACTGATAGGACAGGCCAGCACCCAACTGAGCACAGATGCCATGCTGCATCACCTCTGGCATCGCCTCACCTGGACTGCAGCAGCAGGCAAGCCCATGGCTTGAGGCCTCCTCCTCACTATAACTAAAGCTACGCAGCTCACACACCACCTGTCTCACCACCGAACAAGGGAACCAGGCCTGGAGCATCTTACATTATCAATGTCTAACAGGGTCTTGCAGTCGCAAGAGGACCATCCGAGACAATCACCCATGGTTACACTGCACACAACCTTCGTGCGCCAACTCCGATGCCTTTGAGTAGCAGGCAGCTCATCCGAACCCGATCCAGCTCCTCCTCCGACATGACAGTCAGCTCCTTTGACACCCCAGCTGGCTACTCCCATCAATGAGCAGCCCACTGATGTGGAAGATCCGCTGTATCCGAAGTTCTTGGAGTCAAGTATAGTCTTGCGGTCTTAAAAAAACATATTTCATAAATAAAAGAAAACACCTTTGGTTGACCCCGGAGAGGCCGCTGCATCCGAACGCACCACCATTTAACCGGAAGATCCACCATATACATTTACCTGTGATAGGAATTTGCTGTGGTGTGATGACACAAGATGCAACACAAAACAACATTCAACAATTATAAAGAATAAACAACAAATAAACGTGGAGTATTTTATTCCCTACTTGTACTTTGTACGTATACAAGTAAATAATAAATTATAAATGTACACATGGAAAAATAAAGTCATTTCTGAATGATCAGTGCAGGCTGGTAGATTGTTTTTTTCCTGATGCATTAACAGTAAAAGTTACTGTTTGAATGCCTCCCCTTAAGTCAATCTTTGAGTATTTCCATGGGTGGAAATGCACTCAGGAGCATAGGCTTCAATAGCAAGCAATCCATTATGGTGGTAGGAGAAATTGCACAGTGACCCATGATACCTCTGCATTTCTTTTCTGACAGTAGATGAAGACTTCAACCTCCACAGAATGCAGCAAAGCAGAGATGGGGAAAAATCCATCTCCTGCAATTCATGCTCCTTCACACACAATCAATTTAAATTTTGTCTCGAGGGTCTCATGTCAGTTCCATTGAGAATACCCTTGATCATCCTCTAAGTACCTCAGAGAAACAGCTTTCAAAATGTACATATTCCACATTGCAAAACCAGTGTAATTAATATATTGTCCCACACGTTTCCTACTACAGTACACAGGGCAAGTGGCAGAAGGTGGTTTAAAAATCAGAAAATGCTGGATAAGTTCAGCAAGACAGGAAGCATCTGTGGAAAGAGAAACAGTTAACGTTTCAGGCTGGAAAGCCTTTTTCAGATTTCAGAGCTGGCAGAATATGTTCATGCCAGCAGTTAATTATTCAAAATGGGGGTTTATTCAAAGTTGAATGATAATTTAGAGATGTGTTTAATGTGATGGGTTTTATACTGCGTTATGCTACAATGTTATAGATGAATGAACAAAGATCCATACTCCAAAGGAGAGCAGTACTGAGAGCATGTTAATTAGGATCAGAACCCGTCACAACCAGGAGTCATTTTTTGAAAAAAGAGATTATTTTTCCAGTTAGTATGTGCTCAGGTTCACCTTGTGGGACTGTGTTATTCCTTGAATTGTTTACTTTATATGTCTAATTGTTGGTCTTCGGCCTAGCTCTGGTTTTTCACTTTGTTTTGCAGGTGTCTCCTTTGGATCATGGGGATTGTTAAACTCTCTTTGCATTTATCACCTCTATTTAATTTGGGATAATATAATTAGTATTGTATTTTCAGGATCTTGTACTGTAGTTGTTGGCTTTGAGGATTTTTGCTTTGTCTGGACACCTATGTTTTCTGATTGGGCCTGAATTCCTATGTTCTCTAGGGGCGTATTTCAGGGGGATATGCCCACCCCTCTTTGCTCGGTCATTGTGGTTCCTCATCAGTGAAACTCAGACCGAGTTCTTCTGGGTATTATAAATAATTTCAGTTCTTCAAGATTCTGTATGGTTTGCTTGAGTTCTTGTTAGTTTTTCTAGTTAATTTTTGTAATACAGTGAAGATTTAGCTTTGATGAATTGCCGAAGTCTCTGTGATTCCTGTACTTGAGTTCACTAGTGACCCTTACAGAACCAGATCACTCCATTCTTGAACCTGCTCAGCCACTCAATAAGATCATGGCTGATGTTATTATAACTTTGATTCTGCATTCCTGCCTAGTCCTAATTATTTTTACCTACTTTTTTTCTTCAAAGACCTATCCAACTCTATCTTCAAATTATACAAAGACTCTATTACCACCATCAAAAGCTTACAGTCCTCTGAGGGAAATAATTTCGCCTATTACTTACATAAATCGTTGATCTCTTGTTTCTTAACAATGACCCCTTGTTCTAGGTTCTCCATCGACATTCTCTCCACATCTGTCACTCTGTCAAGACCCTTCAGGATAATGTCAATTGGAAAAGTATCATTTTAAAACCTTGCACTTTTGCAATAGATGCTAGATGCAGGTTGAATGTAGAAGTGACTGTATCTCTACGTTATCTTCTGGACACCAGTCTTTCTGGGTCAGTGTTCATGCAGTACAACTACTATTAGTTACAACTATATTTGCTGGCGCTTGCCTCTCCAAACACAAATATTTAACCCTGCTCTCCCAATGGCTGTAATGCTGGCTGGTCACAGAGTAAGTCATACTGCATCAGCATCAACTCTTCACTAGAGTGCTCCAAAACTAATTTGTTGACCGCCATTCTCTCCTAGAGCTTTGCACATTATTCCATCTCAAACTTTCATCTGACATTCCCTTAACGACATGCCAATGACTCCTCATGGCATGACTTTCCCAAAACCTCTGAGGGAATGAAATGTTCCTTAATCTCATGCTCCACATTCAAAGCAGCAATTTTTATTTGCTTTCTTGCTTGCTTGGGCATACCCTGTGCATTTTAAGAGCATGGGTAACTAAAATGAAAATTAAACACTTCTCCATCTTCTGTACCGGGTGTCAGGAACAAACAACTCTAAGACTCAACAACATGAACAATATCTATTCTACCTTGAATGCATTGGTGCTGGGTGCAAATCTCCCTTTGCTTAGCTAGACCAAAGCCTTGTCCAGATTTTGCTACCCCAGTGGCTAATGGTGTTCACTTTCTTCTATGTGCAATTTCATTGTGATTTCAAGCAAGCTACTAATGCGTGTTTTACTGCAGCTGTTCAGGAGTTATTGAAAATTTTAATGCTTGATTAAAAGAAAGATCTTTTGGGCTATTTCAACGAACAGTTTTTGTTGAAACTGTCAAAGTTTCAACTGAATGGGGAAAAGCTAGTGGGTCTTCCTCTAGTCTCTCATCCTTGAAGGTTGCATAGCATTGCTCACCAATCTCATATGCCTTCATCAGGTGGGAGGCAATGTCCTTGGGGCTGCCTTTGTCGTAGAGGTGCTGATGAGGTCCCGCTTCTCTGCAAATGGGTTGACCCTTTCATGTATGAGGCTAACCACTGCTGAAACTGCTTCCTCATCTTTCTGGATTCTTGGCCGCTGTAGCTCCGCATGACAAAGCTCTGATTTGTTGCCTTGCACCATCTCCCTTAACTGTCTCAGAAGTGCACTGCGCTGCTCAGCTGTTATGTAGTAACGCTTGATAGCTCCAGCATTCAGGCTGAACCGTGGTGTGCCTCCAGGAGTCTGTGTGGCTTCAATAGCCTGGTTCACAGGGATCTGCTCAAAGGGGTTGTTACTTGACAGCTGCACCGAGAATTGGCCTGTCTCGAAGGCCTCATACACAGAAGGATTCTTCTCTGGGAGGTTGATGATCTGAGCAAAGTAAGGGGACAAGTGCTTGACATAATTCATCTTATCATAGGCAAAGCACCATGGGGTCATGGTTCTTACAGCATGGAGGTTACCATGCAAGCTACTACCACTGCAATGCTATCACATATTTTCTAGCATGAGAGGTGTATTCTTTGCCAAAAATCACTGTAAGAATTATTCCCCCCAGATGGTACCAGTGGCCCAAATTTGGGGTCCTGTCTCACGGACTATATAGATAAGACAAGTCTTAAACTGATGGAAAAGAGAACAGAGTGGACAAAGGAAAGAGAAAGATATGTGATAAGAGTGGAAGGCTGAGAGATTTTACAAAACCTTTACCTTTTACCAGCTAAAAGGATATTGGATGCCACTTGCCGCAGGTTCTCTTCCCAACCACTTTCAGAGTGTATTTTCGGTCCTTCTTCATCTGTGGGTATAATTTGAAGCAGGTTTTCACCAGAATGATTGCAGCAATTCAAGAATATGCCTCACCTCCAGCTTCTCAGTGACAACTTGGAAGAGACCATAACTGCTGATCTTATTAGTGATACCTGGATCCTTTTCAAAACATTTTAAAAAATGCTAACCACAGAAAGGCAACCTTTATGACATGCAACATCAGCAATGAAAAGCGGCAACACCCAATCCTTCAGGTTTTGCTCAATGTTTTAGATTTCAAAATGGCCAATTTATTTTCTGAACTTTGCTTTTCCTTTCTGTTCATTTTTCTTTCCTGTGTAATCCACTCATCCTTCTCTGTTTGTGCCTGATATAAGTGGGACCTCACCCCCTCCAAAATGTACCTCTGCATTACTTCCAAGGACTAATGTAACTCTTCATTCTGATCGATCAATGAGACACGCAATTGCTTGCCCAATTCATGAGAGGCTAAGTCTCTTTCTTGTTAAACTAAAGACTTCGTGTCCAAGGATTGAAAAATGTATTTATATATATATATATATATAGACCCACATCTAACCAATGGCAGATTCATTGGCTCTGCTGCCATGCTGTATTGACCTGACTGAGATTTAAATAATCAACGGGTGACATTGCATGCCACATGCCCAACAAAGTTGTTGTGCATGCCATCTTGGGTACATGTAATGATAGGTTTTCTACCCCTGTTCAAGACACAAGAGCATCATGTACTCAATTATCAAATAAGCTGACTGCAAATCAGAAGAAAGGCAGAGTGAATTGAAACTTTAGTTTTGCTTAGCTGGATCTAGTCCTCCAGCAATTATGTTATTAGTTTTGATGCTAGTGCCCTAACCAACTGCCCCTTCCCCCTGAAGCAAAGGAAGCAACATATGTAGAGTTTCACTGTTCCATGGATCTTCTCTGGAAAATAGCACTTTGCTTCTGAAAGCTGTTTACTCACTTAACACCAATTCTGAGTGGTCAATTCCCTCCCACTCAAAGTTTTAGTAGCCTAACTTGACTTTGGGGAAAAAATATGCCAAGCTTGGATGTCAAAGGTAACTTGGGAGTTTTTAAGGTTTATTTATTCATACTCTTTCAAAATAAAATCTTTGGGACTGCTATAAATACTTGAGAACAAGCCACAATAGATTCTTATCCTCAAGTTCTTCGGTAGCACTGTATATAACTGGATAGAACAAAAAGGCAAAACATTATTTTTAGAGATGCAATTTTTATTTTCAGTCTTGTGAAACATTTCCTTTGAGATTTAGCTCTTCTCTCAAAAGAAGACCATACAGAGTTACCGAATAAGTGCATCACAATTATATACCTCAGGATTGTCTCCAAACCACCTAATATCCAAATAAACTGAAATACAGAAAAAACAAAATGATGGGAATATATCAGCAAGTCGGGCAGCATTTTGCATAGATAGATAAAGTTGACATTGTATTAACCTGAAATGTTAACTCTATTCCTATCTTTACAAAAGCTGGCTGATCTTCTGAGTGCTTCCAGCATTTTATTTCAGATTTCCAGCATCTACAGTATTTTGCTTTCAGACCCCATAAAATGAATCTTTAATCTGAATGAGTCCTATAAAAGATGCAGCAAAGGTAGCCAGAATAGAGTGCTTTTGCATACAATCCAAAAAGGCTGATGTCATTCTCAAATTGGGATTGATTTTCATGGGTTGTTAGAGGCAGACCAAAGATAGACTTGTTTAGTAAAGAGAGGAGCAATGATGATTGTTTTATCTTTGGAAGATAAATAAGATCTGTTTTGTATATAGGACTGGTGATCAGTATTCCCAGTCACAGAGGGCTAAATGCTTTATGCCTTTTATGCATGCAATAGAAAAGATTAACTGCAAGAGCAATACTTGCCACAGATGATAAGACATCCGTGGGTTATATTTCTCAACTTCAGTATTAGACATTCTGTTCAAAATGTTTATTCTGCTGGTCACTTCAGTGAAGTGCGAACATACTTACTGACACTAACAATGCTATCACGTGTGAGATACAATGGCAAGAAATCACCAGTGTAAAGAACAAGGCAGTGGGTACAACTAGACCTAACAACTGCAAGACATTGTCAGGCTACTGTTTATTGATTAGGGCTCAGTGCTCAAAACCACTACTAATAAACAGACTTCAAAAAGTAGGCTTCTGTACCTCCCTCTGCAGCTGGACCCTTGACTTCCTATTTGGAAACACTACAGTCAGTGAAGATAGGTAATAACATCTCCTTCTCGCTGAGTTTCAACACAGATTGATCTCAAGAACGAACATTTAGCTCTCTTCTCTGCCCTCTCTATGTGCATGGCTGTGCGGCTAAGCACAATTCAAATGGTATCTATAAATTCACTGATGACGCCACTGTTTTTGATGGAATATCAGATGATGATGAGGAGGCTTACAGGAGCAAAACAGATCAGCTGGATGAGTGATGTTGCAGCAAAACTAAAATTGCTAAAACTTACGGACTAAATAAATAGTGCAAAAGGAAAATAAGGCAGTAGCATTCATTGGTTCATGGGCCATTCAGAAATCTGATGGTGGAGTGGAAGAACCTACTGTTAAAATGTTGAGTATTGGTCTTTGGGTTCCTGTACCTGCTCCCCAATGGTAGCAACATGAAGAGGGTTTGTCCCAAATGGTAAGTGTCCTTAATGATGGATGCCACACTCTTGAGGCATCACTTCTTAAAGATCTCCGTAATAGTGGGAGGGTTATGTCCTGACAGAATTGGCTGAGTTTACATCCTCTTGAGATCCTACGCATTGCAGCCTCCAGGGTAGATGGTGATGTGGCCAGCCGTAGTGTTCTCCTCTGTGCATCCATTGAAATGTACAAGAGCATTTGATGAAATGCCAAATCTCCACAAACTCCATATGAAGTAGAGTTGCTAGCATGCCATCTTCTTGATCTCATTAATGTGTTGGGCCCAGGATAGATCTCCCAAGATGCTGATGCCCAGGAACTTGAAGCTGCTCCCCCTTTCCACCTCTGACTCTTCAGTGAGGCCTGGCATGTGTTCTTCCAACTTCCCCTTCCATAAGTCCACAATCAATTTGAAGATTGATGATGTAATTTCCAGTACACAAGTACACCTGGAGAACAAAATAATCGTTACTCTGGATCTGATGCAACACAAAACATATAATAAGATGAAAATGTCATACTAAAAAACACATTAAATATAAATACACAGGATAGTTTATATACATTGATTGTATGTACATTAAGTGACATTAGGTACAGGAGCGTTTGTACATTAGGTGACTCTGACAGGAAATAATAATTAACTTGTGGTGAAGGGGGCATGGTGGTGTGGGCTATTCGGTGGAGGTGTTAATCAGCCTTACCGCTTGGGGAAAGTAACTGTTTATGAGTCTGGCGATCCTGGCATGGATGCTATGTGGCCTCCTCCCTGATGGGAGTGGGACAACCAGACATGAGCAAGGGTGGGTGGGATCCTTCATGATATTGCTGGCCTTTTCCTGGCACCTTTCTGTATATATGTCCTTGATGGTGGGTAGGCTCATGCCAATGATGCATTGGGCAGTTTTGGCCATCCGTTGTATAGATTTCCTGTCTGCTGCAGTGTAGTTTCCATCCCACACGTTGATGCAGCTTGTTAGGATGCTCTTTACTGCGCATCTGTAGAAGGTCATAAGTATTGATGTGCATCATCCAGCTCTCTTCAGCTTCCTCAGAAAGTAGGGGTCTTGGTGAGCTTTCTTGATTATGTAAATTGTGTTCTAGGACCATGAGAGTTTATGCAAGATGTGCTCTCCCAGGAGTTTGAAACTGCTTGTAGTTTCCGTTACTGTGTCATTGCTGTGAATGGTGTAAGTTCTCAATAACCACCTCCTTTGTCTTGTTGACACTGAGGAAGAGGTTATTTGCCTGGCACCAGGTTCTGAGCACTTCATCCTCCTCTTTGTAATTACTCAGGTGTTTGGCCGAGCAGTCATGTGTAGCAGCTTAGTGTACAGCAATGGGCTCAGCACACCATGGGGAGCGGCACCCATGGTGAGTACGAGGGGGAGGGAGGAGCAATTGTGCATCCTGACTCCCTGAGGTCTGTTCATTAGAAAGTCTAACTCTCATTGCATGCTGGTGTATTTAGACTGAGGAGTAAGAGTTTGTTCACCAAGGTCTGTGAGACTGAGTGTTGAACGCCAAACTGAAATCCAGAGAAAGCATTCTGACGTGACCTCGTTTTATTTGTTTATTTATTTTATTTATTGAGGTACAGAGCAGAATAGGCCCTTCCAGCCCTTTGAGCTGCACCACCCAGCAATCCCCCAATTTAATCCTAGCCTAATCACAGAACAATTTCTAATGACCAATTAACTTAGCAACCAGTATGTCTTTGGATTGTGGGAGGAAACTGAAGCGCCGGGAGGAAACCCACATGGTCACAGGAGAATGTACAAACTCCTTACAGGCAGTGGCAGGAATTGAACCTGGGACACTGGTACTGTAAAGTGTTGTACTAACCACTACGTGACTGTGCCGTGCCACCTTTTCTAGATGCGTCACGGCCAGGTGCGTGACAGATGCTACGGCATCTGTTGTAGAGTGATTCGATCGCTCAGCATATTGGTGAGTGTTCACTGTGACAGGAATGGGGTTTTTGATCTGCGTCATTACTAGCTGTTATAAACATTTCATTGGTGACATTGGCCAGTAGCTGTTTAGATCTAAAGGTGAAGAGTCGTTTGGTAAAGGGATGATGGGGGCTGATTTGAAGCATGTGGAGAGAACAGCCTGGATGAGTGAAGCACTGAAGACGCTCATGGTGGCGTCCTTGGTCTCGCTGATGTTGAGTGCAAGTTTGTTGTAGCAACACCACTCAACCAGCCAATCTTTTTACTCTCAAAATCCTCCTCATTGACATCTCATATTCTGCCAATGACAGTGTTGTCATCAAGGAATATGTAGATGGTGTTTTAGCTCAGCCTAGCTATGTAGTTACAAGTGCAGAGAGAGTAGAGCAGTGGGCTAAAAACACATCCTCGCAGTGTGCCAGTGTTCAATGTCAGATGTCATCACTGATCTGTGGTTGCCTGATAAGCAAGTCAAGGTTCCAGTTGCAGAGGAAGGTGCAGAGGCCCAGTTTTGAAGCTTAATGTAATGATGGTTGAGTACTGAGCTGTAAGTGATAAATAGTAGCCTGACATATGTCTGACAAGTGGAGAGCCAGTGAGACTCTTTCTGCTGTAGACCTGTTGCGGTGGTAGGCAAATTGCAGTGGATTCAGGTCCTTGCTCAGGCAGGGGCTAAGTCTAGCCATGACTAACCTCTCAAATGACTTCATTACAGTAGATATGCCACCAGGGATAGTCATTGAGGCAGGTCACTTGATCTTCTAGGGCGACCTCACAGAAAACCTGACAACTTTTGACTGATGAAAGCCACAATGTCCACAGTAATTGGACTACTCTGAAGTCCACTATAACCAGCAGTTGGGAAGAGACAATTTATAGAGACATGCAGCATGGAAATGGGGCCTTTGGCCCACTGGGTTCATTTCAACCACCAAACACCCATTTATACTGGGGAGGAGAAGATGGTGGCGCAACGCAGCGCGCGCGGCCACTCCAAAATGATATCATATTTGTTAAGTAGGAACCGTGCACAATCCTGATTTGATGGAGACAGATGTGAGAAGCACAGAGGAACATCTGGAGAAACTTCTGAAAATGCCTGCTTCGCTGCCATTGCTACTGTGCGATCGAGAATCTCCGGAGGGGAAGGCCCCAAATCCTCGGTTTTGTCTATTGCCTGCTGCTGGGGCCGGGATCGAAGCGCTTGGCAGAGATGGTGCTCGGTGCTTGGTGTCGGAGGGCTGGTCGGAGGCTTGAGGTTTTCGGACGGACTCAAGAGTCGGCTGTGGTCGGGTGCTTCCAGGGTGCTGCATCGGCAAGTTTGTGGCGCTGGAGGTTCATGACAGGAAGTGAGTTTCTCTTCCTTCTACCGTCTGTGTGAGATGATGGGACTTTCGAGAGACTTTGAAGCTTTTTTTACTGTGCCCATGGCCTGTTCTTTATCAAATTACGGTATTGCTTTGCACTGTTGTAACTATTTGTTATAATTATGTGGTTTTTGTCAGTTTTTTTAGTCTTGGTTTGTCTTGTGTGTCTGTGATATCATTCTGGAGGAACATTGTATCATTTCTTAATGCATGCATTACTAAATGACAATGAAAGAGGACAGTGTGTCCTCATAATCTAATCTATTTATCCCACTTTATTCCCCCCTTTCCCCTGCTGCATTCCCATCAACTCTCCTGGTTTTTTTTTGGAGGAGGGAGGAAGATGGACAGTACAGAGACAGAAACCAGGTTCAACTCTGACTGTATGGAGTTTCCATGCTCGAGATTCCTCCTACATCCCAAAGGTGTGCAGGGTGGTTGGTTAGCTGACCACTGTAAATTGCCCTTTGTAAGTTGGTGAATGGTAGAATCTGATTGGGAGTTCATGTGATGCAAATTTAAAAATGGGGTGAGTGCAGTATTAGTAAACATGGGTGGTTGATGGCTAGCGTCAAGACAGTGGGCTGAAGGGCCTGTTTCTATATTGCAGCAACTTATACAAGTTACTGAAGCTTGAGTACCTCAGAAAGCTCACTTGGTGACAGAGTACAGAAACTACCTACAGATAACACCGAGTCAGGTTTGAACCTGGGTTGCTGAAGATGCGAATCAGCAGCTCTAACCAACTCGCCATGTGCTGTTACAAACACCAGGGCTGAATTGATGAAAACAACCAGGAGATAATTAACACAGACATAAGGGAAATTTGTCCTGGAAACTTCAAGTTTCAAATGAAAAAAAAATAGCTTAAGAGGCGTCCAGGAATGAAATCAAACAGAAAACGGAATGCTACAGGGAGGGGGATGGGAGGTGTGGGAATCCTATTTTAGCTTGGGAAGATAAACATGATCTACTTTGTATATTGGCTTGGTATCAGTATTCCCAGGCACAGGAGTTTGAATGCTTTCTGCCTTTTATGTGCGGATCACTGAGGATTCAAGGCAAGAGCAACACTTACAGCAGATAAGTTATCAACGTACTATTCTTTTCAACTTATTCATTTTAAAAATGCCTTTATTGGTCATCTCAGTCCAGCTGTGGTGATGAATACTGTGTATAGGCCTTCAAGATGTATTATACTCCTTTTAGGGCATCGTGGTGTTACAGATGGTGGAAGTCTGAAGAAAATCTCTGATCTAAAGAACAGATTGTAAGCAGGAAAAGGATAGGAGATCCAGTAATTCATATAAAAAAACAAGACATATGTAGTTTGGCAAGTCCAACTTCAGGGAACTCATCCCACAGAGATGAGACAAGGAGATGAATTTATCGAGATCTGAAAGACATTAGTACCAAATGGAAGGAGTAATACAAGAAATCTTCAAGCCTGGCTCTGTCTTTGCCACTTCTCAACAAAGGAAGACATGAATGGTGCTTACTTTCGCCTTCAATATACCAAAATAATTTTTGTTCATTTAAGGGAAAGACTCAAACCCATCTCAAAAGTCAGAGACCATTGGACAAAAGTGATCACTGCCCTATTGCACACTTCCAAGACATGGGAAAACTACAGCAGGAACATCAATGCACCACAGAGATACTACCGACAGGATTCTTTAAATCTATTGGTAATTAATTGTGAATTTCAGGAAGGGGAAGTCAGGAGAAAACACACCAGTCTTCATTGAGTGTTCAGTGGCGGAAAGAGTTAGCAGCTTCAAGTGTCAGGGTGCGAACATCTTAGACGTTCAATCCAGGGCCCAACACATTGATGTAATGATGAAGAACATGCCAGCGACTATACTTTATTAGGAGTTTGAGGAGATTGGTTTGTCATCAAAGACTCGTGCAAATTTCTACAGCCGTAGCATAGAGAGCATTCTGACTGGTTGCAACACCACCTGGTATGGAGACTCCAAAACCCAGGGTCAAAAGAGGTTTCAGGTGGTGGACTCAGACTGCTCGATCACGGATATAATCCTCCCCACCACTGAGGACATCTTCTAAAGGCAGTGCTTTAAGAATGTGACAGTCATCATTAAGGGACCTCACCATCCAGGACATGTCCTCTTATCATTACTAACATCAGGTAGGAGGTTCAAGATCCTGAATACCCATACTTCATGTTTTAGAAACAGTTCCTTCCCCCTGTCATCAGATTTCCGAACTGTCAGTAAGCTCGTGAACATTACCTCTCTACTCCTCCTCCGCACATTTTTTACACCTTTTATTGTACCTCTAGTCATTTGTTGTGTCTTGCACTGTACTGCTGTCACAAAACAACGACCTTCATGACACATGTCAGTGATAATAAACCTGAAACTGATTCTGGGTCCGGAACTAATGTCATCGTGCTCTCCAACGCCATCACCTCCAGCACCGAGGCCCTAATTACCCTCAAAGCAACTCACACAAACTGCAGGAAAAACTCAGCAGGTCAGGGAGCATCTGTGGAAAAGAGTAAACAGTTGGCATTCTGGGCCAGTCAAATGTTTGCTCTTTTCATGGATGCTGCCTGACCTGCTGAGTTTCTCCAGCATTTTGTGTGTGTTGCTTTGAGTGTAATGAGCAGGTTGTCCCTCCAGCATTTTGTGTGTGTTGCTTTGGATTCCCAGCATCTACAGATTTCCTCATGTTCGGAATTACACTCAGTCAGCTTTGCTGGATTGCCCACATTATCCACGTGCCTGGCACCAGACTCCTAAAGCACATATCCTGTTCCAAACTCGGCCATGGTAGCAGATGTTGTGTAATGAACCAGATTCAATTCAGGAGCTGACGGTGAAGGAACCCCTGCAAGGAAGTAATCACAATATGATAGAATTTGCCTTGTAGTTTGAGAGGGAGTAGCTAAAGTCAGAAGTATCAGTGTTACAGTGGAGTAAAGGTGAATTACAGGGGCAGTCGACAATAGACAATAGGTGCAGGAGTAGGCCATTCGGCCCTTCGAGCCAGCACCGCCATTCACTGTGATCATGGCCGATCATCCACAATCAGCATCCAGTTCCTGCCTTCTCCCCATAACCTTTGATTCCGCTATTTTTAAGAGCTCTATCCATCTCTTTCTTGAAAACATCCAGAGACTTGGCCTCCACAGCCTTCTGGGACAGAGCATTCCACATATCCACCAATCTCTGGGTGAAAAAGTTTTTCCTCAACTCCATTCTAAATGGCCTACCCCTTATTTTTATACTGTGGCCTCTGGTTCTGGACTTACCCATCAGCGGGAACATGCTTCCTGCCTCCAGCTTGTCCAATCCTTTTATAATCTTATATATTTCAATCAGATCCCCTCTAATCCTTCTAAGTTCCAGTGTATACAAGCCCAGTCGTTCCAATCTTTCGACATATGACAGTTCCACCATCCCGGGAATTAACCTTGTGAACCTACGCTGCACTCCCTCAATAGCAACAATGTCCTTCCTCAAATTTGGAGACCAAAACTGCACACAGTACTCCAGGTGTGGTCTCACCAGGGCCCTGTACAGCTGCAGAAGGACCTCTTTGCTCCTATACTCAATTCCCCTTGTTATGAAGGCCAGCATGCCATTAGCTTTCTTCACTGCCTGCTGTACCTGCATGCCTGCTTTCAGTGACTGATGTACAAGAACACCTAGATCTCGTTGTACTTCCCCTTTTCCTAAATTGGCTCCACTTAGATAATAATCTGCCTTCCTGTTCTTACCACCAAAGTGGATAACCTCACACTTATCCACTTAAACTGCATATGCCAAGCATCCACCCACTCACCCAGCCGGTCCAAGTCACCCTGCATTCTCATAACATCCTCCTCACATTTCACACTGCCACCCAGCTTTGTGTCATCTGCAAATTTGCTAATGTTACTTTTAATCCCTTCATCTAAATCATTAATGTATATTGTAAACAGCTGCAGTCCCAGCACTGAACCGTGCGGTACCCCACTGGTCACCGCCTGCCATTCCGAAAGGGACCCTTTAATCGTTACTCTTTGTTTCCTGTCAGCCAGCCAATTTTCAATCCATGTCAGTACTCTGCCCCCAATACCATGTGCCCTAATTTTGCCCACTAATCTCCTATGTGGGACTTTATCAAAGGCTTTCTGAAAGTCCAGGTACACTACATCTACTGGCTCTTCCTTGTCCATTTTCATAGTTACATCCTCAAAAAATTCCAGAAGATTAGTCAAGCATGATTTCCCCTTCATAAATCCATGCTGACTCAGACCTATCCTGTTACTGCCATCCAAACGTGTTGTAATTTCATCTTTTATAATTGACTCCAGCATCTTTCCCACCACTGACGTCAGGCTAACCGGTCTATAATTCCTTGTTTTCGCTCTCCCTCTTTTCTTGAAAAGTGGGACAACATTAGCCACCCTCCAATCCACAGGAACTGATCCTGAATCTATAGAACATTGGAAAATGATTACCAATGTGTCCACGATTTCTAAAGCCACCTCCTTAAGTACCCCGGGATGCAGACCATCAGGTCTCGGGGACTGATCAGCCTTCAGACCCAACGGTCTATCCAACACCATTTCCTGCCTAATATAAATTTCCTTCAGTTCATCCATTACCCTAGGTCCTTTGGGCACTATTATATCCGGGAGACTGTTTGTGCCTTCCCTTGTGAAGGCAGATCGAAAGTACCTGTTCAACTCGTCTGCCATTTCCTTGTTCCCCATAATGAATTCACCCGCTTCTGTCTTCAAGGGCCCAATTTTGGTCTTAACTATTTTTTTCCTTTTCACATACCTAAAGAAGCTTTTACTATCTGCCTTTATATTATTGGCTAGTTTACCTTCATACCTCATTTTTTCTCCACGTATTACCTCTTTAGTTATCTTCTATTGCTCTTTAAGAGTTTTCCAATCTTCCGGCTTCCCACTCATCTTTGCTATGTTATACTTCTTCTCTTTTATCTTTATACTGTCCTTTACTTCCCTTGTCAGCCACGGCCTCTCCTTACTCCCCTTAGGATCTTTCTTCCTCTTTGGAATGAACTGATCCTGCACCTTCTGCATTATTCCCAGAAATACCTGCCACTGTTGTTCCACTGTCATCCCTGCTAGGGTATTGTTCCATTGAACTTTGGCCAGCTCCTCCCTCATAGCTCCATAGTTCCCTTCGTTCAACTGTAATACTGACACTTCCGATTTTCCCTTCTCCTTCTCAATTTGTGGATTAAAACTTATCATTGTGGTCACTACCTCCTAATGGCTCCTTTACCTCGACGTCCCTGATCAAATCCGGTTCATTGCACAACAGTAAATCTAGAATTGCCCTCTCTCTGCTAGGCTCCAGTACAAACTGTTCTAAGGATCCATCTCGGAGGCACTCCACAAACTCCCTTTCTTGGGGTCCAGCACCAACCTGATTCCTCCAGTCTACCTGCATGTTGAAATGCATGAGAAAGGAGCTGACCAAAGTTGATTGGAAAGGGACACAAGCAAGGATGGTGGCAGAGCAGTAATGACTGGAGTTTCTGGGAGCAATTCAGAAGGTGTAGGATAGACTCATCCCAAAGAAAGAATATTCTAAAGGGAGGATAAAGGACCGTGGCTGACAAGGGAAGTCAAATACAGCATCAGAGCAAAAGGGAGGGCATATCATTTAGCAAAAATTAGGGGGAAGTTAGAGAATTGGAAAGCTTTTAAAAACCATCAGAAGGAAACTTAAAAAGCTACAGGGAGAGAACCGATGAAATATGAAGGTAAGATAACCAGCAATATAAAAGAGTAAGCCAAAAGTATTTTCAGACATATAAGGAGTAAAAGCGATGCAATAGTGGATATTGGACTGCTAGAAAATGACACTGTAGGACTAGGAATTGGGGACAAAGAAATGATGGACGGGTTTTATAAATATTTTGCATGAGTCTTCATGTGGAAGACACCAGCAGTAAGCCAGAAATTGGAGAGTGCCGGGGGGCAGAAATGAGTGTAGTCACTATTTTTAAGGAGAAAGTGCTTAGGAAGCTGAAAGGCCTGAAGGTAAATATGTCTCCTGGAGCAGATGGACTACACCCCATTGTTCCGTGGTTGGCAAAATGTTGGAGTCCATTATAAAGGATGAGGTCTCAGAGTACTTGGAACCACATGATAAAATAGGCCAGTCAGCATGGTTTTCTTAAGGGGAAAATTTGCCTGACAAATCCATTCTTTGAGGAAATAACTGGCAGGATAGACAAACAAATGTCAGTGAATGTTGTTTACTTGGATTTTCAGAAGGCCTTTGACAAGATGCCAAACATGAGGCATAAGAACCCGTGATATTACAGGAAATATATTAGCATGGGTAGAAGATTGGCTAACTAGCAGGAAGTAGAGAGTGGGAATAAAATGATCATTCTCTATTTGGCTGTCGGTGACTAGTGGTGGTGCTCAGCGGTTATTGTTGGGTCCACTACCTCACTTTTTTTTAATATACAGTATTTCTGTTTTTGCACATTTCTAAAAAATCTATTCAATATACATAATTTATTTACTTGTTTATTTATTATGTTTCATTTTATTTATTATTATTAATGTCTTTCTCTCTCTGCTAGATTATGTATTGCATTGAACTGCTGCTGCTAAGTTAACAAATTTCACGTCACATGCCGGTGATAATAAACCTGATTCTGATTCTGATTCTGTTATACTGTATGTTAGTGATATGGATGACAGGATTGATGTCTTTGTTGCCATGTTTGCAGTCAATCCAAATATAAGTGAAATGGCAGGCAGTGTGCAGAAAATAGGGAGTCTGCAGAAAGTGCTGTACGTATCGGAGAATGGGTAAAGAAGTAGCAGTTGGAATATATTGAAGCAAGATTTATGATCATGCACTTTGGTAGAAAGAATAAAGGCATAGACTATTTTCTAAACAGGGAGAAAATTCAGAAATCAGAGGTGCAAAGGGACTTGGGACTCCTTGGCCAAGGTTTCCTAAAGATTAACTTGCGGGTAAGTCAGTGGTAAGGAAAGCAAATGCAATGTTAGCATTTATTTCAAGAAGATTAGAATATAAAAGCAAGAATGAGACTTTATAAGGCATTGATCAGACCGCACTTGGAGTATTGTGAGCAGTTTTAGCTTGCTTTATCTGAGAAAGTATGTGCTAGCATTGGAGAGTGTCCAGAGGAGGTTCAGAAGAATGAATGGGTTAACATACAAGAAGCATTTGATGGCTGTAGGCCGGTACTCACTAGAGTTTAGAAGAACGTGGAGGGACCTCACTGAAATCTATCAAGTATTGAAAGGCCTAGACAGATTGGATATAAAGAGGACACTCCTATAGTGGGGGATTCTAGGACCAGAGTGTACAGCCTCAGAATAGAAAGATGACCTTTTAGAACAGAGATGAGGAGGAATGTCTTTAGCCAGAGGGTGGTGAGTCTGTGGAATTCATTGCTATAGAAAGTGTGGGCACGTGGCCAAGTGGTTAAGGCATTGGACTAGCAACCTGAAGGTCGTGAGTTCGAGCACCAGCCGAGGGAATGTGTTGTGTCCTTGAGCAAGGCACTTAATCACACATTGCTCTGCGACGACACTGGTGCCAAGCTGTATGGGTCCTTCCCTTGGAAAACATCGGTGTCATGGAGAGGGGAGACTTGCAGCATGGGCAACTGCTAGTCTTCCATACAACCTTGCCCAGGCAAGTGAAGACTTTCCAGCCATAGACCCATGGTCTCGTAAGAGGAACGGAGGCCAAATCACTGGGTATATTTCAACATTCAAGATTCAAAATTCAAAAAACTTTATTGTCATTCTAACCATATATCAGCTCTGCAGGGCAGAATGAGACAATATTTCTCAGGAGCAGTGCAATCACAACACAACAAATGCAACACTAATTAATAAACACAACAATAAATAGTAAAACACAACAGCCACATGTCAGTTAAAATCAAGTTATAAGTGTCCAGTGCAAGCTAAAAGTGTCCAAAGCAGAGTCAGGTGGAGCAGCTATTTAGCAGTCTGACTGCCTGTGGGAGGAAGCTGTTTAGCCTTGTAGTTTTAGTTTTGATGCTCCTGTAATGTTTGCCTGATGGCAGAAGAATAAACAGCTCATGGAGAGGGTGTGAGGGGTCTTTAATGATGTACAGTGTCTTCTGGAGGCATCGACTCTGGAGGAGGTCTTGGACAGAAGGTAGGGAGACCCCAAAAACCTTCTCTGCTCCCCTAACCACCCTCTGCAAGGCTTTTTTGTCGACAGCACTGCAGCTGGAGTACCAGGTTGTGATGCAAAAGGTCAGCACACTCTCAACCACGCCTCTGTAGAATGTAGTTAAGATGTTAGTGGGGAGTGATGCTTGTTTAAGCTTCCTCAGAAAGTGCAATCTCTGCTGGGCCCATTTCACAATCCCAGTGGTTTTCCTGGAACAGGTGAGATTGTCCGAGATCTGCACCCCAAGGAACTTGATGTTTTCCACTCTCTCCACTGATGCTGAGGAGTGTGTGCTCAGGCTGAGATCGACGATTATCTCCTTGATTTTGGTGACATTAAGCATCAAGTTGTTATCCCTGCACCAGCTCTCTAGGTGTTTGACCTCCTCCCTGTACATTGTTTCATCATTTTTGCTGATGAGCCCCACCACTGTGGTATCATCTGCAAATTTAATGATCAGGTTCTCCTTGTCATGTGTTAGCAGTGTAAACAGCAATGGGCTAAGCACACAGCCTTGTGGGGATCCAGTGCTCAGTGTGATGGAGTCAGAGATGTTCCTGCCAATACGGACTGACTGTGGTCTCTCTGTCAAGAAATCCAGAATCCAAAATCCAGAATTTAAAGCTGTGATTGATAGGTTCTTGATTAAATAGGAGGGCAAAGTTACAGGGAGAAGGCAGGAGAATAGAGTTGAGAGGGATAATAAACCAGTTATGATGGAATGGTGGAGCAGACTTGATGGGCTGAATGGCCTAATTTTGCTCCTGTTTCTGGTGGTTTTGTTGTAATTTAACAGTAATTTTTATGTCTTGGACTGTACTGTCACCACAAAACAACAAATTTCATGATATATGTCAGTGATTTTAAAAAACAGTGATCCTGATTTGAACTAATATTATAATCCTCTCCCAAGCCATCACCCCCAACAATGAGGCCCTAATAACACTCAGCCAATTTCGATGGGGTGACCACAGTGCTCACACATCTGACATCAAACTCCCAAACCAGCCATCCTATTCCAAGCTCTGCCAGGATAACTGATTGCCAGATCATGAGATCATAAGATATACGAGCATAAATAGGCCACTCGGCCCACCAAGTCTGCTCCTCCATTCAATCGTGGGCTGATCCAATTCTTCCGGTCACCCCCACTCCCCTGTCTTCTCCCCATACCCTTTGCCCTGGTTAATCAAGATCCTATCTATCTCTGCCTTAAAATACACCCAATGACTTGGCCTCCACAGCCACTCAGGGCAACAAATTCCACAGATTTACCACCCTCTGACTAAAGTAATTTTCTGCATCTCTGTGCTAAATGGATGTCCTTCAATCCTGAAGTCGTGCCCTCTTGTTCTGGACTCCTCTACCATGGGAAATAACATTGCCATATCTATTCTGTTCAGGCCTTTTAACATTCAGAACATTTCTATAAGATCTCCCCTCATTCTTCTGAACTCCAGGGAAAACAGCCCAAGAGCTGCCAGATGTTCCTCATACGGTAACCCTTTCATTCCTGGAATCATTCTTGTGAATCTTACCTGAACTCTCTCCAGTTTCAGTATATCCTTTCTAAAATAAGGAGCTCAAAACTGCACACAATATTCCATATGTGATCTTATGAGTGCCTTATAGAGCCTCAACATCACATCCCTACTCTTATATTCTATACCTCTAGAAATGAATGCCAGCATTGCATTTGCCTTCTTCCCCACCGACTCAACCTGGAGGTTATCCTTTTGGGTATCTTGCACAAGGACTCCAAGCCCCTTTGCAACTCTGTATTCTGAATACTCTCCCCATCTAAATAACAGTCTGCCCATTTATTTCTTCCACCAAAGTGCATGACCATACACTTTTCAACATTGTTTTTCATTTGCCACTTCTTTGCCCATTCCCGTAAACTATCTAAGTCTCTCTGCAGGCTCTCTGCTTCCTCAACACTACCCACTCCTCCAACTATCTTTGTATCATCGGCAAATTTAGCCACAAATCCATTACTCTCATAGTCCAAATCATTGACATACATCGTAAAAAGCAGTGGTCCCAACACCGACCCCTATGGAGCTCCACTGGTAACCAGCAGCCAGCCAGAATAGGATCCCTTTATTCCCACTCTCTGTTTTCTGTCGATCAGCCAATGCTCCACCCACGCTAGTAACTCCCCTGTAATTCCATGGGATCTTATATTGCTAAGCAACCTCCTGTGCAGCACCTTTCAAAGGCCTTCTGAAAATCCAAGGACCCCACATCTACTGTATCTCTTTTGTCTACCCTGCTTGTAATTACCTCAAAAAAATTGCAGTACGTTTGTCAGGCAGGATTTTCCTTTCAGGAAACCATGCTGGCTTCAGCCTATCTTGTCATGTGCCTCCAGTAGGGTTGCCAACTGTCCCGCATTAGCCGGAACATCCCATATACTGGGCTAAATTGGTTTGTCCTATACGGGACTGCCTTTGTCCCATATTTCCCTCGCTAAGGTAGAGCGTTCCTATGAAACCTTTCGTGCCGAAATGGCGTAAAGCGAAGAAGCAATTACCATTAATTTATATGGGAAAAGTTTTTGAGCGTTCCCAGACCCAAAAAATAACCTATCAAATCATACCAAATAACACATAAAACCTAAAGTAACACTAACATATAGTAAAAGCAGGAATGATATGGTAAATACACAGCCTATATAAAGTAGAAATAATGTACAGTGTAGTTTCACTGAACAGATTCGCCAAAACCGATTTGTAGAAAAAAAATCGGCACGTACACACATGCGCACGTCATGTATGTACACGTCACACATGCACACACAGGTGCCCGCGCAAGGCTTCATGGTCATGGTAGTCTTTCTCAGGGTGAACACAAGTGTCCCGTATTTGACTGCTACTTTTGTCCCTTATTTGGCAGTGAGAAAGTTGGCAAACCTAGCCTCCAGGTACTCCATAATCTCATTCCTAACAATCGATTCCAGCAACTTCCCAACCACTGAAGTCAGGCTAACAGGTCAATAGTTTCCTTTCTGCTGCCTCCCACCCTTCTTAAATAGTAGAGTAACGTTTGCAATTTTTCAATCATCCGGTACAATACTGGAATCTACTGATTCTTGAAAGATCATTGTTAATGCCTCCACAATCTCTCCAGCTACTTCAATCAGAACCCGAGGGTGCATTCCATCAGGTCCAGGAGATTTATCCACCCTCAGACCAGTAAACTTCCTGAGCACCTTCTCAGTCGTAATTTTCACTGCACATACTTCACTTCCCTGACACCCTTGAGTGTCCCGTATACTGCAGTTGTCTTCAACTGTGAAGACTGATGCAAAATACGCACTCAGTTCCTCTGCCATCTCTGCGACTTTCATTACAATTTCTGCAGCGTCATTTTCTATTGGTCCTATATCTTCACTCAACTCTCTTTTACCCTTTATATACTAAAAAAAAGCCTTTAATATCTTCTTTGATATTAGTCGCCAGCTTTTTTCATAATTCATCTGATGTAAAAGGAAAGCACATTCAAGGATTCTTGAAAGTCCCCTTGAAAACTGTTACATCTTCACTGACTTGTGGGAACCATGGCTCACGACTTCACAAACTGGGCAAGCACTTTCAGATTGACATTGACAACCTTGAGTCTTTCATTGAAAGCATAGGGAAGTCCAGTGCAGTTGGCAACAGGAGAAGACCACCTCACAAACTATTCATCTGCTCACTGTGTCAGAAATCTACTGCTCCACAATGAGCCCACCAAACAGTTCCGATCGCACAGAGTTGCAAAATAAACTAACTACCCTCAATGTGGTGGGATGAGCTCAGAGAGATATCTGAAACTATTTAATTAACGTGAGGCATTCCATGACTATATCCAGACCAAGCTCTCCTGCTTATAATTCATTTGTAATTGTCCAATAACTAACTTAAGCAGTAAGATCATTAAACATAAATACTGCAGCTTAAAGGCAATTTGAGTGAGAAAGTACAGGCATGCTAGCAGTTATTTTTGGGTATATCAAATGTTTTTGTTTCAATTCATTAGCTCAGCTGTTGAACATTGAGACTGGTCTTATCTGAGACATCGAGTGCATAATGTCAGTTTGTTTTTTTCAGACCTGGAGTTTTACTCAGAGCAGAATACTCTCTAATGAATAAAGCAGAGTGGAATCCTCGCTAATGAATTCAGCAGAGTTGTAATTATCATATTTGTCCTTATTATTGAATTATTATTGTTTAATGGGAATCAGTTAAACATGGAACATTCATTATATTAACTGGTTTTGACCTTTGCATCCTGTTGTAGTTCGGCCTACCTTTTTTTTCTCAGCAACAGCTGTGGGAAAACATGCTCACTCTGAACTTCTGGTCTGGTTTTCTTTCTGCAATAGATTACAAGGTCATGAACCTGGAGATCAAATCAAATGGCATTTATCATTAGTCTTGGAATCTTTGTCAGGGCCCATGAATTATCCAGTCTTTGATAAAAGCAAGTGAGCCCAGACAATTGATTACATAATGAAGACTGGAAAATTGTGTAACAGTTTTCAAGGGGACCTTGGAGCATCCTTGGATGTGCTTCCCTTTTCTATCAGGTATTCTGTAACCATGGCAGAACTAGAAATAGGATGCCTGCTTTGGGAGTCTGGTGCCAGGTATGTGAGTAACATGGTCAATCTATCAAAGACGACTGACCTCAGTGCTGGAGGAGATGGCCTGGAAGAGCATGCTAATGTTAGTTCAGAATCAGAAGCAGATTCATTATCACTGACGTGTGTTGTGGAAGCAGTTGTATGAATCAGCCTACTGTCCCTGACAGGGTCGCTGTCTCAGAGTGCACAGGTTCTCCAGACAAGGCTCCTTTTAGGGGAACTTAGACTAAGTTATCCCAAGAGCAACATTCATCTTCCTAAATCAAAACTCGACCAGAATCCCAGCGCGATTAGTCCCTTCCTCATCTTTCATGATTCTGCCTGTCTCAATAATTTCTATTCTCTGTGTTGGCCCAGTATCCCCACCACCTCTTCTATGTCATTTGCAAGCCCATCCTTCCAAAGCTTCTCTCCTGCCTGCCCAGTAGGCAGTTCACATCAAAGGCAAATTGGAAATGGAGTCACTCTTAACAATAGGAAGACTTGCACCAGATACAGCTGCTGGCAACCTTATGTTAGGGGGATGTAAAAGATCCCATGGTTTTAATAGATGAGTCAACAGTGTTCTTAGAGTCTCCTGACTTATTTTTTGGCCCTTACATCATTTTTCTGATCATTATTTTATTTTTGCTTTTTGTCAGGTTTGCAATTTAGCTGCTGGGTTTCTGACATTAGGGCAGAGGCTTTGTTTTAGGAACTCAGGTAGTCTGATATTCAGAAATCTACTTCAACCCCCTTTCAACTCACTAGGGCCCAGTTTCTCATGCTCCCTTTAAATGTACTAGATTTCCCAGAAGAGTTATTACGTTATTGTGAAAACGTGGAATAAAAAAACCTGTGTCAATAAAATAAAAATTGCATCTAATAATCCTGAAAATCTGCTATCTAGTACTATTGAATTCTCTACTGATCCAGATTATTGGAATTTCATTTCAATGTGTCTCAAAGCTGTGGAAAACACCACATAAGTGAGAGCAATGAAGGAACTCAACAGGTCAGGCAGCATCAATGAAGGGAAATGGACAAGAACTTTCATCTAGACCAGGGGTTTCCAAACTGGGGTCCGTGGGACCCACTCGGTTAATGGTAGGGGTCCATGGCATGAAAAAGATTGGGAATCTGTGAGCTAGACTGACTAGTAAAGCAGATGAAGGGCTTTGACCTCCATAATTATCCCTACTCCTACAACAACTCTGTTAGTCCTTGAGTTTCCTAAATAAGCCAATGGTTAATTCAAACATAGGTGAAAAAAGCACCTGCAGAGATGTTCCTCAAGTGAGATCATAATAATGAGAGTAAGACTGAAAATGCAGGATGTTCTCAGGTGTTTGGGCACCAGCAGTGCAGTTAATGCTTTGGGCTCATGACCTTTGGTCAAGTCCGTAAATGGTACTGTAGGCAGTAACTTCACTGCAAGTGCAGGGCACGGAAGGGAAGGGAAAGAAGGAGTCAACACATGGGAATATATAAAAAAAAACGTGAACAGGAAAGGTTATTTAGCTCAGCAAGACTATTTTGCTATTTAATGAGATCACGGTTGATGTGTGACTAAAATCCCCATGTTGCAATTTTTGTAAATCAAAATTATAAAACTCCAAGATTCAAAAATTCAAAGTACATTTATTATCAAATATGTATGCAGTATATGACCCTGAGATTCGTCTACCCACAGACAGCCACAAAACAAAGAAAACCATGGAACCCATTCAAACAAAAACATCAATGCCCCCACCCCGTGTAAAAAATAAACAAATAGCAACAAATGAGCAAAAAACACAAAATCTAAAACACAAAATTGAAAGAATCCAGGCAGCTCAGTTCAACTCAGAGTTTGTAATCTGCAGACCGCCGCCTGATTTAAAGTCGTCCGAAATAACAACAGAGAAAGGAGAAGCAAGAGAAAATCTGCAGGTGCTGGAAATCCGAGCAACACACACACAAAATGCTGGAGGAACTCAGCAGGGCAGGCAGCATCTATAGAAAAAAGTACAGTCGATGTTTCAGGCCAAAACCCTTCCACAGGATTGCCAAAGGGTCTCGTCCTGAAACGTTGATTGTACTCTTTTCCATAGCTGCTGATTAACCTACTGAGTTCCTCCAGCATTTTGTGTGTGTTACAGAGAAAGGAGAGATCAGAATGCAGAGGCACATCATTACGTGAACTACAAAGTCCAATCCACAAACTGCATTGATGAAACCTTGCCTGAGACCCAAAAGTCCAGCATTATCCTCCGAGAGCCTCGAGCGAGAGAGAGAGAGACCATACAAATACAGAGACCTTCCTTTGGGAATAGCAAATGAGAGAGAGAGAGACCGTCACATGCAGACACCTTCTTCTGGCAACAACAAGTGAGAGGCTGCTAGACGGTGCTAAACACCCACTCGCTTCGATGGTTTCAATCTTCCTCGGCATTTTGATCAGCAAGAGCAGCGAGAAATGGAGTCGATCATGGGTTTGTGCCCCATTTCTAGGCTCTTTGGCACCCTTCACCCGAAACCTAATCAAATTCCTCTGGAGACAGTAAAACGCCAGATCACTCAATAGGCCCGACAACACACCACCAAAACATAGGCCACAGGCTCCAACCGTAGTAGAACCACATTTGGAAGAAAAAGACGTACAAGAAGTGAAAGAAGTAGTTTTGCCAACTGTCTGAAGGATGTCGCCCTTGGTTGCATTTTTTGCTTGGTTGCATTTCTTCCTTTGATCCTGAGATTACAATACCTACATCAGACTGCTGTTTATTGACTATGGTTTAGCATTCAACACAATCATACCCTCAGTTCTAATCAACAAGCTCCAAAACCCGGGCCTCTATGCCTCCCTCTGCAACAGGATCCTTGACTTTCTCACCAGGGGACCACAGTGTGTGCGAATTGGAACTAACATCTTCTCCTTGCCAACAACAAACACTGGTGTCCCTTAAGCATGCGTGCTTATCTCACTGCATTGTGGATCACCGACTGCTTACTAGCGTGGTCGAACAAGAATTTGGGGTGTTTGTGATATAAATCCCTGATACATTCTGGCCTTGAGGCACAAAGGCTGGTGATTTGTCACCATTTTGGGTCATTTTCTACACCAACTCTGATATTTTAATTAGCTTTATTCATGGAGTTCCAAGATACTTTGGACACCATTATTTCTAACCAATGTCCTGACTAGATACAGTAAAGTACGTTTGTATATTTCCCAAAGTTTTTCTCATTTCTACCATCTTTGTAGCCCAGTAATTCCATCTACACTTCATGATATCTCATCTTTGTGCCATCAGCAAACTTGTATATGTGTCTTTCTATCCCTTGTCCAAGTCACTTATAAATAATATAAATCACAACAGCTTCAAGATATAAGTGTGGAGTACCACTAAACCCATCCAGTTAGACTACCTGTCTGCTAACCTACTGTCTTCTGTTGCCCTGCCAGTTTCTTAGCAAAAGTTTGCTTTCAGTTCCACAATTAAAGGTAGCACAGTTCTGCTGTCTCAACTCTCCAGATGACCCATGACCAATCGTGATCTTCTGAATGGAGCTTGTATATTTTTCCTGTGACAGTATGGGTGTCCTCTGGGTACTCCGGTTTCCTTCTAAATCTCAAAGATGCCTGGGTTAATAGGTTAATTAATTGTACTGGTCAGTGGCAGAATTTAAGGAGGTTAATGGGAGTTTGAAAGCACAGGATAATGTCGGAGGGTGTTTGATAGATAACGCAGATTCAGCGTTCTGTTGCTGCATGACTGCGATATAAAATTTGAATGAGATTTAACAGTCTCTTAATCAGAGCTCCACGTAAGTCACAGCCATGGAAATTCTCTGGTCTGCTGGTCTTGTCGTATCTTTCAAGAAACCTTAATCACCTGCCCTTTACCTCCCAAGGACTGACAGGACTTCTTCATTGTTCTTACTCCCCTCCGCTTTACCCTGTCGCCATATTTCATCAAGCACATTTGTCTCTGATTTTCTTGCCGTTCTGCTACTGTTTATGTCCCTCTGCCTGGTCTGCTGAACTTTGACAGCATTCCCGGTTTTAAATTCTCAGACTTCCAGTCTCCAAGGTATTTCGTATATACTGTAATACTGGGATTTGACTATATATTTCTTAGAAAACATAAATGTAATTTTTGTATTAAAGCAGAACGTTCAACTCCCTGAAATAATTCTTTGTTCAGGAAATAATAGTGCAAACGTCTAATAATAACAGCAGAAATAAGAATGAAAATCCCCTTCGTTTTTATTTAGTGTTCGTTTACTATACATTTCATAGATTTATAACACATTCTGGGCAATTGTGCAAAAGTGTCTATTTCTATACAAGACAATTCCTCAGAATGCTGCAACTGCCTGCCAGCATGTAAAGAATGTGCATACTCCAACAAAAGAACCTTTCACTGCATTTCTCAGCAGGAGTCAGGGCTTTTATCTACAAATTCCAAAAGCTTAAAAGAAATGCTTTTTGCATAACCATTTCAATTCTGGTTTCCTTTATCTCTCAGCTGCATGTCAAACTACCTTAGTATATGCAAAAAAAATCCTCCCTTCTTCCTTCCTCTCTCCCTCCTCCCACACCAGATAAATTTTGTATGTACATTCAGACTCTGAAAGCATTACTGTCTCGAGTAAGGATACAGAAGGAGCTTGGTATAGGCTGTGCCCTCAGAGATTACCAGAAGCCAACAATAGCTCTAGCTTGTTAGGATGCAGGACTGGCATTCGGACCATTTCCCCCAGTGAGACTTCAGCAGAGACAGAGCGACAAATCTGGCTCCACACAAGCTGATGTACCAAGAGGTGCCTGAAAGCTTCATTCAAAGCATTCCTGCTCCATTGCAGGCTACCAACTGCAAGAAAAGCCATTTCAGAGCCTCATTTACGTTGTTTACAAGTGCCAGAAAGGTAAGGCGTCTGCATTGTTAATTGTCTTGTGGTGTGTAAGCTTGAACAGGTTTACATCAAAAATATTTTTTAAACAGTACAAATAAGGCAACAAAACATTGTAATTTTTGATTGCTCCTGCTTCACCTTGATCTCTGAGTGCAATTTTTATTTGTTTTTTTACATCTAACATGGATGAATGCTGGAATGCTGATTTTACTCTTTTCCTAGCCTGTCGATTTATGTGCAGGCTGTGCTGGATAAATATTAACATTTAGCAAATTAAATGGACTTTTCTGGGTATGCCGAGCATAAAAATAGCTTTAAAAATCCAAATATTTGGTTAATAACTGAATGCTTACATTTTTTTACACAATTCCTGAGAGAGAGAAAAAAATTGTTCAAGTCTTGTATGGTTTTCTATCAAATCTTTAAAACCAAATAGCAATGTAACTAATGGCTGCTGGAATACAAGCTGCTTCACCAAGTTTCAGAAGGTGCAAGGATTATGCCAGCACTAAATGGCAAAAAAAAATACCCAGAGTTATTTAAGCTTCCTACTGGGCTTCTGTAACAGCAAGAATTCACTCTACAATGAGAAACACAGCATCAGATCACCAAACATAAGCCTCTAGAAAGGCAGCACTTGTCAGTAAACAGCCGGACAATTCATATAAAATGTCCTCACTGGTGAGCCAAGAGCAAACGTAGCTCACTGTTTGCCAGGGCTTAGTACGCAGTGCCCAGAATTGACCATGTCCATGACCACTGAAGTGCAGGTGACACAGTGGCACAGCCGGTCGAGCCAGTCCATCAGCCCAGTTCGATCCTGACTTCCAGTGCTGGCCGTGTGGAGTCTGCAGGTTCTCCCTGGAATCATGTAAGTTTCCCGCTGATGCCCTTGGGTGCGCAGGTTGGTAGGTTAACTTGCCACTAAGTTGCCGCTGCGTTGCAGGTAAGCGGTAGAGAGGTGGAGAGGTCTGCGATGATGGGAATGTAAAACTGGATTAGTGTAAATCGATGCTAGACAGTCAGTGGTGGGCCAAAGGTTGTGTTTCTGTGCTGTCTGGCTCCTTGACTGAATGACCCTAGCAGCAAGCGTCCCCTTCACTCAATTTTAACCAGGCATGTTACACACAGCTATTTGTAACTCTGCTTTTCCACATATGTGGTGTCTATAAAATTCATAGTTCCTAGAATGTGAGATGTTATATTTATGCAGCATTGTTAACAAGCCCTGAAGTGTTTTTTTATTAAGTCCTTTCGACACGCAGCTTCTGTGGAGAAGTGGAGACTGTGAAGTTAACTTGCAGAGAGCAAGTTCTCAGAACTGCAATGAAGTAAGATGGCCAGTTTATTCTGTTGGTTTATTTATTGTGCAAACGTAGGCTAACTCACGGGAGGAACTCCTGTTCTTTTTTAAATGATACAGAACTTTAGAGGGCTATGAGCCAAACACAGATAAATGGAACAAGTGTAGAGGGGCATCATGGGTGAGTTGAGCTGAATGGCCTGGCTTCACACAGCTTTTCTCTCTGACTCAAGATATCATTGGATCTACTGGATCATCTGGTAGCTTGGTTTAATATCACTCATGGGGGAGTATGCCTTGGGTCAAGACTGAAACCCCGAAGGTGGAAATATGTAAAAATATTCATCCTTTCAAACAGCAGTGAATCTAGAGACACATCAAGAGTCCTGATGCAGAGTCTCAATCTGAGATGTTGACCATCCCTTTGCCTCCACCGATATTCTTTTAACCACTTGGTTCTTCTAGGAGCTTATTTTTTAATTAGAACCAGTAAAGCTGGGCTTGTGACCCCAAGCCCACAACCCTGTCGAGCTTGGACGTCTCAGCCTTGCTACAGATTCAGTAAGGGTCTTGTTCTGCTGCTGGATGCCAGGTGGACACCGGTTATGGGGTCCAGTCCTGCACTCCTTTTGGGAAACTGCCTCCCTAATCTGGTGCCAAGCAACTGTATGGCCTTATTTAAGGAGGCAAATTAGCTAACTTCAGTTTACTGTTTTTGGTTTGACAGTATGGATTTTAGGACTGTTTTTACAAGCTTTATTTATATGTTTCAAGAAATGAAAATGTACAAATTTAACCATTTATAGAATAAATGTACTTCTGAGGAACAGACCATTTGGCCCACGATGCCTGTGCTGACCATACCAATTTAAACTGCACATGATTCATATCCCTGCATTGCCTTTAATTTACTTCAGTCTTAATTGGCCAAAGCAATTAAAAATCATTGGAAGTCCCTCTAGTCTCTCACAGTCGGCAAAGCTAGTGGCAAGGCTTTGCCAGTTGTGAAAGCCATCAGCAGCATTTCGGAGCAGGGCTTCCTCTGTTCCGTGGGAGCCTCTGTCGCCACACTGGTTACTCTGTGGAGCCAGGGGATTCTGAGGTCCGGGTAGCTGGGTCACGGTCACCCTGCTCTGGGTCCAAGTGTGTACTGTCTTAGAAGGATTGTGAATAACGACTACAAACCGGGGAGATGGGGAGTGGGCTGTAAATTCTGCTCCATTTACTTTCAATCCATCCGCCTCCCAAATAAAGAAGATTTAACAATTCAAAGCTACTTCATGGTTGAAGTATCATTACTGTCCAAAGGTAATTAGCACTTACAGACAGTCCTTTAGCAGACGGTCTGGACTGGAATAAATCTCCTTGATGCAGCCCTAGGCACTTTATCCTTCTTAGGCCCAGCCTGCTCAGAAGGAAAACAAATAGCTGAGTGATGGTCTATATTACTGCTCAGACAGCTGCACAGCATTTATCCTGCAGCATTTACAGAACCTTTTCAACCCAACTCTAATTGCCATCAGTGCAGTTGGTCTACTGCCTTCCCAATATGCTCACTTGAAGCAAAACAAAATAGAGAAGCTTTCATTATCCTGAATTCAACACCCAAAATATAATGGAGGAAATCAGCAAGTTAGACAACATCTGTCATTATGACTGTCTAATTCAGCAAGTTAGACAGTCATTATCATTATCCTTTAGGCAACACACATAAAATAAAGGAGGAACTCAGCCTGTTAGACAGCATCTTTGATAGGCATAGATGTTGCCTGAGTTGCTGAGTTCCCCCACCATTTTGTGAGTGTCGCCCCAGATTTCCGTCATCTGAAGAATCTCTTGTGTCTTTGGTTTTATGACTACACAAATAGTGACTGAAGACTTCTTAAATCTGAGGGTTTTACTGGCTATCTAAACTTTCAATGTGTGTCACCACAAGTCGGAAAGTTCTGCAAACTTGGAGGCGTATGATTTTGCATGAAAATCATTGAGTAGGGTTATCACACAAATGCAAATGACAAGTGGAGGAATTTCTTAATTATTAATATCACAATGACTGTTTGTCTATGAAGGCTGTCAGTCATCCAGGTCATTGTATATCAAGCATTAGTAAATCAAGGAAACAGTACTTGCTGTGTTGTCCAGAAGATGTTTCACCACTCATCAGAGAGGCTTCTTCAGTTCTGATCCATGGTGGGTGGTTTTCCAGCTTGTGAACTCTGTGAGTTGTTGAAAGGTATAGGAGTCATATGAGGTAATGAGAGCGTCTTTACTCTTATCTTTGTACGAATGGGGGTAGAGATGTTCAGACTGCGTTGTAAGTAGCTGATAGGTGATGTCGTACCCCACCCCCTCTGTTCAGGGATGGGGTTTCCAGTTTGACAAAGATGGTTTTTGGACCCCTCTTTCAAACCACCTGTCCTCCCTGTCCAAAATGTGCACATCAAAGGAAGGTTCCTTGTCCTTTAGGTGTAGATATACAGCCAAGTCTTGACCTGAGGTGTTAGCCCTCCTATGTTGGGCCATCCGTTTGTGAAGTCGTTGTCTTGTCTCGCCGATATATAGATCTGTGCATCAAAGCGACATCAAAGATCCACAATGACTATTGTTTCTTTCTGATAATATGCATATCAAAAGTGGTGGATATCACAATTCACAGTGCAATCAATCTGTCGTCCTCAACGTTAGCAACTAATTTGAATGTTCCAGAACCTGCTGAGACACCATCATTGGTTGAGAGAAAACTAACTCTCACCTTTGGACTGAAATGCTGAGGGTCATCAAGACTGGCAAATGGACCAAGTGCAACATCACTTCTATGAGCTAGTGGATGTCATCTAATGATAGCTTTGCTGACAACATTGCCACTACACAAAATGCTTACCTCTCTATTCTAGTTCCTCCTTAAAGTCAGACTTTAAAATATGCCTTCCTCAGCATATTTTCACTCCTCTGACCTAATATGGTTGTGATGGTCTTTACTCTAATGTTCCCGTGAAGTACTGTATAAAGTGCTTTGAAAATGGCTTGCTTTGCTGTTGTTGTCTTAGCCACTCACTCAGACTTCTATATAAGTGATATTCCAGTGAGAATAAACTCAGCCTATCCAATCCCTCTTTGTAACTACAGCTCTTCTTTCCACACAACAGCCTGGGAGCAAATCTCTTCAGAAACCTTTCTAATGCTACCAGATCTTTCCTGTTATTTGGCGCCCAGAACTCCTCATGATACACTAAGTGCATCCTGCCTGGTATTTTGTACATCTGCAACACAACATCCCATCTCTTATACTCAAACTTCAGCCTCTGAAGGGAAACTCGCCAAAGCCTTCTTCACCACCCATTTAGTTATGTTGCCTCTCTCAGGGAGCTATGAACCAAGTCCATCTGTACATTAACTAACCTGAAGACCCTAGCATTTACTCTATATATCATGTTAATACTTGATATTCAGAATGCTTTAACTCAAAATTGTCTGGATTAAATTTCATCTGCCACCATTCCACCCAATTTTCCAACTGATTGGTATCGCTTTATATCCTTTCAAACTCTTCTTTCTATTTACTCCTCCAAAAATTTTTGTTTCGTCAACAAACATACTGATCAGTTCACCTGCATTCGTATCCAAGTATCTGGTCCCAGCATTAACCCTGTGGTACACCATCTAGTTACTGATCTCCAGTAAGAAAAATATCCCTTGATCACTAGGCTCTGCCTCTTATTACTGAGCCAGTTTTGAATCCAGTGTTCTAACACATTTTGTGTCCTAATCTTCTGGACTGAGACTTTGCAGACCTGTACATGGGACTCTGCCAAAAGCCTTTCTAAAGTCCACATAAACCACATTTACTGTGTTATCATCAATTTTCAAAAACTCTATCAGATTTGTGAGACAGGCTTTGCCTTGCACAAAACCCCATTGACTCCTAATCAGTTTCTGCATTTTCATAAACAAAAACCTTTTTCTTAGAATTTGCTTCCAATAATTTTCTTAGTATTGATGCAAGGCTCACTCCTTGTAATGTCCTGGTTTATCCCTTTTTTGAATAGGGGAACAATATGAGCTTTCCTCACATGTGGTGAACAAAGCTCTGTGAGAGACCCAGCAATCTCCTCAACTGCTTCACCTAGTGTCCTTTGGTAGGTCACATCAGACCCTGGGGATTTATACACCTTCCACCTTAATGTTTACCAATATCTCTCAACACTTCATCCTTCCTGACATGAGTTGATGAGTTTGTGCGGAGAATGAAAAAAAAGGATTAACGCAGGATTATTGTAAATGGGTCCACACAGGAGATGGGCTGAAGGGCCTGTTTTCCTGCTGTATCAATTTGTGATTCTATGACTAATTCATTCTAGGTTCTCCCACAAGCGGAAATATTCTGTCCATGTGAAAGCTGTCAATCAACTTAGGGTGTAATGTATTCTAATCGTGCCACTTCCTGAATCATCAAATAATTTCCTAGTATATGTTCTGCCTGAGGATTCCTTCCTCTGCGAATTCCCTCAAGTTACAAGTTGGCAGCAGAGAAACATGTCATCTGGTCCATCTGTTTAACAAGCCAAAGCTTATTCTTCCTCTCAAGCCTCCTCCTATTCCTCCATTTCCACCCCTTCCTATCAGTAGATGCTTCCATTCATTTCTCCACATTGTGTTTCCCTCCTCCACCTACACCTCTCCCCTCCGCTTCAATGTCATCAAGTGGTTGCACTTTGCACATTCTTGCCACACTTTGAGTAAAGGATCCCTCAAGTTCTCCATTCGATTTACCAGTGACCATCAATGTGCCATTTAAGTTTGGACTCTGCAAACATGAAAACTACTTCTGTATTTCTATCCTAAGAAGACTTTCATTACCTTTACTACTGGAAACACACCCCCAGTCGATAGCCCCAAACGTTGCTGTACAGGAGCATCAGTAATTGTTCTTTACTTGTATTATTCCTCCAGAGAAATGAATTACAGAGCAGACAACAATGTGACCTACTCCTATGTCGCACTTAAGACCATAAGACGATAAGGCATAGGAGCAGAATTAGGCCATTCAGTCCATCGAGTCTTCTCCGCCATTCCATCATGGCTGATCCTAGATTCCACTCAACCCCCATACACCTGCCTTCTCGCCATATTCTTTGATGCCCTGTCCGATCAGGAAACTTTCAGCTTCCGCCTTAAATATACCCATGGACTTGGCCTCCACCTCGGTCTGTGGCAGAACATTCCACAGATTCACTACTCTGTAGCTAAAAAAAAAATTCCTCTTTACCTCTGTTCTAAAAGGTCACCCCTCAGTTTTGAGGCTGTGCCTCCAGTTCTCGATATCCCCACCATAGGAGACATCTTCTCCATGTCCAGCCTATCTAGTCCTTTCAACATTCGGTAGGTTTCATTGAGATTCCCCCCCCTCATTCTTCTAAATTCCGGTGAGTATAGGCCCAAAGCTGCCAAAAGCTCCTCATATGTTAATCCCTTCATTCCATATTGACTTTGGTTGTATTTCTAAGCACTTCTTTTTGAAAGAAAGGAGCCTCAACCCCTTTCAGCATTTCCCATTAATTATTTTCTCCTAGCTTTGATATGTTCTTGTGATTTATCTTCCTTCGTCTGCCTCCTGCGCCATGTCACGGCACCCTTCTTATTATATGAAGACTACAGTTATACACCATTCTCCTTCTGGGCAATAGGTCTCCGTTTCAAATATCTGAGAACACAACAGTTGTGCTAATCTTACTAATCAACAGCTTGCAGTTATGCACAAAGAAAATGCTCAGCAATTTAAATAAAAGCGGCATTAAAAAGCAACTTGCAAGGTATTTCACCTCTTTCCAATACAGAAGGTTTAGGCCATGGAGTTCCTGAGTGAAATAATTAGGAAATTGTTAGATGACTAATGATGTGAATGGCTGGCATCCTTCTAAAAACACTCAACCATGATTGAGTGGCCCATTCCACAACTTGCTGCTTAATTTGGCCTCAGAGAAAAGGAAAGATTTATACTGAGGGGAAAGTCATTTGTCACTGTTCAGCACATGCAATTCCTTTTGGGGCCACACTAGTGAGCAATCACATTGGTATTGCACTGTTTCTCAACATGGGAGCACAAAGGACTAGGGTAGACCACAACAAAACATCTCCAAAGGAAACCAGTCTTCCAGTGCTTCCAATGAAAAGGTGAGAACTAAAAGGTGCCAGGACAGAATACTTGTGCATCATTCAAAAGTCAGGCTTAATTGCCAAGATCATTATCCTCTACTAATTTTCAAGTGGAACATAAAGACTGTGCATTTCTTTACATACTTAGAAATGAATGACACCAGTCAATAAATATAACCTCTTATTAGTTTGATCCTCAGAAATGTTATATTGCAGAATCAGAATCAGGTTTAATATCACCAGCATATGTCATGAAATTTGTTGTTTATGCAGCAGCAGTATAATGTAATACATAATAATGTAAAAACTGTGAATGACATTAGCTATACTTATATATATATATAGCAAATTAAATGAGTAGTGCAAAAAAAGTAATGGGTTCACTGTGGTTTCTTTTGTGTTAGTGTATCAACTAAGATCTCATTGTCGTTCCAACAAACATTAACAATAATTGCATCATCTAGGCAACACTATGCTGTGTAAATTCACAGTTGGCTTGTTAGAGTGGCACATCTGCACCGTGCACTTCTTCCCTCGTGGGGAAATTCAATTAGCCGCGTTTGAAAATGTCCTCGTGTTCAGCTGCAAGCTGTGAGTGAAGCCATGCTGCAAATCAGGAATAGGTGGGGTGGAGAGGATGTTTCTTTTTGTGGGAGAATCAAGAACCCGGAGTGGCCCACAGAGACAAAGGTGAGGTCAATTTTTTTTCTCTCTGTGAGTCTGTGGAATTCTCTTCCTTAAAGTACAGTGGTCTTTGAATATGTTTAAGACGAGCAAGGGTTGGAAGGCTATTATGTAGGGCAGTCATATGAAATTGAGCTTGCAGTCAGATCAGCCCTGACGTTACTGAATAGTGGAGCAGGCTCAATGGGTTAAATGGTCTCCCTTCGTTCCTAATTCAAACTCTTGTACTCTATCACCATTAGCCCAATGACCATGGTAGTCCTGATCACACAGGTCGAGTGTCAACGGCAAAAGCGTAAAGACAGTTACTCTTTTTAAAAAAATGGAAGTGGAATTAGCTCTGTGTAATGAAGTGACTGGAGCTAAATATGATTTAGTCTTCAGGTTTCCTGCAAGTCCTGCTTTATCACAGCAGAAGCATTGGCAACATCAGAGGAAGCAGGACCAACAGATGCAGCAGGGTACAAGAGCATAGGAATAAAGTGTGAAGAACATCAGGACAGACAGTGGATTGCAGCCTCAAACTTACTGCTGGGTCTTTGAATACTGATGCATCATGGGAATCCTGATGTGCCCTCTGAAAAGGGGTCTGTTATTCATTTTACATCTGAGATGGAGGCACTCTTGTTAACCAAAGGCATTAAGAGGTAACAGGAAGAGACAGCCATGCGGGGTCATGAATAGCTGCTGAGGCTCCAGGGCTGCTCACACCCATCTGCCCATCTGTTCACAGAGCAAATCCAAAAGAACTTATCACCAGAAGAACCAACAAAATCAGCAAGCCACAGATCATATAAGGTTCAGCTACATTACTTAAAGCTCATAGAAATTAGTCTCCGTATGGCTGCCACATTTGGGCTTGCAGCCTGTGATCCTCTAACCCACAGTTCCACAGCATGTGTGGATGAGACTTACAAAAGAACAGCATATATACAGTAATAACATTGTACTGAATAAATGCACATGGCTACAGTAATGCAGCAAGAACTGAAATGTTGGCATTTCCTCATGAAGAGAGCATGTTTGCTTCTCCTTTCAAACACAGAGCAAGGGTGGGTAGTAAATTTCCTTCCTTCCATTTATATAGAAACAATAAGAAACAAAATCCTCATTATTTAGCTTTTAAGTGCCCAAACAAATGAATCAAAGAGTGCAAATAAATGAACGTCTATGGTCTGAAACATATTTGGCCAATGTCTTTTTAATCAGGCATTCCATGGATGCTGCCTGACCTGCTGAGTTCCTCCAGCAGTTTGAGTGTGCCTTGCTTTGGATTTCCAACATCTTTTTTCCAGCATTGTTTTTGATCTGCTGCTCCTCTGAGAAGACTCTTCAAGGGATGCCTACCCTGAAGAAGTTTAAATCTTCTCTTCAACAGGAGTTCAGTGAAGACCTCTCTCACTGCTCCCCTGCTGTGATCTCTGCTGCCCTTCACAGCCGCATATCCTTCCTGGGAGCTTGCCTTTGTCACCACCTTGTTCCAGATCTGGCTTCCACATCTGTCTCCTCACATTCCCATTCCAATATGTCAGTCTATGGCCTCCTCTTGTGCCAGGGTGAAGGAGTGACACCTTATATTTTGTCTGTGTAGCCTCCAACCTGATGGCATGAATATCGATTTCTCCTTCCAGTTAAAGAAATTTCCCTCCCCCTTCCCACTTCTATTCCCACTCTCGCCTCCTAACTTTTCTCACCTGACTGTCACTTCCCCCGGGTCCTCTTCTCCTTCCCTTTCTTCTATGGTCAACTTTCCTTTCATGGTAGATCCTTCTTCTCCAGCCCTTTACCTTTCCCACACACTCAGATTCACCTACCACCTTCTGGCTAGTCCTCCTTCCCCTCCCTCCACCTGTTTATTCTGGCATGTTCCTCCTTCCTTTTCAGTCCTGAAGGAGGGTTTTGGCCCAAAACGTCAACTGTTTGTTTATTTCCACGAATGCTCCCTGACTGTTTGCGTCCCTCCAGCGTTTTGTGTGCACTCCACCATGTTACTGAATTATTCAATGGATAAAATGCTGTTTGTTTTGTCAGGATTGTTTGATACAACATACACAGCAGCCGACCAGTATATGCCCCTATTGCCAGGCCTGCACAAGCAGGCACCTCGCAGTTTTCACCCAGTTAACAGGAGTTATTTTACCACTTGATTCCAGTTCATCACCTGCAGCCTATTTAAACCCAGCTCTCATCCACAGTCCTCGTCTTCCCATTGAGCCAGCCAGCCCCAACTGGTTGCTCGTAGCCTTCAGTTACCTTGTTGCCTGTGGTGGTTAGCATTTGTTCTCTCTCATTTTTTGGCTCCTGATAGCTTGTTATTTTCACAGTCTATTAATAAAGTTGTTGTTCGTTGCTGAATCATCTCCACTGCTCTGCTTTTGGGTCAAGCCTCCTCGACATTCCCTGAGAGGATGGGTAAGCCAGTGGTTGACCCAGCAGAGTTTGCTCAGCGAGAGGGTGTCATCCACCAACACGAGGGCACGTTCCAGAAGCAGCTGCAAACCATTGACCATCTGCTCGCCACTCTCAACCAACCTTCCATCTCAGTACAGCAACCCCATGCCAGTCAACTTCCTCCGCCAGAACACCAGATCCTGGTGCCCGAATGCTTCAATGGATCCCCAGCCCGATGCTGCAATTTCCTGTCCCAGTTTGAGCTCCAGCCACCTCTGTACTCTATGGACTGAGCCAAGATTGCCTTCGTCATCTCTTTCATGACTGGGCGAGCTCTCACCCGGGCTACTATTAACTGGGACAATAAAACTACCAGTTGTAATAAATCTGAGGAATTCACCACTGATTTGTGCCATGCTTTCAACCAGCCGGGAAGTGGAAGGGAGGCAGTGGTTTGGATACTGTGCCTGTGTTAAGCCTCACGTTTGGTGCTGGATTACACTGTGAAATTCCAGACCCCCGCAGCGGAGTGCAGCTGGCATGCGGGAGGTCTGCTGGCACATTACTGTCATAGCTTCTCGGAGTGCTTGAAAGATGAGCTGTCTACCTGGGAGATGCCCAGCAACCTCGAAAGCTTCATCACTCTGGCCCTCCATATTGAATAGTGTCTTATGGAACGACCCTCCAGATCACCAGCCAGAACCCCAGTTCCATTCCCAGAACCAATTCAAGCTGCAGGACCCTCATCAGCAATGAACACAGAACCCATGCGGTTAGGGAGAGTTCCCTTAACCCCAAGAGTGTGAGCGTTAGTGGAGAAACAACTGATGTGCTTACTGCAGAACAGCCCATCACCCATGCAACAGATGCCCACTGCATCCAGGAAACAGCACCACCGGGTAGAGATGAGGGGCCTTCTATCTGGTAAGATCCCCCGGCCCCTTGTACCAACACCATAGCCCGACTCACTGTCTCCTTCTTCCCCCACATCCCTGACAGTTCTATGTACACAGGAGGCTCCGGTGGATCCTGGCACAGCAGGCAACTTTCTGACTGAACTGTGTGTGTGCAGCTTGGACTCACTACTGAACCAATCACTCCTCCCTTCCACATCAAGGCCATTGACGGACATCCCTTGAAGTCTGGGAAGGTCAGAGCATGCACTCAGCTGTGCACGTGGACACTGGAGAGAACCACAAGTCCACCTACTCCCTCTTTCTCACCTCCCCCATCTTGGACTACCCCTGGCTCTCCACTCACAGCCCTCACTTTCCCTGGTCCTCCGGTTCACTGCTTAATTCAGGACTCACCTGCCTGCACCCTTGGTTACTTCACGCTGTAAATCTGAGGAAATGGAGGAAACCCTCGACCTGACCAAACTCCCACAGGAACACCAGTAGAAGGGAAACCAGCTCCTTGCCACCTCACAGTCTACATGACTGTGCGATTGATCTCCTCCCGGACACCACGCCTCCTGAGGTCATCTGTTTTCCATCTCCCTTCCTGAGATAGAAGCCATGAATGACTATATCACTGAAGAGCTACAGCGTGGTGTTACTTCATCATCTCACTACTCAGCCGGTGCAGGATTCTTCTTTGTCAAAAAGAAAGATGGGGGTCTCCATCCCTGCATCAACGACCCCGGACTGAATAAAATCAGTATTAGGAACCGTTATCCTCTCTCCTTGATGGATAGTGCATTTGAAACACTCCACAGGGCCCAGATCTTCACCAAACTGCATCTACGGGGTGTGTACAACCTGATTCCTATCTGCCAGGGGGACGATCGTAAGATAGCATTCATAACACCCACCGGACACTACTGAATATTTGGTGATGCCTTTCAGACGTTACACAGTCCAGCAATTTTCCAAGCTTTCATTAACAAGATACTCCGTAGCATGCTACACAGGTATGTGTTAGTCTACCTCGAAGGCATCTTCATCTTTCTCAACGACCCCCAAGGCCACATCTTTCATGCCCATTTAGTCCTTCACAATCTCCTCGAAAACCAACTGTACTGCAAGTTAGAAGAATGCCAGTTCACACACCCCAGTCATTTCCTTCCTGGGTTATGTCCTTTCACCCCAAGGCATAGCCACTGACTCAGAGAAATTGCGCAGCATCGTTGAATGGCCCCAACTGTGCTCCCTCCAACAGCTGCAGAGCTTTTTGGGCCTGTTCAACTTCTACTGCCATTCATCAGCAGCTTCAGCTAAATTACTGCTCCTCTCATCTCCCTTACCAAATCCCCTACCTCACAGATAACCCCTGGTCTGCTGCTGCGGATCATACTTTCTCTGGTTCTTAAGAACCTGATCGGCCGGGCCCTACAGCACAAGCCTGCTCTGGCCAACACACTTGACGACCGTGCACTCTGTGGCACTCCAGGGAACCCACTCCTTACCCCTCTCTGGCCATCCAGACACACAATGGACTCTGGGTTTTCTGTTACACCAGTTCTGGTGGCCTACCATGATGCAGGTCGCCACTGCCTGCTGGTCAATGTGCCCAGGCCCATCCTCCAGCCAGCGGCCCTCTGGTATCCTATTGGTCCCTCGACACCTGTGGTCCCACGTCGCCACGGATTTCACAGGGTTTGCCACTTTCCAAAGGGCCATAGTGATCATGGCAGTGCCGGACTGGTTCTCCAAGGCTCCTCATTTCATTACCCTTCCCGAACTTCCACAGCCACTGAGACAGAAGACCTGGTTCTCCAACACTTCCTATAGTTCGCCTCAGCAATGTGCACTTTCTATAGTTCACCTCCACTGTTTGCTGGGGCCACACAATTCGTCACTCATTTCTGGTGAGCCTTCTGCTCCCTCCTCTGCCCCTCAGAGACCAGCTGTCAGAAACAGCCAATGAGCAAATTGAGAAGATTCTCCAATGATTCACCATCTCTAATCCTTCCTCAAAGAAGGATCAGCCCTGGGCTGAGTTGTCCCACAGTCTACACAACTTCTCTGCCACGGGTTTATCACCTTTTGAAGTGCTTCATGGCTACTAACCCCATTGTTTCCTGTGGAGAAACCAATGGTGGAGGTCCTGTGTCACCAGGGCCCTGGTTCGCCACTAGCAGGGTGCTTGGAAGAAGGCATGGAGGGCCATCCTAGCTGCAACCACACCTACAGCTGTCACACCAACCACTGGCAGTGCCCAGCAAGACTATTCCATCCAAGGGACTTTGTCTGGTTGTCTACCCAAGATCTGCCCCTGTGCATTGACTCCGGCAAGCTCTTGCCCTGGTTCATTTTTCTCTTCAAGATTACCCATCACATCAATCCAGTTACTTACCATCTCCAGTTGCCACCTACCCTCAGGATGACACCCACCTTCCACATGTCCTGTCTCAAGCCCGTGTCTATGGATCACTCATCTCAATTGAGCTTGCACCTCTGTAACTTCGTATGCTGGAAGATGGTCCAGTGTATATGGTTCACTAATTGATGGATTCACATTGTCATGGATATGATGTACACTACGTGGTCAACTGGGAAGGGAATGTCCCAGAGGAGAGGTCTCAGTTTTATCTTGGATCCATTGCTCATTGTGGAATTCCATCCAGATCGCCCTGGGCCATTTTTGTCTCCATTAAGGGGAAGGAGTGGTCCTGTCAGGCCTGCACAAGCAGGCACCTCCCAGTTTCCATCCAGCTGACAGGATACAATTGTTGCTCATTTCCATTTGATCACGTGAAGCCTATTTAAACCCAACTCTCCTCCACAGTCCTTGCTCACTCATCGAGCCAGCCAGCCTCAACCAGTTGCTCATAGCCTGCAGTTACCTTGTTGCCTGTGGCATTTAGTATCTGTTCTCGCTTGTTCTGTGGCTCCTCAAGGCTTGTTATTTTTGCAATCTAAAACTAAATTATCATTTTATCGCTGAATTGTCTCCGTTGCTCTGCTTTTGCCTCCTTTACATCTCCTGACACCTACTTAGAGAGTTTTTCCTTTTAACTCTTTTCTCTGAAGCACAATGGTGTGATAAGGCACCAATAAGGCAACATGCCTCCCCTTCTTCAACACTGGGCATGGTGGTTTGTGAAGACAAACTCTGTGATTGGAATCATAAGGAAAATCATGCATATTCATTGATCTTTCAATCATGTCCAGTGGTCATGGATTTCATCATAAGCAATTCTAAAAATATCTAAATGTTTCAACCAATTTCATGCAGAATTGCTATTTTAATCCAAATTAAATGTTTTATTTAAACAATTCTATCATCATAGTTCCATGGGTATATGTAGTCCGTGTGTTTCTCACCTCAACTGGTCATTTTTCCAATATGAGCTGAGTTAGTCATCAGGGATGTGTCCCTCTCTTGACAGGTATCAGCTTTCACCTGAGGCTATCCCTTTGGAGTCAAGGATGACCTGATCCCTCTCTCTGGCTTTGTGGGTTCCAAGGTAGTTGATGAGACCAAGATGGGTCTCTCAGACTCTGCCACAGGTGGTGCAGAGGGTGACTGGTGGAGCAAGTGGGAGGGTAGTTTGGGCTGCATTTATGCTGGGCCTCTGCGTGCTCCCAATGAAGAGACTCGAGTTTCCCAACTACCTGACCATTTCACTAGCCAATCTAAATCTCATTAAGTCTATTACAGTCCTCACATGTTTCTATGCTCTATGTTACTCAGAAACTGTAGATCGTTTTTTTCTCCTTGGAACAGTGGAGGATGAGAGGTGACTTGATAGAGGAGTATAAGATGAGAGGCATTGATCGTGTGGATAGTCAGAGGCTTTTTCCAAGGGTTAAAATGGCTAACACAAGAAGGCACGGTTTTAAGGTGCTTGGAAGTAGGTACAGAGGAGATGTCAAGGGTAAGTTTTTTTATGCAGAGAGTGGTGAGTGCGTGGAATGGGCTGCCGGCAAAAGTGGTGGTCGTGGATATGACAGGGTCTTTTAAGGGTCTCCTGGATAGGTACACAGAGCTTAGAAAAATAGAGGGCTATGAGTAACCCTAGGTAATTTCGAAAGTAAGTACATGTTCAGCACAGCATTGTGGGCCGAAGGACCTGTATTATGCTGTAGGTTTTCTATGTTTCCACCCCCAATGCATCTTCTCCGTCTTAAGTGGTCATAAACTGGATTTCCAAAAGTTGGAATTTAATCCAGTGTGAAGCAAGATATGTCTTACTAACGTGACAGTTTTTTGAGTGAGTGATGAAGGTAGAGCCATGGATGGTGTCTACATGGATTTTAGTAAGGCTTTTGACAAAGCCTCTAATAGGATACTCAACAAGAAGTTTTGGATGCACGGGACTCACAGTGACTTGGCCTAATGTTGGGTTGGTGCTAGAACCACAGCCATTTGGATTAAGAATTGGCTTGTCCATAGATTTCAGAAGGTAGTAGTCAATGGGACTTACTCTGGCTGGAGATGGATGACCAGTAATGCTCCACAGAAATCTGTACTGGGACCTCTGCTGTCTGTGACATATATAAATGACCTGGATGAAACCGTGGATGGGTGAGTTTGTAAGTTCACAGATGACACAAATATTGGTGATGCTGAGAATAGTAGAAAAAACTGGCAAAGGATATAGTGGGGTGCATATCTATTGCAGATATAGAGATATAATTGCAGATTTAGTTTAATCTGGCCAAGTAGGAGGTGTTGCACTTTGGGAAATGAAATGCAAAGGATGAGTGTACAGTTAATAGCAAGACTCTTAACAATGTGAATGTACAGAAGGATCCTGGGGTCCAAGTCCATGACCTCCTGACAGTGCCTGCGCAGGTTAATAGAGTGGCAAAGATGGCACATGGAATGCTTGCTTTAATTAGTTGAAATATTAAGTTCATTAGGAAGTTATATTGCAGGTTTATAAAACTCTGGCTAGGCTGGTACGTGCTATCAGGGGTGTTGGTGGAGGCAAAAACAATGGAGATGTTCAGGGGCTCTTAAATTGGCACATGATTATGCAGATAATGAAGGGGAATTGGTATTTGTGTAGGCAAAATAATCTGTTAAATTAGGCATTTAATTAATTTTGGAAGGTCAAATACGATGATAGAATATAGTATTAATGGTAAGACTCTTGGCAGTGTGGAGGATCAGAGGGATCTTGGGGTCCGAGTCCCTAGGACACTCAAGGCTGCTGCACAGATTGACTCTGTGGTTAAGAAGGCATACGGTGCATTGGCCTTCATCAATCACGGGGTTGAGTTTAGGAGCCGAGAGGTAGTGTTGCAGCTATATAGGACCCTGATCAGACTCCACTTGGAGTACTGTGCTGAGTTCTGGTCACCTCACTATAGAAAGGATGTGGAAACCATAGAAAGGGTGCAGAGGAGATTTACAAGGATGTTGCCTGCATTGGGGAGCATGCCTTATGAAAACAGGTTGGGTGAACTCGGCCTTTTTTCCTTGGAACGATGGAGGACGAGAGATGACCTGATTGAGGTGTATAAGATGATGAGAGGCATTGATCGTGTGGATGGTCAGAGGCTTTTTCCCAGGGCTGAAATGGCTAGCACGAGAGGGCACAGGTTTAAGGTGCTTGGAAGTAGGTACAGAGGAGATGTCAGGGGTAAGTTTTTTTACACAGAGAGTGGTGAGTGCATGGAATGGGTTGCTGGCGACAGTGGTGGAGGTGGATACCATAGGGTCTTTTAAGAGACTCCTGGATAGGTACACGGAGCTTAGGAAAATAGAGGGCTATGAGTAACCCTAGGTAATTTTGAAAGTAAGTACATGTTTGGCACAGCATTGTGGGCCAAAGGGCCTGTATTGTGCTGTAAGTTTTCTATGTTTCTATACCCAACGTGTCTTCTCCATCTTAAGTGGTCATGAACTGGATTTTCAAAAGTTGCATTCCTTCATGGAGGCTTTGAGAACAGTGTAGAACTGTCTTCTCCAGCAGCACTTTCCATGTTAGAGCTGGAAATAGTGTCTATTTTGGAGTCTGGTGTCAGATGTGGATAACAAGACTTGCTCAAATGAGCCAATTGGATGTAATAAGAACCCCAACACTGGGATGTTGTCCTTGAAGAGGGGAGTGACATTCTTTTCACTTACCCTACCTGTGGATTTGGAGGATTTTGTGGAGATAAGAGTGCTGGGTTCTTTCTGGTGTTTGAGATTCATGTCATAGATGGTCCGAGTGCTAGAAGCACACAGAAGGTAGGGTAGGGTAGTAGACAATAAACTCTATGCCAGGTTTGAGGTATTGATATTCAAACACTTTCTCTTGCAAATGGCCACCGGCTGTAGCTGTGTAATGAAGGCATGGTGAGTTTCATCAGCGACCTCTGCCTTCATTGAGAAGTGCCTCCTGAAGATTAGGAAATAGTGCACAATATCTATTGTCACTTTGATATGGTGTTAGGGATTACCTTAAGACCATTAGACATGGGAACAGAATAGGCCTCGGCCTATCGGTTTTCCTCAAACACACCACATATGTTAATCATTTCACTCCCAGGATCATTCCCCTTGAACATCCACTGGACTCTCTTCAATGCCAGCACATCCTTTCTTAGATAATTGGCCCAAAGCTGCTGACAATACTCCACGTGCAGTCTGACCAATGCCTTTTAAAGCCTCAGCTTTGCCTTTGCCTTTATATTCTAGTCCACTTGAAATGAATGATACCAATGCACTTGCCTTCCTTACTAGCAACTCAACCCGCAAGTTAACCTTTAGGGAAGCCTGCATGTTGAATATTGAAGTCTCTCATGACCATTGTAACATTGCCTTTTTTCTATCACCCCTTGTAGTTTGTAGCCACATCCTGGCTACTGTTCAGATTCCTGTATATAATTCCCAATTAGGGTCTTTTTATCCTTTAATTATTTTAACCTCTACTTACAAGGATTCTACATCTTCTGATCCCATATCATCTCTTTCCAAGGAATTAATTTCACTTTTTACCAACAGGGCCACTCCATTCCCTCTGCCTACCTGCCTGTCCTTTCGATACAATCTGCATCCTTGAACGTTAAGCTCCCAATTATAATCTTCTTTCAACCGTGACTCAGTGATGGCCACAGCATCATACCCACCATTTCGTAACCGTGCAACATGATCATCCACTTTGTTCTATATAGTGTGTGCGTTCAGATATAACACCTTCAGTCCCGTATTCATCACCTTTTCAATTTTGCTACCATGTTACCAGAATTTAAATACTTATCCCTCTCTGAACTTTTATTTATCCTGGAGATTTATATAACCTCTGCTGCACTCTCCTTCCCTGTTACTGTATCCTCACTTTTCCAAACTGTCGTACTGTTGAACCCACTATTTAGGTTAAAGATGCATTTCAACCCATCCTACTGACTGTAATTTTGCCCTATCATCTACCTATCCTTCACAGATTCACTACACATTTCATCTACTTGTATACCAACTGCCTCATCTTCTGCCCTATCACACTATTTCCCATCCATCATACTAGTTTAAACCCTCCCCGACAGCTCTAACAAACCTGCCCAGATGTTCTGGAGTTATGAAATTAAGGACAGCATATAATGAAATAATTAAAATGACAGCCATTCTTCAGGAAATAAAACATGTGCATTATATGACTTCCAACTGATATTTGTGACTAGTAAAACCAGTCAATGAAACACAACAGGGGAAGACAATAGTTCATGTTAATCATTGATCGTTGAAAACTTCAGAATGAGATCAGGAAAATAATTAAGTGTCTATCTCCTGTATTACCACATTGTTAAAGGTGTATCACTGGCACTTAATGTACTGTACAGGGCAGGTCTATTTTGTCACTTAACATTCTGGCTTGTTGTGTAATCAACACAATAACAGAAGATTTATATTCTGGGTGTCTGGACTTTGTGCTCAGAAACTTTCAGGATAAATTCTAGTATTGAATATTCAAAAGGTTTCTGCAGATTGGGATGGGCAACGATTGTAAATAAGCAGTTCTGTAAAGTTAACTGACTATATTCAAGATGTTAAAGTTAAGTGGGTGATTATAGCCATTGGAACGGTAATTAAACACTTAAAGTTTGTGTTTAAAAAGTGTAAACATTGTATCAGAAGAGTGAAGTTCTCTTGGACTCACTCTCCTGAATGTCTGCTTGACATTAGGGTGCACAGAGATTGAGTGTGCTATATACCTGTGATGGCCGGCTGGTGACATAGTGGCACCAGCGCCGGACTTCGGAGCAAAGGCTCCCGAGTTCGAATCCAGCCGGCTCCCTTGCACGCTTTCCATTCGTGCTGGGTTGAGCATTGAGCTAGCAGCTCGGCCCTGTAAAAATAAGAAACCCTGCTAAAAAAACACTGTCAATGATGGCGTCCCGATGACTCCACTCGAAGTTAAGGGCCTTCTTCTTCTTTCTTCATACATCTGTGAGCATTCAATCTGAGGATAGCATTCCATGGTAGCCCTTGACTGACAGAGTTGAAGGCTGTAGGAATCCCAAAAGTTCAAACTGATCCCTGCAAGTTAACCTTTAGGGAAGCCTGCGTCTTGAGTATTGAAGTCTCTCATGACCATTGTAACATTGCATTGTTTACATAGATTTTCTATCACCCTTGTAATTTGTAGCCCACATTCTGGCTACTGTTCAGAGTCCTGAATATAACTCCCATCTGGGTCTTCTTACCTTTGAATTTTTTTAACCTCTACTTACAAGGATCCTAGATCTTCTGATCCCACTTTGAAGTGGTAGTATGGTAAAGATTATGTTCATTCTGGCTTTAGATAAACCCACCCAAAACAATAAAAAGTTACATGATTTACACATAATCCCCTCCATCCCAAACTTGGAATGTCCCTAGCAAACAGACAGACATTTATGTACAATTAGACAGTATGTGCCACAAAGAACAATTGCTTTGTGCTGCCGAGATATGCCAGCTCAATACTAAGGTGGTTCTAAATCTTATCAATGAATGATTCAATAAAACAGACACTAAACAGAAAGAAAGATGTATTTGCATTTCTTCCCAACAGAGAAAGTTAAGGCCAGCATTGGCATTAGTTCAAAGGGATCAAGACTCCTGATCATCATGGAGTCACAGGCTTCCTTCTTTTTCTGGAGTGATCCTGGTTTAAGCAGTAATCTCCCAAAGTTCCACAAATCCACATACAAAGCCTTCAGGAAATTACCAATTTGCTGGACCTTTCAGTTTCCCAATATAGCCTGTGATTGCCAGTCCTCCTGCATGAGCCCTGCCTCCTTATCCTACCGACAACTGACATCTCCAAGTGTATAATCCTATCAGAGACTAACTATAGAAGGTTGCTGTAGGTTGCAGTGGGATGTAGACAGGATGCCGATTTGGATGGAGAGGTGGCAGATGGAACTCAATCCAGGAAAGTATGTAATGATGCACTTTGGAAGATGGAACTTAAAGTCAGAGAACAAGGTTAATGGCAGGATTACTGGCAGTGTGGAGAAACAGAAGGATCTTGGTGTCCAAGTCCATAGGTCCTTTAAAGTTGCCATGTAAGTTTATAGGGTGGTTAAGTAGACATGTGGTGGGCTAGCCTTCAGTCGTCAGGAAAATGAGTTCAACAGCTTTGAAGCTCTATAAAACTCTGGTTAGATCACACTTTGAGTATTTTATTTAATTTAGAGATACAGCAACAGGCTCTTCCAGACCAATGAGCCCACACCACCCAATTACACCCATGTGAACAATTAATCTACTAAACCGTACGTCTTTGGAATGTGGGAGGATGCCAGAGCACCCAGAGGAAACCCTCATGGTCATGGGGAAAATGTACAAACTCCTTACACACAGCTGCAGAACTGAACCTGGGTCGCTGGTGCTGAAACAGCGTCACACTAAATTTTCTGATTGTCTCATCATAGGAAAGACATGGAAGCAGAGGGGATTTATTAGGCTTATTCCTGGGTTAGAGATATATTTTATGAAGAGAGACTGAGCGAGTTAGGACTTTTCTCTTTGGAGCAAAGGGCATTGAGAGGTGGCTTGGTTGTGGTGTGTTAGGATTATGAGAGGCATAAACAGAGCAGACAGCCAGGGCGGCAGTGGCCAATACCACAAGACACCTGAATGGAGGAAAGTCTAGGGAAGATGTTAGAGGTAGGTTTTTTACACACACAGTGATGTGTCTGGAATGTACTGCTGGCGGTGGTGGTAGAGGGAGATCCAAAAGGAATATTTAAGAAATTCATGAATAAACACATGGACAATGAAAAATGGAGGGTTTAGACTGCATAGGAGGGAAGGGGTAGATTGATCTTGAAGGTTTATTTGTATAGATTGCACAACATCATTGGACAAAAGGCCTGTGCTGTGTTATACTGTTATATGTCCTATATTCTATGATGCCCTAAGACATGTGCATTAGAACACTTAGAACACAGTAGACCAAGGCATCCAACACAGCAACACCTTAATGTCATTTTGAGGTGCTGTGGAACTTAAAGTCCACTGCTAACAATGTGGGCAATTGTCCTAAAGCTTTTTATTTCTGGATTATCACATTATTTGACACCAGACTACAGGCAGAGATTTCAGAAAATAAGGCAACAGCTTAGCCCAAGGAGACTTTAGGAAGGTCTTGAGAAAGGGGGATGTGCGGGGTGGTTTAGTGGGAATTCCTGACCCCACCAGCACAGGGATGGTCGACAATAAAAACGTCAGGAATGCATAAGAGGCCAGAACGTGCATCCACTTGAATAGTGATTCAGAGTCTCGGGCGCCTACACCCTGATTCCAGGTTTTTTAGAGCTTTTGTTCATTCCTCTGGTACTACTCTCCACTTTCTGAGTACTGTTGGCAGGTCAGTCCTACAAATTGTGCAAACAATCTCGTACATCACAAATAAGTAGCCAGCCTCAGACGGCATCATCATTGTGTGAAATTAATTTGAAGCAGCACTCTTATTAAGAGTAGTGCTTCCCTCAGCATGCGATACAGCTCTTCATTGTTCAGTGGCAATAAACTCAACAGCTGCCTAGCATAGTTCGGTTCTGTAAATTCCCAAAGAGGCTATCAGCATTGCAAATTGCAAGCTATTTTGGACCGTGACTGGTGCCCCCGAGTGTTTCCAGCAATCCATTTTCCATCGCATTTTGCATGTGTTATTATTTCTTCTCTCTCTCAAAATGTGCTTAGTCTGTGGTCTGGTGTTTTTATCCAACAGCTTCAGCCATCAGGAAATGATAAATGAAGGTTGGGTTGTTCTTCATTAAGAATCCCTCTGTTTCTGAGGCAAATATAGTCATCTCTATCCAATAGAAAAAGAAGCTAAAAGCACAAACAGAAAATGCTATAGCATGTTTTTGAAGTAGGAGTGCTCTTACTATGAATCCTAAAAATTCAGTGAACTGCACATAATTCAGAGACAAAACAAATTATGTCATTCACACATAGTTGAATTCATTCTGAGCACAATGATCAAAAACATAAGAAATTCTGCAGATGCAGGAAATTCAAAGCAACGTACACTAAATGCTGGAGGAACTCAGCAATTCAGGCATCCATGGAAATGAACAGTTGACGTCTTGGGCCAAGACCCTTCTTCGGGTCTGGAAAGGAAGGAGGAAGATGCCATAATAAAAAGGTGGGGGGAAGGGAAGAAGGATAGCTAGCAGGTGATAGGTGAAACCAGGTGGGTGGGAAAGTAAAGGGCTGGAGAGGAAGGAATCTGATATGAGAAGGGAGTGGACCATAGGAGAAGGGGAAGGAGGAAGTGCACCAGGGGGTGATAGGCAGGTGAGAAGAGGGAAGAGGCCAGAGTGGGGAATAAAATAAAAGGGGGGGGAGGGAATATTTTTACGGAAAGGTAAAGTCAGATTTCATGCAAAAATCAAAACAGGTTATCTTTGTACAAACTGCCATCAATCATTTTTGAGAAGATGGGAGACACACAATAAACAAGAGACTAATATTTCCTAGCTGCTAATGAGTCAGTAAAATGCACACAATTTACAAGATTAGTTAATGATGGATGACAAATATTTTTGAGCTGTAGGCAAAGGAGTACCTTCCTTATATCACTTACTAATCTCAATCAGGAAATAGCACTTTAAATATTCTTAAGAAACTGTATTGATCTGCACTTTTCTATAAAGAAAGGTCTGCTTCTCCTGTTTCCATAGCTCAGCTTGTCACAGCTTCCGACAGAGAGCTTACCTGACTACGGAATTCACAAAGGAAAACCCACCAAGAAAAAGACCAGCACAACACAGTGAGTTTGTCTTATTTTCTTATTGGTTTTTCACAGTGTGACGCTCCAGCTGGAGCATTGTTCATCTGGATTGGCTTCCTATTTCAATGCAATCTATCACGCCTGCTACGGAAACATTACAGGGAGCTGGCTTGGGTTAGATTTGTGAAAAGTGATTCCAAATTCAATGGGGTTGTTGCTTGGTCGTTGTGCCAGCATTGATCCATTGTCAAAAATTCTCTGGAATCAAAGATATCATTAGGTAAACATGAGGAAATCTGCAGATGCTGGAAATTCAAGCAACACACACAAAATGCTGGTGGAATGCAACAGGCCAGGCAGCATCTCTAGGAAGAGGTTCAGTTGACGTTTTGGGCTGAGACCCTTCGTCAGGACTAACTGAAGCAAGAGATAGTAAGAGATTTGAAAGTGGGAGGGGAGGGGGAGATCCGAAATGATAGGAGAAGACAGGAGGGGGAGGGATGAATCTAAGAGATGGAAGTTGATTGACAAAAGGGATACAAGGCTGGAGAAGGGAGAGGATCATAGAACGGGAGGCCTAGGGAGAAAGAAAGGGGGAGGAGAGCACCAGAGGAAGATGGAGAGCAGGCAAGGAGTTATTGTGAGAGGGATAGAGAGAGAAAAAAGAGGGGGGGGGGGAGAGAATAATAAATAAATAAGGGATGGGGTAAGAAGGGGAGGAGGGGCATTAACGCAAGTTAGAGAAGTCAATGTTCATGCCATCAGGCTGGAGGCTACCCAGAGGGAATATAAGGAAAAACACTGCGCAGGTGCGTGACGTAGCGCGCCAAGGTTTAAAAAGAGAAAATTTCAACGGTTCTTGTTTCAGTCGAAGCAAGCAGCTGAAGAAGTGAGTGGAAGAAATCAGGTAGAAAAAGTTGTTTTTTTAAACACTGCTCGGGGAGAAGGGTCTGCACTGCGCAGGCGCGTGACGTAGCACGCCAAGGTTTAAAAGCAGACCTCCATATACAGCGGCCATCATTGCAGCGGCCATCGTCGGAGTGGACTGAGTCAGAGTGGGACGGCTTTGGCTCAAACAGGCTTTGGCGAGGACAGGCAGAGGCCAGGGTAGGTTCCGGTAAGTTTTTTGTTCAGATAGTTTAGAGTAGAGAGAATGCCAGACAGGATGTTGGAATGCTCCTCTTGCAGGATGTGGGAAGTCAGGGAGCCCTCCGGTGTCCCTGACAACGACACCTGCAAGAAGTGCATCCAGCTGCAGCTCCTGACAAACCGCGTTGGGGAACTGGAGCAGGAGCTAGATGACCTGCGGATCATTCGGGAGAATGAGGAGATTATAGATAGTAGCTACAGGGAGGTAGTTACGCCGAAGGAGCAGAGCACAGGAAATTGGGTCACTGTCAGGCGAGGGAAGAGGAAAGGGCAGGCAGAGCAGGGTTCTCCTGTGGCCATTCCCCTCAACAACAAGTATACCGCATTGGATACTGTTGGGGGGATGACTTACCTGGGACAAGCTGCAGTAGCCGGATCTCTGGCACTGAGTCTGGCTCTGCAGTGCAGAAGGGGGGGAGGGGAAAGAGGAGAGCGGTAGTGATAGGGGACTCGATAGTTAGAGGTGCAGATAGGAGGTTCTGTGGTCATGATAGCGAATCCAGGATGGTTTGTTGCCTCCCGGGTGCCAGGGTCAAGGATGTCTCCGATCGCTTGCATGACATTTTGAAGTGGGAGGGTGACCAGCCGGATGTCGTGGTGCACATCGGTACCAATGACATAGCAAGGAAGAGTGAGGAGGTCCTGGAGAGTGAGTAGAGAGAGCTTGGTAGGAAGTTGAAAAGCAGGACCTCGAGGGTGGTAATCTCAGGATTGCTACCTGTGCTACATGCCAGTGAGGGTAGGAATAGGATGCCCTGGAGGATGAACAAGTGGCTGAGGAACTGGTGTAGGGGCAGGGTTTCAGATTTCAGGATCATTGGGACCTCTTCTGGGGCAGGTGGGACCTGTACAAGAGAGATGGGTTACACTTGAACTACAGGGGGACTAATATCCTTTCAGGGAGGTTTGTTAGTGCTATTGGGGAGGCTTTAAACTAGATTTGCAGGGGGATGGGAACCAGAGTGCCAGAGCTGACAGTGTGGCTGGGGTGAAAATAAATGATGTTAAAAGTTCAAGCAAATCCGTTAATAGAAAGGTTGTGAATGGTGGTAAAATTCTTCTGAGATGTATTCTGAGGAGTATTGCGGGGAAGGCGGATGAGTTGAGGCATGGATTGACACGTGGAATTATGACGTTTTAGCAATTAGTGAAACTTGGCTACAGGAGGGGCAGGACTGGCAGCTTAATATTCCAGGGTTCCGATGTTTCAGATGTGATCGAGGCAGAGGAATGAAAGGTGGGGGAGTAGCATTGCTTGTTAGGGAAAATATTACAGCAGTGCTCAGGCAGGACAGATTAGAGGGCTTGTCTACTGAGTCCTTATGGGTGGAGCTGAGAAACAGGAAAGGTATGGCCACATTAGTGGGATTGTATTACAGACCACCCAATAGTTAACGAGAATTGGAAGAGCGATTCTGCAGAGAGATAACAGACAACTGCAGGAAACATAAAGTTCTGGTGGTAGGGGATTTTAATTTTCCATATATTGATGGGACTCCCATACTGTTAGGGGTCTAGATGGTTTAGAGTTTGTAAAATGTGTTCAGGAAAGTTTTCTAAATCAATATATAGAGGGACCAACTAGAGGGGATGCAATATTGGATCTCCTGTTAGGAAACGAGTTAGGACGAGTGACAGAAGTCTGTGTAGGGGAGCACTTTGGTTCCAGTGATCATAACACCATTAGTTTCAACTTGATCATGGACAAGGATAGATCTGGTCCTAGGGTTGAGGTTCTGAACTGGAAGAAGGCCAAATTTGAAGAAATGAGAAAGGATCTAAAAAGCGTGGATTGGGACAGGTTGTTCTCTGGCAAGGATGTGATCGGTAGGTGGGAAGCCTTCAAAGGAAAAATTTTGAGATTGCAGAATTTGTATGTTCCTGTCAGGATTAAAGGCAAAGTGAATAGGAATAAGGAACCTTGGTTCTCAAGGGATATTGCAACTCTGATAAAGAAGAAGAGGGAGTTGTATGACATGTATAGGAAACAGGGAGTAAATAAGGTGCTTGAGGAGTATAAGAAGTGCAAGAAAATACTTGAGAAAGAAATCAGGAGTGCTAAAAGAAGACATGGGGTTGCCTTGGCAGTCAAAGTGAAGGATAATCCAAAGAGCTTTTACAGGTATATTAAGAGCAAAAGGATTGTAAGGGATAAAATTGGTCCTCTTGAAGATCAGAGTGGTCGGCTTTGTGCGGAACCAAAGGAAATGGGGGAGATCTTAAATAAATTTTTTGCGTCTGTATTTACTAAGGAAACTGGCATGAAGTCTATGGAATTAGGGGAAACAAGTAGTGAGATCATGGAAACTGTACAGATCGAAAAGGAGGAGGTCCTTGCTGTCTTGAGGAAAATTAAAGTGGATAAATCCCTGGGACCTGACAGGGTGCTCCCTCGGACCTTGGAGGAGACTGGTGTTGAAATTGCAGGGGCCCTGGCAGAGATATTTAAAATGTTGCTGTCTACAGGTGAGGTGCCGAAGGATTGGAGAGTGGCTCATGTTGTTCCGTTGTTTAAAAAGGGATCGAAAAGTAATCTGGGAAATTATAGGCCAGTAACTTTAAGGTCGGTAATAGGTAAGTTATTGGAGGGAGTACTAAGGGACAGAATCTACAAGCATTTGGATAGACAGGGGCTTATTAGGGAGAGTCAACATGGCTTTGTGCGTGGTAGGTCATGTTTGACCAATCTATTGGAGTTTTTCGACGAGGTTACCAGGAAAGTGGATGAAGGGAAAGCAGTGGATATTGTCTACATGGACTTCAGTAAGGCCTTTGATAAGGTCCTGCATGGGAGGTTAGTTAGGAAAATTCAGTTGCTAGGTATACATGGAGAGGTGGTAAATTGGATCAGACATTGGCTCAAAGGAAGAAGCCAAAGAGTGGTGGTAGAGAATTGCTTCTCTGAGTGGAGGCCTGTGACTAGTGGTGTGCCACAGGGATCAGTGCTGGGTCCATTGTTACTTGTCATCTATATCAATGATCTGGATGATAATGTGGTAAATTGGATCAGCAAATTTGCTAATGATACAAAGATTGGAGGTGTAGTAGACAGTGAGGAAGGTTTTCAGAGCCTGCAGAGGGACTTGGACCAGCTGGAAAAATGGGCTGAAAAATAGCAGATGGAATTTAATGCAGACAAGTGTGAGGTATTGCACGTTGGAAGGACAAACCAAGGTAGAACATACAGGGTTAATGGTAAGGCACTGAGGAGTGCAGTGGAACAGAGGGATCTGGGAATACAGATACAGAATTCCCTAAAAGTGGCGTCACAGGTAGATAGGGTCGTAAAGAGAGCTTTTGGTACATTGGCCTTTATTAATCGAAGTATTGAGTATAAGAGCTAGAATGTTATGATGAGGTTGTATAAGGCATTGGTGAGGCTGAATCTGGAGTATTGTGTTCAGTTTTGGTCACCAAATTACAGGAAGGATATAAATAAGGTTGAAAGAGTGCAGAGAAGGTTTACAAGGTTGTTGCTGGGACTTGAGAAACTCAGTTACAGAGAAAGGTTGAATAGGTTAGGACTTTATTCCCTGGAGCGTAGAAGAATGAGGGGAGATTTGATAGAGGTATATAAAATTATGATGGGTATAGATAGAGTGAATGCAAGCAGGCTTTTTCCACTGAGGCAAGGGGAGAAAAAAAACCAGAGGACATGGGTTAAGGGTGAGGGGGGAAAAGTTTAAAGGGAACATTAGCGGGGGGCTTCTTCACACAGAGAGTGGTGGGAGTATGGAATGAGCTGCCAGACGAGGTGGTAAATGCGGGTTCTTTTTTAACATTTAAGAATAAATTGGACAGATACATGGATGGGAGGTGTATGGAGGGATATGGTCCGTGTGCAGGTCAGTGGGACTAGGCAGAAAATGGTTTGGCACAGCCAAGAAGGGCCAAAAGGTCTGTTTCTGTGCTGTAGTTTCTATGGTTCTATGGTTCTATTCCATCTGGGTGGCCTCCAACCTAATGACATGAACATTGACTTCTCTAACTTTCATTAAGGCCCCTCCTCCCCTTCTTACCCCATCCCTTATTCATTCATTCATTCGTTTATTCATTTATTTATTTATTTATTATTCTCTCCTCTCCCCCCCCCTTTTCTCCCTCTCTCTTTTTTCTCTCTCTATCCCTCTCACAATAACTCCTTGCCTGCTCTCCATTTTCCTCTGGTGCTCCCCTCCCCCTTTCTTTCTCCCTAGGCCCCCGTCCCATGATCCTCTCCCTTCTCCAGCCTTGTATCCCTTTTGTCAATCAACTTCCCAGCTCTCAGCTTCATCCCTCCCCCTCCTGTCTTCTCCTATCATTTCGGATCTCCCCCTCCTCCTCTCACTTTCAAATCTCTTAGTATCTCTTCTTTCAGTTAGTCCTGACGAAGGGTCTCGGCCCGAAACATCTACTGTACTTCTTCCTGTAGATGCTGCCTGGCCTGCTGCATTCACCAGCATTTTGTGTGTGTTGATATCATTAGGTAGATGCTTTGTTGACTGCAGTACACAGTTCACTAACCCATGGTCACTCAGTGCTTTATTCAAGGCAAAGAACAGTCTATACGGCTGCCTAGGTGAATTCAATTCTTCAGCTAAGGGAGCCCCAGTTTGAGATTACTGGGGACTGTTAGTTTAGCATATTGGGAGGTCAAGAGAGAGAGATCCTGTGCCTAACCATACTCAAATAAGCCAGACAGGAACCTCAGTTGCTCTCCAGTATGAGTGAACAATGAGGAATGACAATTAAGAGGGATATGAGATAATAATTGATACTCATGTTGGAATGAGATCCCACATAAGCCTGGGAATTGATTTTACTGTCAATCCTCCAAGATGTAATAATACCATGGGTAGATACTGCTGCAAACACTTCCAGGAGAAGGTACAAAATTGGGATCGGTATTGCGACTTGTGATCAACAGTCCCTCTAATCTTTTTGTACAGCTGCGCAGACCAATTATTTCTCTGAGCAGGAAATTTTTATGTGTCCTGAAAACAGCATGACACATTATATGAAAGCTAGTTTCAGCTGCATGACAAGAAAGGCTATGTGCACAGGAGCATTTTAGTTACTGCAAGGCCACACTCACACACAGCTCAGAGAGAACGGTGCTTGTGATCCATGCCAATTTGGATATCATCAAAGAGTGATTCCACTTCCACCCACATCAACATAAATGAGATCTCCAGCTCCAACTGGTTTTCAGATCTCCAAATACAATCATCTTTGTGCAATCTCGGTTGAACTGGGAGCATCACGTATGTTTGAAGACAGCCTGTAGAGGCTGGAATCAGGAACAAAAAAGCACAACTTTTTATTGCTTTTCTTGCCATTTAAAAGAAAAATCTGTTGACATCAGGAAGTTTGACTGGGTAATTTTAAAACTTCCTGTAAGCTGCTCAGATATTGTTCAAATTGCACATATTGTGCTCGCATCTACTGAGCTGGCTATCTCTAGCCTTTAGCTGCTAAGATGCTTATTCAATGGGCACCTCAGTGGTGACACCACTAGTAATTCTACATTACTGGAGGTGTTGGTATGGCCATTCAGGATGGGGTCCCAAACCTCAAGAGAAGAAGCAAAGACATCCCAGCAAAGAAGAGTCCACTCCCACAGAGTTTTGAGAGCCACCACAACCTACTTAGATCACTCTGTTTGATAACACATTCATGGATTCAGCTTCTCCATAGATGTCATCATGCAAGATGCTACCAGAAGACTTTTGTCACGGTCTGGTGCCTGGACGGATGTCTCTGTGGAGGTCAAATTCATGTGGACTGCCATTTACCTTCCCACAATATCTTTCCAAGTGGTCACAACAAACCTCTGCCAAGTCTTGCTTCAATATAGTATCAGGGGAATCACTGTATTCACAAAGGAATGATTTCATCCACTTGGACTTCTTAAGCATGTGGTCTGACTCTGAGTCTGATCTCTTCCTGGGTATTCTGGAATAATTACACCGAGAAATCTTGCTTCAATTCAATGAAGAATTGTCCAGGCCCTTTGAGTTGGGAGACTGTAAGACCATAAGACCATAAGACTATATCAGAGCAAAATTAGGCCATTTGGCCCATTAAGTCTGCATCTACATTGCTGGGTTTCTAAGTGCCCAATCAGAGCTCCCACAAAGTATCCAGTGTCTTCCTCAAAAGAGAATGATTCCACTCCCTCAGTGTGCCCTTTGATATGGATATTAAGAAGGGTTTCCTCATCGTCAGTGCCATATTTCTGAGAAACATTTATTCTGAGTGACTCCGAGATCCTGGACACCTTGAAGTCACAGAGAGATGCAGGCCCCTTACCCACTATCTATGTGCCATTCGTTTACTCCAGTCTTACATTATTCCCATTCTTTATTCTTCTCACATATCTCATTAACTCCTCCAGAAAAGTCCCGACAGGGCCTACTCGCTCTTTAAAACTGGCATGCACAGTGCATAAGGAACCGTCGCCAAGTCATTCTGCGATCTCCCGCTCCACAGACAAGTCCCAACTGGCCCCACTAGCTCTCTAAATCTGGTGCATAAAGTCCACAAGGAACAATCTCCAAGTCAATCTGGAATGCATGAAATTTGTTACTTTGTGGCAGCAGTACAAGGCAAAGACATAAAATGCAAAATAAATAAATAGTACAAAAGAAGGAATAACAACGTAGTGTGTTGGTTCAGGGATGTTTCCCATCAGATGACTTGCACAAGAGCTAAACTGGAGCTAGCAAATACTAAACAAACAAACAATAACATTCTGTTGGCTTTCCTGATTAACGAGTTGTACTTACAAATAAGCCTTATGTGGAGTGTGCTCTAGGACACCATAATCCCTCTGTGTCTCAGAACTCTGCAGCCTATCATTTAAATAACGAGCTTCTTTCGTTCTGGGTCAATGATTTGGATGACGGAATTGATGGCTTTGTTGCAAAGTTCGCAGACAATATGAAGATAGGTGGAGGGGAAGGCTGTGCTGAGGAAGTAGAGAGGCTACAGAAGGATTTGAACAGATTAGGAGAATGGGCAAAGAAGTGACAGATGGAAAATAGTGTCGGGAAGTGTATGGTCATGCATTTTGTTAAAAGAAATAAAAGCAAAGACTATTTTATAAATGGAGAAAAAATTCAAAAATCTGAGGTGCAAAAAGACTTGGGAGTCCTCATTCAGGATTTCCTAAAAGTTAATTTGTAGGTTGAGTTGGTGGTGAGGAAGGCAAATGCAACGTTAGCATTCATTTTGGAAGGACCAGAATATAAAAGCGAGGATGTGATGTTGAGGCTTTATTAGGCACTGGTCAAGCTTCACTTTCAGTATCGTGAGCAGTTTTTAGCCCCTTTTCTAAGAAAGGATGTGGTGGCACTGGAGAGGGTTCAGTGCAGGTTCACAACAATGATTCCAGGACAGAAAGGCTTAATCTAAGATAAGATCAGATAAAATGCTGTTATAAGATAAGTTAAAACCCCAACCCTGAGAGGTAATTGGATGGATTTGTGGGGGAGGTGTTGAAGGAGAGGCAACGGCACAGGTTATGGGCAAAAATGTGTACACGTGTGTACACACAGAAAGAAAACATACACGCTGATACAGAGCATGTGATGGAGATGAAGGAAGTGTGCACTTGCAGAGACCATGTGTGTTCATCTGTGTGCACCCGTGTATTTACATTCTAAGCCACTTCACATTAAAAGAAATCACAGAAAGGCAACTTCTAAGTCATCCTCAGTCCTGAGGGACTGCTGGAATGTCCAGGGCTGTGTGAAATAATAAGATTAGTAGAACAGTTGTAGCTTATTAATTGGAACCTGTGATTGGGAATGATGAAAGGGGAAGGAAGGTGGAAGAGGTTAAAAAAGAGAAAGCTGAGCGTGATTAGTGCCATCAGCATCTATTTCTCTACTGGGGTCAGCATGGTGTATTAAGGCAGTGTTTCTGAACCATGGGGAGGAAATGATAGGTTACATAATGAGTGACAGGATGTACACAACATGAAATACGATAATGAAAGAGGACTTGGGCCAACAAATGTCAAGTAATCCTAGGAACAGGAATGCAAGCTGAATTCAGCCTGCAGCATGAACGCGGAGTTTCATTGTTCAGCTGCCTTCGATAACTCTGAGAAGGTTTGTTGTTCTGTCATTTCAACAACCTCACTGATTTCCTTTAGTTTTGATTTGAACACTCGACCTGGGGCAGAACTGCAGATGATATACAGAGTTCATGGTGGGCCATTTTGTATCAGTCTTAAATTAGTCTAAACAGGGATATGAACCCTGTGTTCTTCGTCCTTTCATCCTGCATTTCTATCAGATTCTGACGAGGGCACGAACATGGTGGAAGTACATCTCCTTTCCATGTTGTTGCTTCATTAGCACTTCAACATACAGCTAAATTAAATTGTTCTTTTAACTTTCCATTTCCCTTACAATATTGAAGGAACCCATTGCAGCCTGTCAGGTCTAAACTGACATATATTACATGTGGGCACGTGGCCAAGTGGTTAAGGCATTGGACTAGCTACCTGAAGGTCCTGAGTTCAAGCCGCAGCCAAGGGAACATGTTGTGTCTTTGATCAGGGCACTTAATCACACATTGCTCTGCGATGACACTGGTGCCAAGCTGTATGGGTCCTAATGCCCTTCCCTTGGACAACATCGGTGTCGTGGAGAGGGGAGACTTGCAGCATGGGCAACTGCTGGTCTCCCGTACAACCTTGCCCAGGCCTGTGCCCTGGAGAGTGAAGACTTTCCAGGCACAGATCCATGGTCTCGCAAGACTAGTGGATGCCTTTATTGCAATCTGATTCCCCCCGCCCCCACTACGTTTACACTATGTGATCTATATTGCACCCACTTCCATCAATAGATAGTAGGTGGAGCCAGTGGTCTGTTTCTGTGTCGTATCTCTCTATGACACTGTAACCCCTCCAGATCGTCTCAGTCGCCTACACACCATGAGTAACATACAGTGGCCAACTTACCTACCAGCCGATACCACTTTGGCTTGTGGGAGGAACCCCACACAGTCACAGGAAGAATGTGCAAACTCCACACAGACAGCACCAGGGGTCAGGATTGAACCTGGCTCGATGTAGCTGCAAGGCAGTGGCCTTACCAGCTGGACTACTGTGCGGCTTCAATTTCCCTCATACACTATTAACATGCACCTTCGTCAAGTCAGAGTGTTAAAGCTTCTTTGTAGAATATTAGATTATTAGGACACGCAGTCCTCTTTTATTGTCATTAAGTAATGCATGCATTAAGAGATGATACAATGTTTATCCAGAATGATATTACAGAAACACATAAAAACCGACTTAAAAACTAGCAAAACCACATAATTATAACATATAGTTACAACAGTGCAAAGCAATACCGTAATTTGATAAGAACAGACCATGGCACAGTAAAAGTCTCAAAGTCTCTCAGAAGTCCCATCATCTCAGGCAGACAGTGAACCTCCAGTGCCACCAACTTGCCAATGCAGCATCCCGGAAGCATCCGACCACAGTCCGACTCTGAGTCCGTCCGAAAAACTCCGAGCCTCCGACCAGCTCTCTGAGACCGAGCACCGAGCACCATCTCTGCCAAGCGCTTCGACCCCGGCCCCGGCAACAGGCAATAGGCAAAGCCAAGGATTTGGGGCCTTCCTCTCCGGAGAGTCTCAATCGCACAGTAGCAGCAGCAGCAAAGCAGGCATTTCAGAAGTTTCTCCAGGAACATAGAACATTACAGCACAGTATAGACCCTTCGACCCACTGAACATTTAACCTACTCGAAGATCAATCAAACCCTTCCCTCCTACATTGACCTCCATTTTCGGCCTGATATGGAAACACCAGTGCTCTTGAATGAGAAGTCTGACAAAAATTAGTGGATACGACTCAGTTCATCATGGGAAAAGCCATCCTGCCATTGAACACATCGACACAGAGTGCTGTCACAAGAAAGTAACATCCATCATCATGGACCAACCATTATGCCATGCTCTCTTCTCACCACTCAGTACAGGAGCCTCAAGACTCACACCACCAAGACCAGGACCAATATTAACCCTCAACCATCAGGCTCTTGAACCAGAGAGGATAACTCCACTCAAGTTCACTTGCCCCATTTCTGAACTGTTACTGTAACCTATGAATTTATTTTCAAGGACTCCTCATCTCATGTTCTAGGTATTTATTGCTTATATATTATTATTATTATTATTATTTATTTTTTTCTCTTTCTTTTTGTATTTGTACAGCTTATTACTTTTTGCACATTGGTTGTTTGTCCATCCAGTTGGGTGCGGTCTTTTATTGAATCCATTGTGTTTCTAGGATTTTCTGTATATGTCCGTAAGAAAACAACTGTCAGGGTTGTATATGGTGACATATATGTGCTTTGATAATAAATTTACTTTGAACTTTGAACTTTTATCTTTCTGTCATCCATGTGTCTATCTAAGATATTATTAAATGCCCCCAAAATGCTGGAGGAACTCAGCAGGTCATCCCCCACCCCCACCACCCACCCACCTCCCCCTCTCCTGGCTTCATCAATCACATGCCAGATTGTACTTCTTCCTCTCCCATCACCTTCTTATTTTGGCTTCTTCCTAATTCCCTTCCAGTCCTGCAAAAGAGTCTCAACCCAAAATGTCTTTTATTCATCTTTAATGTTTATTCCTCTCCATTGATGCTGCCCGACCTGCTGAGTCCTCGAGCATCTTGTGAGCGCTGCTTTGGATTTCCAGCATTCTCCAGATCTCCTTAGTTCTTAAGTGCACCCTTGTTTCCCTTTATTGTATTGCGCAAAAGTGCTCAGAACAAAATTAAAAAGTATTCTCAAATCTACATTGACTCAGGCATAAAGAAACAATATTTTCAATATGCATTCACCCATCTGACTAAGTGATTTTCATCATTTCCCTCCTGGCTATCTGCTCCGATTACAATCACTTCAGGAAAGATGTGTCATGCAGGTAGACTGAATAGATTCAGTGGGCTGAGCAAGCTGCTGCGGTCAGTGTTATATACTGGCTTCGCTAGAGTGTGAAACTCGGTCTGAGGTCTCCACCATTCTGAGCCTCATTTGCATCGAGGTTGCTCCAGTCCGGCCAGAGACTGCAATCGACTGTTGGGCAGACTGTAAATGTGATTCTACAGTAGATATGTTAATTCTTTGGGATCTTAAAATGAAACAGTGAACGTCCACAGTCTGAGCCATTCTTTCTGTGCATGTCCCTCCTATCTTAACAGAGAGCAATGCTCTTCCTATCTTCCTGGTGCATTGCACATGTGTGCGTTTATTTTAAAGATTGCTTTGCATTCCCAACATCCAAAGGTCTGATTTTGAAATTAACTATGCTCCTCCTTATACTGTAACATGTAGTTTCTGTGACTCCAGTAAAATTCCCCTGCCTTTCTATCAAAAGAATTTTAAATAGGAAAATGAACATTCATCATTGAACTGACGAACAGAATGTCAGATTGCGAATGTTCAGCAGAATTCAGTTAAAGATATTTGCAAACAGTGCACATTGACATGGTACTGGTTACCGGTGAGCTTCACCCACAAGGAGCAGACTGCTGAATTATTATTACATTGATTTAGCTTGCAGCTCTTACTGATATCCTGCCCCCTGGTCAGTGAAGGTACAGTAGTTCCGAGAGAGATGTATTCCGTGGAGTGAACTAAGTAACAAAAAAAAAACCAAAATACTGATGAAAATTCAAACTACAAACAGAAAATACTCAGATCAGGCAATAGCTGCAGAGAGAGAAACAGGGTTAGTATTTCAGTTTGATGATATTTCATTAGAATTGTATGAGAAACAAAAGGTCACGATGAAAGGTTATCAATCTGAAATGTTAGCTCTGCCCGCTTCCAAAGATGCTACCAAATCAGCTGACAATTTCCAGCTTCTTTTTATTATTTCCATCACCTGCAACATTTTTGCTCCTCCGTACCTTCAATGTCCTCATTCCTCCTCAACCCCACAGTTCTGTTCCTGATCTCCCAGATTGCTTTTCTGATTGAATTCCCCAAATCCTCCCTTTGCCTTCACCTCTCTGAAAGTGCCCCAACTTCTGCCACAAATTTCATTTTCTCTTTATTCCACCGGTCCCCACCAAAATCCTCACAGTTACGTTTTGCTGCGAGAAGCATGGTTGATATTCCACATGGAACACTTATTCTACTGGTATTGCCAACACTGCCCTATTAAGCAACAGTTCTCTGCTCAGAGTGTTGCCAGCTTAGACACTGGAAGTCCTATGTGACTCCCTAACATGGGCATCTGTCCTTCAGGGATCAACTTCAAGCCAGTCTTGAGTTGAATAACTCCCAGGCGATATTTGGCAGTCACCCAACTGATACAGCTGCCTCTGTGCTGTAGTCAGAGGCTCAGAAAGCTAAAACCTAATCGCAGAATTGTTGTTGCAATGGGAATTTCTGGGAACTGCCAAAATCCTACATGGAATGACAGTGGACGCCCCACCCAGTCTAAATACTCCTCCAAAACTGTCGAAGTCAATATTGACAGCTCAAGGGCTGGTCCCCCTGTAATGCACATTTTCACATTCATGCCTGTCCCTAAATCCCTGTTTACATGAAAGTGTAATCACAAGTAGGCATTCATTTCTTTTGCATTCCCCCCCCCGCCCAACTTTTATTCCAAGCTGCAGTCAGTGAAAAGAAACCATCAGGAGTTAAATCTGTTAAATGGAGAGAGTACTCATGATCTCATCTCAGTCTGCCCCTGCCTATCTGTAACTTCGTCTTACTTCAGGATCAGTGCTATGTTTGAAGGAATCCTACTGTATGTGATCTTTGCAGTGCGCACTTCCTTCTCTAAATTTCATTGTACAGCACCAGAAAGCAGGGATTCCTTTCAAAGACTGGGACTGTTGTGTGTCCTCACAGGTCCAGAGCGATGAAGACACGGCTGGGCTGCTTATCACAGAAGTCCGACTCCTACAGCGACTTCAGCTCGTTTCTCCCCAGTAGACACGAGAAGCCAATCAGATGCTTAAAGTAAGTAATTGTTACTGGAATGTTGGCAGGGGGTGGGGAGGAATGAAAATAATTAATTAGTTCTATCTTTTTAAAGCATCAAAGAAAAAAATCTCCGTCTGCACCCGATTGCATCTACTGGTACAGGAGATTGGCCTTTCCTGCGTCACCAGAGCTTTGTTGGCCAGCCTTACCCATTTTCTCCTCTTACAACGGGAACAGAGGGTTGGACTTTGAGAGGCATTAGCTTTAAGTAGCAGCATGTATTAAACTCATTTGCCTGTGGACAGTGCTGGGTTCTGCTGCATTAGGTACCAGATGATGTGTTTAAAAGATATTTCAGTGGACTTGAGGTCCAGGTCAGCTGTGAGCTGGCAAAATGGTAATACAGATTCAGCGAGGTTGGGGGGGGGTGAAAAAAAAATACACTGCAAACTTGTAATTGAAGTACAAAGCAGATCTTACTTTTGAAAAGCCAACTTTTTTTATTTTGGGGATAGAGTCAGTGGTACAGAGGGCAGGAACTGTCAATAAAATGAATCAAAATCCAGGCAAACACTGTGGAAAAGGCTAAAATGTGACTTTCCAGTTTGGATCTTTACTCTTTCATCTATTATTTTTATGCTGAAAGGCAGTATGATACAAAGATGAGCAAATTTGGTTTCATTTTATTTTCTTTCAGTAGGCAGCAATAATACCAAGCAACTCACAGTCATTAGCCCTTCCAGACAATGAAGCGCAGGTCCATCTGGCAGACCACACACATAACTTATTTTGGGACTTGGACGAATGCTGATTCTTGGCTTTAGTGGGAGAGTGCACAAGAACAGTAGCAGCAGCCAGGCAAGGACAACTCCTCATGCCTCCAGCCTCCACCAATGCAGACTTTGCGGGAGAGCGATCGCAACATTGGATGGGATGATATCATTGGAGGAAACAGTATGGGGTATCAGCATATGTCACCCCTGTGACACCCAGTGAAATTCCTCCCTGAGTGATCCTTTGAATGCGCTCAGGTCCAAAGCAAGGCTGTGAAGGGCAATATTGTCATCCTTTCCTATTAGAATGTCCACTTTGCAGAAAAACATAAATGATCTATCTCTCTCTCTCTCTCTCTCTCTCTCACACACACACACACACACACACACACACACACACACACATATATGCATGCATACACACACTCAGAGGAAAGCATCATTTACATCTGAAGGAAGCCCCATGGTTTGTGTGTAACCTGGTCTTCCCAGTGGAAAGCCCTTTCCATGACTAGGGTTTGCTGAATAATGCTTGCCATAACAACCGCAGGGCCTACTCAGTAGACTATACAGTAAATTTATGGAGGAAGCACCTCTCTGAACCTCCTTTACAGAAAATAAACAATTAGGAACCTTTTGAATGTAAACCTATCAAGCTAGGTATTTGGTGTTGTGGGGGAAATGTGTTAAACAGTTGCCAATGTCATGCGCCTAATGGGTATTTTGGATGAAGACTTGTTGCGATAAATTTCTCTAATGTCTGAGGTCAAGGTATTTTGCATCAACAGCAGCCCGTAAACCTATCCATCCGTGTACTGTAGCAAGGAATATCTCAAGTAGCCCAGGACCTGTGCCATGGTTTGGGTGCCAAGGGGGATAAAGGCTGCCAGAAGGTCAGACAATGAGCTGGGTCTGGGATTGAGGAGGCTCAGTACTGGGGTCGTGCAGTCAGAACCAGAGTCAAGGAGGTTGAGGATTGGAAGGTGCAATTCGGTTTTAAAGGGAGGGAAGGAGATCCATGAGTCGAGGTGGTCCGGTGCTGTGTGCTTAAATATGACAAGTTAAGGAACAGAATCTGCATGGAATTCCTGGCTCAGTGGGCAATCATCCAAACTATCAACAAATGCAGCTCAGAACAAGATGACCTAACTTACTGGGCAACAACTTCACTTACGTCTGATGTAGAAATTATGGCACTGGTGCAAGTGTAAGAGCTCGGTCAAATTTCTGGAGTGGTTCCATCTGATCTGGAAATCATTGCAATAATTTTTTGATTGGAAAATGATTGCTATTTATATGCTCAGATCCAGCCAAAATGTTGCACTCTGTGCAAAAGCTTAAAGGTCTCTTAGATTGTGTTTGTGTAAATTCTACAGTATAAATCTTCTGTGATATTTTCTGCAGAATTAAATTTTTGTTAAAGACTAAAATATATTTCAGATCCTGAGGGATCTTGAAAGATGGATGTTGAGAGAATACTTCCTCTCATGGGAGAATCTAGAACTAGGGACCACTATTTAACAATAAAGTATTGACAATTTACAACAGAATTAGCTGTTCTGTTCTCTCTCAGAGGGCTGTGAGTCTCTGGAATTTATTTTCCTCAAAGACCATTGAATATTTTTAAGGAATATTTTGAAAAGTAAAAGGACTGAAAGCTTACTACGGGTGGGTGGCAATGTGGCCCAATGCTGTTTGTGGATGGTGAAGCATGCTCAAAAAGCTAAAAGGTCTACTCCTGCATCTTATCCGTACGTTCAGAGCTGCACTAACAGTCCAGTGTAGAAGTAATGAGTGGAATAGAAATGGTGAGAAGGAGCTGGACATATGCTCTGATGAGATAGTATGTCCTTAGCTTTGATAGACACAAGCTCATCCACAGTTAGAAAGCTCCAAGCTCTTGGTAAAGAGTGGACAGGTCAAATTCAAAGTCAAAGTAGAGTTTTTTGTCATATGCAGAAGTACATGTATGCACAGATGCAATAAAAACATACTTTGGCATCACAGGCACAAAGCAGCTTATAGGCAGCATTCGCAAGAAAAACATAAAATTTAATTATATACAAGTTATACACAATTATATGGGTTATAGCAAAAGAAGGAGTTGGTCAAATCAGCCCTTTTAACCAGATCCACCTTTCAATAGAAGCTTGGCTGATCTCGTACTTAGGAATCCCAGAACCTTCCCACAATCCTTCAGTAATTAATACCAGGAGACCATTGCCAAAAAATATCACTAGTAGTGGCAAATGAATTTAATTCACTCATACTGTATATATTCCACACATTCATGTATTCAGAAAGGAGATGGCAATCAATGACAATCTAGGGAAATACCTGAGGGAGAGAGGAATGAAAATAAGAGATGATGAGACAAGACATAATTGGAAGAGGTGCATATGGAGCATTGGCTTATTTTTGTGGAACCTACAGGTTGATGTGATGATACCTCTGGACATAAGCAGAAGATGGCAGGACATATTGAAAAATAAACTGTAAATATAAAATCAAATCAGTTCTCAGCCATGCTTGAAAATTCTATATAATGTTGGACTGAGATGAGTTGAGATGATAGTAACTGATATTCTTTGCTGGTCCTTCAAAAGATTGTCCACAGAGGAAGCTGTGCAATGGACTGAATCATTCCATTTGCTTCTGGATCATAAGTGTAAGTACACTTAAACTTTTTGGTTTTCTACTGAGACAGTGAATAAAATGACAACTGATTTAACCACCCAAAACTAATATAAAAATAGTATAATGTTTGATATATAGTATCATACTTCATTGAACTGTTTTTGTCTTGTAAAACTAACATTAAAAGGTTTTAGATTTTTTTCTTTGTTTTATTAAACTGTTATCTATTCAGTCCCTTTTGGATGTTAAGTGTGGCTGGTGGAATGTTAACCTTCTGAGTGACCGGAGAGCAGTAAATTCTTAGAAAGATGCGACAAAACAAATAAAACTTTTTCAAGGAAGGAAAACAACTAGGGATTCAGAATCAGAATGAAGTTTATCATCACTGACATATGATGCGAAATGTGCTTTTTTTTTATGGCAGCAGCAAGAAACGTTAGATGTAAAAAATTACTATAAGGTGCAATTAAAAAAATAAAATAAATGATAGTGCAATAGTGAGGTAGTGTTCATGGGTTGATGGACAGTTTAGAAAACTGATGGTGGAGGCAAAGAAGCTGTTCCTAAAACATTAAGTGTGTGTCTTTAGGTTCCTGTACCTCCTCTGTGACAGTAATAACAAAAACAGGTCATGTCCCAGATGATAAGGGTCCTTAATGATGGATGTCACCTTCCTGAGCTACTGCCTTTTGAAGATGTCCTCAATAGTTGCTTGAGGCCTTGAGGGAGTTGACTTAACCTACATCTCTCTGCAGCCTCTTTTGATCCTGCATGTTGGAATCTCCATACCAGGTAGTGATGCAACCAATCAGGTTGCTGTACATCTGTAGAAATTTCGTAGTGTCTTTGGTAATATACTGAAACTCCCCAGACTGCTAATGAAGTATTCCCACTGCTGTGTCTTCTTCAAATATATCAATATGTTTTCTTTCTCTCTCCTCACTCATCCCCCACCCCCAGCTATGCTTTGAAAACCATAAACCTTCACACTTATCCAGTTCAAGAAATAGCCATTAACCCACAGTGGGAAAGAGCAAAATGGTCATCTCCAACCTCCAGGCTTAGTTGCGAGGCCACTGTGATTGACATGCCTGTCAATTACTGATGAATTTGACTCATGTATAAATAACAAGATAAGAAAGTCAAAGTTTATCAGCACAGAAAAAAATACCCCCAACCTGCAAAGGAGAACATTCAGTACTTTATTTCTATTCTGGTCATCACACGGCACTTTCTCTGTAGCTGTTACACTTTCCTCTGCATTCTGTTATTGTCTTAACTGTTCCACTTCAATGCACTGTGTTATGTTTTGATCTGTATGTAAGATCAAATTTTCACTGTACTCTGGTACATGTGACGATAACAAAACCAATTCCAATTGTAGCCGTCCCATTCCTCCCCCATAGCTTTGCGATATTTTACTAGTTATCCACTGCCCTATTGAAAGCTGCATTGCAAACTTTCCTCCTGACTGTTCTCCTGGATATTTGAAGATTTATTTCACACTGGGTTATCTTTTTTTTACCAAGTCAGATGAAACTGTTCTTCCTTTTCTAAATATAGCAGCACACATTAAGAAGAGTAATACTTTGGAGAATATACCTTTCTTTCACTTTAACCGTTTCAAATTGTGGATAGCAATTTTTTCTAATGTGAATCTGTAGTGACACAAAGTGTGCATTAAGTCATGGCATCTTGAAATAATGTGACATAAAGGGTAAAGAATTATATGAGCCCCATTTTGCATTCCTGAATAAGAGATTTTTCATGGAAGAAATATGTCATTAACAAGATTGACATTTCTTCATGAAAAAGAGATATTTTAACTTCAAAACCAAAGCCTCAGAAAGTTATTGGAGTTTAAAGTAGCATGTAGAATTTTGTCACAGTTAGAATCAAAAGAACGATCCAAATAAGATCAAAGATAACTAATGCTTGCTGTCCAAAATCTTACTGGCCGAAAATTACACTGGTAGACATGGGCATAGGCACAAAAATGCTTCTGTTCACTTCCAAACATCTCAAATCCAGCTGGATTTTGTAAACAAAAGTGGAGTTAATGCATTTTTGAGAACAACATTAAGTCATTGTGGCCTGTTCCACCACTCTGGAATTCCTGAGAGGCTGAGAAACAGGGTTAAACCGTGATTATATCATCAGGAGCATGAGAAAAGACCTCAAATCATGTGCCCCAGTTACGTTTCTCATGAATACATCTTCTCAGGCATCATAAAACATTGTCACATGATGATAATTTGGCTACTCAAGAGTTGATATTTACACAGACGCAGCCACAAGAAATATTAGGCTTCAAAGCAGACATTGTTGAGCATATACAGTGAAGCCCGATGTCATTACAAGTAGAAGGCAGTGGTGCAGATCTATGGTTTTAGAAATTCAACAGCACCTAGGGTCAGTCAGGATCTAATGGTTCCAAGAGAGCAGCCAGGGAAAACAGGCTCATAATGGGATGAGGTTTAATTTGGAAAAAAAAATGGAAGGCTTTGTATGCGCTGAGGCTTGAAAAAAAGATGATTTTGTGGTAGAGGGTATGCATTTAAGTCTTCTTGGACAATCAATATTTTCTCAGTTATCTCAAGAAAGAACAGATATGACAAAACTTGATGATGTGCTCATTCAAAGAACAGGTCCACTACTAAATAGCACTCCTTCATTGATTCTATCCCCTCACGGTTACTTTCCAAAGTAAATGCCTATCTACTCCCTTCCCAGAATCTCCCTTCTGCCCTAATTGCTGGTGTGTTGGGCAGGGCTCCTCCAACTTCACTCCTCAGGCACAAGAGTGTTGTTTCCAAAGATTATCCTATCTGCCCTCACACAGTCTTCTCCATTTACCTATTTCAACGAACTTTTTAAAAAAAGTATTTGAAGTATTCAAATATAAATGAAACAATCCTAGGTGCAAAAATTCCAATTCATAGATGCTATATTATTGCTCTGGTTATAATATAGATCAACCTTAACTTAAAGACAACAATTGAGGGATAATTTTCATTGAACACACATAAAAAAATGCTGGTGAACGCAGCAGGCCAGGCAGCATCTATAGAAAGAGGTACAGTCAACATTTCGAGCCGAGACCCTTCATCAGGACATTTCAATGTATTGGGCTGAACTGCCTGTTATCACGCTGCATCTCTAAATAAATAAATAAGTAAGTAAAAAAACAAACAAACAAACAAGCAGACAAATAGAACTATAGGTAGATAGATAAATAATAAATAATAAAATCATTAATTTCCTTTGGAAGGAAGGGGAAGATTGGCCATATTTTGAGTTGAGGGATGAGAGCAAAATATCCCATTTATTGACACAGCTAACAGCATCATAAATAATAACACAACAAAAGGAAAAATGTTGGGAATATTTCTGTCTTTACCACTCTGTATCTATTTACCAAAGGGTATAGATGACCATTCTACCTATTGAGTCTACACTGGCCCACAGTGTAATCGCAATCCTTCACTAACCTCTGTAACATATTCTCCCCACATTCCTAACAACTCTCCCAGATCTATCCCTCATCTACAAACTAGATGCAATATACAGTAGACTATTAACCCACCAGTCTGTGATACTCAGCTAGTCTGGCAGTAACTTTTGAGAGAGTAAGAGTTAAAATTTCCAGAAAACGGCTCTTCACCAATCGTGATTAAAGTTGCAGGGATGGGAAGCAGTGGAGAGCACAAAGGGAATGACCATGATAAGAGTGGAAATTATTTGGCTGAAGAAATTGCTTTCACTGCCATCCAGCGGGGAGTACTGATCTGTCTAGAGAAATGGCAACAAAAATATTTCACCATTGAGAAAAGCAAATGGCATTTGTCAACAAGCTTAGGCCTATTAGTAAAGTGGCAAGTTGATCACGAGTCTAAATTGGGCCCAAAACTCCTGACACTTCCTCTGTCAACGAATTATGATTTTGGCAAAGCTATGCACAGCTATAGAAACAGATCATATGCCTACCTGTGTTGCCAAAGTATGACATTCTCTGGCTGGCATCTATTTCTACATGCTCCTGCAGGAGTTAGGCAAGCGAGCCAGAAATTTTGAACAGAACTGTCCTCTCTAAAGTGGTACTGTACACAAAAGTTATATTTCAGGTGATTTTCTTCTTCTAATGTTGAACCATTTAGATACTCACTGACTCTTTACAACAGAAACAACAGAGTAAAACAATGTTTAAGCTGTGGTAATGACTTGGCATCTTTGCCCCCTATCAGATGGTTTGGCTGCCTTTAGAGCTTTCCTTCGCTCTGAATACAGTGAGGAGAACATTGAGTTCTGGCTGGCCTGTGAAGACTACAAGAAAACCAAATCACCTGCAAAATTGACTTCAAAGGCAAAGAAGATCTACTCAGAATTCATAGACGTTCAAGCTCCAAGAGAGGCAAGAGTTTAATGATTTTAAAAATCACTTTTAGTGATTGACACTGTCTTATTCAATTTAAAATGCGATCACTTTGAAGAGTTGTGTTGAATGCCCAAAGAGTGCATAACCCTGAAGCTGTTATATTGAAGCTATTAACTTGCTGTTCAAGAGCTTAAAAATAATATTTGCTTGCTTGCACAAGAAAGGAATCCTCTTTAAAAAAAAGAACCGATTTGCTAGCTGGTTTTGATTTAGAATTTCAAATGAGAAAATGTCATCACTTAGAAATTCATGGCAAAAAAACTCAGAAAGAATTGCTTTTCTGCAATGCTTTTACCAACTCAAGGTGTCTCAAAGTAGTTTACAGCCAGATAGCCTAGAAATTAGGTTGTGTGTTGCCATTGGGACTTGCTTGAAAATGGACTGTGCTGAGTGAAACATGAAAGTAACTATTTTAATGGTTTTCCCCATCACTCCCAATGTTTTGTGGGCACTGTCAAGAAGATTAAATCATGTTTCCTAAGAGTGAGTATTGCTGGAAAAACTCAGCCTTCCAAGCACAGCAGCAAATTGGCAGAGCACTGAGACCAATTAAGGACTTAGCATTTATGTTTTGGGTTCGCCATTCATCTATCCCATAACCTCTTAACACATAGAACAGAAGAAGCTCCTTCAGCCAACTACTTTGCCTATCTACACCAATCTCATTCACCTCATTCAGGTTATAGCCCTGCCATCCTTTGGCTGTATGAATGCCTCTTAAACGTGGTAATTGTATCTGATTCAACTACTTCGTCTAGGAGTGTGCTCTAGATATCACAACGCTCTCACACCCCCTTCAAACCCTTTCTCACTCTGACACATACACCTTTCTTGTTTTTCATACTCCTTTTAAGGAAAAGAGACTTTGACGCTCTACTCCAGGGTTTCAAAACCGGGGTTCTGCGAAAGATCAGGATTTTAAAAAATAAACGTCACTTTTTCAACTTCACGCAACACGCAATGCTAGTGCTCGCAGTGGTGGGCAGTGACCGAGCAGGCCCATTAGCAATCTCATTAGAGGTCTCTCAGCCCAGTATGGCAGTGCACAGTAGGACTGTGTTTATTTGGTTTTTGACGCAAGATAGGGGAGGCCGCTGATAATTTGTGAGCACTCTATTGCACAGACAGTAGGCTGAAGAGGAGCGTGAAGTGCGTTTTCCAAGCATTGAATGGATTCACCTAACTTGGGCTGTGACGTCAGCCTCTCCCTCCCGAATTACCTCCCCAACTTCCTGTTACATGCTGCTGACTAACTTATGGGAGCGAACAAACTCTAACGGTCCAGTAGAAAATTGGGGGGAAATTTTCATTCTAAAGAAGGAATTTTTACATGCTGTGACTCAGCAGCTGGTCTGCTGCTTTGCTGTTGTTGTAAACTTTGCAAAAGATGGATTGTGTAGGTTAGAAGTGAATTGTATTATGAAGTTTTTTTGCGGTTTTCTCGTTTAGTTCTTTATTATGCCATTCTTTTTTCATTTCACTGCACTAGTGCAAAAACAGAGACTTAAAATAAGTTCATCTTCACATTGAAAACTACTTATCAATGGGTTTTCCATGGCCTGGTGGTCCAAGTTGTCCTATTTCATTGTGCCTAGTCTGTGGCAATTTAGCAATGGGTCCAGCAAAATTGAAAAGACACTTAACTACTAATCATAGCCATATAACACATAAAGTGCAGAAATGGCCATTGGAATCTCAAAATAAAGTAATAAAGCTTTTATTAATAAAGTCACAGTCAGTAAAAAGATTCAGGAAGCAAGTTATTTAGTAGCAGAACCTATTACCCAGAAGAAGAAAAGTCACACAGTTGGTGAGAACCTAATAATGCAAGCATGTAAAATTATAGTGGGTAAAATGCTAGAACAAGGCGCAGTACAAGACATTGAAAAGGCTCCTGGTTTTTAGTAACTTTACTATTCAAAATTGTCAATAATTTTTTAAATTGTAAATAGCATTAATTAAAATTAATTTACAACCTTTATTTAAGTTACATCTACTGAGCCTACCTTTAGAAAAATTTAATCTTGTTTTGACTTGCCAGTTATTTAACAGAAATTTACAGTATTTCCTTTAAGAATTTTAAAAATTTATGAAAGGGAAAGAAAGAGATTAACTTCAAGAAAGGTAAGCTAAACTTAACTACCTGTTTTTTTTCCAAGAAAGGTTGGCTAAAAATTCAAACTCTACTCAAAAGGGCATTGGTAATTATTTTTGGATTATTATATCTACAACTTATTGATCACATTAACATACCGTGAGCTATAAAATATAATAATTTTTACATAGGAGTTCCTTGAGATCTAAAAATTATTTGAAGGGCTCCTCCAGGGCAAAAAGATTGAGAAAGGCTACTCTACTCTATCAATGTCCCTCATAATCTTACATACTTCTGTCAAGCCACCTCTCAAGTGACCTCTGCTTTAGAGAAACTAAGCCCAACCTACCCAGTCATTCCCCATTATACAGCTTCTTAACAGCAACAGTCGGTAGCCTTCTTTCCTGGAACTAGGACAACAGTAAACAGGGAGCGTAGACATTCTCTACTTTTGGTCAAGTCTCGACAAGACTGGAATGAGGGGAGGGAAGTTAAACATCACCACAATGAAACAGTAATTAGCTGGAACATGCATACTCACGAGCACGTTTGCCAAACCTACTCCACAGCCCATGTGCAAGGGCGCGCAGACCCCACAGCAGACTCCGTGATTGTAACAGGATCAGTCCCTCAAGTGGCAGATCTCTCTCTCTTTCCACCAACTCTGGAGGCACCCACGGAGAGATGTGCAAACCCCATCCTCTGACTAAGACTGCAGTGACTATAAAGCAGACCTACTAGGCATCACTAGAATTTATAAGCAATGACTCCCTTCTAAACTAGAGTAGCAAGGACTAAACCAATCTCTGGACAAAGTAGCTTCTTCCCCCAATGTCAGTGCACCTCTGCAAGCAGCAGGGTAACCATAAGCTCGTTCTCTTTCTCAGGTGAACATCGACTTTCAAACACGTGAGCTCACCAGGAAGAACCTGCTGGAGCCAGACCACGCCTGCTTTAACGATGCCCAAAAGAGAGTCTACAGCCTAATGGAAAGGGACTCGTACCCCAGGTTCCTGAGATCAAAGGTCTACTTAGATGTGTTAAACCAGACCCACAGTAATGGTCAAACACAAAGGAGGTTCAGCTGAGGAACATAGCACAGGACCAAGTCTGTGCACTAAGTTCAATTTTGCTCCACCGCCTGCATCTATGGGTCACGAGTTTCACTCTCCTGTTGTAAATTATTGTTGAGGTGAAGATTGGGAAACTTCCTTATGGTGCTCCCTTTGCTCCTGATTTCCAGCCATTACTTGGAATGCAATTTTGTGTGACAGCAATCCTTTCCCAATGGGCTTCCTCGCTGTGCCAGGCTCTTGTCTCCAGCTTACCTTTGACATCAAGTTGTTTAGAACTGTTTCTTAACCATCAAAAAGCATGCTGAAACAAGCTTTGCCTATCCTTAAAATCTCTGAGCTGTAATGGCGATAGAAGATCAAATATACAGGGTTTTAGTGCACATATGTTTAAATGTTCAAAATGAAAGCAGTAGATTTAAATCAATGCATTAGTATTTATGATACAATGTCCATTTGTTGGTTGATCACTCTATAAGTGAAAATACTCATTTTTATTCTGTGCATTTCCATATGTATATATTTATCAGCCCAGCCCATTTAGTCTGAGTATATTTATTAAATGAGATCATTAATAAAATGTGTTTGTGAAAAATAATGGAGATCTTTATTTCCAAGTCTTGTGCATCCTTTGCCCGACTATATACCTTTTGTACAGGAAAATATTCCAATTGCAAGGTCCTTTGTTACACCCCAGGTTAAGGAGAGAGGCTAGAGATAAGATTGCTGGGGGTTTTGACAAAGATCTTCATGCCCTTTCTAGCCACAGGTGAGGTCCCAGAGTACTGGTGAGTAGCTAATGTTGCTCCATTCTTCGAGAAGTGGAATAAGGGCAATCTTGGAATCCATAGACCGGTAAGCCTTACGTCAGTGGCAGGGAAGTTAGTGGAAAGGATTCTTAGGGACAGCGTTTATGAGCGTTTTGAAAACCATGATCTAATTTGGGATCTAATCCAGTGTGAAGCAAGTTATGTCTTACTAACGTGACAGTTTTTTGAGTGGGTGATGAAGGTGGTTAATGAAGGTAGAGCCATGGATGGTGTCTACATGGATTTTAGTAAGGCGTTTGACAAAGCCTCTAATAGGATACTCCGCGAGAAGTTTTAGATGCACGGGACTCACAGTGACTTGGCCTAATGTTGGGTTGGTGCTAGAACCACAGCCATTTGGATTAAGAATTGGCTTGTCCATAGATTTCAGAAGGTAGTAGTCAATGGGATTTACTCTGGCTGGAGATGGATGACCAGTAATGCTCCATAGAAATCTGTACTGGGAGCTCTGCTGTCTGTGACATATATAAATGACCTGGATGAAACCGTGGATGGGTGAGTTTGTAAGTTCACAGATGACACAAATATTGGTGGTGCTGAGGATAGTAGAAAAAACTGGCAAAGGATATAGTGGGGTGCATATCTATTGCAGATATAGAGATATAATTGCAGATTTAGTTTAATCTGGCCAAGTAGGAGGTGTTGCACTTTGGGAAATGAAATGCAAAGGACGAGTGTACAGTTAACAGCAAGACTCTTAACAATGTGAATGTACAGAAGGATCCTGGGGTCCAAGTCCATGACCTCCTGACAGTGCCTGCGCAGGTTAATAGAGTGGCAAAGGTGGCACATGGAATGCTTGCTTTAATTAGTTGAAATATTGAGATCATTAGGAAGTTATATTGCAGGTTTATGAAACTCTGGCTAGGCTGGTACGTGCTATCAGGGGTGTTGGTGGAAGCAAAAACAATGGAGATGTTCAGGGGCTCTTAAATTGGCACATGATTATGCAGATAATGAAGGGGAATTGGTATTTGTGTAGGCAAAATAATCTGTTAAATTAGGCATTTAATTAATTTTGGTAGGTCAAATATGATGATAGAATATAGTATTAATGGTAAGACTCTTGGCAGTGTGGAGGATCAGAGGGATCTTGGGGTCTGAGTCCCTAGGACACTCAAGGCTGCTGCATAGGCGACTCTGTGGTTAAGAAGGCATATGGTGCATTGGCCTTCATCAATCACGGGGTTGAGTTTAGGAGCCGAGAGGTAGTGTTGCAGCTATATAGGACCCTGATCAGACTCCACTTGGAGTACTGTGCTGAGTTCTGGTCACCTCACTATAGAAAGGATGTGGAAACCATAGAAAGGGTGCAGAGGAGATTTACAAGGATGTTGCCTGCATTGGGGAGCATGCCTTATGAAACCAGGTTAGGTGAACTCGGCCTTTTTTCCTTGGAGCGATGGAGGATGAGAGATGACTTGATAGAGGTGTATAAGATGATGAGAGGCATTGATCGTGTGGATAGTCAGAGGCTTTTTCCCAGGGCTGAAATGGCTAGCACGAGAGGGCACAGGTTTAAGGTGTTTGGAAGTAGGTACAGAGGAGATGTCAGGGGTAAGTTTTTTTACGCAGAGAGTGGTGAGTGCATGGAGTGCTGGCAACAGTGGTGGAGGCGGATACGATAGGGTCTTTTAAGAGACTCCTGGACAGGCACATGAAGCTCAGAAAAATAGAGGGCTATGGGTAACCCTAGGTAATTTCTCAAGTAAGGACATGTTTGACACAGCTTTGTGGGCCGAAGGGCCTGTATTGTGTGCTGTAGGCTTTCTACATTTCTATGTTTCTAATTACTAGTTTATTTAATTAGGCACAATATCATAGGCTGAAGTGCCTGTTCCTGTGCTGCATTTTTTGACGTTCTCAGTTCTTATTGATGCTAATGCGAATTATTCAAACTGCTTTGAACATACTTTAATGCATTTGATATCCTCTGAGTGCCTGTCTTCCATATTTCCTCATAAGAGGCCATTTCGGTCTATCAAATTGTTAGCAACAGAGCAATGTTATTTACCACTACTTTTCTCTGTAAGTCATAGTCATAGTCATACTTTATTGATCCTGGGGGAAATTGGTTTTCATTACAGTTGCACCATAAATAATTAAATAGTCATAAAACCATAAATAATTAAATAGTAATATGTAAATTATGCCAGGAAATAAATCCAGGACCAGCCTATTGGCTCAAGGTGTCTGACCCTCCAAGGGAGAAGTTGTAAAGTTTGATGGCCACAGGCAGGAATGACTTCCTATGACGCTCTGTGTTGCATCTCGGTGGAATTAGTCTCTGGCTTAATGTACTCCCGTGCCCAACCAGTACATTATGTGGTGGATGGGAGACATTGTCCAAGACGGTATGCAACTTGGACAGCATCCTCTTTTCAGACACCACCATCAGAGAGTCCAGTTCCATCCCCACAACATCACTGGCCTTACGAATGAGTTTGTTGATTCTGTTGGTGTCTGCTACCCTCAGCCTGCTGCCCCAGCACACAACAGCAAACATGATCGCACTGACCACCACAGACTCGTAGAACATCCTCAGTATCGTCTGGCAGATGTTAAAGGACCTCAGTCTCCTCAGGAGATAGAAACAGCACTGACCCTTCTTGTAGACAGCCTCAGTGTTCTTTGACCAGTCCAGTTTATTGTCAATTCGCATCCCCAGGTATTTGTAATCCTCCACCATGTCCATACTGACCCCCTGGATGGAACTAGGCGTCACCGGTACCTTAGCTCTCCTCAGGTCTACCACTAGCTCCTTAGTCTTTTTCACATTAAGCTGCAGGTAATTCTGCTCACACCATGTGACAAAGTTTCCTACCGTAGCCCTGTACTCAGCCTCATCTCCCTTGCTGATGCATCCAACTATGGCAGAGTCATCAGAAAACTTCTGAAGATGACAAGACTCTGTGCAGTAGTTGAAGTCCAAAGTGTAAATGGTGAAAACATATTCATTCTCATTTTCCCATCAACTCCTCCGAGATTCTAACACTCACCCTCACGTCAGGGGCGATTTACAATGGTCAATTAACCTACTGACCCAGACGTGGGAGGGAACCAGTGCACTCAGGGACAACTTACAATGTCAATTCACCTACCGACCCGGATGTGGGAGGGAACCAGTGCGCTCAGAGGAATCTCAGACAGTCACAGGGAGAATGTGAAAATTCCACACAGACAGCGCCCGAGACTGGGATTGAACCTGGGTCGCTGGAGCTGGGAGGTAGCAGCTCTAATATTGTATCATTGGTTGATTTTAATCTTGTAAAACTGTATTGTGGAGGGTAATGGACAGTCGACACTTTGGATTAAGACCTTCTGTCAGCGTGTTCGGATATGGCCCAACTACTGAGAGAGGGAGACCCTGAAACCAGAGGACAGTTTACTGATTTTAATGGGAGTGTTGTAGAGACAGAGAGAGAGACAGAGAGAGAGAGAGAGAGAGAGAGAGAGAGAGAGAGAGAGAGAGAGCGCGGCAGAGGGAGAGGAAGGGGGAGAGAGAGAGAGAGAGAGAGAGAGAGAGAGAGAGAGGAGAGAGGACAGAAAGGAGAAAGAGAAAAAACAAAGCAACACAACAGAATGCATTTAAAGAAAACTCCCAGTCAACAAGACCATCAAACACCCCAGTGTGTGAAAAAACAAATCGTGCTAACAATAAAAAGTAAACAAATAACTTTAATTGCAGAGTCCCCTAAAGTGAGTCCTCAGCTCTTTGTCAGTTTGGAGCTGGCCACTGCTGCAGAGACAGTTCACCGCTGACAGGCCCTGATTAAATCACGTAAAGAGTAAAGAAAGAAGTTAACAGAAAAAACCCATAAAGAACAGGAAATGCAGAGTCCCTGATGCGAGTCCACAACTGCAGAGCACGTTCTGCGCTGAAGTGAGCCAATCCAGAAGACGAATGGTTGCAGGCAGCAGCTGTTGTCTAACCCAGCGGCATGGGACCCAAGCCTGTTGCATCTTCTGCCCATTGCCAACAGCAAGAGAGACTGGTCAAATGCAAGCAGACAGTGCTGATCACCTGTTTTTTCCCCTCTCTCATCCTCAGCGATTTTAATCTTGCTCGATGCTTTAATTAACGCACAGTAATGGAGCCGACCACAGGTTCGTGTTCCACCACGAGCAATCAACATGATACCTCATCCACCCCAAACCCCCCAGAGATCACAGATGTGCCAGATTGTTCAGTCGGCACAAAAATACATTCTTAAAAGGGAAATTACAGGCTGCAATTGATCACAATTCCGAAGAAGAAATATACTGTATATTCCGGGGTATAAACCGACCTGGAGTATAAGCCGACCCCTCCATTTTCAAGGTTAAAAAAGTGACTTTTTCACGTCACCTTTGTATAAGCCGACCCCTTTTGTAGAGGTTTTTGATTTAACCAGAAAAGATCACAAGATCTCACATGCCGGTACTCAGCTTTGCCGGATCCGGAACCTGGAAATTTTGTGAACCAGTACCTGCTAAGAAAACAGGCCTACACATTGTAGAGCATTGTAAGCGAATTCTTAATAAATAAATCAGGGAGTGAAATTTTGGATTAGGTCTCCAATGGTAAAGAATCCTGTGGAATGTAACCCCCATGAAACCATTTAGCACCCATCGTAATCTCGTTAAAACATAGCACGGGGTGGCGGGATCAGTACATGTACTCAGTATTGAGTTTGCGACCACCATGTGCAAAGGATTAAAACAAATGCTATATGATGCTGGCTTCAAGCTGAAGGTTGTTGATTTTGCTAAAGGAACGAATAATTCTGCAGCTGCTAAGAACTTTAGTGTAAGTAAGAAACAAGTGAGAGATTGGAGAAAGGTAGAGGACATGCTGAGGGAAATGCCAAAGAAAAAATGTGCAAACCGCAGGAAAACATGCCAGTGTCCAGAACTGGAAGAAAAGTTTTATAGTGAGTGAATCACCAGCGATTGCCTGGGTACATTATTACCAAAGAAATGATTCGAGATCAAGCGTCGAAATGGGACGGAAAACACTGTGAGGTCAAAATTTCAAAGCTACACGAAGTTGGTGCATCCGATTTATGAATAGACGTGATCTTGTATTGAGGCAAAAAACAAAGATTGCTCAGAAAATTCCCAGCGGGTGTTGTTGCTTACGTCCAAAAACGCTGCTGGATGGACAAAGCGGGTTGCTTGAAGTGGGTTAAAAAAGATGTGGCGTTGACGTCTCGAAGGTTTCGGGAAGGAAAAGTCGCTACTTGTCTGGGACATGTTCAAGGTGCACTTGTCAGGTGAGGCAAAAGCAGCATTGAAAGCTGAAAATACGGACATTGCAGTCTTCCCCGGTGGTTTGACGTCCGTGCTCCAGCCACTAGATGTGAGTTTAAACAAACATTCAAAGAATTCATGCGTCGACAGTGAAACGAATGTGACTCAAAAACAGCCAATAAATATGACCTGTCTTCCGTGTCTTCGTTTTTCCAAAGTTGGCACCCTCTGTATAAGACGACCCCCTAATTTTTGGACCAAAATTTATGGCCAAATTCTCGGCTTATACACCGGAATTTACAGTATTTAGGAAAAGAAGAATATCCAGCAGTTTTGTAAGCTGTCTGCAAGCTGTCGCCACTGGTCAGGGGCACCACCTTGCTGGATAGCTGGAGCAGGCCAAGGGCTGGAACTGGAGACCGGATGTCTGTGAGTTACTCCCACAGGATTCTATTTTCCTTCCTGACTATTGCAAGAAGCCCTAGTCCGTATTGCTTTCACAGGACAGTCCCTCTTTCAATAACACCACCCAACTGGGAAATAAACATTTCACTACAGTTTGATATCTCAGGTTCCACCTGTTCAGTGTCACAAAAATAAAGGCAAACAATAATGCCCAATATCTTCCAGACAATGGCTTTCCTCAGTATCCTTTTTATTCCTCTCTCAAGCCAATTCCATGCTGTGCACTGGAAGCTGGAACACAGTGTAAACGAGTGCACTGCCAGTCATCGGATGACACTTTGTTTACTAATGCTGCTGTTTAGTGGAGATGTTTTTTGGTTTTGCATTTGATGAAAGTTGCACTCATTCATGCTTGACCAGCATGACAGGAAGAAAATATTGTCCCTCCGCACCAATACCTGCAACTTAAACTTATTAATAAACAACTGCTCCTGCAAAGTACTAAGGTCAAAAAACACTCATATTATCCTTTTAGTTATCAATTACGTATGCACTAACTACTTTGTATGAAGCAGGCAGATCATAATAAAACTCTAATAATCCAGTTTGATGGTGCTGAACAGATTCTAGACTATAGGATTTTGCTCCTACTAACGCACCAACATCCTTCTAATGTACTGAAGATGCTACACAGTAGGGGCTCCAGTACATTCACAGACAATTTATAATCATAAATGGATCAACCTGTAGGGCACAGCTTATTGCACTATCTAACTGTTCAGAATGAGGCTTGACAAAGCCCACTGCATCCCTTTTCAGAACTTCTAAGCAGACACAGATGCAGATGAACGACGGCCTTATCAACACTACAGCTTTGAGGGCAGAGCTTCAGTGGCACAGAGACATCCGCTGTTCATGAAGGATCTGATGTGGAGGACACCTACCACCCCTCAAGCAAGGGCTGGTGCTTCTCTGAAAGTTCTGCTGATCCGGTGTTGTGCCAGTCTGCTCAGTGAATTTGCCAACAGCAACCATTATCTCCTTTTCCTGGAGGGCCTCAACAATTTTCTGTATAGATGATTGCCCAATTAATATGTGCACAAAGGGATTTTGCCAGTTTTATTTTACTGCTATTACATACACCATGTAAATAGGACATGGCTTTCTCTATGCTCATTGTAAGAGTAACTCAATACATTTTCTTACAATAAATCACTGCAACTCACATTATCTTCTTAAACAATGCATCTGTGAACTGTTTGAGAGAACAGGACTCAGACACAGGACACAGGGCCCAGACTTTCAGTACCTGGTAACGGCAGGACCCTAGATTGTGGCTCTTCTCCACAGAGTCTCTGTGATGTAGCACACACCCTTGTGCCATCTAGCACCGCTGGCTGTGGACGTTGTCTCACAATGGAAGACCAACAAGTTTCCGGTGGACCAACGTGCACCTTCACTGAGTTAAGAATCTTCCAGTAGCAGCTGATGTTTGTCTCAGTTTGCCTCCCAGATCACGGCATCCTCTATTACGTACTTGCTCGGGGGCAAAAGATCGCAAAAGAGGATTCTGTGATCCGCAAAGCACCACAACAGAGGACTCAGTGATCCCAATGACCGCAAGCTGGGGATAGACCTTGAAAAGACCCTCTGCACCCCTTTCCAGCCCTTCTTGGCATCTAAGTCAGAATCAGGTTTATTATCACTGGGTTATACGACATGAAATTTGTTGTTTTGTGACACAGTACAGTACAAAGACATAAATTTATAATAAAGAACAGAAATAAATAAGTAGAGAAAAAAAGAATAATGAGGTAGTGTTCGTGAGTTCGTGGACCGTTCAGAAAAAAGATGGTGGAGGGGAAGAAGCTGCTACTGAATAAATGAGTGTGGGACTTCAGGCTCCTGTACCCGCCGCCCATCTGTAGTAAAGAGAAGAGGGTCCGACCTGGATGGTCGTAGATGTTGCATTCTTAAGGCACTGCTTCTTGAAGATGTCCTCAAAAGTGGGGAGGGTTGTATGCGTGATGGAATTTGCTGGGCCCATAACCCTTTGCAGGCTCTTGCAGCCCTGTGTATTGGAGCTTCAATACCAAGATGTGATGCTACCAATCGGAATGGCATCCACTGCATATCTGTGAAACTTGTAAGATACACAAAATCTCCTTTGCACTGCAAATGAAGTAGAGCCATTGGTGTGCTATTGTCACACTCAACACCCACAAGGCAGTGGACCATCTCCTCATCTCCTCAGTACAGTGGGATTATGGACGAAAATCTGAAAGGAGGTCCAACGGGTGGGCCTTACTGCCAGCCAAGTAAGGCCTAGCTGCTTGTTTGCAAATGCTGGTGGTGAAGTCATCTGCCAAATGACATTGACAGTCTGCTGGAGAAACTAGTCCACAGGATCCAACAAATCATCTCCCACAGCCTCCTACACTGATCAGTGACCATGGTTCAAAGGCACTTCTCCACAGAAACTTGTGTAAAGAACAAGTGGTGCAGCCAGGTCCAATAGCCCATTGCACAGCCACAAAACCACCCCTCCTGCACAACACCGAGTTTTGGCATTAACATACTCTAGATCAGGGGTAGGCAACCTTAAGCACAAATGATTTTCTAGCATATGTTATTCATTAATTTGAGGCAAAACATAACCAGATGTATTTAAATGGATAATTCCCATACTTCAAGTTTTTATGGCATTTATCTGGCCCACTGTCCACTCATTAATACGCGAGAGGCAAAAAGGTTGCCAACCCCTGCTCTAGATCGACGCGCAGTTTGTTGCAATCACACAAAACAGTCATCACTCACTGTGAACGATGTAAGCAATAACATCTTCTGCAGGGCATGGAGAGCCATACAACTGTTATGTATGACACAGATGCTGGCTATTCAACCCATCACGTCCATGGCAGCCCACAAAAGAGAAACTGCATCAAATTCATTCTCCCTCTTCTCGCCTCCTCGGAGACCTGTAATTATACTCTTTCTCCCACTCCCTCTTCCTGTTGTGACAACTGAACTGAGCCACATGGAAGCTGTAGCTGGGAGAAATAAAAGGTCTTTATTCAACACAGCAGATCTGAGGAGAAGATATTTCTCTTCTTTCCAGAGAATGCTATATAATTTTTAAACACAAAGGCAACAATAAAAAATTAACTGCAACTTCAATAGCTACAATTACCCACTTTAACATTTTGAACGGAGACAGGTAACTTTCTACAGACTTACATATTTACAGTGGTAGTGCATTCCAGTATCCCCTTTGACTATTCATATGCTGGTAGCTTGTCTGAAAATTCTGTGTACAAACCCCAGAAACTCAAAATATACTTCTTTTGTTAGTATTGTGGGACACAGCATAATAAGTGACCAAACGGACATGTTCAGAACTCTGCTTGACATTGTCTTGTGTCTGTAGATACACTAGATTCTGACCAGATCTCCAGACAGTCTGAATCCATGAGCACAACCTCGTTATTCCTCTTTTGCACTATTTATTTGTTATAACTATAACTCATAGAGATTTGGTTTTATGTTTTGCACTGTACTGCTGGTATAAAGCAACAAAATTCATGACATATGTCAGAGGTAATAAAGATTGCCTACAAACCTCCTCAACAACCCCCGGGACCCAAGATACTTCAATTCCGGTGACACCTGATAATTACATTCTCAATCAATATGGTTGTGTTCTGGACTTAGCTTCAGGGGAGAGTGGGTGGGTGGGAAGAAACAAGTAATGTGAATGTTTTAACATCAATGGGTGATCAGATGGGCTATTACTAAAGGATGGGTCTGTTGGAAGTTTGTATTGTATACTTCCTGAAAACGACGGGTTGCTGACTGTGACTAAGTGGATAATCCACAGGCTGGTCAACCTGACCACTGAATGTCCTTGGTCTGTCTTCAGTATTTTTTAAAGGGTTTTGAAATAAACTTGGATCAACAGCAATAAAAGACCTGATTTTGATTCTGAATATCCCACACCCAGTGATTACTTTTGATAACCTTAAAGCATCAGCAGAGATTGAATTATGAACAAGTTTTATTTTCTGGAGAATGGTTTAACACCTGTTATCTATCTAACTCCATAACTCCGAAAAAAAATCCCTAACAGATTGGGATCCAAGAGGAGTCATGATGTGCCAAAAAAACCTATAGGAATAGTCTGTTTTCATAGACACTGCTTGGTCTACTAAGTTCTTCCAGGGTTGTTTTGTGCTCCAGTTTGCAGCAATCTCTTTTGTCTTCAAAACAGAAGTAAAAGTAACTTTTGAGTTAGAGGACTCAGCCCCATGGGGCACTGCAGGAACTGATACTGTCACACACGAGGCAATTAAAAGAGAGGGAGAATATGGCGTGAGCTGAGACACGAGCTGGGAAGTCACCATGGTAACAGCTCAGAGCGGTTGAGCTAACGGACGCTGGAATTTTGGATGGATTATAAAAGGTTGATCCTTCGGTCTGATAACGGCAGAGGAGACACGACATGAGAGAACCGCGGAAGCTACCCGAGAAACCATTGGTGGAGTTTAAGACCACCACGAGGGTGGAGGCCACGGACCAATTAATTTTGACCCATGATTACCAGTGCAGGTAAGAGCTCGCCTGTGGGGGTCTGCTGGTGGTGAACCCATGCCGTGGGTTAGTAGACCGTTCCCTAGAAGGGGCTCTGTCCATCTGTGTCTATGTGGGGGTCACACCAAGTGACTGATGACTTCGGAAGCAAGAACAATTAAAGCTGCCAACTTGAACATCAACTCAATTAACCCTCTCTCTCTCTATCAATTCAACTCGACACAACACAAAGTGAACTGAACTGCTTAAACTTACCTGACACCGTAAGACTGATTTCTACCTCCTGAACTATTATTTTTTGTATCCACACACACATTTACGGATATATATATATATATCACAGCCACCACCCTGTGACCAGACATTGTCCTAGTGTCTGAGTCTACTAAGCAGGTGGTGTTACTGGGGCTGACAGTCCCATGGGAAGATAGCTTGGAGGAGGCCTTTGAAAGGAAGCTCTCCAAGTACGCAGGACTGGTCAGCAACTGTCAGCAGGCTGGATGGAGAGCGAGGTGTCTCCCAGTGGAGGCTGGTTGTATGGGATTCGTAGCCCGTTCTTTAGTGAGAGCCTTCAGCATTTTGGGCATCGAGGGAGAGAGGAAGAGGAGAGCCATCCGCAGTACCACCGATGCAGCAGAGAGGGCCTCAAGATGGCTGTGACTCAAAAGAGGGGAGCCATGGAGTGATAAGTAGCTAGCCATCCGGACACAAGCTGGGGTCTGATCAGCCTCGGCTGGGTCACCTGGAGGAGGTTGCATGATGTTGAAAGACCCGAAACACCCGATGATTCCAGGAACATCACTGAAGATGTGTCCAGAAGCATCAATAGATGTTTGTACACGGACAGTGTATATATATATATAAAAAATAGTTTATAACCTGCATTGTATTATTTGGTTTAATGATATTAATTCGCAGTAGTAATAAATATAGTCTCAATTTATAGTAAACCAGACTCCAGGTGTGTTCCATTTCTACTAGTCCTTTTCAACCCGTCACGGGGTTCGTGACAATACCGTGACCCCAACTGTTCATAATCTGCATCAATGACCTGGATAGGGGATCAAGTGTGATCTCTCCAAGTTTGCCCATGATATAAAGTTGGCTGGCAGTATGGGTAATGAAAAGGCTACAACAGGGCTCCAAGGAAATATAAACAAAGTAGGCGAATGGGAAAAGGCATGGAAGACTAAATGTGGAAAAATACAATATCATCTACATCAGCTCAAGAAATGGAAAGACGAATTCATTCTTAAATTATGTGAATATCAAGAGTGGTGTTGTTTTCATCATCCTTGTACCTAATGACTAAATGACCCCGTAGTTAATTAAAGTGAAAGACAATATATTGTCCTGTATTGCAAGAGGAATTGGGTACAAAAGAGACATCTGGTTGGTGAATCTGAAGTAAACATGAATTTCTGGTAAAACTTCACTCTGAATACCGTATTCAGAAAGTATATGCTTGCAATTGAGGAAATGGGCTGAAGATTGATTCTAGGGATGGCAAGCATGTCATAAGAGAGGATATGAAGACTGGACTATACAGTGGTATGCAAAGGTTTGGGCACCCCAGTCAAAATTTCTGTTACTGTGAATAGCTAAGTGAGTAAAAGATGAACTGATTTCCAAAAGGCATAAAGTTAAAGTTGACACATTTCTTTAATATTTTAAGCAAGAAAACTTCTTTATTTCCATCTTTTACAGTTCAAGATAACAGAAAAGGAAAAGGGCCCGAAGCAAAAGTTTGGGCACCCTGCATGGCAGTACTCAGTAACATCCCCTTTGGCAAGTATCACAGCTTGTAAACGCTTTCTGTAGCCAGCTAAGAGTCTTTCAATTCTTGTTTGGGGGATTTTCGCCCATTCTTCCTTGCAAAAGGCTTCTAGTTCTGTGAGATTCTTGGGCCGTCTAGCATCCACTGCTCTTTTGAGGTCTATCCACAGATTTTCGATGATGTTTAGGTCGGGGGACTGTGAGGGCTATGGCAAAACCTTCAGCTTGCACCCCTTGAGGTAGTCCATTGTGGATTTTGAGGTGTGTTTAGGTTCATTATCCTGTTGTAGAAGCCATCCTCTTTTCATCTTCAGCTTTTTTACAGACGGTGTGATGTTTGCTTCCAGAATTTGCTGCTATTTAATTGAATTCATTCTTCTCTCTACCAGTATTTGTTCCCTGTGCCACTGGCTGCAACACAAGCCCAAAGCATGATCGATCCACCCTCGTGCTTAACAGTTGGAGAGGGGTTCTTTTCATGAAATTTTGCACCCCTTTTTCTCCAAACATACCTTTGTTCATTGAAGCCAAAAAGTTTTATTCAAAAGGTTCAAAGTAACATCTAAGCAAGCCTGATGCATTTTGGAAACAAGTCCTATGGACTGATGAAGTTAAAATAGAACTTTTTCGCCGCAATGAACTAAGGTATGTTTGGAGAAATAAGGGTGCAGAATTTGGAGTATTGTGTACAGTTTTGGTCACCAAATTACAAGAAGGATATTAATAAAGTTGAAAGAGTGCAGAGAAGGTTTATAAGGATGTTGCCAGGACTTGAGAAACTGAGTTACAGAGAAAGGTTGAATAGGTTAGGACTTTATTCCCTGGAGCGTAGAAGAATGAGGGGAGATTTGATAGAGGTATATAAAATTATGATGGGTATAGATAGAGTGAATGCAAGCAGGCTTTTTCCACTGAGGCTAGGAGAGAAAAATAAACAGAGGACATGGGTTGAAGGTGAAGGGGAAGAAGTCTAAAGGGAACATTAGGTGGCGGGGGGGCTTCTTCACACAAAGAGTGTGGAATGAGCTGCCAGATGAAGTGGTAAATGCGGGCTCATTTTTAACATTTAAGAAAAACATGGATGGGAGGTGTATGGAGGGATATGGTCCAGGTGCAGATCAGTGGGACTAGGCAGAAAAATGGTTTGGCACAGCCAAGAAGGGGTAAAAGGCCCGTTTCTGTGCTGTAACGTTCTATTGTTCTATGGTTCTATGGTTCTAACTAGAAGCCCTTTGCAAGGAAGAATGGGCGAAAATCCCCCAAACAAGAATTGAAAGAATCTTAACTGGCTACAACAAGTTTTTTCAAGCTGTGATACTTGCCAAAGTGGGTGTTACTAAGTACTACCATGCAGGGTGCCCAAACTTTTGCTTCGGGCCCTTTTCCTTTTTTTGTTATTTTGAAACTGTAAAAGATGGAAATAAAAAAGTTTTCTTGCTTAAAATATTAAAGAAATGTGTCATCTTTAACATTATGCCTTTTGGAAATCAGTTCATCTTTTACTTGCTTAGCTATTCACAGTAACAGAAATTTTGACTGGGGTGCCCAAACTTTTGCATGCCACTGTATACCCTGGAAGGGTTGAATACCGATTGAAATAGTAAATTTGTATGACGCTTAAAATGATATGATCCCTGGATATCTAGAACAACAGGTCATAGCCTCAAAATAAGGGCCCAAATATTCAGGACGAGAAAACATTTCATCCACAGGGAAATGAATCTTTCTAATTCTACTGAAGGGTATGGAGGCTCCAACCCTGTGTGCACTCAACAGTGAACAATATATTTTTAGATATTAAGTGAACTGTGTGACATTGTGTTACTGTGAGGAGGTGGATAAAAGATCAAGCATGATCTGATGGAATGGCGGAACAGGTGGAACAGCCGGAACAGGCAGAACAGCCGGAACAGGCGGAACAGCTGGAACAGGCACAAGGGAGAGAATGACCCACCCCAGCTTCTTTTTCTTCTTTTTTAACCAGTAATCGAGAATGGGTTCTTCAAGGAACAAACTTGGTCTAATCTCCCAAGAATGATACAAAAGGAGAGTTGCAACTAAGATGTTATCAGAGAGCGCACAACTGATATGGAAATCACCTCAGCTTCGATTCACTGCAGGAAATGTACATCAAATTTCTAGAATGATGTCAAGTTACCCAGTGATGAGTATCAGTGCATTTCATGTCATATAAGGTCAATTTTTAATCATGTGACTGAAAACAAAGTTGACAAAATGATTGAATTTCTTGCTTCAAGATCTCTACTCTCCCATGTGTATGTGGCTTGTCCTACCTTCTTACCAAAACGTGCCAGATTAGAACCAAAATCTTATTGAATAGCATAGAATAAAAGGACTAAGTCATAAAGAATAACATGCTATATGGCTTAGACCTGTTTCTGTTTCTTAAGTTCTTATCAGAGAATGTAAACGTGTTTATGTAGAAACCAGGCTCTTCCAGATGGAAGCTGATGTACACTCATCAGCCAATTTGTTAGGTTCAGGAGTGGAATCTGGTGTGATCTTCTGCTGCTGTAGCCCATCCACTTCAAGGTTCAACATGTTGTGTTTTCAGAGATTCTCTTCTGCACACCACTGTGTGGTTATTTGAGTTACTTTCTGTCAGCTCAAACCAGTGTGGCCATTCTCCTCTGATCACTCTGATTAGCAAAGTGTTTTTACCCGCAGAACCGCTGCTCATTGGATGTGTTTTTTGAACCATTCTCTATAAACCCTAGAGACTGCTGTGCTTGAAAATCCCAGGAAATCAGTAGATTCCCAGATACTCAAACCACCCCATCTTGCACCAACTATCATTCCACGATGAAAGTCAATTAGATCACATTTCTTCCCCATTGTGATGTTTGGTCTGAACAACAACTGAGCCTCTTGACAATCTCTGTATTTTTTATGCATTGATTTCCCATCACGTAATTGGCTGGTTAGATATTTGTATTAATCAGCAGGCGTACCTAGTAAAGTGGCCACTGAGTGTATTTGAACATCTGACAAACTGTATAACAAATAAAGTCAATCCCCATCTGTTGGAAGGTATATCTGTCACAGTCCCAGTCTATCAAGGTTGCCTGCTTGCTAAACATGCAACTTAATTTTCTCTGATCTGCATTTGGAACATGAAGACTTCTTTATTTTTGTTGGACAGTGTGTGGGATTTCTTGTAATGTACAAGGTCAGAAAAATAATACATTAAAGTAAAGCCTGAAATGTTTTGCCGGTGTTTCAAAAGTGACCGGCGACTGAGCTGTGAGCTCTGCTTTCACACCAGTGCATTTCACTGGGGCAGTACGAAAGTTGCTGCCGGATTCCTGACTTGAGGGCACAATTGAACCCAGGTCTCTAGTGCCAGAAGGCAGCAGCTCCATTAGCAGCACCACTGTGCTGACTGGGAAAACATGCAAAAATAATTCAGCAGATGAGTGCCTGAAACATCTGCAGCCAATGATGCCATTTTACTGCTGGAGCACCAGGGTTAATTCAACACAAAGAAATTAGTTTATTATTATTATTATTATTGTCACATGTACCAAGATACAAGGAAAAGCTTAGTTTTGCAAGCCACCCATACAGATAATTTCAAAACGCAAGTACTTTGAGGTAGTTCAAGGGAGAACTAAATCAGAATGCAAAATATTGTGCTATTGTTACAGAGAATGTGCAGTGCAGATAGGCAATATGGTGCAAAACCATGACAAGGCTGATTGTGAGGTCAAATGTTCATCTTTTACAAGAACATTATTCCTCTAGAAGATGCTGGTTTGATCTCAACTGAAGTACTGTATCCATTTTGCATGCAGAATGAAGTACATTGATACGTTTGAGATGATGCTGAGAAACATTGCCTATTGATAGCCACACACTCACAAAGTGCTGGAGGAACTTAGCAGGTCAGGCAGCATCTATGGAAATGAATAAATAGTTGACATTTCAGGCCAAGACCCTCCTTCAGGATTGGAAAGGAAGGGGGGAAAACACCAGAATAAAAAGGTGGGTGGAGGGAAAGGAGGATAGTCAGAAGGTGACAGGTGAAGCTAGTTGGTTGGGGGACATAAAGGGCTAGAAAGAAAGGAATATGATAGGGGAGGAGAGTGGACCAAAGGAGAAAGGGAAGGAGCACGATGTCACCAGAGGGATGTGATAGACAGGTGAGAGGGGAATAGAAGAAAAGGGGAGGAGAATGATTTTTTTTTAACCAGAAGGAGAAATTGATATTCATGCCATCAGGTTAGAGGCTATATAAGAGGAATATAAGGTGTTGCTTCTCCACCTTGAGGGTGGCCTCATCATGGCACAGGAGGAGGCCATGGACTGCTAAGTCAGAACGGGAATGGGAATCAGAATTAAAATGTTTGGCCATTGAGAAGTTTGGCAGATGGAGCAGCGGTGCTTGACAATGCAGTCCCCCAATTTACGACGGGTCTCACCAATGTAGGGGGGGGCTGCATCGGGAGCATTGGGCACAGTAGCTGACCCCAGCAGATTCACTGGTGAAGTGTCACCTCACATGGAAGGACTGTTCGGGGTCCGAAATGGAGGGGAGTAAGGAGGTGAAGGGGCGAGTGTAGCATTTTGGCTGCTTGCAGGGATAAGTGCTGGAAGGGAGGCTAATGGGGAAGGATGAGTGGACAAGGGAATCATGGAAGGATCAATCCCTGCGGAATATATTGATGCATGGTCTAAATCAGAGATTCCCAACCTGGGGTGCACGGACCCCTTGCTTAATATTATTGGTCCGTGGCATAAAAAAGGTTGGGAACTCCTGGTCCAAACTTTCATAGAGTTACAAGCTAGACTTAGAACAGAGCGATTTGTAGTCCTGGAAATGGACTGGCTGAGAATCGACTTAACCTTTTATAATAATAGAGAAAAAAATCAGATGGTAGACTAATTATGTAAAATGGTCAGAGGAAGCAGATGGACACACCCAATTATACAAACGTGGGTTCAGATACGAAATCAAGCTGCTTACTGCGTTTAAGAGACCAGAGCAAGTGTGAGCTGTATGAATGAGTATCAAGTATTGGTTCTTGGAAACAACTGTAAAATATGGGAATGTGCTGGAATTTTTAAAAATGCGATTGGTATAAAAGATAATCAGCATGGATCTCAGCTGTGGGCAAAGAGCTGATTTTGTACTTTATAACTGCAAGGTATTGTAGAGATTGTGAATGTATCACAGCATAACAAAAAGTTAGGTGAGGTACTAAATGATTACTTTCATTATCTCACCTATGAATAGCGGGGGAGAATTTCAGTGGTATGTTTCTGCAAAATTAGTCTATGAAGATAATTTTACCTTCTCCCCTGGAGGAGGCATGGCTGTGTTTGATAGGGTGGGGCAGGTGTTGGTGATGGTCTGAGCAAGAGAGGAGCATTCCGTGAAATGATAGTTATCACAATTCTTTACTGTGAGATGGACACAGGCTTACTGGTTTTCCTTGACCATTTGATTTCCCAATAAGGGTCTATTGGGAAAACACAAAATTTCAATGAATACCTTTTCAAAGATAAAGGCAAAAAAAAATCACTAAATTATAAATTCAAAAGTAATTAGACCTCTCATTTTTCAGCCTCAGTATCTTGCCCTTGATTAGCACCCAGCCCATTATAACAAAAGCGATGGAAATTTCCACAACTATTGGGAAGAAGGTGGCAACCAGGCGTCAGTTCGCAATAGTGAACTGTTAAAACTGAAAATCAGCAGATTCACTGTGCCACCAGAAGTAATTCACAATAATCCAACCCCATTATTTGGGGAAGAAATGGAAATTTCCGTACTCTGCAAGCACTTTATAATGTACCTTCACAAAGACTTTTGGTATAGCAGGTGTATAAATAACCCCCTGTTCATCTTGATTTGCTTGGCTTCCCTATCATTTATACATTAACACTATGTACATATTTTACAAAAACACCATCATTACTCTGTATTTATAGACCAGATAAATGTGACTGTTTTATCGTCTGAGAATGACGTTTCCTAGGAGCTTTCAGTGGGGCTTAAAGTTTAAGGTTAATGAGACAATAAAACAGCAATCTCAATTGTTTACGTAGCTTTTCTGACTAGCAAAGCCCCAATTTAAGACCTCAATTTACAAGTATCAAATGTGCAAAAGGTGATTTATCTTCCTCCCTGCTCTATCTACAGTATATTGAAAATTGCCTGTTTTTATTTCAGAACTGACATTATTTTCCTGTAGTTTTCCATTGAAATATTGCCTAATTTGTATGTGTGTGTGTGTGCGTGTGTGTACTAAATAGAGAGGGAGAGAGTGACATTCAGAACAAGTGGGGGAGAAAGTGAATGAGAGAGAGAGAAGGAGAAAGAGAAAGAGAGAGAAAGAAACAGATAAATTGTTTTGAAAACAATACAGGCTAACCATTGGCTGCAAATACTGAAAAGGATTTATGATTATTGACAAAGAGGCCATTATAATCCTCTACTGCTAATACTCTATTACCAATATGGAATAGATATATTCAAACTAGAAGTATGTTGCTCATGCCTAACAAATGCAGAAAATAGGTAACCAGTGTCATTTTGGGGGAACATTGAAATTGCCAGTCTTGTTGATGGAGGGAGATTCTGGTCAACACTGATAGGGGAAGGTTCCTCACAATTGCAGTTACCCAGAATCACTCCCATCATATAATGAAGTTTCTAATTCTTCCTTGACAATCTTGCATCCTCCCACATCCCAGAGGCGTTTCCACTGATCATCACAAAATATTAGAGTGTGTTTGTGTGAGCAGAACTGATGTGTGAGTGTGAAAATAGGTTAACAGGAAGTAAATGGGGGAACGAGACTAAACTGCGAGCTACCATAGAGTCAAGGAGCCAAATGGTCTTCATAGAGAAAAGTGCAAAAAGAGAGGAAAAGCTGAGTAGGGAGAAAGGACATTTATAGCCCAATCCTTGCTGTAGCAGAACCCAAAATAGGTCAGTAAGCATGGGATGATGAGTGATTACAGTAGTTTTCTGTAATTGGATAAAGTGCAATCCTCATTGATGCTGCACGGCTTAATTGCTGACTTCATGGAAAGTAAGATTCCAAATGGGGTAATGGTGCAAAAAGGGTCTGGAGGAACTGATACAAAGCTCACTAATGGACACAGGGGTAATGAGGACATACAGGTGCAACCCAAGAGCTGGAGAACTACCAGGGATAGAATTCAAAGTGAGAGATGTTGACTGTGCGTTGGTTAGATCTCACATAAAGTACTGTTCACAGATACAGATTTCACAATGAGGAAGTTCAAAAACAATTCACAATGAGACCAGCACCAAGCAATATAAAATATCTAGCAGCTCAGGGAGGACTGAATCAATGGGTCTTTAAGATAAGGAGAAGTTTGATATGTTTAAAATGGAGAAGGAGTTTCTACTTCTGGATTAGACTAAATTCACAATACAAATGATAAGGTAGATACTAATAACATGTACGGTGAACTCAGTTGAAGCTGCTTTTCCCCGGGAGTGATAAAAATGTGAAAACTGTTGTAATTGGGCAACATATCAGCAGTATAATTATATCGTCAGTATAATTATATCATCAGTATAATTAAGGTGAGGTTAGAAATGCACACAAAGCGAAAAAGGAATGCCTTTTATGCTGAAAGGGCAAGATGAAGATGGCCTGACTTTGTGGACTGGACAAAGTATATGACAGTTAAAATCGTGAGAGCACACTCACCAAATTACAAGTTGCAATGTCTGAAACCTGCCATGTTGCAATAGACTTCCGAGTTGGTGGAAGCCCTTGGCACCTGCACAAGAAATTCCAAATGGCGGTTCAAGTGGGAAGAAGAGATTGAGAGTGGCATTCTGGGATTTCCTGAACATGTGACAGTAGTTATGTAAACACATTACAAGCAATAAACTCTCTCAATATTGTGACTTTTGTTGGTTTATCTAAATTGAATCCTCCATCTGCCTAATGATGAACTAGTGTGTGTATCTTATGTGCATATATAAGCACCATAAGCTGTGTAAAGTCCTTAGTACAATGTAGAATATATCTTTTGGGGGTTAATGGTAATAATATGCAGCTTTACAACTACTTTGAAAGCAAACTGATGATAATATCAGAGCACAGAAGAAATAAATTAGCATCATTCTTACCCATATCATACACAGTTCAATGATCAATAATATGCATATCTAGTGTATTTACTGCATGAAATGTCCCAGAGTAGCTTAATCAAGTAAAAACGGACTATAAGTGTTATATTAAAATAAAGGTCTGATGTTTGATCAAAGGGTAAGTTTTAGTCAGTGTTTTAAAATGAGAAGCAATAGAGATAACAAGAGAAGGTTGAGAAGGAAGATACCAAACTTGGCTGGTAGATGTGATGCCCCACATTTCCAGAAACCGGGGTTCGATCTTCATCTCCAGTGCTCTCTGTGTGGATTAGGCATGTTCTCGCTGCACCTTGTGGATTTCATCTGGGTGCCTCACTCTCCTCCTACAACCAAGAAAACATGTGGATTGGTAGGTTACTTGGCCACTATAAATTGCTCATGGCATAGAGATGAGAGGAAAGTTGATGGGAAAGGAGAGGGAGAATGAAATGGTTTGTGTGGAGTGATTAGCACAGTCTTGGTAGACTGAATGGCTTGCTCCTGCACTGTTTCTCTCTCTGGCACAATTTCAATTACATAGCCACCAGCAGCTGGGTAAAGAAAGCTGAGAGTGTACAATAGGTCAGAGGTGAAGTAGCTCAGAGTTCTAATTAGTTACAGTTTCAGGAAAACTGTGTTTAAACATGAAATGCAGTGCTCCATTGGCTGCTTCTAGCCTTGCCAATTTGGATAGACACTTTTACACTGATTGGAAACACCACCTTCAATCTTTTCTCTATGGAGACGATTTGGCTCCTTGACTCTATGGTAGCTCGTAGTTTGGTCTCATTCCCCCATTTACTTCCTGTTAACATATTTTCACACTCATATATCAGTTCTGCTCACCCAAACGCTCTAATATTTTGTGATGACCAATTGAAACGCCTCTGGGATGTGGGAGGAAACAAGGTTGTCGAGGAACAATTAGAAACTTCACAGATAGCATAATTAACCACTGAGAACTATTATAATCTGTTTTACGATTATTCTAGAGCCATACTGGAAACACCGCTTGATCTGACAGATATATAGTAATTTTAACCTTTTATTGCACAATATTCTCATGGTCACTGAGTTTTTTTGGCACAAGAAGCAGAAAACTAGGTTCTGTATTAATTCAAAGTAATTATTTTCGCACTAAACATCACGCTCGAAATTTGTTCTTATAATTAAAGCGAGTACTTGGAAATAGTGGTAATTTTGGAGGTGAAAGCACTCATGTGGTAAGAAATAAATTTAACAAAGTGGAAATGCTCAGTTCAACATGAATTGTAGTATCAGTGTATGATGCTCAAACCTGACTCAATGCGCAGGACCAAAAACTCCAATCCCAGCATTGTTGTGCTTACAGGGAGTGTACCACAAATCCCAGACATTCCATAAACCTTGAATTATTTAACATCTATATTTTAACATCTATATATGCCTTTAGATGTAGAATATTTATGATGCCAGTTCAGTGCACAACAAGGTCTGATAAAGGAAACAAAAAATAATTTCAGCACTACTAAATAGGTGCTTTATATTGTTCAAGATATCAGGGATGACTCCTCTGTTCTTGTTGTGGTACAAATCTGTAATATTCACCTACAGGGTCAGACTAAACTTAGATAGGATTGCACTCCCACAGTACCACAGTTCTGGCCTAGATTTCACATGTCCATATAGCATGACCTGAGCTCACAAGCTGTGGTTGGGGGTGGGGAAGTGAGAATGGTATTAACGCAACCACAGTTATACTAGACACAAGGTTGGGCAACACCACTTCAGTGATCAACAGCTGAGCAACCCAATCATTGACATTATGCTCTTCCTTGCTTCTTTCTTCATTGTTAGTCACCAGGTTCTAGGCTCTTTATCCTCTCAATCACTAAAAAAGCTCTTCCAAAACTCTGTGACACCAACTTAAATCCCACCCACCTGGCTTTAAATTTCACTTACACACAATTGCCAATTCACATCATATCACCATAAGAATTAGTGTATCTTACTAATGAACCTGCTTGGCCGTTCATCACAAACACGGCTGATCTTCCTCATCAGCACCATTTTGCTGCACCATCCCCACTTCCCCTTGATTCATTTAATCCTTAACTTTAACCCGTGTCAGAAAGGTGTAACGGCTATTATTTATAATACTATCATGAAACTTAGGAAAGCTCCACTCGATAAGATTAGGTCGGATTGGGAAAAGGAATTGGGCTTTATTATTCCGGCGGATGACTGGGCGCATATTTTACAACTAGTCAATACTTCCTCTATCAGTTCCAAACATTCCCTAATTCTATTTAAAGTTGTTCATAGAGCACATATGTCTAAAGATAAATTAACTCATTTTTATTCTCATATTAACCCTCTTTGTGACAGATGTCATGGGGAGATATCCTCCTTAACTCATATGTTTTGGTCCTGTCCTACTTTGGAAACTTTTTGGAAAGACATTTTTAATATTATTTCAAAGGTATTGAATATAGATATTTCGCCCCATCCTATTTCCGCTATCTTTGGATTACCTAAAATTTCCAGTAATCTTTCCCCTTCAGCCTGTAGAATGATTGCATTTTTTACTTTAATGGCTAAAAGATGTATTTTACGACATTGGAAGGAGATTAATGCCCCAACTATGTTCCTTTGGTTTTCTCAGATGATACTATGTTTAAATTTGGAGAAAATTAGAAGTAATCTTTATGATACTTCAGCTAAATTTGAACAGACCTGGAGACCAGTTATTCAACAATTTCATTTAATGTAATTTTTTTTTCTCTTTGCCCATATTTACATTCCATTCTTGCTTTTTTAACTGTTCTTAATGGAGGTTGGGTTTGAGGACGTGATTGTTCTAAGTTGTTTAAGTCTCCTTGATACCTAGTTAGCCCATTGCTTTGCTTTGCTTTTTAGATTAGTTGCACGGTGGGTTTTTTTGGGGGTTTTTTTTTGGGTTTTTTCTTCTCTTTACTGATATGTATGGAAAATTAGTATATTAGTATACTATTATATTACCTTGTTATTTTATATCTAAACTGCACTGTTTGTACTAACTTTTTTTTGTGTATTAATATCTCTTGCAAATTTATATTGCAACAGTGTATTAGTGTCTACATGGTCTACCTTTTGTGTACTAATTTAATAAAAAGGTTTAAAAAGAAAGAGAAGGAATTTCTCCCTGTCTCGGTCCTAAGTAACCTACACTAGTGGTCCCCACCTCCGGGCCGCGGACCGATACACTGCCGCGAAGGATGCAGTGGAGCAGCGGTAGTCGGGACGCACCCAGCACACCTTTAAGGAAAAAAGCCGAAATAGACAAGCTAATTAATTAGATGCCGTCCGGCACGTAAATGTTGGCCCAGATCAAATGTATGGGTCCGCGGCCCGGAGGTTGGGGACCACTGACCTACACCATCTGTGTTCTCTGACCATTCACTTTTAGTATAATCAAAGCTGTGGTCCTCAACCAGTCTAGCAAGAAGTGCAGCTTGTACTACTGCATTTCTCATTTCCAGCCTGCTGGGCATCATCTGCATATCTGGCAGAATTGCTAGAAGGGCTCTTTTTATTCAATAGACAATAGACAATGGACAATAGGTGCAGGAGTAGGCCATTCGGCCCTTCGAGCCAGCACAGCCATTCACTGTGATCATGGCTGATCATCCACAATCAGTACCCCATTCCTGCCTTCTCCCCATATCCCTTGACTCCACTATCATTAAGAGCTGTATCTAACTCTTTCTTGAAAGCATCCAGAGAATTGGCCTCCACTGCCTTCTGGGGCAGAGCATTCCATATATCCACCACTTTCTGGGTGAAGAAGTTTTTCCTCAACTCCGTTCTAAATGGCCTACCCCTTATGTGGCCTCTGGTCCTGGACTCTCCCAACATCGGGAACATGTTTCCTGCCTCTAGCGTGTCCAATCTCTTAATAATCTTATATGTTTCAATCAGATCCCCTCTCATCTTTTTAAATTGCAGTGTATACAAGTCCCCACTCTTTAAGCCAATGGATTGACAATGAAATCCCCAGCACCTGTGAAACTTGGAAGCTAAAGTTTTGTCCTCTAATACCGATTCAACATCGGAATAGACTTGAGGGACTGAGTTATAGAGAAAGTTTGAACTGGCTAGGACTTGAGTCAGTGGGGCATAAGAGGACAAAGGGTGATCTTACAGAGCTGCTTAAAATCGTGAGGGGCATAGATAGGATGAATGTGCTCAGTTTTTATCTCAGGTTTGGGAAATCAAGAACTAGAGGACTAGAGGGTGAAGTTGTTTAGTAGAAATGTGACTGGAAACTTTTTCCACTCAAATGGTGATTAATATATGGAAGGAACTGCCAGAGGAAGTGGTTGAAGTAGGTACAGTGTACATTAACCACATTTAAAAGGAAATTGGACGTGTAAATGAAAAAGAAGGGTTTCACGGGATATGAACTGAAATCAGGTAAGTGAAACAGGATTAGAGGCACCTTGATTTTCATGGACCAGTTGGAAATAGATCCTCTTACCTTGCAGCGTGCCTCTAAGCTTTTAAACCATGAATTCTTTGGACTTGAAGTCCATTGTGTTCCCCCAGTTCCCATCCACCAGCTGTCTCATTTCTGTACAAGTTTATGGCTCTTCAAGCTACTCTGTCCTTTATTTTCAGAGTGTCACTGTTTATGGGCAACTTCAGCAAGCTACACGATGCTAACACCAAGAACAAAAGCTCCTTCTGTCACAGAGCTATGAAGCATGGTAATACCACTGATGCCTTCTAGGGATTTTCCTTCACAAATCACTAACGCTTCGTTTCATTGTCGGCCATTGTACATAGTAGAACAAGACCCAGTGAAACATTCTGTTATAAATACTGACGCCTGTTAATCAATTGGCAGAGGCAATGAAGAGAAGGAACTGGTGAACAAGTGGCTGATTTACATTCTGCTCAAAAATTGGAGAAAATAATTGATCTTCTTGCTGTAGTGTGCAGAAGCATAAATTAATACAAACGTTTGTAGTTAAAATAGTAAATGTTTGCAATTATATCACATTACGTATGTGCACTTGGCTCATTATTAAACACAGTAATGCTATCAACACGATCTGGTGCGAATGCAAGCAATTCATTTCACAAGAGGCTCAGTGTGCTCCACTGATGGGAAAAATGACCACTTTTGTTTGAGGAATTAAACTTGCTTCAAATTAATGACAATTTGGAAACTTCAAAACGTAATTCCACAATATGCAAAGCTGCGGTAGGTCGACATATTCACACCAGAACAGAAGGGCCACTTATAAAGCAGCGCCCATTTTCTCCTGTTAAGCACCCTCTGCTTCAAAAATTCCATCACAATTTAGCAACTCCACACAAAGGCATCTTGTCTCTTCTCTTTCAGTGCCAATTTCTGAATTTGATGCTTTTTTTGTCATCTATATCAACACTTTGTAAAGAATATGCAGGGCAGAATTATTAAATTTACAGATGACATAAAAATAGGTGGCATAATAGGCAGTGAAGAAGGTTATCAAAAAATTCCCGGGGGGGTGGGGGTCATGATCAGCTGAGCGAGTGTGTGAGGAATGGAAAATGGAGTTTAATTCAGATAAGGGCAAGGTGTTGCATTTTGGAATGTGAAATCAAGGTAGGTCTTGCACAGTGAATGGTGGAGCTCTGGGGAATGTTGTAGAAAAGATGGACCTTAGAATTCACATACTTAGTTCCATGAAGTAGAAGCACAGTAGACAGAGTGGTGAATAGGGCAGAGCTTAGGATGATGGTGCCGAATGGCGATCCTTTGCTTGCATCTTGGGAAACAGCTCTATTTCTGTCTTTAATATCTTTATTTTCCCCTTTTCAGGGTTCTTTTAAAGACCCTGACCTGGAGTTACACGTTGACTTCGGTTCTTTGTGGGAATGGGACCCGCTTTCAGGGCCTCACGACCAGCAGTTTTTCAATACGCCAAGGCCGCAGCCTGGAAGACAATCGCGTCCTCAGGGTGCTGGATTTTCATGGCTTCTAAGGCGGGCTGATTCGAGGTCAGTGCCACCGCAGAAAACTGGTGTGTCGTAGGAGTACATGGAAGATCGTAAGCAGCAAGCTGGCTGCTGGCTGTGTGCCCAGGGACCAGGGACCAGGGCACAGAGCTCGGAAAAAGCAACACAACAGACTTCTAACACCATAAATCGGCGAGTTGTTTTGTTATATCTCCCCTCTCACTGTGAAACGGGACACCTCTTTTTCCCTTATTATGGAGAGAGAGAGAGCCTGTGGTATGTCGAATTACCAGGTGAACGAGTAGTCTTTGTGGTACTGCAAGTCTGTGACTTTATTGATGATTTGCTGCACGCTTGAGTGCTCGGTGGGGGGTGCAGATGCTTTTTTGCTGGTGGGGGAAGGGGGTCGTCACTTTGCTGCTGTTTATGTGTGGGAGGGGGTACTGGGGGGGGCTTCAGGATTCTAACATTTAATTGTCATTCATTCTTTGGGGCACTCTTCTGTTTTCGCAGATGTTTGTGAGGAAAAAGAATTTCAGGATGTATATTGTATACATTTCTCTGACATTAAATTGAACCTATTGAACCTATTAAAGGTGGCCTTTGACATGCTGGCCTTCATTGGCCAGGGCACTGAGTGCAATAGTTGGGAGGTCTTGGTGAGATTGTACAGGACACTGCTCAGTTTTGCTAGATCCACCATAGGAAAGATAAGCTGGAAAGCATGCAGAAAAGATTTACGAGAACTTGCCATGACTTGAGGGACTGAATTAGAAGGAGAGGTTGGACAAACTAGAATTTGTCTAGGAGACCGAGAGGTGATCTTATAAAGATGTATAAAATCAAGAGGGGCATAGTATGAATGTATTCAGTCTTTTTTAGCAGGGTTGAAAAATGAACGAGGGTATTTACTCTAGGTGATGGGAAGGATTTAATAGGGAGATCAAGGAGTAACTTAATTTTTGCACAAAGCTGGCATGCATGTGGAATAAACTATCAGAGGAAGTGGTATAGGCAGATAGAATAACAACCTTTAAAAGAGAGTTGGACAAGTATGGATTGGAAAGTTTGAGAAGGTTATGGGCCAGAAGTTAGTAAATGGGACCAGCTTGGTTGGGGTATCTTGGTCAGCATAAACCTGTTGGACCAAAGGGCCTGTTTCTCTACTGTATGACCATATGGTGACCAAATTCACAAACGTGTAATGTAATGGCATATTTTCTCATGACATAAGAGGTAGCCATTTGGTCCATTGAGCAATTTAACTAATCTCACTCCCCCAATAATTTTCCCTGTAGTCTATTATCACACATTAATAACCATCTCTCTCTCTCAATTTTCTCACCGGCCAATTACTCTTGGAATAATTTGCAGCAGCCATTTCACTTGCCAACCCATATTTTATTCTCGGTGAGCGGCAGTCAGTGCAAGGAGGATGCTAAGACGATGCAAGGTGACTTGGATAGGTTAGGTGAGTGGGCATATTCATGGCAGATGCAATTTAATGTGGATAAATGTGAGGTTATCCACTTTGGTGGCAAAAACAGGAAAACAGATTATTATCTGAATGGTGGCTGATTAGGAAAAGGGGAGGTGCAACGAGACCTGGGTGTCATTATACACCAGTCATTGAAAGAGGGCATGCAGGTACAGCAGGCAGTGAAAAAGGCGAATGGTATGCTGGCATTTATAGCAAGAGGATTCGAGTACAGGAGCAGGGAGGTACTACTGCAGTTGTACAAGGCTTTGGTGAGACCACACCTGGAGTATTGTGTGCAGTTTTGGTCGCCTAATCTGAGGAAAGACATTCTTGCCATAGAGGGAGTACAAAGAAGGTTCACCAGATTGATTTCTGGGATGGCAGGACTTTCATAGGAGGAAAGACTGGATCGACTAGGCTTATACTCGTTGGAATTTAGAAGATTGAGGGGGGATCTTATTGAAACGTATAAAATCCTAAAGGGATTGGACAGGCTAGATGCAGGAAGATTGTTACCGATGTTAGAGAAGTCCAGAACGAGGGGTCACAGTTTGAGGATAGAGGGGAAGCCTTTTAGGACCGAGATTAGGAAAAACTTCTTCACACAGAGAGTGGTGAATCTGTGGAATTCTCTGCCACAGGGAACAGTTGAGGCCAGTTCATTGGCTATATTTAAGAGGGAGTTAGATATGGCCCTTGTGGCTAAAGGGATCAGGGGGTATGGAGGGAAGGCTGGTACAGGATTCTGAGTTGGATGATCAGCCATGATCATACTGAATGACGATGCAGGCTCGAAGGGCCGAATGTCCTACTCCTGCACCTATTTTCTATGTTTCTATGTTTCTAGGTTGTTAGTTGGTCATGCAGCGCGAGATTTTAAAAGATGCAGTTCGGGTGCTTTCGGCTTTTTTTCTCAACAGGTGGCAATCAGCACGGTACCAATAAAAAGTAAAGTGTAGGTGGAGCAGTTATTGTTGGAATGGATATTGTTGGAGTGGGGCATAGTTAGAGCAGTCCAGCTTTGGCTCAACAGGCTAAGGCAAGAACAGGCTTGGCCCCAGGCACAGGAAGAGGTTCTAAGTAAGTAAGGAAGTTTCTAGCAAGGTTTTTTTCTCTGTTAACACATAGCTAGTGCACTAAGAATGATTCCAGAGGTAGTGATATATTCCTTGTGTGATAGACGGGAAATATGGGAGATCCCTAGTCTCCCTGATAACTACTTTTGTACAAAGTGAATTGAGCTGCAGCTCCTTAGAGACTGAGTTAAGAAACTGGAGTGGCAACTTGATGACCTTCAGCTCATACAGGAAAATGAGAAGGTGATAGGTAAGAGCTACAGGGAGGTAGTCAGCCTAAGCTATAAAAGGCAAGTACTTGATTGACTGTCAAGAGAGGAAAGGGGACAGACAGCCTATGCAGAGTACCCTTGTGGTCATTCCCCTCAATAATAATTAGACCACTTTGGATACTATTGTAGGGGGCAATCTACCAGCCACAGCAACCTAGTCTCTAGCTCTGTAGCTCAGAAGGGAAGAGGGGAGAAGAGGACTGCTGTAGTGATAGGGGATTCCATAATTAAAGGAGCAGAAAGCAGATGCTGTGGACATAAAAAAGATACCTGGATGATATTTTCCCTCGCAGTAGCCTTGGTCAGAGAAGTCCTGGATCAGGTCCACGGCATTCTATAGGGGGAGGGTGAACAGCAGAAGTCATGGTATATATTAGCAGGTCCTTGAGAGAGAATATAGGGAGTTAGGCAATAGCTGAAGTTCAGGACCTCCAGGGTAGTAATCTCTGGATTGCTGCCTGTGCCATGTGCCAGTGAGGGTAAAAACAGAATGATTTGGCAAATGAATGTGTGGCTGAAAAATTGGTGAAGACGCAGGGTTTCAGATTCCTGGATTATTGGGATCGCTTCTGGAGAAGGAATGACCAGTACAAAAGGAATGGGTTACACATGAACCCAAGGGGGACAAGTGTCCTTGCAGGCAAGATTGTTAGAGCTTCTGGGAAGGGTTTAAACTAATTCAGCGGGGAATGCAAACTGGAGTAATAGAGCCAAGGATAGGGCAGTCGGTATACAAGTAGATGCAGTGTGTAGAGAGACTGCAAGGGAAGACAGGCAGATGTTAGGGCAAAGTTATAGTCAGTGGGATGAGTTAAAGTGTAACAGGGCCAAAATCAAAAAGGGTGATGAATACAGGACTGAAAGCATTATATTTGAATACACGCATAATACACAATAAAGTAGATGATCTGGTAGCACAGTTAGAGAATGGTAGGTATCATGTTGTGGGCATCTCTGACTCACGTCTGAAAGAAGATCATAGTTGGGAACTTAAGGATCTAAGGATACACATTGTATTGAAAGAACAGCAGGGAGGCAGAGGGGGTAGGATGGCTCTACTGGTAAAAAATGAAATCCAATCCTTAGAAAGAAGATGTAAGATGTAGGTAAGAGGATCATAAGATATAGAATCCTTGTGGGTAGAGTTAAGAAACGGCAAGGGTAAAAAGACCCATATGGGTGTTATATACATGCCTCCGAACAGTAGCCAGAATATGGGCTGCAAATTACAAATGGAGATAGAAAAGGCATGTAAAAAGGATAATGTTGTGATAATCATGGGAGATTTCAACATGCAGGTAGATTGGGAAAGTCCAGTTGGTGCTAGTTCCTAAGATAGGGAATTTGTAGAATTCCTAAGAAACAGTTCTTTTAGAGCAGCTTGTGGTTGAGCCCTCTAGGAGAATGAGAATTCTGGATCGGTTGTTATGCAATGACCCAGGTTTGATTAGGAAGCTTAAGATAAAGAACCCTTGGGAGGTAGTGATCATGATATGATAGAGTTCACCCTGCAGTTTGAGAAGAAGCTAAAACTGGATGTATCTCTATCACAGTGGAGTAAAGGGAATTACAGAGACATAAGAGAGGAGCAGGCCAAAGTTAATTGGAAGGGAACACTAGCAGGGATGATGGCAGAATGACAATGGTTGGCGTTCTTTGGGGAAATTGGAAAGGCACAAGAAAGATACATGCAAAAGATGAAGAAGTATTCTAGAGGGAGAATAAGGGAGAATAATATCATAGCTGATAAGGGAAGTCAAAGACAGCTTTAAAGCAAAAGGATTAATGGGAATAGTGGGAAGGCAGATGATTAGGAAGTTTTTAAAAACCAACAGAAGGCAACTACAAAAGACATAAAGAGAGTCAAGATAAATATGACTGCAAGTTAGCCAATAATATAAAAAAGGACACAATAAGTTTTTGTAAATGAGAGATGAGAGTGGATATCGGACTGTTGGAGAGGTAGTAATAGGGGACAAAGAAATGGTGGAGGAGCTTATTAAGTATTTTGCATCAGTCTTCATTGTGGAAGGCATTGGCAGAATGCCAGAAATGCAAGAATGTCAGGGGTAAGAAGTGAGTGCAGTTGCTACAACTATGGAGACAGTGCTTGGGAAGCTAAAAAGTCATTTGGACCAGATGGACTACACCCCAGGGTTCTGAAAGAAGTGGCTGCAGATATTGTAGAGGCATTAGTAATGATCTTTCAAGAATCACTAGATTCTGGAATGGTTCCTGAGGACTGGAAAATTGCAAATATCACTCCACTCTTCAAGAAGGGAACAAGACAGAAAAAGGGAAATTATAGGCCAGCTAGCCTGACTTCAGTTGTTGGAAAGATGTTAGAATCTATTATTAAGCATGAGGTTTTGGCATATTTGGAGGCACATGATAAAATAGGCAGCATGGTTTCCATGAGGGGAAGATCTTGCCTGACAAATCTGTTAGAATTCTTTGAGGAAATAACAAGCAGGATGGACAAAGCAGAGTCAATAGATATTACTTATTTGGATTTTCAGAAGGTTTTTGACAAGGTGCCGCACATGAGGCTGCTAAACAAGAGCCTATGGTATTACAGGAGAGTAACTAGTATCGATAGAGCATCAGGTGATTGGCAGGATGCAAAGATTGGGAATAAATGGAACCTTTTCTGACTGGTTGCCGGTGACTGGTGGTGTGCCGCAGAAGTCAGTGTTGGGACTGGTTTTTTTCTCATTGCATGTCAATGATATGGATGAAGGAATTGATGGCTGTTTGACCAAATTTGCGGACAATATGAAGATCAGTGGAAGGGCAGGTTATATTGAGGAGGCAGAATGTCTGCAGAAGAACTTAGACAGATTGGGGGAATAGGCAAAGAATGGTTGATGGAATATAATGTAGGGATGTGTATGGTCATGCACTTTGGCAGAAGGAATAAAGGTGTGCACTATTTTGTAAATGGGGAGGAAATTCAAAAATCAGAGATACAGAGGGACTTCGGAGGCCTCTTGCAGGATTCCCTAAAGGTTACATTTCAGGTTGAGTAGATGGTGAGGAAGACAAATGCAACATTAGCATTCATTTTGAGAGGACTAGAATACAAAAGCAAGGGGTAATGTTGAGGCTTTGTAATTCAGGGGTCCCCAACCTTTTTTGCACTATGGACCGGTTTAATATTGACAATATGCTTGTGGACCGGCCGACGGGGTGGGGGTCGGGGAGTTCAAGTAGGGTTGCCAAGTTTCTCACTCCCAAATAAGGGACAAAAGTAGCAGTCAAATACGGGACACTGGTGTTTACCCCGAGAAAGACTACCATGACCATGAAGCCTTGCACGGGCACCTGTGTGCGCATGCGTGACGTGTACATACGTGATGTACACTTGCGTGTACGTGCTGATTTTTTTCTAAAAATCGGTTTTGACTTAATCTTCCCGATTCTGTTAAGTGAAACTACACTGTACATACATTATTTCTACTTTATATAGGCTGTGTATTTATCATATCATTCCTGCTTTTACTATAGGTTAGTGTTATTTTAGGTTTTATATGTTATTTGGTATGATTTGGAAGGTTTTTGTTGGTCTGGGAACGCTCAAAAAATTTTCGCATATAAATTAATGGTAATTGCTTCCTCGCTTTACGCCATTTCGGCACGAAAGGTTTCATAGGAACGCTCTACCTTAGCAGGGGAAGTACAGGACAGTGGGCAGTCCCGCATGGGACGAACCAATTTAGCCTAATATACGGGATGTCCCAGCTGATACGGGACAGCTGGCAACCCTGTGTTCAAGTTCAACAGTGCGTGACAGGGAATGAGGAAAGGTGCAGCTGACTCATATCGCCAAATCATATTGTTTTCTTGCGGCCCAGTAGCACATGCTTTGCGGCCTGATACCGGTCCACGGCCCGGTGGTTAGGGACCACTGTTATAAGATATTGGTGAGGCCCCACTTGGAGTATTATAAGCAGCTTTGGACCCTATATTTAAGAAAGGATGTGATGACATTGGAGAGAGTCCAGTGGAGATTCATGACAATTATCCCAGGAATAAAAGGGTTAATATTTGAGAAACATTTGATGGCTCTAGACTTGTACTTGCTGCAGCTTAGAAGAATGAGGGCGGATCTAATCGAAATCTATCAGATATTCAAGGTTCTGGAGAGTGTGGATGTGGCAAGGATGTTTCCTGTAGTGGAAGAGCCTAGAACCAAAGGCCACAGCCTCAGAATTGAGGGATGTCCACTTAGAACAGAATGTGGAAACATTTCTTTAGCCAGAGGGTGGTGAATCTATGGATTTTTTTTTGCCACAGAAGGCTGTGCAGTCCAAGTCTTTGCATATACATAATGTGGAGGTTGATAGGTTCTTGATTAATCAGGGCATCAAAGGCTACAGGGAGAAGGATAATAAATCAGCCATGATGGAGGGCTAGGTTAGACTCAATGGGCAGAATGGACTAATTCTGTTCCTATGTCCTATGATCTCATGGTCTTTTTGGCATACAGTATGGAAATGGGCCTGTCGGCCTAAATGACTATGTTGCCCAGTGAGCTAGTTCCATTTGCCCATGTTTGACCCATAGCCCTCTAAACATCTCGTATCCATGTACTTATCTAGACAGCGCTTGGACGTTGCTAATGTGTCTGTTTCATTGACTATTTCTCAAAGTTCATTCCAAACTTTGCGTGAAGAATTTGTTCATATATCCTTTTTAAATATCTCACCTCTGACCTTAAACCTACAGTATGCCTCTCTTGTCTTTAGCTCCCCTCCCTGACAAGAATTCCACGCAGAGAACATTGGAGGTCACGAATGAACCCATGTCACTGGAGTTTTGTGGTATTTGAACTAGCAGAGGAAAGCCAGAGTGGTTAGAGTTATGTTTTGCAACTTCAAAACATTAAACTAATTCAAAGGAAGACACAGCATCTGAAACGCCGGTCTAACATCCTGTGTACTTTAAGAGAGGTGCGCATGTATCACAAGGTAGCATGATGACATATGCAATTCACGAGTTTATACACATAAACTGTAATGGAATATTTAAATGAACAAGAATGTTAAATCAAGCAATACATATATGCAAGATTACTCAAATATTATTGAAATATTAAATACACAACATTCCTCCCTGCTTAGCTGTAAACTCCAACTCAACAGAGGGTGCATCTTAACTAGTAGTAGTAGGCAATCGTCGATCCCAGGGGATCATGGGTTTGCAACTCTGGTGGACTGTGTCCTCTCCAGGGAGTAAGCCTGGGTGGGAAGATTTGAAGAAAAATTCACAGCGTGTTCCCCTCTCCACGTCACCGATGTAGTCCAAGGGAAGGGCAATTGCCAATACAGCTTGGCACCAATGTTGTCGCAGAGGTTGTCAGAGTGAAGTTGTAAACAACGTCAAACTGCCTTAGGGACCCCGGCTCCGGATTTCTTCCTTGGGGTTTACTCCCGTAGCCTTTCCCATGGATGGGTATGGCCACAAGGCAGCGGAGGTTTAAAATCAGAGTTTCCCTTCTCTTAGGTGACTGCCATCCAAGGCTGACGAGCCCTACCTGCCCAAAATCTATAAACAGAAATCTCAACTATATACTATAAGGTACCGCTGTTTCCTTCCTAACGTGTCGCACCGGACAGTCAGCCATTCTCGTCTGGTGCGTAGTGTCAGGATTGGTCTCCTTTCAGATTAACCGGGTCACGATATGAACATTCCTGACTTGACCCTCGTTTTTTACAAGGCCGAGTGACTAGCTGGACGTTCAACCCGGCACGGATGGAAAGCGTGCTCCGGGGGTGGCCCCACTTGGATTTGAACTTGGGAGTCTTCGCGCCGAAGTCCAGCGCTGATGCCACTGCGCCACCAGCCGGCCAGTACCACTGCTATATCCACAGCATAACAAATTTTAAATTGTACTATTCGGGCCTAAGATTCAGTCACTGTGGAGGATTTCTTACTCTTGTGGGATAATGTCTTCGCTTGCTAGGCAAGATTTGTGCCTGTGAAACCATCTCAGGTTCTGCAGCCTCCTGGTAGTTGTAAGAGTGACTCGGAGATTTCAGGAAGTGGTTCTGGCAGCTCCATACACTTTTTTTCTCTTTCCCTTTTCTTCTTCTATTTTGGGCACCTTGATCTTGGGAAGGTACATTTAGTTCACTGGAGTATTCTCTGATTAATCCTTCTGTTACTCTCTTTACGATCTGATCTCTCCTCATGGTTTCCTCATCCACAGCATCATCCCCTGTTTTCGTATCTCCATGGACTCCTTTCTTTTTGGCCTTCCATTCATCCAGCTGGGCTTTGGTCTTTGTACTTGCTTTTACAAGTAGTTCAAGCAATAACCTTAATACATGCAGAGTAGATTCTGGTTCTTTATACTAACAAAAGCCAAATGCTTGCATCTTTCCTGAAGCTCTTTAAACTCTCTTCCAGTTTAAAACCAAGCCACATTTCACAAGTAGCTGCCTGATTAACATATCAGAAGCTTTCGCAGATACGTTTCCTACTAAGACTGTTGTAGTCAGAACACTGTTTTCATCACTTTCACAATTCCTCTGCACAGCATGGTCCTTACTTGGTCCCATATGCTTTTCAACCAGAAGCACAGACGCTGGCACCAACATCTATCTCTTTGTCCTCTGTTGGATGAAGCTCTGCTGCCCTCATGTCGCTGGATTTAACTTTAGATTAGATTAAGAGAACATGCAGTCCTCTTTTATTGTCATTTAGTAATGCATGTATTAAGAAATGATACAATGTTTCTCCAGAATGATATCACAGAAACATATGACAAACTGACTGAAAAACTGACAAAAACCACATAATTATAACATATAGTTACAACAGTGCAAAGCAATACCGTAATTTGATAAAGAACAGACCATGGGCACGGTAAAAAGTCTCAAAGTCTCTCAAAAGTCCCACCATCTCACGCAAACTGTGAACCTCCAGCGCCGCCAACTTGTCGATGCAGCATCCCGGAAGCATCCGACCACAGTCCGACTCCCAGTCCGTCTGAAAACTCCAAGCCTCCGACCAGCTCTCCGACACCAAGCACCGAGCACCATCTCTGTCGAGTGCTTCGACCCCGGCCCTGGCAACAGGCAATAGGCAAAGCCGAGGATTTGGGGCCTTCCCCTCTGGAGATTCTCGATCGCACAGTAGCAGTGGCAGCGAAGCAGGCAGTTGAGAAGTTTCTCCAGGTGTTCCTCCGTGCTTCTCACGGCTATCTCCATCAAATCAGGATTGTGCACAGCCCTCTAGTTAACACATACAATACCATTCGGAATGGCCGCGCGCACTGCATCGCACTGCCATCTTCTCCTCCCTCCTCAATCTTTGTAGGAGATTATGGCACTCAAATCCTGCCACAGCTGTCGAGCATCCCACAAAGATTCCAGTCTAGCCCAGAATCTCCACTTCACCCATGAGATGGCTTTCTGGAGATCATACCTGCACATCCTGTAGCATTGTTGATCATCAGACTTGAATGCCTCTGGTCTGGCCCTCATCAGATTCTGGATTTCATTGTTCATCTAGGGCTCCTGATTGGGGTAAACCCTAAACAATTTCATGGGGACATATTCATCTACAGCTGTTTTAATAAAGTCTGTTACAGCCCTAGTGTAGTCATTCAGATCCTCAGATGAGTGCTTGACTGACTCAGGCCCATCCTGTAACCATTCCTCTGCCTCCCGGACCACCTCTTAGTTTTCCTGGACACACCACATAAATGCAATTGCAAAGAGAGCATGACAGCACCTCTATATCGTTTGGAGTCGGCGAAGATTCGGTATGCCATCGAAAACCTTAGCTAACTTCCAAAGATGTGTAGCGGAAAGTGTATTGATAGGCTGCATTACGACCTGGTATGGGAACATCAATATCTTTGAATGGAAAGTCCTACAGAAGGTAGTGGTATCATCCCAGTACATTACGGGTAAATGCCTCCCAACCATTGAGTACATCCACATGAAATGATAGAAAAGCAGCGTCCATCATCAAAGATCCTCACCACCCAGGCCATGCTCTTTTCTCGCTGCTGCCATCAGTTAGAAGGTACGCACCATCAGGTTTAAAATCAGTTACTACCTCTGAACCATTAGGTTCTTGACAAAAGAGGATAACTACACTCATTCTGTTTCTCGTGTTCCCACAGCCGATGGTCTCACTTTAAGGACTCTTTATCTTGTTATTTCATGTTCTCGTTATTTATTGGTATTTATTTATATTTGCATTTGTTGTTCATTGATCCTGTTTACAGTTACCATTCCACAGATTTGTTAAGTCTGCCCACAGGAAAAAGAATTTCAGGGCTGTATTTGGTGACATATATGCCCTCTGATAATAAATCTTACTTTGAACTTTGAACTTGGAACAATTCATGTGTTCAACATGGAGACAGTTTTGGCATCATCCAGCACCTTCCTTAATTCACTTTCAGTTGGCTTCGTTGCAGGGAATGTGGCGTGCAAACGGTGGATGGATGTCTAATCAAGCTGTAGTTGGTTTGGCCACTAACGGTCTCACAATGCTGGTCTTCCTGATTTTACCACAAACAAGCTCAATGTAGCTTGTTGGTTATTGTATTTCACAGTTACAGTAAAATTTTAAGAGTATTGAGTTTATATGTTCCTGTCAGAATAAGAGGCAAGAATGACTGGCTTAGGAAACCTTGATTTTTGAGAGATATTGAGGCCCTGGCTAAGAAAAATAAGGTGGTGCATAGCAAGTACAGGCAGAAAGGAGCAAATGAGGTACTAGAGGAGTATAAGAAATTTAAGAGAAATCAGGAGGGCCAAAAGAAGGCATGAGGTTGCTCTAGTAGACAAGGTGAAGGAGAATCCCAAGGACTTCTACAGACATATTAAGAGCAAGAGGATAGCAATGGACAAAATTGCTTTTCTGGAAAATCAGAGTGGTCATCTATGCATGGAGCTGAAAAAGATGTGGAAGAGCTTAAGTGGATTTTTTTGAACCTGGGTTTACTCAGGAGATGGACAAAAAGTCTATACAAGTGAGTCAAAGCAACAGTGAGGTTACAGAGGAGGAGATGTTTCTCTCTTGAGCCAAGTTAGGGTGGATAAATTCCTACTGGCTGACAAGGTACTCCCTTGGAGGCCGTGCAAAGCCAGTGCAGAAATTACAGGGGCCCTAGCAGAGATATTTAAAAAATCCGTAACCACAGGTGAGTTTCTTGAGGATTGGAGGGTAGTTGACATTGTTCCATTGTTTGAGATAGGCTCTAAGAATGAGCCAGCAGCGGGATCTTGACCAGCTGAGAAAATGAGCCAAAAAATAGCAGATAGAATTTAATACAGAAAAGTGTGAGATGTTGCACTTCAGTAGGACCAACTAGGGTAGGACTTTTATGGTGAGCAGTAGGGCATTGAGGAATATAGTAGAACAGAGGAGATTGGAAATACAGATCCATAATTCCTTGAAAGTGGCATCACAGGTAGGTAAGGTTGTAAAGAAAACTTTTGGCACATTGGTCTTCATAAATCAAAGTAATTAAGTACAGGATTGAGGATGTTATGTTGAAGTTGTACAAGACATTGGTGAGGCCTAATTTGGAGTATTGTGTGCAGTTTTGGTCACCGACCTACAGGAAAGGTGTCAATAAGATTGAAAGATTGCAGAGAAAATTTACAAGGATATTGCCAGGAGTTGAGGACCTGAGTTATAGGGTCCCCTGAGTTAAAGAGGTGTATGGGGTGTCAGGGAGGGGTAGCACCTCTGGTGGGGGAACATGTCACGTCCTTTTCAGGACAGTTTGTCCACCTTTGGTCCCCACTTGGCACTCAGCTCTCACCTGTGGCTCCCCATAGCTGTTTGCACGCGAGAGTGGCCACACCCCAGGCAACGGCTTCGACAAGCCGGCTAAACCAAGTGAGGGAAGCCGACGGGTCTCAAACCCTCGGTAAGATAGGGAGTTGTCTATCCCAGCATGTGAAGACAGACTCCGGCGGATTGAGCGGACGAGACCTATGAAAGGTCCAACGGTCAAGAAGGCGGTCTCTGCAAGCGTCGTAGAACGCATAGAGCATGACAAGACACAGAGGACGTCCTGGTCATCCACTGCGCCTAGTCCCATCTTCAGCTGTCTCAACTCTGTCTTGCCACTGGATCCAGATGGAAAATGGGGAGAGAGTGAGACTGATGCTGCGCAACTCTCCCTCACTTAAATCCAAATCACGCGCTAGTCTCGACACCATCATAAAGCCGGCTGGTGGCGCAGTGACATCAGCGCCGGCCTCTGGGAGTGAAGGTTCCCGAGTTCGAATCTAGTCGAGCCGCTCCCGGGCACGCATTCCATCCGTGCCGGGTTGAGTGTCAAGCTAGCAACTCGACCTCATAAAACGTACTAATGGTGTCGAGGTCTTCATCGATGATGATGGACGAACCTTATAGGGAAAGGTTGAATAGCTTAGTACTTTATTCCCAAGAACATAGAAGCATGAGGCGAGATTTGATAGAGGTATACAAAATCATGAGGGGTATAGGTAGGGTAAATGCAAGCAGGCTTTTTCCACTGAGGTTGTTTGGGACTACAACTAGAGGCCATGGGTTAGGGGTGAAAGATGAAATGTTCAGGGGAACATGAAGAATAATTTCTTCACTCAGAAGGTGGAACTGGCTGTCAGTGGAAGTGATAGATGCGGGTTTAATTTCAACACTTAAGAGGAATTTGAATAGCTACATGGATGAGAGGGCTGTGCTCCATATGCAGTTCGATGGGAACAGGCAGACTATTAGTTCAGCCTGCTCTAGGTAGGCCCGAAGGGCTTGCTAGAGTGTTCCATGACATTGACTCTTTGACCAGGCATATAGCAATATCAGCCTTTGCAATTCAAGCACTCATTCAGAAACTTTAGTGTTCAGATTACCAGCCCCACTATCGAATCACGGAGTGCATTCCAGGTTCCAATCACTCTCTGGGTTAAAAAATTCATCTCCGGTTTCTTGTGCTCCCTCTTATCTTTTACCCTGAACTTATTTCCTCCCATTTCTGATATTTCTGCTATGCTGGAAGTTTTCTACTCATCTATTCCCTTCAATTTGGTATAACTCAGTCAGGTTCTCCTTTGCCTTTCACCCCTCCAAGGCAAAAAACATGCAGTCTCTGCTCTGAACCAAAATGCTCCATTCCAGGCAACGCCCTGGTGAGTCGCCTCTGCACCCTCTCCAGTCCCATCAAATCATTCCTGTAATAAAGGAACCAGAAATGCACATAATACCCCAGCTGTAGCTTAGCCAGTGTTTTATAAAATTGTACCATAACTTCCTTGCTCCTATATTCTATTCCCTTTTATCTTCCTTACACCACATCTACCTTCAGGGTTCCTTGGGTCTTATACACCAAACTCCCTCCATTCCTCAATAATCACCTTATTAGTTTTTTGACGGTGCATCATCTAACACCTATCAAGATTAAATTCCATCTGCTATTCTTCTGCCTATCTTATCAATTGAAAAAAAATACTGAATTTAAGATCTCTGACATGAAACACTAACTGTGTCTTTGTCCGCAGATGCTGCCTGACCTGCTGAGAGTTTCCAGCAGTTTGTTTTCACTTCCAATATCTTCTTTTACTAAGTCCATCTTGTTGACTAATGCCATTCAATGAAGAAAATAGTTCACCTTTAATCAACCTGACCTTTATTTCAATCCAGATCCAGAACTATCAATGTCCTTGCTTGAAAGATCTTTAGCCAGCCACATTCACTTTTGCTTCTTTCTCTACAGATGCTGCCCAACCTGCTGAATATTTGAAACATTTATGTTTTTTAAAACCAATGTGATTGGCTCTTAATCAGCATTGAAAATAACCCACAGTGTCATTCAGTACAAGGGGCAATGAGTGATAGTAAATAAACAACAGGAACTAAATTATGTGATACCCAACTATAGAGCAATCCTTTCTCCAACACTTGCTCCTTTTTCAGTAGCCTCCTGTGACAACGTCTTGCTAGCAGAGTAGCTGAAGGACTGAATGTAAAACAACATGCCAATAACCTCTTCTACCCTGGTGCAACAGACAAGATGTAACCTTTCACCGACTAGTCTCTGATCAGGATTGCCCACTTTAACACCATTGTGTATTAAGATGACTGGCTTGAATGATAGGTGCTGCCAATGTTGCTTGGGCATGGGTGCAGGGTGCTGAGCTCGTCAATTTCATCGACTTTACTTCTAACTTCCACCCAGCCCTCAAATTCACTTGGTCTATCTCGGACACTTCTCTCCCCTTTCTCGATCTCTTGGTCTCCATGTCTGGAGACAGACTGTCCACTGACATCTTCTACAAGCCCACTGACTCTCATAACTACCTCAAATATACCTCTTCCCACCCTGCCACATGCAAAAATGTCATTCCCTATTCCCAGTTCCTCTGTCTCAGCTGCATCTGCTCCAAGGATGAGGTTTTCCGTTCCAGGACATCTCAAATGTCCTCTTTCTTTAAGAATCGTGGTTTCCCTTCTGCTGTCATCAATTATGTCCTCACCCGCATCTCCTCCATTTCCCGCACTTCGGCTCTCACCCCATCCTCCCGCCACCACAACAGGGACAGAGTTCTCCTTGTCCTCACCTACCACCCCACCAGCCTCCGGATCCAGCACATTATCCTCCGCAACTTCCACCACCTTCAACAGGACCCCACCACTAAGCGCATCTTTCCCCCTCCACCCCTCTCCACTTTCCGCAGGGATTGGTCCCTTCGCGACTCCCTGGTCCACACGTCCCTCTCCACAGATCTCCCACCCGGCACTTATCCCTGTAAGCACAAGTGCTACACCTGTCCCTACACCTCCTCTCTTGCCACCATTCAGGGCCCCAAACAGTCCTTCCAGGTGAGACAACACTTCACTTGTGAGTCTGTTGGGGTCATCTATTGCATCTGGTGCTCCCGGTGCGGCCTCCTCTATATCGGTGAAACCTGACGCAGATTGGGGGACCGCTTCATCGAGCACCCCCGCACTCCGTCCGCCAAAACAGACAGGATCTCCCAGTAGCCACCCACTTCAGCTCTGCTTCCCACTCCCATTCAGATATGTCCATACATGGCCTCCTCTACTGCCATGATGAGGCTAAACTCAGGTTGGAGGAGCAACACCTCATATACTGTCTAGGTAGTCTCCAGCCCCTTGGTATGAACATAGAATTCTCCAACTTCCGGTAATTCCCTCCTCCTCCCTTCCCCTATCCCTATGTCACTCCGCCCCCTCCCCCAGCTGCCTATCACCTCTCTCATGGTTCTGCCTCCTTCTACTACCCATTGTGTTTTCCCCTATTCTTTCTTCACCTTTCCTGCCTATCACCTCTCTGCCTCCTCTCCCCCACCCTTTTATCTTTCCTCTTACTGGTTTTTCACCTGGAACTGACCAGCCTTCTCCTTCCCACCCTCCCCCCACCTTCTTTATAGGGCCTCTGCCCCTTTCCCCTACAGACCTGATGAAGGGTTCAGGCCGAAAGGTCGACCGATCTTTTCCATGGATGCTGCCCGAACTGCAGAGTTCCTCCAGCGTGTTGTGAGTGTTGCTTTGACCCCAGCATCTGCAGATTATTTTGCGTTTCCGAGCTTGTCAAGTCAGCTCTCTGTTCCTCTCTGACCTATCACTCTTTAACTTACTGCACAGTTCCAACAAAACTCAAGTTTGTTCAAGGAGATTGCCTAATCTTCTGACGTGGTATACTACAGCCATCAGGTCTCTAATCTGAACTTAATTATTTCAGAAGATTAGCAATTCCAAAACGTACCTCCTACTTGCAGCAATATCTTCCTGTCCCTCATCTCTTTATTTTAGATTTCAGATATCTCTTTACCTCCTCTCAGTGGGCACCATTACCACTTTGGTCATTCAGCCCCTCCTGATCTCCAGCCAGTCACAGGGCATCCCTTTTGTTCTCTCTACAACTTATAACTTGCTTTATTTTCAAATACTCAGCTCTGATACAGGGGCACCAACCCAAGACATCAACTCTGCTTCTGTCGCACTCCCTCTCCACGGTACAGCTTCAACAGCCCAGGTTTCATCCTGCCCTCTAGGGCTGTCTGTGTGGAGTTTTCACATTCTCCCTCCGTGCTTGGATGGGTTTCCACCCACATGCCAAACTTAAGTTAATTGCCCACTGTAAATTTCTACTAGTGCGTAGGTGAGTGGTAATCACAAAGGAAGCATGCCAGCACCTGAACTTTCTTATAAATGTAGGGAAGTTCAACACATTACCAAATACTACAATAAACTTCTACAAATACACTGCTGATTGGTTGCACCATGGCCTGTCACAACAATTACAATAACCATATAACAATTACAGCACGGAAACAGGCCATCTTGACCCTTCTAGTCCGTGCCGAACTCTTACTCTCACTTAGTCACACCGTCCTGCACTCACCTCATAACCCTCCATTCCTTTCCTGTCCATATATCTATCCAATTTAACTTTAAATGACAAAGTCGAACCTGCCTCAACCACTTCTGCTGGAAGCTCGTTCCACACAGCTACCACTCTCTGAGTAAAGAAGTTCCCCCTAAACTTTTGTCCTTTAACTCTCAACTCATGTCCTCTTGTTTGAATCTCCCTCACCCTCAATGGAAAAAGCCTATCCACGTCAACTCTATCTATCTTCTTCCCTCCGGGAGAAGGCTCAGGAACTTGAAGACTCGTACGGCCAGATTTAGGAACAGCTTCTTTCCAACTGCGATAAGACTGCTGAACGGATCCTGACCCGGATCTGGGCTGTACCCTCCAAATAGCCGGACCTGCCTCTCGGGTTTTTTTGCACTACCTTACTTTCCATTTTTCTATTTTCTATTTATAATTTATAATTTAATTTTTTAATATTTACTAATTTTAACTATTTTTAGTATTTTTAACATTTAATATTTGTAATCCAGGGAGTGGGAAGCGCAGAATCAATTATCGCTGTGATGATTGTACGTTCTAGTACTAATTGTTTGGCGACAATAAAGTATAAAGTATAAAGTATAAAATACCCCCCTCATAATTTTAAATACCTCTATCAAGTCCCCCCTCAACCTCCTATGTTCCAAAGAATAAAGACCCAACTTGTTCAACCTTTCTCTGTAATTTAGGTGAGGAATCCCAGGTAACATTCTAGTGAATCTTCTCTGTACTCTCTATATTTTGTTGACATCTTTCCTATAATTCGATGACCAAAACTGTACTCAATACTCCAAATTTGGCCTCACCAAAGCCTTGTACAATTTCAACATTACATCCCAACTCCTATACTCAATGCTCTGATTTATAAAGGCCAGCATACCAAAAACTTTCTTCACCACCCTAGCCACATGAGATTCCACCTTCAGGGAACTATGCACCGTTATTCCTAGATCCCTCTGTTCTACTGCATTCTTCAGTGCCCTACCATTTACCATGTATGTCCTATTTTGATTAGTCCTACCAAAATGTAACACCTCACACTTATCAGCAGTAAACTCCATCTGCCATCTTTCAGCCCACTCTTCTAACTGGCCTAAATCTCTCTGCAAGCTTTGAAGACCTACTTCATTGTCCACAACTCCACGAATCTTAGTACCATCTGCATACTTACTCATCCAGTTTACCACCCCATCATCCAGATCATTAATGTATATGACAAATAACATTGGACCCAATATAGATCCCTGAGACACACCACTAGTCACCAACCTCCAATCTGACAAACAGTTATCCACCACCACTCTCTGGCGTCTCCCATCCAGCCACTGCTGAATCCATTTTACGACCTCAATGTTACTTCAAGTCTAATGCACAGGAATGCAGAAGGCTGTAGAGAGTTGTGTGTTCGGCCTGATTCATCATAGGCACAGCACCCCCCCCCCAACCCCAACCATTTAGAGCATCTACAGGATGCATGGCCTCAAGAAGGTGGCATCTGTTATCAGGAATAGCCACCACCCAGGACATGCCCTCTCCACTCCACTGCTGTCAGGCAGAAGTTTCAGAAGCTTGATGCCCCACACTACCAGGTTCAACAACAGCCATATTCCTATAACCATCAGGTTCCTGAATCAATCTGCATAGCCCTAACCCTACCTCCTCATTGGAACACCATGGACCAGCTCCTTGGCTACCACAGACTTGTCTCTGACTGTGTGTTATTTCTTGCACTCAAGTCTTGTTTTGCACAATGCTTTTCTTCACAGCTTTGTACAGTTTATGTATAATTATGCTCTGTGCACAGTTGGAATTAATGTGCCTGCAACGCTGCTACAAGCAAGTTCTCATTGTATCCATAGCTCACTGCACTTTTGCATATGACAGCAAACTCAACTTGACTTGAGTTGATGGGAATGTGGGGAGAATAAAATGAGTCAGGTATGATCAGTGTAAAGGGTGGTTGATGGTCCACATGATCTTGGTGGACCAAAGGCCTTTTTCAACACTGTATCTCTCTATGACTGACTATGACATGAATCTCCAGCTGCTGAGTAGTACCCATATTTTTTCTTGTGGCTTAAATTGATATTTCCAATGTTTGGAGGAATAGACCATAACACAGCAGGAAACCGTGTTAAGATTAAGATTATTATTATTACTATTAACCCTTATGATTATTAAGGGATTGGACATGCTAGAGGCAGTTTAAGAATAAGGGGTAGACAATTTAGAATGGAGTTGAGGAAAAACTTCTTCACAGAGAGGGTTGTGGTTCTGTGGAATGTTCTGCCTCAGAAGGCAGTGGAGGCCAATTCTCTGGATTATTTCAAGAAAGAGTTAGACAGAGCTCTTAATGATAGCGGAGTGAAGGGATATGGGGAGAAGGCAGGAAAAGGGTACTGATTGTGGATGATCAGCCATGATCACAGTGAATGGTGGTACTGGCTCGAAGGGCTGAATGGTCTACTCCTGCACCTATTGTCTATTGTCTATTGAAACTAGTGCTGTGGATCAACAGATTTCACTGAGTTAGTTTTCCAATGTTATGTAGAATTCTCGTTCACTCGTTATGTGTCATGTCGTATGATGTAGGTGACCATGGTTTTTCCATGACTGTGATTGTTCTTGGCAAATTTTTCTGCAGAAGTGATTTGCCATTGCCTTCTTCTGGACAGTGTCTTTACAAGACGGGCAACCCCCACCCATTGTCTGCCTGGTGTCAGCGGTCGCATAATCAGGACTTGAGATATGCACCAGCTGCTCATACGACCATCTGCCACCTGCTTTCATGGCTTCATGTGACCCTGATCAGGGGGCTAAGCAGGCACTACACCTTGGCAAGGGTGACCTTCAGGCTAGTGAAGGGAAGGAGCACTTTACACCTCCTTTGGTAGAGACATATTTCCACCCCTGTACCAAAGCACATCAAATAGCAAAGGAATTGCTGTAGATTGGCTACGAATATTAAATAGGTAAAAGGTTCCAATCATAAACAGAATGTTAATTATCACTGATGTATGTCATTAAATGTGTTGTTTTGCAGCAGCAGTACGGTTCAAGACATAGAAATTACTACAGGTGATAAAATAAATAAATAGAGGGGGCACCAAAAGAGTTAAATAAGCAGACTGCAGGCATGTCTCAGCTCTGAGAAGCTGAGACGTGTTTCAGAATTAATCAGTTGCCTGCAAATATTGAGCTTGGCGGTGAGGCAGACTGAAATCACTGGAAAGGGAACTCCAATGCCGAACATTTCCTGGAATTTCTCGTTTCTTTTTACAAACAATAACGTTTTGAAAAATAGCCCCACGTTTGTCTATATAAAGAGAAAAAGTAAACCATTCATCTTCACTGTCATATTGCACGCAGGGTCCCCATTCAATTGAATGGATCAGGCCAGACAAAACACCAGGAGATAAGGAATATACAAAAGTGCGGGAGCAACTCAGTGGGTCAGGCAACATCTGTGGAGGGTGATTGCCAGTCGATGTTGCAGAGCGAGATCCTTCCTGAAAAGAAAGAGGGGAGATAGCAAGTATAGAAACATAGAAACATAGAAAATAGGTGCAGGAGTAGGCCATTCGGCCCTTCAAGCCTGCGCCGCCATTCAGTATGATCATGGCTGATCATCCAACTCAGAACCCTGTACCAGCCTTCCCTCCATACCCCCTGATCCCTTTAGCCACAAGGGCCTTATCTAACTCCCTCTTAAATATAGCCAATGAACTGGCCTCAACTGTTTCCTGTGGCAGAGAATTCCACAGATTCACCACTCTCTGTGTGAAGAAGTTTTTCCTAATCTCGGTCCTAAAAGGCTTCCCCTCTATCCTCAAACTGTGACCCCTCATTCTGGACTTCCCTAACATCGGTAACAATCTTCCTGCATCTAGCCTGTCCATCCCTTTAGGATTTTATACGTTTCAATAAGATCCCCCCTCAATTTTCTAAATTCCAATGAGTATAAGCCTAGCCGATCCAGTCTTTCACCATATGAAAGTCCTGCCATCCCAGGAATCAATCTGCTGAACCTTCTTTGTACTCCCTCTATGGCAAGAATGTCGTTCCTCAGATTAGGGGACCAAAACTGCACACAATACTCCAGGTGTGGTCTCACCAAGGCCTTGTATAACTGCAGTAGTACCTCCCTGCTCCTGTACTCAAATCCTCTTGCTATAAATGCCAGCATACCATTCGCCTTTTTCACCGCCTGCTGTACCTATATGCCCACTTTCAATGACTGGTGTATAATGACACCCAGGTCTCGTTGCACCTCCCCTTTTCCTAATCAGCCACCATTCAGATCATAATCTGTTTTCCTGTTTTTGCCACCAAAGTGGATAACCTCACATTTATCCACATTAAATTGCATCTGCCATGAATTTACCCACTCACCTAACCTATCCAAGTCACCCTGCATCCTCTTAGCATCCTCCTCCCAGCTAACACTGCCACCCAGCTTCGTGTCATCCGCAAACTTGGAGATGCTGCATTTAATTCCCTCGCCTAAGTCATTAATGTATATTGTAAATAGCTGGGGTCCCAGCATGGAGCCTTGGGGTACCCCACTAGTCACTGCCTGCCATTCTGAAAAGGTCCCGTTTATCCCCACTCTTTGCTTCCTGTCTGCCAACCAATTCCTTATCCACATCAATACCATACCCCCAATACTGTGTGCTTTAAGTTTGAACTCTAATCTCCTGTGTGGGACCTTGTCAAAAGCCTTTTGAGAATCCAAATATACCACATCCACTGGTTCTCCCCTATCCACTCTACTAGTTACATCCTCAAAAAATTCTATGAGATTCGTCAGACATGATTTTCCTTTCACAAAACCATGCTGACTTTGTCCGATGATTTCACCGCTTTCCAAATGTGCTGTTATCACATCTTTGATAACTGACTCTATCATTTTCCCCACCACCGATGTCAGGCTAACCGGTCTACAATTCCCCGGTTTCATTCTCCCTCCTTTTTTAAAAAGTGGGGTTACATTAGCCACCCTCCAATCCTCAGGAACTAGTCCAGAATCTAACGAGTTTTGAAAAATTATCACTAATGCATCCACTATTTCTTGGGCTACTTCCTTAAGCACCCTGGGATGCAGACCATCTGGCCCTGGGGATTTATCTGCCTTTAATCCCTTCAATTTACCTAACACCACTTCCCTACTAACATGTATTTCCCTCAGTTCCTCCATCTCACTAGACCCTCGGTCCTCTACTATTTCCGGAAGATTATTTATGTCCTTTTTAGTGAAGGCAGAACCAAAGTAGTTATTCAATTGGTCTGCCATGTCCTTGTTCCCCATGATCAATTCATCTGTTTCAGACTGTAAGGGACCTACATATGTCTTAACCAATCTTTTTCTTTTCACATATCTATAAGAGCTTTTACAGTCCGTTTTTATGTTGCCTGCCAGTTTTCTCTCATAATCTTTTTTCCCCTTCCTAATTAAGCACTTTGTCCTCCTCTGCTGGACTCTGAATTTCTCCCAGTCCTCAGGTGTGCCACTTTTTCTGGCTAATTTGTATGTTTCTTCTTTGGAATTGATACTATCCCTAATTTCCCTTGTCAGCCACGGGTGCACTACCTTCCCTGGTTTATTCTTTTGCCAAACTGGGATGAACAATTGTTGTAGTTCATCCATGCGATCTTTAAATGCTTGCCATTGCATATCCACCATCAACCCCTTAAGTATCATTTGCCAGTCTATCTTAGCTAATTCACGTCTCATACCTTCAAAGTTACCCCTCTTTAAGTTCAGAACCTTTGTTTCTGAATTAACTATGTCACTCTCCATCTTAATGAAGAATTCCACCATATTATGGTCACTCTTACCCAAGGGGCCTCTCACGACAAGATTGCTAATTAGCCCTTCCTCATTGCCCATTACCCAGTCCAGAATAGCCTGCTCTCTAGTTGGTTCCTCGACATGTTGGTTCAAAAAACCATCCCGCATACATTCCAAGAAATCCTCTTCCTCAGCACCTTTACCAATTTGGTTCACCCAATCTATATGTAGATTAAAGATAAGCATGTGTGGGCCTTGTGAATCCCACTCCACTACAGTCTGTACCACCGTTACTAATTCAGATTGCCTCGTCAGTACCATGTGGCTATGTGTGGCTGCTTCCTGCATTTCTCTTGTTATGATTGTCTAATTCTCTCTGCCTCTGCCATTGTTGTGCCTTTGGCTTAATCTACTCTTGAACATCTTTGGAAAATCTAAGCTGTACTGAGATGTGTTTTCTCAGTACAGAGCACAAGTGTTGGGCTGAATATTTGACCAGCAGAGACCTTCAGGCACAAAGAATTGGTTTAGGTTTATATAGGAATGTTAGGTAAACAGTAACTTTTGTGTCATTGGGATGGGCAATTCTTCGCAAGGACATCAAATGACTGAATCTTCATGGTGCAGACCCTCACCAAGAATTATTGTCTGCACCCCTGAATCCAATAATAGATCAATGCCCAGACCTATTACTGTTCGAGGTACTACTAATTTGATTGGCCAACCACTCTTTGACTTTAATAAATATCCTTCCCTGGTTGAATCCTGGCTGTTATTTCAATGAAGTCATCTTTTGGAATTACAAAAAAACAACTTACACAAATAGGTCAGGAAGAGAAGGAACTCAGGAAAGTTTTTAAGAGTGATTTGAAGGACAAAGGAAATGACAGTATAATAGTTTGAATCTCATGTCATTCAGGTTTGGACACAAATTTTAAACTGTAGTCTCTGGTCATTGGGGTTGGGCAAAATGTCAACATTCTCTAAATTTCAAACCTCCTTCCAGTTCTAGCCTGCTTCCTTCCCAAGTTAGAGGCAAGAGAAAAGGTCAGGTAACCAACCCACACTCTGGAGGCAAGCTGACAATTCTACTACCATAAGACCATAAGATATAGGAGCAGATTAGGCCCTTTGGCCCATCGAGCCTTCACTGGCATTTCATCATGGCTGATCCACTTTTCCTCTCAGCCCCAATCTCTTGTCTTCTCCCCGCATCCCTTCACGCCCTGACCAATCAAGGATCTATCCTCTGTCTTAAATATACATAAAGATGGCCTCCACAGTGGCCTGTGACAACAAATTCCATAGATTCACTGTTCTCTGGCTAAAGAAATTCCTCCTCATCTCATTTCTAAAAGGACACACCTCTATTCTGAGGCTGTGTCCTCTGGTTTAGACTCTCCCATTATAGGAATCATCTTCTCTGTATCCACAGGTCACCCCTCAGTCACCTGAATTCTAGTGAATACAGGCCAAGAGCCACTAAATGCTCTTGATATGCCGAGCCCTTCAATCCTGGAATCATTTTTGCAAACCTCTTTGAAACCTCTCCAATGTCAGCACATCCTTTCTAAAATAAGGGGCTTAAAACTGCTCAGAATACTCTAAGTGAGGCCTCACCAGTGCTTCATAAATCCTCAGCACTGCTATTATATTCTAGTCCTCTTTAAATGAAAGCTAACATCACATTTGCCTTCCTCACCACAGACTCAACCTGCAAGTGCATGTTTAGGGAATCCTACGCGAGGACTCTCAAGTTCCTTTGCGCCTCAGATTTTATAATTTTCTTTCCATTTAGAAAACAGTCTTCCCTTTCATTTCTTCTACCAAAGTGCATGAAGAGCATGACCATATACTTTCCAACACTATATTCCATCTGCCATTTATTTGGCCATTCCCTTAATCTGTTTAAATCCTTCTGTAGCTTCTCTACCTCCTTACTTCTGTAATCTCTCCGCTACGTTAGCGATATTGGCAAACTGGGATTGAACTTTGCCAGGATGACTTCTGTGGGATGAAGGGACATGTAAACTAGTTTAGGGAGAAGCTGAGTGCCTTTAGAACATAACTGTCATGTCTTGAGCCTCAAGCAAAAATGGAACCAGGGACAGGTTTAGGGTTAGGAGCTTTAGAGTTTTGCTTGTAAAAATGGTTCCATTCAATTTCACACCACTTTCCACAAGTAATGGATTCCTCTATAGAAATTGCTTGATTTCCAAGTACATTGTCATGGTCTGGCCCATGAAGTCTGTATTCCGGTTCACGGTCCAGTCCATCGACCCTTGCTCCAGGTTTTCCTGTCTACCCTGTTTCTGTTCTTTTTGAGCTCTAATTGAGGCAGCTGATGCTCGTAGGGGCTGGCTGCATAAATACTTTCAGAGACCAGGGTGTGGCTGCTTGATTGTTCTTGTCCTTACTCCCTGTATCCCTTCCTCTGCCTTCTGTTTCCTCGCCTGAGGCTGTGCCAGTAACTCTCGCCTCGCCTGACGTTCTCGTTTCACCTTGCAATGCCTGAAGTGCTGCCTTGTCTTGCCGGTAACTCTTGCCTCGCCTGAAGTTCTGTTTTGCCTTGCATTGCCTGAAGCCTTGCCTTGTCTTGTTGTCTTGCCCTGGAGCTACCTCGTACCAAACTCCCTTCCTGTCCCATGCCTTCGTCGGGTGGTGATCCGTGCCCTGCCCAGGAGTACCACGCCCTGCCCAGGAGGAGCCTGCCTATCCTCAAGCCTGAAGACTCCAGCCTCCTGCCTCCTGCCAAGCCTTGCCTCAAGTCTCTAGCCTCAAGCCTCAAGCCTGAAAACTTCAGCCTCCTGCCTCCTGTCAAGCCTCGCCTCTAGCCTCAAGCCTGAAGACTCCAGCCTTGTCCTGCCTGCCTGCCAAGCCTCATCCTTGCCTAGTTCTGGGGTCAGAGCCAGAGGCAAGACCCAGGTACTGGGTCCTTGTCCAGTCTCTGGCTCAGAGTCCAAGCCCGGGCTCCTAGCTCTCTTGACCAGTCCTGTTCCGGGTTCCCCGTTTTCGTGTCCATGTCCTTGCTCTCACCCTGTATCCGAGTCCTGTTTCTAGTCCTTCAGTGTCTGTGTCTTGCACTTGGGTCCGTTCCCAGCCACCTCCGTATGACATACATAGCCTAACCAATTCAACCTTCTCCACTGATTTCTTGTTTGGAGAACTGCAGAGAGTAAATTTCATGTTTGTAACTCAACTACCCACTTCTCCTCTCCAATCCAGATCACTTAGAGTTTACTTCAGTTAAAATAATTGTTTGAATGTTCTTGCTCCATGTTTGCCTCTAATTCTGTGTTTAAAAGCAGAAATCAGAAATTCATATAGAGGAAAATTAAGAAACTGCTTGATTAAGGGCAATTGGTAATAGTATGCAGGTGGGATTAGAATATGTGACTAATGAGAGAATAAACAGTAGAACACTTTGAGAGGCAAGTAACTTTCCCTGCACTGAAATATTCCATGATATCCTTGGCACATTTAGCAAATTTATCTGTGGAGGGAACATTATTTAATCAAGGTTCAAACTCCATAAAAAAAATTTCTAATACCGTATTTGGACAAAGAGCATGTGGATCTCTCAAAAGGTCTAAACTCCCCTTTCTTAAGTTGGTTCTGTTTTCCAGTATTTTGTGACCATGTTATGGAGTTTGAACTGCTTTTGGCCATAACTTGTAACCATCTTCAGCTTTGAAGATTTTATTGACCTCTCTATGCAATCCCTCTACATTCAGAATCTTAGTACGCTGCAAGAGGTAAAAATCATTGCATTTCCTGTCGTTATTAACTAACACTTGATCATCTTGGTATGGTTGAATAATTTAGTATCCAGATTAAATATTTTTGAGGGATCCTGCAAAACAACCTGTTCAAAAACAGTTATTAAGCAAGAACAGTTTATCTCCCATATATTCAGGACTTAATTGCTCTTTCTACGGTTGTCAAGATCTGAGCTGTGGAGTTTAATGCTGCTGAACTCCATTTTCTTCCCTTTCCCATGCACTTTGTGGCAGCTATTGATGTGGGTAGAATTACTTTGTTGCACATTAACACAACTTTAAAAGTGCAAATGTAAAACTGCATACAAATACCATCTGGTATTGCCCTAAGAGTCATCAATGTAGGCCTCTGATCACAAAAATCCTTTGCTATGAACTGTTTCGGTGGACGTTTCATACAATGCCACACACACCAGGCCGCATTACAGAAAAACGTCTATGGTACAGCCATCTCCACCCCAGAAACTGCCAAATATTCTTGCAAAGAACAGAGTAGAGATTTTTCAGAGCCTGGACTGTGGGCTTCTATCGAAGTATGCACAGCTCCTTCAATAAGATGCCATCTGCTTCTGGAGTTCATGGCCAGGTCTTCAGTTCAGTTGTATCCAAGACATCCCCAAGGAGCGGTGCCTCAGAAAGGTGGCATCCATTATTAAAAATCCCCATCACCCAGGACATGCCATCTTCTCATTGTTACCATCAGGAAGGAGGTACCGAAGCCTGAAGGCACCACTCAGAAATTCAGGAACAGCTTCTTCCCCTCTGCAATCTAATTCCTAAATGGACATTAAACTCACGAACACCACTGCACTTTTATTATTTCTGATTTTGGACTATTTTTAATTTAGCTATTTAATATACATATATACTGATGTTAGATGTTACAGATGTTAGATCATAAGGCATACGAACAGAATTAGGCCATCTGGCCCATCAAGTCTGCTCCGCCATTCAATCATGGCTGATCCTTTTGTCTATCTCCTCCTCAACCCCGGTTCCCGCCCTTCTCCTTGTAACCTTTGATGCCGTGTCCAGTCAAGAACCTATCAATCTCTGCCTTAAATACACCCAACGACCTTGGCTCCACAGTTACATGTGGCAACAAATTCCACAAATTCACCACCCATTGCCTAAAGAAATTTCTCTTCATCTCTGTTTTGAAAGGGCGGCCATCTATCCTGAGGCTGTGCCCCCTTGTCCTAGACTCTCCAACTATGGGATACATCCTTTCCACATCTACTCTGTCTAGGCCTTTCAACATTTGAAAGGTCTCAATGAGATCCCTCCTCATCCTTCTGAATTCCAGTGAGTACAGACGCAGAGCCATCAAATGTTCCTCGTACGATAGCCCTTTCATTCTTGGAATCATCCTTGTGAACCTCTTCTGGACTCTCTCCAATGCCAGCATATTTTTTCTGAGATGAGGATCCCAAAACTGTTCACAATACTCAAGGTGAGGCCTCACCAGTGCCTTATAAAGCCTCAGCATCACATCCTTGCTCTTGTATTCTAGACCTCTTGAAATAAATGCTAACATGGCATTTGCTTTCCTCATGTGACAAGAATACACATAGATAAGATGTTAGCTGTCCTGTGTGATCAGCAGTTGGTTTGCCACCTGTCTTCAAGAGAGAGATAAGGAAAACAATGGAGCAGCATTTGGAGATGTGTAATGAAGGGACGGGAGAGAGAGCTGTCTAGAGTGGCTCCCCCTTTGAACCCTGAACTGTTTGAAGTGATGGACAGGCGATACCCCAGCAGGGGGATAAAAAGGGACAGGTTCGCTAAGGCAGGACACACACGACACCATGAGGTAACGAGACCCTGGAAGCGGTGCCCCCCCGCAAGTCGGCGGGAGTCGTTTGGAAGGCTGGTGGCGGAACCAAGCCATAGACGCATAGGGTGGAAAGGTACGATCAGCGGGAACCTGGTGTGTGTCCGCCCTTGCTTGGGTGCCGGGTTCACTGCAGAGGATCGACCGCATCTGGAGGAGGGGTCACAGTCGATGACCTCAGGTGACATCACAAAGGACTCGCCCGAAAGCTGCTTGTGAGCAATATCGCCGGTCTGTGAGTGGAAGCCGTTTTAACTGATCATTCGTTCTTGTTCTCTCTCTCCTTCCCCCCACATTGTCCATCGCCACGGCAACAATTACTGCGAACTGAACTAAATTGGACTGAACTTTGTGTCACTTTGAAATTGGTCGTTTACCCCTAGACAACGATAGAGCTTGATTGATGCTGTTATCTTAATTCTGTGCACATGTGTGTTTATCATTGCTGAACTGTTGCATTTATTATCCTTTCGATTACTGTGTTGCTTGTTTCTTTAATAAAACTTTCTTAGTTCTAGTAATCCAGGCTCCAACTGAGTGATCCATTTCTGCTGGTTTGGCAACCCAGTTACGGGGTACGTAACGCTCACCACCGACTCTACCTGCAAGTTAACCTTTAGGTGTTCTGCACAAGGACTCCCAAGTCCCTCTGCATCTCAGATTTTTGGATATTCTCCCCATTTAGAAAATAGTCCACACATTTATTTCTATTACCAAAGGGTATGACCATGCATTTTCCAACATTGTATTTCATTTGCCACTTTCTTGCCCATTCTCCTAATCTGTCTAAGTCCTTCTGCATGCTACCTGTTTCCTCAACACTACCTGTCCCTCCACCAATTGTAGTATCATCTGCAAACTTGGCAACAAAGCCATCTATTCCATCATCTAAACTATTTATACACAGCATAAAAAGAAGTAGTCCCAACACTGGCCCCTGTGGAACACCACTAGTCACTGGCAGCCAACCAGAAAAGGATCACTTTTATTCCCACTCGCTGCCTCCTACCAATCAGCCAATGCTCTAACCATGATAGTAACTTTCCTGTAATACCACAGGGTCTTGACTTTGTAAGCAGCCTCATGTGCGGCACCTTGTCAAATGCCTTCTGAAAGTCCAAATATACAATATCCACTGCATCGCCTTTATCTATCCTACTTGTAATCTCCTCAAAGAATTCCAACAGGTTCGTCAGGCAGAATTTTCCCTGAAGAAAAACATTCTGACTTGTACTATCTTGTACTATCTTGTCCTGTGTCACCAAGTACTCCATCTCCTTAACAATTGACTTTAACATCTTCCCAACCACTGAGGTCAGGCTAACTGGTCTATAATTTCCTATCTGTTGCCTTCCTCCTTTCTTAAAGAGTGGGGTAACATTTGCAATTTTCTAGACCTCTGGCACCATGCCAGAGTCCAATAATTTTTGAAAGATCATTTCTAATGCCACCACAGTCTCTAATGCTACCTCTTTCAGAACCCTAGAGTGCAGTTCCTCCGGTCCAGGTGACTTATGTTCCATTAGGCCTTTCAGCTTTTTGAGCGCCTTCTCTATTGTAACAGTAACTGCACCCACCTCTCTTCCTTCACACGGGCGTACTACTAGTATCTTCTACAGTGAAAACTGACGCAAAAAACTCAGTTCATCAGCCATCTCCCTGTCCCCCGTTATTATTTCTCCTGCCTCATTTTCTCGCAGTCCTATATCCACATTCATTTCTCTTTTATTTTTAACATACTTGAAAAAACTTCTACTATCCACTTTGATATTGTTTGCTCACTTGCTTTCATATTTCATCTTTTCCCTTCTAATGATGTTTTTAGTTGCTCTCTGTAGGTTTTCAAAAACTTCCCAATCCTCTCAGTCAGTCAGTCAGTGGGTGCCGTCCCAAATCCAGGGTTGGCAGTTATGCACCTCCATCTTCTTCAATCTTGTGACAGCACCGAGTACAGCCTCTCCTCCAGTTTGTTCTCGCTGGCTGCCTTGGCACCACCTGCCACCGCCCTGCCGAACTTGAGCCCGAGGCCGTGTCGGCCTCCAGCCGCTGCCGCTTCTTCGAGTACGGCCTTTCCTTAGGCGGAGGCCTTGGGCAGGTCCAGGCACACGGTGCAGCGCCCAAGTTCATCATGTCTCTTCTAACCAGGTGCATAGCATACGATTCGTAGATACGTGGTGAGGCTTTAATCTCTTCCACAGAAGATGGCCGTTGGCTCACAAGGAGCTCATCCACCCTTTGTCAGGTCTTGCTTTTTTTTAGTCCTGCTGGGTGTCCTCACACCCTCCTCACCAGACTAAGTCCAGTGGGGGAGCCGGCCCAAGTCATGGACCACTCGACTACAGCACCCCCCTCAGAAGAATTCCTCTATATTCCCACTAATTTTTACTTTGTTTTACTGTATGCCCTTTCTTTTGCTTTTACAATAGCTTTGACTTCCCTTGTCAAATGGTTGTACTATTTTACCATTTGAGTATTTCTTCATTTTTGGAATACACATGCCCTGCACCTTCCTCACTTTTCCCAGAAACGCACGCCATTGCTGTTCTGCTAACATCCCTGTCAGCAGCTCCTTCCAATTTACATTGGCCAACTCCTCTCTCATACCACTGTAATTTCCTTTACTCCACTGAAATACTGCTACATCAGACTTGACTTTCTCCCTACCAAATTTCAAATTGAACACAATCATATTGTGATCTCTGGTTTCTCAGCGTTCTTTTACCTTAAGCTCCCTAATTGCCTCTGGTTCATTACATAGTCATAGTCACACTTTATTGATCCTGGGGGAAATTGGTTTTCGTTACAGTTGCACCATAAATAATAAATAGTAATAGAAATAGTAATAGTAATATTACTATTAGTAAATAGTAATAGTCATAGAAATAATAACTAGTAATAGAATAGTAATAGAAAATAGTAATAAATAGTTAAATAGTAATATGTAAATTATGCCAGTAAATTATGAAATAAGTCCAGGACCAGCCTATCGGCTCAGGGTGTCTGACCCTCCAAGGGAGGAGTTGTAAAGTTTGATGGCCACAGGCAGGAATGACTTCCTATGACGCTCTGTGCTGCATCTCAGTGGAATGAGTCTCTGGCTGAATGTATTCCTGTGCCCACCCAGTACATTATGTAGTGGATGGGAGACATTGTCCAAGATGGCATGCAACTTAGTCAGCATCCTCTTTTCAGACACCACCGTGAGAGAGTCCAGTTCCATCCCCACAACATCACCGGCCTTACGAATGAGTTTATTGATTTTGTTGGTGTCTGCTACCCTCAGCCTGCTGCCCCAGCACACAACAGCAAACATGAAAACAGCAAACAAACATGTTTGTTGTAACACCTAATCAAGTATAGCTGATCCCCTAGTAGGCTCAATGACAAACTGCTCTAAAAAACTATCTCTTAGGCATTCAATAAACTTGAGATCCATTACCAACCAGATTTTCCCAATCGACCTGCATGTTAAAGTCTCCCATGACTACCATAACATTGCCCTTTTCACTCACCTTTTCTGTTTCCTGTTGTAACCTGTGGTCCACCTCCCAGCCACTGTTGGGAGGCCTGTATATAACTGCCATCAACGTCCTTTTACCCTTGCAGTTTCTTAACTCAACCCACAAGGATTCAACATCTTCTGATCCTATGTCACATTCTTCTACTGATTTGATGCCATTCTTTACCAGTAGAGCCACACCACCCCCTCTGCCTACCTTCCTGTCCCTCCAATATAACGTGTAGCCTTGGACATTCAGCTCCCAACTACAACCATCCTTCAGCCACGATTCAGTGATAGCCACAAAATCATGTTTGGTAATCTGTAATATTGAAACAAGATCATCCACTTTATTTCTTATACTATGTGCATTTAGATACAACACCTTGAGCACCGTATTTGCTATCCTTTCTGATTCTGCATCCTTAATGATTTGATACTCAGCCTGTTGGCTGCAACTAAGTCCCATCACCTGCCTGCCCTTCCTGACAATCTGACTGCTCACTATCTTCACTTTTTACCAACCGTCTTCACTCCAGTTCCCCCCCACCCCGTCAAGTGAGTTTAAACCCTCCCCAACAGCTTTAACAAACGTGCCCATGAGAATATCGGCCCCCCTCGGGTTCAGGTGCAACCCGTCACTTTTGAACAGGTCAGACCTCCCCCAGAAGAGATCCCAATTATCCAAGAACCTGAAGCCCTGCCCCCTGCACCAGCTACTCAATCACACATTAATCTGCCAAATCATCCTGTTTCTACCCTCACTGGCGTGTGGCACGAGTAGCAATCCAGAAATTACTACCCGGGAGATCCTGCTTCTCAGCTTTCTACCTAGCTCTCTAAATTCTCTTTTCAGGACCTCATTGCTTTTCCTTCCTATGCCACTGGTACCAATATGTACCAAGACATCTGGCTGCTCTCCCTCCCTCAAAATGTTGTGGACATGATCTGAGACATCCCTGACCCTGGCACCTGGGAGGCAACATACCATCTAGGTGTCCATCCAGGTTCACGTCCACAAAATCTCCTGTCTGTTCTCTTCTCTATCAAGTCCCCTATCACTACTGCTCCCTTCTTCTCTCTCTTTCCCTTCTGCACCACGGACCCATGCTCAGTGCCTGTATCCCAGTCGCCATGGTATTCTCCAGGGAGATCATCCCCCACAAATTATCCAAAGCGGTATACTTGTTTTTGAGGGGAATGGCCACTGGAGTGCTCTGCTCTCACTGCCCATTTCCATTTCTCCTGATGGTCACACCATTACTCACCCCAAAGACAGAAGCACAGTGTGATTAAATGCTGGTTAATCAGTGGAAACGTAGAAATAAGGCTGTTGCAAATTCTGTTGTAAAAATGTTCAGGGCTCAAGATTGATTGAGATAGTGCGGAGTAGGCCTTTCTGGTCCCAGTCCAGCAACCCCCTATTTAATGGTAGCCTCATTACGGGACAATTCACAATGACCCAGTAACCTAGCAACCAGTACATCTTTGAGCTGTGGAAGGAAATCAGAGCACCCAGAGGAAACCCGCACAGTCATTTGGAGAACATACCAACTCCTTACATCCACACAATAGCAAAAACCAGCAATGCACAAATTCACATTGAGAGTTTGTGCCTGTCATTAATGTCATATGGCTCCATCTAATTTTTGTGAACCTATACAGTTCTTTTTTTTTGCATCTGTTTTGTCCAAAGCTGATGAATATCACTCAAAGTTTAACTTCAAGGAATCTTCAACGACCGGGCCAAGTTTTTCACTGTTGAAACAGGCCAATTTTACTAATGCTGGAAACTAACTGAACAGTATTTAAGCATTCAGGTACATCTCTCAGGCAGTCATGGAGAAAGTGCTGCACAACCTTCTCATACAAACCTCAAGCAGACCGATCTAAACTAGGGTCATGGTCACCACAACCCCAGTTGGTTTCAGTGGGCTTCCACTCAACAATGACAGGCAGAAACACTAGGAAGCCTTCCGATAAAGGAGAAATGGTTCCGTGTTCATCAGATTAGAAACAAGAAAGAAAATACCGGAGATACACATCTGGCAAAAGAGTGAAACAAAAGAAAAAAATATGTAGGTCAAACTGTCAGCATTTCAGGCCAAGACTCAGCCCTGAAGAAGGGTATTAGCCCGAAATGTTGGTTGTTTATTCATTTCCATAGATGCTGCCAGACCTGCTGAGTTCCTCCAGTATTTTGTATGTGTTGCTCTGAATTTTCTGCATCTGCAAAATTTCTTGTGTTTACAGGTCATACAGGTCATTTTTGATTTTGGAAGCTGAGATTATTGGGTCCTAGCTGCTTACAAATTTATCAACGAGGGTACTAATTGTAACTTACATAAAGTTTGCTGATGTTCCAAAGCTGGGCTGCAGTGTGGATTGTGGAGGGACAGACAATCTTTAAGAAAATATAGACAGGCTAATTGAACAGATACAGAGATGGCTGATGGAACACAGGGTGAAACAATGCAAGGTCATCCATTTTGATGGAAAGGGTGGAATCAGCATATAGTGAGTGTTCACGCAGATCACTGAAATGTAACATGCAGGTTCAATAAGTAATTAGAAATTTTGACTTGTTTCGATTCCCCGTGGAACACAAGAGTGAATAGCTCTGCCTGCAACTAACTAGAGCTTTGGCTGGATGAATCTGGATTATAATGTTCACAGCCTGGTCTCCATCTGTGGGAGGATGCAATACAGACAGAGTAGTTTAGAGTTGTAAGGAGGGGGCAGAATAACCAGTTCTGATGACTTCATACAAGAGGCAATCTCCCTCTGCTGAGAACACATACCGCAGGAAAGCGTCTGCGTGATTGCCTTCCGGTATGCACACAAATATAACTTTTGCAATATTTTCATTTATCAAAAATTAAAAACTTCCCCCATGTGTCATCTGAATGCTTTGTGACTACTACAGAGCAGCAATGATCAGCAAAGTGTTGCAGGTGGCTTACCTCAGCAGAGACATCTGCAGAGTGCTACAAACCAGCAGGGGAAACCCCTGCCGGTAGCTGCACAGCGCACGAGAGCAGGAAGAGGAAGGAGAGGAGACAAACTGAATCACTCCTAGGCAGTCCAAGAATTCAACTGAGCATATTACCACCGAGTAATGCCAAATCCCCGATCACCACAGTACTTCATATTACATTCCCTTTATCAGCACAGCACTGACCCCTTAACCACAGGAAAAGCCACCACCAATTGGTCAAAAGAGATTCATGATCAAAAATTTTAATTGTGCCCCGTTGCTTTCAAAATTCCAGTAACTACGCTCGCAAATTCAGTATCCAAAGACTTCCACCACCCCTGACATGCAGTGCTGTCCCAGTAGCTGAAGCAAGACTGGTAGAAACCCAATGACTTCTGGTCAATACCAGAGGAATGAGCTTAAGGTGAGTGGGTGAAATTTCAAGGGAGATGTCAGAAGAAGGATTCTAATGCAGAGTGTGATAAATACCTGGAACATGTCAGCGGGGGTAGTGATTGAGGTTAATGCAATAGGGGCATTTAAGAGACTTTTAGATAGGCATATTGATTTAAGAAAAATGGAGGGTTAGGGCTATGTAAGAGGGAAGGGTTACATTGATCATGGAACAGGTTTATAGAGGTCAGAACAACACAGTGGGCTAAAGGACCGGTTCTATATACAAACGTATTATGTTCTAGGGCAGGACTCTGCGTGTGGTCTTAGAAGATAATGTGGAGCTTCTGAGAATTTGGCATGGCTTTCTTTGGGCTTCACCATCTCAGGCCCGGATAGAGGGGCAAAGTTGCAAGAAAGCAAGTAGATTTGTTGGCAATACTATACGTAGGTTGGGCAACTGCTTCACCAAGCACCTTCACTCCATCCACCACACCCCTCTGGATCTCCTGGTGACCAACTGTTTTAATCCTCCTTCTCAATGCCACGATGACAAGTATGCCCTCAGCCTCCTCCACTGCCAGTTTGAGGCTGAACGCAAATCGGAAGTGCAAGGCCTCATATTTCACCAAGGTAATCTGCATCCTATCAGCTTGAACATTGAATTCTCCGACTTTCAGTTGCTGCTCCCTTTCTGTCCCAACAAACGAAAGGGAGCTCCATTTCTGAGAAGCCCATCACCCTCTGGAGTGCTCCCCTGTTGAAGAGTGGGAAGCATGTCAGCTTGTTAGTGGGTCCATTGTGGTTTAACAGCTGGGAGTACGTGCAGGGTGTGAAACGTGATCGAGTCTTGCAGCAGTGTTGAGTGTGGAATACCTGATGCTTCAACTCAGGCTGGCTTTGATGGAGTTTGGGAAAGGGTAAGTGATGTGCGTGCAGTGGACTGAGCAGTGCTTGAAGGTGAATGGGTAGGTTAGTCCCTGGCCCTCACCATCTCCGACATGTCTCTTCTTGTTACTATCATCAGGGAGGAGGTACAGGAATATGAAAACCCATATTCAACAATTCAGAGACTCTTTCTTCCCCTCGGCCCCCAGATTTCTGAATGGTTCATGAACCATGAAAAATGACCTTTTGTTTGCACTATCTATTTATTCTGTAATTTATAGGTGTTTATATCTTTGCACTGTATCGCTGTCACAAAACAAAGATTCCATATCATATCAGGCAGCGATAAATAACCTGATTCTGATCACATCCACACTTTGCATCCAGATTCATGGGGGCTCAACTCCTGGCACTGACCTCACGGATACTTCACCTAGAACCAATGTCTGGAGGACATCCCACGCATCTAGAATTTCTCCTAAATTGCAACGTATTAGCAATCTAATGGCTTGGAGCCCACTCTTTCCCAGGAACTGTCTGTATATCCCAGATCAGATACATTTGTGGAACATGGTGTATGCAGCATTCAAAATGCACCACTCCTTTCAGACAAGCAAGTTTTGGCTACTAATTTTATTGGCCAGACGCATCCTGGGAGGCAATGAGCTGAAGAGTAAATACTTACTGGATTTAGAAATCATCCAGCTGAGTCTATACCGTGATGTTAATCAGCTGTCTCCCCTGCAGTGCAATCACTCTGCAGTTACACATTTCAACCCCCACAGCAACTGCTCCAAGAAAATCCAGCCTCCACATTCTGCTAATAATAACAACTATGACAAACACTGATCTCACAATCAGATATCCCCTCAAACCCAACAAGAGATTCTACAGATTGTGCTTGCATATATGCTACACTAAAAATATATTAATTCAGGATTCAGAAGTGAACTTGACTAGTCATTATCATTGTCATACATAGAAAATAGGTGCAGGAATAGGCCATTTGGCCCTTCGAGCCTGCACCGCCATTTATTATGATCATGGCTGATCATCCAACTCAGAACCCCGCCCCAGCCTTCCCTCCATACCCCCTGACCCCCGTAGCCACAAGGGCCATATCTAACTCCCTCTTAAATATAGCCAATGAACTGGCCTCAACTGTTTCCTGTGGCAGAGAATTCCACAGATTCACCACTCTCTGTGTGAAGTAGTTTTTCCTAATCTCAGTCCTAAAAGGCTTCCCCTCTATCCTCAAACTGTGGCCCCTCGTTCTGGACTTCCCCAACATCGGGAACAATCTTCCTGCATCTAGCCTGTTCAATCCCTTTAGGATCTTATATGTTTCAATCAGATCCCCCCCTCAATCTTCTAAGTTCCAATGAGTACAAGCCCAGTTCATCCAGTCTTTCATCATATGAAAGTCCTGCCATCCCAGGAATCAATCTGGTGAACCTTCTTTGTACTCCCTCTATGGCAAGGATGTCTTTCCTCAGATTAGGGGACCAAAACTGCACACAATACTCCAGGTGTGGTCTCACCAAGACCTTGTACAACTGCAGTAGTACCTCCCTGCTCCTGTACTCAAATCCTCTCACTATAAATGCCAGCATACCATTGGCCTTTTTCACCGCCTGCTGTACCTGCATGCCCACTTTCAATGACTGGTGTATAATGACACCCAGGTCTCGTTGCACCTCCCCTTTTCCTAATCGGCCACCATTCAGATAATAATCTGATTTCCTATTTTTGCCACCAAAGTGGATAACTTCACATTTATCCACATTAAATTGCATCTGCCATGAATTTGCCCACTCACCCAACCTATCCAAGTCACCCTGCATCCTCTTAGCGTCCTCCTCACAGCTAACACTGCCACCCAGCTTCGCGTCATCCACAAACTTGGAGATGCTGCATTTAATTCCCTCATCCAAGTCATTAATATATATTGTAAACAACTGGGGTCCCAGCACTGAGCCTTGCGGTACCCCACTAGTCACCGCCTGCCATTCTGAAAAGGTCCCGTTTATTCCCACTCTTTGCTTCCTGTCTGCTAACCAACTCTCCACCCACACCAATACCTTAACCGCAATACCTTGTGCTTTAAGTTTGCACACTAATCTCCTGTGTGGGACCTTGTCAAAAGCCTTCTGAAAATCCAAATATACCACATCCACTGGTTCTCCCCTATCCACTCTACTAGTTACATCCTCAAAAAATTCTATGAGATTCGTCAGACATGATTTTCCTTTCACAAATCCATGCTGACTTCGTCCGATCATTTCACCGCTTTCCAAATGTGCTGTTATCACATCCTTGATAACTGACTCCAGCAGTTTCCCCACCACCGACGTTAGGCTAACCGGTCTATAATTCCCCGGTTTCTCTCTCCCTCCTTTTTTAAAAAGTGGAGTTACATTAGCCACCCTCCAATCCTCAGGAACTAGTCCAGAATCTAACGAGTTTTGAAAAATTATCACTAATGCATCCACTATTTCTTGGGCTACTTCCTTAAGCACCCTGGGATGCAGACCATCTGGCCCTGGGGATTTATCTGCCTTCAATCCCTTCAATTTACCTAACACCACTTCCCTACTAACATGTATTTCGCTCAGTTCCTCCATCTCACTGGACCCTCTGTCCCCTACTATTTCTGGAAGATTATTTATGTCCTCCTTAGTGAAGACAGAACCAAAGTAATTATTCAATTGGTCTGACATGTCCTTGCTCCCCATAACCAATTCACCTGTTTCTGTCTGCAGGGGACCTACATTTGTCTTTACCAGTCTTTTCCTTTTCACATATCTATAAAAACTTTTACAGTCCGTTTCTATGTTTCCTGCCAGTTTTCTCTCATAATCTTTTTTCCCCTTCCTAATTAAGCCATTTGTCCTCCTCTGCTGAACTCTGAATTTCTCCCAGTCCTCAGGTGATCCACTTTCTCTGGCTAATTTGTATGCTTCTTCTTTGGAATTGATACTATCCCTAATTTCTTTTGTCAGCCACGGGTGCACTACCTTCCTTGATTTATTCTTTTGCCAAACTGGGATGAACAATTGTTGTAGTTCATCCATGCAACCTTTAAATGCTTGCCATTGCATATCCACCGTCAATCCTTTAAGTGTCATTTGCCAGTCTATTTTAGCTAATTCACATCTCATACCTTCAAAGTTACCCCTCTTAGTATTAGTCATAGTATTAGTCATACTTTATTGATCCCGGGGGAAACTGGTTTTCATTACCGTTGCACCATAAATAATTAAATAGTCATAAAACCATAAATAGTTAAATAGTAATATGTAAATTAAGCCAGGAAATAAGTCCAGGACCAGCCTATTAGCTCAGGGTGTCTGACCCTCCAAGGGAGGAGTTGTAAAGTTTGATGACCACGGGCAGGAATGACTTCCTATGACGCTCTGTGTTGCATCTCGGTGGAATGAGTCTCTGGCTGAATGTACTCCTGTGCCCACCCAGTACATTATGTAGTGGATGGGAGACATTGTCCAAGATGGCATGCAACTTGGACAGCATCCTCTTTTCAGACACCACCGTCAGAGAGTCCAGTTCCATTCCCCACAACATCACTGGCCTTACGAATGAGTTTGTTGATTCTGTTGGTGTCTGCTGCCCCAGTACACAACAGCAAACATGATAGCACTGGCCACCACAGACTCATAGAACATCCTCAGTATCGTCTGGCAGATGTTAAAGGACCTCAGTCCCCTCAGGAAATAGAGACAGCTCTGACCCTTCTTGTAGACAGCCTCAGTGTTCTTTGACCAGTCCAGTTTATTGTCAATTCGCATCCCCAGGTATTTGTAATCCTCCACCCTGTCCACACTGACCCCCTGGATGGAAACAGGGGTCACCGGTACCTTAGCTCTCCTCAGGTCTACCACCAGCTCCTTAGTCTTTTTCACATTAAGCTGCAGATAATGCTGCTCATACCATGTGACAAAGTTTCCAACCATAGCCCTGTACTCAGCTTCATCTCCCTTGCTGATGCATCCAACTATGGCAGAGTCTTCAGAAAACTGCTGAAGATGACAAGACTCTGTGCAGTAGTTGAACTGATGGCACAATTCTACCCACTCTTCCTGATCTTTGACTACACTGCCGCTTACTAATGAAAATTTATGGCACATTAATCTGATAGCCATAAAGATGTTATAATAAAGATAATGGCATTTCCTGAAAATGCATTTAAAACAGTTTTGAATGTTATTTTGTTCCTAAAAAAGGAATGCAAAAATTAATACACACAAGTATACATTCAATCACTTTCTCTAAAAGTGATAAGACGCCCAATTCTACAGATCCGAACATCTGATCCTTTGACCCAAGTGTTTATTCTTCATTTGAAAGCCGAAACCAGGAGCATCAGAGAGTTTTCAACTATATTGTTACAGCATTAATTCCAATGTTTCTTCAGTTAACAATGATGCACCTCCGTGCAGAAGCAAATGAACTTTTGGAGCAATGACCCTAGATAATTTCTTCCCTTCTTTCACAAGACACAACCAAAACAGAAGCAAAAAAAAAGATGCTGGAGGAATTCAGCAATTCAGGAAGTATCTGGAGAGGAAAACGGACAGTTGCCATTTCAGGTCAATACCCGACACCTGGACTGGAAGAATAAGGACAGATGGACAGTATAAAGAGGCAAGGCATGGTGAACACCTCCCATCATTTACACTGGCTATCTCTCCTCTTCTCTTTCAGACCAGGTGAAGGATCCTAACCTTCCACAATGCTGCCTGATTCATTGAGTTCCTGCAGCAGCTCATGTTTGCTACAGATTCCTACACCTACTGCCTCTTGTGTCTGCAAGTAAAAAGGTTCCTTCCCTTTCCTGGCCTACAGGTGTAAGATGTAGCACCTGCTTAGCTCCCTGAACAGGGTCACATGAAGTCATGGGAGCAGGTGCTGGATGGTTGTATGAGCAATTGGGGCATATCACAAGACCTGGTTATGTGACCACTGACACCAGCAGACAATCTCTGAAGAATATTGATAATGGCTGGGGTCACCCGTCTTGTAAAGACACTGCCCAGAAGAAGGTAATGGCAAACCACTTCTGTAGAAAAATTTGCCAATAACAATAGTAGTCATGAGACCATGATTGCCGACATCATACGATACGGCACATAATGATGATGATTTATTTTTACAGGGAGAGAGATCAAAAGGTGTTGTTCAGGGAGACCAGTTTTTATGCAGGTACTGATTGCAATTAGTAAGACAAACAGTATAGTAAGTCTTCAATACAGGCGAGTTTGAGTACAAGAGCAGAGGGATGCCCCAATCCAATTATCTGGGCTTCCAGTTAGACAAGATTTGGAATTTTGTGTATAGGCCCCACAGAAAGAATGTTACATTTGAGGTAGAGGCAGTGCAGCAAAGGTTCACAAGATTGAACAGATTAGGCCTGAGTAGTCAGAAAAAGAAGCTGAATTCTTCTGGGGCTTGACTTGGTAGAGACAGAATTAATATTTCCGCTGTCTAGGCTATCATGAGCCAGATTCAGTCTCAAAATAAAGAGCTGGCATTCAGAAATTTCTTCACTCAGGAATTCTCCAAGGGAGCTGTGCAGCCTCCACACCAAGTCCACTTAAAAGCAGAGATCAACAGAATTGTTTTGAATATTAAGTGAATCAAGGGATATGCTTGTTATGCGGTTAAGTGGTGGAGAGGTAAGGGTCATCCATAACCATAACGAATGGTGGCCTGCTGCTGCTTCCATTCCTGATGTTCTTATTGAACAATAAGTTGCATTTATACAAGCATCTTTAACGCCAAGTATCCCAAGTTACTTCAGAGGAGCTTAAACAAACTTAACCATACTCCCACACAATCGGCTCATTTCCAATTTTCATAATTTTCATCCAGAAATTAATGGACTGCAGTTGTGAACTTGGGGCCAAGGGGAATGGTTCTTTCTTGTTGACCATTCCCAAAACAGGTGCAACCCATGAAGTGTCCAAGAACCACCTGACATCCCAACTCCTGGGGCACAGTTTGGGCAGATGGCGCAGCTTCTGTATCAGCATCATTCCTATTTCAAGCAGCTATTAATGATATCCCCATGCTGGTATACAACTGCCATGTTGCACACATCACCCACAAAATCTGTAGGAAGTTGAGTGTACATCTGGCATAATTTATATGGTGAAAGACACTCAAAGTCAGTCAATTATAAAATTATAACAGGAAGGATGGTGCCCATTTGGCCCATCAGGTCTCTGCTAGCTCTTTGTAGCTCAACATCTTTAGTCTGGCCCCATGGTTGATCTGAATTTTTTTTAAAAATCTTTGAATATATTTTAAATTTGTTTTGAAAGCCACATTTGGTTCTGCATCTAGCACACTTCAGGCAGTGCATTCTAGCCAGCTTGTTATAATGTGGAAAGAAACCACTAAGCCCTTGTGAGCTCCTGCAGAACAATTCCTGGAGTCCTATTCTCCTGTAGCACTCTCTGTCATAAGCCCACAAATCCCCCTTTAATTCTTTTGCCTCTTACCTGCACTAAATAGGAATCTTACAGCAGCTAGTTAAGCCATGGGTAAATCTTTGGAAATGAGAGAAAACCAGAGAACAATGGCAGAAATCGATAAGCTCACAGGCAGAAGGTTCGGCAGCCAGTGGTGTACTGGCATCCTCACTGGACTTTGAGGTGAGTGGTCCCGGGTTCGAATCCGGCCGGCCCCTTGCACGCTAGAAGAAATGGCAAGGTTGCCACCAAATGTGCCACGGGGTGTGCAAACGCTGCCCGGATAACACTGGAAGTCAAGATTGGAGCTGGGTCCCCGTAGAGAGGCAGTGGCAGCGGCAGCACTCCCTGCTGTGGCACTCCTTTATCACAACTACTAACATTCACTTTATTCACCCAACTTATGTGCATTGGTTCTCTGCCATGACGTTTTTAGCACAGCAACTGGAATGGCGGAGAAATACACTTGGTTCTTCCACTCCTTTTTAGGAAGCCTTCAGGGATAAAGGATGGGATGCTTCCTTTCTGCTTGGAAAACTCGTCTCCTTTCCATGGACCCTGTCTGTACTTCCCACTGTTTCAGCAAAGTGGCCAACATAACAGCCTGCTCTGGATATTCCCTCTTCTACCCCTCCCATTGGGCAGGGGATACTAAACCCTGAGGCTGAAGGATGGTTTCCATCCTGCTGTTATGAGGCTAATGAGCAGACCTGTCGTATGATAAATGATCTTACAGCCCAACTTTTCATGGCTCTTGCAGCTTACTGCCTACCTGTACTGAACTTCCACTGTAATTGTAGTGCCATATTTCACATTCACCTACGGTTTTCCCTTGTAGTACCTCAAAGAAATGATTTGCATGAATGTCATGCAGAACCTGGCTTTTCACCATCTCAGTACATGTGACAATAATAAACCAATGCCAATACTTTGGATGCAAAGCGACAGACAAGGCCTACAGCCTTGTGCACAGGTACTGGGCCAGAGGTGTCTTAGGGATTGACAGATAGATTGTTGGGGTGGTGCAACAATTTATTTGGGGTTGCACGTGCATCTGGTACATGGGTTTGGGATTCTGATTGAATTGAATTCTTACATCCTTCACATACATGAGGAGTAAAAATCTTTATGCTACGTCTCCGTCTGAATGTGCAGCTGGAATTGTCATGGCAAATGCTCCTTCTCCTCTTTGAGTGGTCATCCAAGCTGCTGGTATACTACTGCCATTGTGCATACATCACCCTCAAACTCTGCAGTAATGAGAGCACGCATCTGTCCTGGCTTCCATGGTGAAAGATGCTTAAACTCATACAATCATACATCACCAAGTCTATTGGAAGTCTATGACTGAATTCCCAAGGAAAAATTTAGAACTTCCATAATTTTCCCCTGCACTGTTTTTTTAATATTCTCTTCCTATGACAGGGCTTAAAATAGAGCCTCTGTTTTTAAGAGTCCTGTATCAGTCGCATATAGAAAGGGGCCTGTCCATCAAAGCCACTCAAGTCCTGCTAAGGGCTCAGTGCTGGGATGTTGGTGTAAGAGAGGACACCAATGAGGTCTGTTTATTCTCCCAGAGAATGCGGAGATTTGGAAGTCCTCTCTCCGGTGTCTTGAGGTGCCTGCTGTAGGGTGCCCAAGCATCATGAGCATGTAAGAGGGCTGGTGAGTAGCATCTCTCCAAACAGTAGCTGTTTCAGCCTGAGAGCCTTCATCAGACCCATAGATGCTGCCTGACCTGCTGAGTTCCTCTGGTATTTTGTGTGTGTTGCTCAAGATTTCCAGCATCTGCAGAATCTTTTGTGTCACCTAAACAGAGGCAAATTAATGGTTATATATTACTGTTTGCTGGTGGATACATTCATTAAAATGATGGAGGGTGCAGCATTATTTGAGAATATAGTTTTGTCGAAATGGAAGTAATGGACAGCTGCAAATTAACACTCCTTTCCTTTCAAAGTGTGAAGTGTTTATCATTGTGGCAGGCTCTTCACAGAAAAGGCTTCAAATCAAATAATACAGAGGATTAAGATGGGTTGCATTAAAAACCATTGAGATTCGTACTGTTCTGGAGTTTCTAGATTCTCCAGTCTTGGAAATTATTCTCTCAACATCCACCCTGTTACATGACTTTGAATTTTATGATTAATTAGATTCACTCCTCAAACTCTTGAGAACATCAACCCAGTTTAGTTGCTCGCTCTTCATACAGTAATCAAGCTGACAAACCTTTTCTCCACTGTTCCCAAGGTGAGCCTAGCTGACCTTTCACCTCAGCGCCACTTCTCTGCATGATTCCTTTAATACCCAAAATTTATTGATGTCTGTGCTGAGTATGTCAGCAACTCCAGCGCCTTGAGTAGAGAATGACAAAACTTCACTACCCTCTGTGTGAATAAATTTCTTTGCACAGGTTTGGAGATCAAAACTATAAACAATATTCTAGATGTATTCTCAGCCCAGGTTTTATCATGGCAGTAAGTCATCTTTATTGTACTGTGACCCTTCGACATAAAGGTTACTATTTCAGTTTGCTTCCTAAATATTTATGCCCGCATTTTAACTTTGCTCCTTAATAACACTAAAATACTCCACTTTTAATAACTACTCAGCTTCTTCAATTTTTCTTCTTAAAGTGGTGGCCTCACATACATTCTATGCGCCAAATTCTTCTCTACTTTTTCCATCTTCCTTAAAAATTGAGACCTGAAGAAATAGCAGTAGGCCGTTCAGCTCCCATGTTCATTCTGCCATGCAAAAAAAGTCAAGGATGATCTTTTATTTTGGTGTCATTCTCCTACCCTAATCACCTATTCTTAATATCTAAAAGCTCATTCCACTCTGTGTTGAATATTCTCAGCAACAAAACCTCCAGAACCCTCTGGTTAGATCATTACCCTTTGGGTGAAAAAATTACTTCTCAACTCTGCCCTGAATTTTGCTGCTGTGACTCTTGATTCCACACAAAGTTACTAATTAGAGCACCAACAAGACAAAATCTGCAGATGCTGGAAATCAAAGTAATACACACAAAATGCTGGTGGAACTCAGCAGGCCAGCATCACAGAAGCTGCCTCAACTGCTGAGTTTTTCCAGCATTTTGTGTGTATTGATCAGAACACCTACATTTTCATCCAAATATTATCTACAACAGAGGTCTTGGTACTGATCCTTTCAGAACATCATTGGTCCCCTCTGCAACTATGCTCTATGAAAACCAATATTAAGACTAAATTTACCAACTCATCAAAGATTGCATGTGACTTAATCTTAGGGATCACACTACCACAAGGAAGTGTGTCAAATGCCTTTTGAAGTCCATGTAAACAACATCTACTGCCCTATCCTCAATCATCTTTGTCTCTTCATCAAAACCTCCACCAAATTTGTGAAATAGGACCATACTGACTATTCCTAATGATCAGTAAAGCCATGTTGACTATTCCTAAGATGCCCATCCTTTTCCAAATGCAAGTGGAATCACGTCCCTAAGAATGATCTTCAATTATTTCCCTTCCACTTGTACAAGGTTTGCTGAACTATATATATATTTTTGGGATTTTCCCCCCCCTTTTGACCTTCTTAATGAAGGGAACAACATTCTTCAGTCATTGGCACCTTTCCCACGGCTAAAGAGGATACACAGTTCCCTGTCGAAATCCCAGCTATCTCTTCCTTTGCTTCTCTCAGAATCAGGATCTGAGGATTTACACATCTAAAAGATAATCCATACAACACATGCTCCTCCTTAATATCGGAATGCATTAAAATATCACCATTCCCATCCCTAATCTCACCATCATCATGTCCTCCTTGGTTAATACTGATGCAAGGTACTAAGAATCACACACACATCCTTCGGCTCTATGCATAAATTCCCACCTTTGTTCTGAAGGAAACCCATCTCATCCCTAGCTGCCTTTTTGCTCCAAATAAGATGCCTTCAGATTTTCCCAAATTGTACTTTCCAAGGGTACATCCTGGTTATTTTTTGTTTGTTTGTTATGTGCCATGTCGTATGACATTGGCGATCGTGGTCTATCCATGATCATGATTGTTGTTGGCAAGTTTTTCTACAGAAGTGGTTTGCCATTTCCTTCTTCTGGGCAGTGTCTTTACAAGACGGGTGACCCCAGCCATTATCAATACTCTCAGAATTTGTCTGCCTGGCATCAGTGGTTGCATAACCAGGATTGGTGATTTACACCAGCTGCTCGTAGTGACTATCCACCACCTACTCCCATGGCTCCATGTGACCCTGACGGGGGCGGGGGGGGGGGGCTAAGCAGGTGCTACACTTCGCCCAAGGATGATCTACAGGCTAGCAGAGGAAAGGAGTGCCTCACACCTCCTTTGGTAGAGATGTATTTCTGCCCCACCACCCCAAAGAACGGCTCCGCTTAGCCCTTATAATTCCTTTCTTTTCCTGTTTGCTTCCAAATCCTCAAGATTCTCATCCTTTTCAGCTTCTTAAACTTTACATATGTCTCCTTTACTTTTTGACTATGCTTAAAATATCTCTTGTCATTCAAAGGTTCTCAACCTTTGCCATTCTTATCTTACGTTTTCTCTGATACATGCTGATCCTGATTAACTAGCATTACAAAAGCTCCCACATGTCAGATGTGGATTTACTCTCAAACAGTCATCCCAAATCTACTTTCTTCAGTTTCTGCTGTAATTAACTGTCCGCTAAGTTAGCATTTTCACCCAAGGCCCAAGCATTGATTGTCCCAGAATCCCACTCCTTAGTGCTAATTGGCTTTGATGTTCCTACTCTACCATCAGCCTGTTCATCATTACATTTCCTCTGTTATAGGGATTTACTGGAATCTACCACTAAGGATGCAGCAAGAGAGCACTTACTAAAAACAAATACCATGATTGGGCAAAGTCAACATAAAGTTTTGAAAGGGGAAATTTACCTTGATTGGAACTGCTCTGAGTGATGCTGACACAGCCTATAGTTTCCCCCTGTAGGAAAAGCAGTCTGTTAACAGAAATGAGGTCAGTCTGTAAGCATAAGGAAGTAGTGGTGGGGAAAGACCAGTCTGTCTTTGATAAAGGCAAGTTAGCACATCAATAAGTATACTAATTAACAACTTTCTTCATTATGGTTTGCAATGAAACTACAGGATATAGGGCTCATACAGTTCTTTTTTCTTATTTGATCATGGTTTGATCTATATCTGGAAGGTTAGGAGTTAAGTCTTTAATGAAGAGTAAAGCACTGGTCAGCTGAGAAATAAACCCATGGAGCACTATACAATGCAGGGTATGTGTTTTAAAGTTCAAAGTAAATATTATTATCAAAGTACATATACTGTATGCCACCATCTACAACCTGAGATTCATTTTCTTGTGGGCATACTCAACAAATCTATAGAATGGAAATATTAAATGAAAGACTGCCCAACTAGGGCGTTCAACCAGAGTACAGAAGACAGCAAACTGTGCAAATACAAATATAAATAAATAGTAATGAATATCAGGAACATAAGATAAAGAGTCCTTGAGAGTGAATCCGTTGGTAGTGGGAACATTTCAATGATTGGGGAAGTCATGTTGAATGAAGTTACTCACTTCTGTTCAAGAGCCTAATGGTTGAGGGGTTGTAACTGTTCCTAAACCTGGTGGTGTGAGTCCTGAGGCTCTTGTACTTTCTTCCTGATGGCAACAGCAAGAAGAGAGCATGTTCTTTTCTCACATACACAGTTAACCAGTAACTTTATCTTTAATTCCACTCCAGGTTGAACACTAAACTCATAAATGACACCAACCAGAGGATTAATGCATGCTTTCAATCTTTTTCTACCCCTTGGAATGCATGGATGATTGGGCAGTTTGAATTGTTTGTGCCTGTTGATGTGGTAACCTTGATCTGAGCAAATATTAAGGAAAACCCATTAATCCTTTTTTTGTGTTAGTAAGTTATTTGCTTAGCCATGTGCAACTTGGACATGAACACAAACCCATCGAGTAATTTAGATAAACACCTGGATGAGAGCAAGTTCACCAAAATATTTCTGGTTTAAAAGAAGTGAAGATAGAATGCAAGCAGTATCCTTGTGGGAAAAGAATAAAAGATGGGACAAAGAAGAATTTGGATTTTCTATACATAGGCTGGTGTTCCATCACTCCATTCCCCACTCAAAATCTCTGCAGCTGGCCTTGCCAAATAATCTGAAAAAACTCCATGACTCTGCTGTCTGTCATTCAAGCCCAGATGTACTATTTTCCAAACACATACTCCAGCTCTGGAGCTTAGAAACATAGGGGAAGTATGGTCTGACGGAATATCCAGCAATCAGATGCTACATCTTGTTTGCCTCCCAATGGCAAACTGATCCAACTACCTTTTAAACAGAGGAAGTTTGTTTTCTTACTTTTGGCTCTCAGGCATTCTGTTCTTCCAGCTCTGGCCCCTCATGGAACTACTTAATTAAGAGAATAGATTTTATCACCAGGATCAGTCAACAGGTTGACTACTTTCCTCAATTATTATCACATTTTTTGGCTCATTTGATCATTCCTCTGCTTAAATTCATCACTCTAGTCCATATCTTCATTCTTTTCAGTTCCTCAGGTAAGCCATGCAGATGCATTGCTTGGGACAGATCAAACCAAACTTAGTCACAAGCAACCAGCTGAAGTGTTGGTGAGGGACTTATAAAGAAGAACAGGAGTGTAGATGGATGCCTGCAGCTTTGAATGTTTTAAAATTATATTTGACATGAAGTTGATAAACACTTGGTCTGGTGCACAGTTCCAGATGAAATTCAGTCTCTGAAATCATTTCTTCCAGGAATTAATTCACTTTTTGCTGTGTATCACCATTTCCCACAGAGTGAGAATGTTTCACATCCTGTAGGACTTCTTTCACCTGTTGCAATGCTGTGATTCATCCCGCTATGGTACAAGTCCAATGTCAGGCAATGGCCAAGGATATTTTTGATAAGAGGGTATCTATACTGAATATTTTATTTAGAAGAAAAAAATCCATTCCTGCTCTTTGCTGGTCAAACACAATGCGCTTTTTGTGTTTGGGAAGCTATTTGACAGTTGCTAGGTAACAAGTGTCATGAAGCTAGAAACTACAAAGCAGACAATCCTCGAGAGATGTTACTTAGATTTTGAGAGAAAATGTATTATTAAATTACACAAGGAAAAAAGCATTTAGAGCTTTTTTTATTAGTTCATCAAAGCTACATGGGACTTATAAATGCTGTAATTTAGTCTTTTGTCTAACGCAAACTAAGCAGCCAAGTGGGCAGTGTTAGAAATAACATATCTAAGGTTTCATTACAGTCACCTTACCAGGAAGTTCAATGGCTAAGAGTCTGATATTTGAAATCACTCCTTTTAAGCACCCCTGTTAGTTTAGACATTATGACATTAACCAGCCGCAATCCCAAATAGGAGCAACTAAAACTGGCAGAACTAATGCCTTCTTTTTTAACTGTTCTTAAGAACCAAATCCCTGCACAACCAGGGCACTAAATGGAACCTGCTGCATATTGTTCTGTCATGATCTGCCAAGGCTTCTTTTGCAGCATCTCACAAACCTGTGACCTTTGCCAAACAAAAGGACAAGACCACCAGATGCATAGGAATGCCTTCACCTTCTAGCTGCCTCCAAGGCTTACATCAACCTGATCTGGGCATACATTTATATCACAAAAGCTCCCAACTACTAAGTTTGCAGATGATACGAAGGCTGCTGGGGATGTGGATAGTGTAGACGATAGTTGTGGCTTACAAAAGGGTACTGACAAGATGCAGAGTTGGGCTGAGAAATGGTAGAAATGGAAGATATTGTTCAACCCAGAAAAGTGTGAAGTGATTCACTGTGGAAGGTCAAAATTGAAGGCAGGATACAAGGTCAATGGTAGGATTCGCAGCCGTGTGGAGGAACGGAGGGATCTTAGGGTCCATCAAAGTTGCAATGCAAGTTGGTAGGGTGGTTAAGAAGATGTACAGTGTTTTTCCCTTCATTAATTAGGAGATTGAGTTCGAGAACTGCAAGGTAATGTTACAGCTCGATAGAACCCTGGTTAGACCACAGTTGGAGTATTGTGTTCAGTTCTGGTCAACTCCTTGTAGGAAGGATGCAGAAGCTTTAGAAAGGATGCAGAGAAGATTTACCAGGATGCTGCCTAGATTAGAGAGCATGTCTTATGAGGATAGGTTGAACGAGCTAGGGCTTCTCTCTCTGGAGCAAAGGAGTATGAGAGGTGACTTGATAGAGGTGTACGGGATGATAAGAGGCATAGAGGCAGTGGATATCCTGAGAGTTTTACCCAGGGCAAAAATGGCTAATACAAGAGGCATAGTTTTAAGATATTTGGAGGAAAGAATAGGGGATATGTCAGAGAAAGGTTGTTTTTTTTTTCATACAGAGAGTGGTGTGTGCATGACACACCCTGCCATGGGTAGTGACAGAGACAGATACATCAGGGACATTTAAGAAACTCTTAGATAGGCATATTGATGATAGAAGAATGGAGACCTATATAAAAGGGAAGGGTTGGATTGATCTTAGAATAGGTTAAAATACTGGCACAACATTGTAGGCCAAAGGACTTGCGTTGTGCTGTAGTGTTCAATGTTTTATTTTCTAACTCAACTTGAGCATGTATATTAATACAAATTGTGCGTGAAGGTGGATCATCAAAATCTTCTGGCCTATTACACCCTTCTAAAGGTGGGAGGTAAGTTATGGTTTACTAGCACCTTTACTTTCATAGGAGGTTAAGGAGGTTCAGTATGTCACTGAAGACTCTAAAACTGAAGAGTTGTTTGTTGATCACCAGGATCAAGAACAGTTACTTTTCTACAATGAAACAGCTCTTGAAACAACCTGCACAGCTGTAAACACTACCTCAGCATAGCAACTCTATGACCACTTTACCTTAAAATAGACAGTTTTAATGGTTTCAAAGGTTTCTAAGGTACATTTATTGTCAGAGAAATGTATACAATATAATCCTGAAATTCTTTTTCTTCCATGAAAACAGAGGAGTGCCCCAAAGAATGAATGACAGTTAAATGGTAGACCCCCAACCCCCCCCACAAGATCTCCTCCCATGTGTAAGCAGCAGCAAAGCAACGATCCCCCCTCCCCCAGTAGCAAAAAAAGCATCAGCGCCCCCGAGCGCTCTAACATGCAGCAGAGTATCAATAAAGACACAGACTTGCAGTACTGCAAAGACTACTCATTCACCTGGTAATTCAACATACCACAGGCTCTCTCTCTCTCTCCCTAATAAGGGAAAAAGAGATGTCCCCATTTCACAGCGAGAAGGGAGACATAACAAACAAATCGCTGATTTATGATGTTAAAAGTCTGTTGCGTCACTTTTTCCGAGCTCTGTGCCCAAAGAACTTGGGTCTCTGGGCCCACAGCCAGCAGCCGGCTTGCTGCTTTCAATCTTCCGTCTCCCTCGACAAACCAGATTCACGATCTCAAGTCCGCCTGTCTCCAGAGCCACGAAATCCCGGAACCCTGAAGGCGCACTTGTCTTCTAGGCCTTGCCCTTGGTATATCGAATAGTGCCGAGTCGTGAGACCCCGACAGCCAGTCTCATTCCCGCAAAGAACTGAAGTCAGCGTGTAACTCCAGGTCAGGGTCTTCAAAAGAACCCTGAAAGGGAAAAATGGGGATATTAAAGATAGAAATTGAGTTGTTGTCAAAGATTCAAGCAAAGGAGTTGCCAGTAGACGCCATCATCTCCCGAGCTCCACCCCCTTGAAAAATTATTGATAATTCACGTTTAGTTTACGCTTTCTTGTGAATGATGATTATCTGATGTTACATGCTTGTGATGTTGCTGCAAGTAAAATTTTATTACACCTGTGCAAACATGTATTTGTGCATATGACAATAAACTTGGCTTCTGTTTCAGAAATAGTGGTATACATGGAAAAGTTTTTTCTAGCAACAGAGCTTAAAGATTTCCAAAAGGAATTTTAATAATTTACAAAGTTTCTTCGAACATTAGTTTCAAACTTTAAGCTCAGTTTCTCCTACTGGGCATACAGCAGTTTAATTACATTGAAGCAAGGTATAAGACAGCCCATCTTTTGTTTTCATTCCGTCAGCTTCTTTGAACTAAAATTATATATAGATCATTCCCCATTTTCAGGATGTTCACAGATCTGAAGTTGTACTTCAGCCTCTACTCATTCTTTTACGTCACATCAATGTAAGCAGATGCATTTCAAAGAACATTTATTTATTATGAAACAATGTATAAGTTATAAAATCATTTGTAAATAATATTATTATTTAGCCTTTAATGAATAAACAACATCTACTATTCTTAACTGCATATCACTCAATAAAACTTGCAACATGTATTTCAAAAATAGCAGCCCCTCAGAAATGCAGCCCTCCAGATTGCATCATAACCATACATGAATTACTATGTGGATTAATGGATTAATTGTACATGGATTAATGTTCAAAAGTTATCACTATTCCCTAGCAATTCAAGAACTTCTTTTCCAAAAACAAGGGAAAAGTGAAAATGGAATCTAAAGCTCATTTCAGTATTGAGATGAAAACAAAAAGAAAAGGGTTTGTTTGTATCTAACTTCACTCTCGTTAGGAATCTGCATTTTCATCCCTGCACAGACTTAATGAATGATTCTGAAGTTCAAATCATGGAATCACTCTTATTCTAATTATTAATTGAATAACTTCCAAATTCATGAGACGTTTTATATTTCATAACAGACCTTGTCAGATGGACCAAGGTCCAGAATCTCATACTTTTTTGACAGGAGAAATCCTTATTTTTTGAATGCAAAGTGGACAATTGCAAAGGCGTGTGCCTAGTGAATGCTTATCCTGTAGTGAAGGCCTTTACAGAATGTACAGATGATGCACATTAGACGCAGGAGGCTCAAAGGAAGAGGTACACATAGATTATTCAAGGGCTTTTCACGGGCTGCGTCTGTAAGTTTTGATATATGCTGTATATTTGCAGGCTAGAGAACAACTAGTCACATAACATGACCTTAAAGTCAACAGCCTTGAAACAATGATATCATTCACAACCAACATATTTCAAATATTTAATACAAAAATTAGGTAATTAAAATTTAATTAGTAAGAATACAAACCACTTAAGTACCCTTATTCAAAATGAAATATAAAAACTAGTTTGTTTGTGTCCAGGAGCAACACTTCATTTTCTGTCTGGATAGCCTCCAATCTGAAGGCATGAACACTGATTTCTCTAACTTCTGGTAATTATTCCCCCATTCCTACCTTCTCTCTTTTTCCATTTCCCACCTGGTTACCGTCTCACTTTCTCTACTCTTCACCTGCCCATCATCTCCCTCTGATTCACCTTCTCCAACCCTTATAGCCATGATCCACTGTCCTCTCCTATTAGATTCACTTCTTCTACAGCCCTTTACCTTTTCCACTTCTTACCTCCCAGCTTCTTACTTCATCCTTCCTCCCCCAGCTTCTTGTTCTGGTTTCTGCAATCCTCCTTTCCAGTGATGTTGAAGGAACTCAACCCAAAATGTCGACTGCTTACTCTCTTCCATAAATGCTGCCTGACATGTTAAGTTCCTTCAGCATTTTGTCTGTATTCTTAAGATTTCCAGCATCTGCAGAATCTCTTGTGTTTGTGTCCCATTCTTTAGATTAACCATCTATGTCTCACTTTGTTACCACCCTCTTGACCTCAGCAACCCCTCTTCCTTTCCAGCCATTCCATTAAAAAAAATAATTTGAGCTATGATGCACAGTAAAAGAAAATAGGAACTATAAATTTAAAGCAACACACATAAAAGTTGCTGATGAACGCAGCAGGCCAGGCAGCATCTATTGGAAGAGGTACAGTCGACGTTTCGGGCTGAGACCCTTCGTCAGGACTAACTGAAGGAAGAGCTAGTAAGAGATTTGAAAGTGGGAGGGGGAGGGGGAGATCCGAAACGATAGGAGAAGACAGGAGGGGGAGGGAAGGAGCCAAGAGCTGGACAGGTGATTGGCAAAAGGGATATGAGAGGATCATGGGACGGGAGGCCTCTGGAGAAAGAAAGGGGGAGGGCTGATGCCCAGAGAATGAGCAAGGAGTATAGTGAGAGAGACAGAGGGAGAAAAAGGAGAGAGAAAAAGAAATAGTAATAATAAATTTAAAGTAGTGACAAATAATTGCAAAAATTATTCAAATGTACTTAAAGCTACAACTTTTTTTTATTTAATGACAGTAAAAATTATTTTCACGAACAATTTTAGAGCGTACATGTGTAGTTCAACTATTCACTACTTCATTGCTTTTTCTCCTTTCAGTGAGATGGATGGGCTTGGTGCAGTGATATCAGCTTCTCAATATCAGGCTGAATGTCATTCACAAGGAGGCTCAGATCCCCACTTTCAATACTTCGCAGTCTGTTTTGTTGCTTTGAAATAAGTTGGATGACTTCGCTGAAACTGCACTCCAATAAGACAATATAGATTTGTTTCTGCAAACAAAAGTCTTGATATGATTTTTTGAACCATGGCTTCAGTTCAAAGTCATTTTGTAGTGAAATCAGTTCTTCCTCCATCTTCCCTGTTAATTCCTCATCATAAGTGTTCAGGAATGGATTTATTACCCAATCTGGAATCTGGATTGAGAGAAGATCCTGAAATCTCTCTGACATGTCCTTATGCAGCTCACCCAGTTGGCACAGCATATTTGAAGATTATCTGGTATTCTTCCTTTCTCTTCCAACTCAGAGAGGCTTGGAAATTGGAAAAGATTGTGACGGCCAATATTCTACTTAAACAGGGTTAACTTGGACAAAAATGTGGGGATGACTCACTTGATTCTGATAAGATTCGCATAATTTCCTTGCAATTAAAGACTGATTTCATTAAACTTTCCAACAATTTAGAAGAATGAGGGGAGACTTCATAGAAATATTTCGAATGTTGAAAGGCATGGACAGAGTGGATGTGGCAAAGTTGTTTCCCATGATGGGGGAGTCTAGTACGAGAGGGCATAATTTAAGGATTGAAGGGCACCCATTCAGAACAGAAATGCGAAGGAATTTTTTTAGCCAGAGGGTGGTGAATATATGGAATTTGTTGCCATGGGCAGCAGTGGAGGCCAAGTCAGTGGGTGTATTTAAGGCAGAGATTTCTAGGTATCTGAGTAGCCAGGGCATCAAAAGGTTATGGTGAGAAGTGGGACAAAATGGGAGAATGGATCAGCTCATGATAAAATGGTGGAGCAGACTCGATGGGCCGAATGGCTGGCTCCTGCTCCTTTGTCTTATGGACTTATGGTCTAATTCTGACAAATAAATGTCATGGCTATTATTCTTGAGTAGATTACTGAATGAATCATTCAAGTCTTTAAATAATTTTATCTGTAAGGGGTTTCTTCTTTTATGTTACTGGAAAGGCTAACAAAATGGCTTCTTTGTTATGTTATAATCAAAATGGCTTTTCTGTAATAATAACTGCGATGTAAGGAGTTCTCTCTCTCTCTGCTTGTTTGGGTTATATTATTCATATGAAAAGGAACGAACCAATTGGGATAGATGTTATTCTTTCTTGTGTGTCTGTAAGCTATTGTGTTTTACAGGCTTTGGGGCAGAAGGCGTGGTGAGGACAGAGAGAGGAGACGCGATGCTGTAAGCTGGGCTACTGAAGGGATCCTGTGCTGGAGTCCGAGGCCCAGGGTCTTCGACGAGGAGAGGAGACACGGACAGACTCGAGTAGAACATTTGGTCGATCACCGAGGGTGGTCCCATTCAAGGGTCAGTGGAATTCGGAGGACATCGACTGGAGGAAGGGGGACCCAGTTCGCTAAGAGCTCCAACGTTGAGTGCACGAACTGGTTAATAATAATGGCGCCTTTTTCTTTTTATTAAACAATTAAACAGTTCTTATTTTGCTTCTTTACTATCTACATAGTTCCAGTAAAATCTATAAAGTGTAATCATTTAATCGCAATTGGTCTGTTATTTGACGTGATGGGGTACATCGCACAGCATCCACCCAAACTTGATTACCCAGTTTGGCGGGGCCAAAGGCTGCTCCCCCAGACGAAAGCGAGTTGAGCGAGCCTGTGGTTTACCAGGGGCTACATATTATAATTTCAAAAAGAACATAAAAGCATCTCAGGGAGCTTCTTTTTGAGAGCCACCTGACTTGTATGTGCAACAGCAAGTGTTCAAACTGTCCATCATTCTCAATACAAAGTCCTCAAAATCGTTGAGAATTGAGAGCATGGGTTTTGATTTCATTTACTGTTATGATAGCAGTGCTTAGTGATTTGTGCAGTCAATCACTCGGGTTTTTTGTAACAGGCTGTTTTCTGTGAATTACGCAGTGAATAATAAATATGTTAGACACAGCTTTATTTAACATGTAATAACCCCATGGTGGCATCCTGTCATTGATGGTGTCCTAACTGTTGCACAAGCCAGAATGTTGGTGAGTGCATTGCCCTCCTCTTTGAAAAATTGCTCAACAACCTGAAAAATTGACTCCTCCTTCATATCCATTTCTTGTCCTCTTGCAAATTACAACTCTGATACCATAACCAAGAAGCAACGATCCATTGCCTGACAAAGCTGACTCATCCAACTGCAGAGCAAATTCTCTTGTCCTAAGTATTTTACACGAAGTGGCTTCCACATTCTCAGACATTTCACTCATTTGCCTTTGAACTGTGTTGTTGCTGAACAGAATCGCTTTAATTATTTGGTCTAGTGAGTTATGCGAAACTGCACTCAGAATCTCCCTTACTGCTGGCAGAGTCCACTCTTCTCCAGTTGTGTTGGGCTTTCCAGATTTAGCAACGAGCAATAAAGGGGAAAGTTATGCCCCCAACATAGCTCAGGCAAAATCTGACTCCCCACCTGCAGGTACATAGAGTGGGGCAGCAACATCTTGGTTGGGCCGTGGGCTAGCGAAATGCAGTCAAAACTATTCAAAAGGGCAGATTCGGAACTTTACCCCAATGAAATCCATACGCTAATTCACAGGAATTACATTACTGAGGGATTAGAGTCTGGGATTTGTACGAGCTAACACCAAGTTACAGTAGTGAATGGCAGTAATGCCTGGAAATAACACCGTTTCTTCAGTCTATGTTTCTCATGTTATGCTGAATATCAAGTGTCGCATTGCTCAAAGCACGTTAGAGTTGTTGAAGAGCAAAGTCTATGAGTACGATGGGTTTGCAAGAGATGAGGTGATTATGTGATCAGTGGAATCAATTATGAGGCACTGAGGATCAAATGCTCATCATGTAATTCATTTCATAAATCAAACCTATACTCCCTCAGCTGACCTCCCTCCTTGCTACCAACATCCACCCCACAGCCTCTTTTATCTGTATTGCCCCTTAAAAACTCCCATGGTCCGAAGAGAGTTTTTAAGTGGGGGGGGGAGAGTGATTTTGCCCACTTTGGGAACTACTGCTGTACAGTATTTTTACCACGTTGTGAACTCCATAAGGACTGCATATTTCATGTCTGTCATCTGTCCCAAAGAAGCTGTCACCATAGATATCAAACCAGTGACATTACTGTTCCTTGCAACACTCTAAAAGGATTGATTATTATGGCATGGTTACCCGAGTGTCAACAGATAGTAATTTACAATCCAACACTTGGTAATAGCATTTCTCATATAATGACATGTTATGCAATGGCGATTGTGTGGCATGTAGTAGCAACAACTAAAACTCATGGGTTCAAGTATGCAATCGGACAAATATCTTGATAAAAATGGTAGCCAAAGTGTATTCCTGTAGCTTTTCTCTGCATTCATGAATTTTATGCCATTGTCTAATTTAAGTCATTTAATTCCACAGCAGGAATTCTAATTAAATAATTTTCTAAAAAACATGGGCAAAATAGCAAAATTACAGCAGTACAAAACAAATCATTATATTTTGCTTGTTGATAAGAACCCATGGGGTGTTTGAGACCTTTTTGCAGAAAAATGCCTGTGCAAATGGTTTCAGCAAAACCTCTCCACAAAAAATTAAGAACACTAATTCATTAAGAACCGATATCAATTGAATATTCCAATAATGATACTGTGGTGACTGTATAAGTACAATCTTAAACAAGTCAGCACATCATTCTTCACATAATTTTGAAATCGATAATGACAATTAGAAAGCAGCTCTCTTTATTGTGACATTCAAGTCCAATTCAAAATTTTAAAAAAGCTTCAAACAGAAACTCTGCAGAATTCCTTTGAAGGAGTATTGAATTATCAGAGATTTGATGAAGCAGAGCTAGGCTGGAAGATTCCCTTGTCCACACTATAACTTATCAATAACTTATGCGTCCCGGCCAAGACGATATTCGCATTAGCTTTCTATCTTCAACATCTCCTGTCTAGTGGTCACTTCGAGAAATCAGACTAAATCCAAACAGTTTGTTCTTCTCCTCTTCCTAGGAGGAAACCTTCCCATAAAGCACAGCCTCAACATTCAGATCTCTGTGCCTGAGGCTTCCACAGCACAAATCAGAATCCAGAATTTGCCTTAACACGAGGAATTCTGCAGATGCTGGAAATTCAAGCAACACACATCAAAGTTGCTGGTGAACACAGCAGGCCAGACAGCATCTCTAGGAAGAGGTACAGTCGACATTTCGGGCCAAGACCCTTCATCAGGACTTCATCCAACCTCATGGCATGAACATTGGCTTCTCTAACTTCCACTAATTCCCCACCTCCCCCTCGTACCCCATCCATTATTTATTTATATACACTCATTCTTTCTCTCTCTCTCCTTTTTCTCCCTCTGACTATACTCCTTGTCTATCCTCTGGGTTTCCCCCCACCCTTTTTCTTCTCCCTGGACCTCTTGTCCCATGATCCTCTCATATCCCTTTTGCCAATCACCCGTCCAGCTCTTGACTCCATCCCTCCCCCTCCTGTCTTCTCCTATCATTTTGGTTCTCCCCCTCCCCCTCCCACTTTCAAATCTCTTACTAATTCTTCCTTCAGTTAGTCCTGACGAAGGGTCTCAGCCTGAAACGTGAACTGTACCTCTTCCTAGAGATGCTGCCTGGCCTGCTGCGTCCACCAGCAACTTCCATGTGTGTTCCAGAATTTGCCTCTCTTTTGACTGTAAATACTTTATCTTCACTGAATATGGTGAGGCAGTGGTTACAGTTCAAAACTGAATGAATAATCAGTATAATTACCCCAGTTTTGTGTGAGAGCTGGAATCTTGGAACACCCAAACCCTAATGGGCATGGACTGAATTGGTGCTGAGCGGTAATTGGACATGGGATCACAGGCCATATCATATCATATCATAGCAAACCAATGGCGTGTCAAAAAGTCAGCTAACTCTTAGTTGAATGATTTTATAAATTTTATTTTCACTCCTTCATTATCCTCTCCCTCCTCTCGAGTTGTATTGTTCCAGCTCCTTAGATGGATGTATTGTTTCAATGTAGATCCATTTTCTGATAAAGCTTGATGCTTTTTCCTATGATAGGAATAAAATGCAACTTGATTCATGTGTAATCTTGCTACATAGATTTACCTCAGGCAGGTATACAGGCCTTTAACATCAGCAAGGGGTGTGTGTGTGTGTGTGTGTGTGTGTGTGTGTGTGCAAAGAACAGCAGCCAGGAATGCTGAGTGTCATGGGATCTCACAATATGTACCAGCAACTAATGAGCAACTAATCACGCTAGAGAAAACTTGACTGGGTAACTTCAACAAAGCATTGCTGGCAAAAGTGAGAACACAGGTTTCATGCCAGTGCAGAGCCTCCCTCCTGTTATGTCAGCAGGTCAGGATCAGCAGCTGCTAGCAGTTCCCAGCTTCACAGCCTGGTCTCTAACACTGCCTCTCCACAGCTCTAATGAACGCTGGTGAAAGTCAAGGTGCTGTGGGGGAATCAGGTTTGAATGGAGGCCTAGCTGTCAATTAGTACCATGTTGTGCTGTGCAGATGGGAAGTGGAGTCAGCATAGCCTCAATGGGCCGAATGGCCTCCTTGTACCTTGTATGAAGACATTCCTGGCTGCTGTTCTAACTTTTTCCTTCCCATTAGCTGCTTTATATGAACGACTTCCATCCCTGAATGTTCACAACCTGGTTTCCTGTCACCCACCACCACCATTCTACCCAAAATGGGCCTGCATTCTCTTGCTCTCCTGTTGGGAGGCTCAGGCGGTTGTGCTGCTCCCTGAAAACTTTCACAGGTCAGCTGAGCATCCATGCCACAGTGCCTCCAATTTTCTTTTTATCAATCTTTTACACTTCTTTTCCCTTTTTGGCTCATACTGAATTGCAGTCCAGTCAGAGACGATGACTGTAACCCAGATAAAGAAGGTGAAGGTCATTAATAGTTTCACAAGTAAAGAATTGTCCTTACTTGAATAGTTGAGAGGTTAATGTGTTCATTTTATGTAATTAGGAAAATATGCTGCAACAATTTTCTTTAACTACAGTAGTTCTCAATGCTTAAATCACATTAAAAATCAGTTTGTGGTTTAAACTAATACCTATAAATTGGTAAGTTGGTTCATTATTGTAACATGTACCAAAATACAGTGAAAAACTTGTGTTGCTTGCCGCCCATACAAATCACTTCATCTTAACAGTGCATTGAGATTGTACTAGGTAAAAAAACAATAACAGAATGCAGAATGAAGTATTAGAGTGCTGGTGCTAGGCCATGACCAGATAGACTATGAGACCAATAGTGCATCTTATTGTATTTTGTTCTTAGGGACTCCTGACTGTCACCATTCCCTTGTGTTTGGCTGTCCAACATGTAAAGCGTGTACTATGTACTGTACATGAGAAGTTACGGGCTCAGACAAGAGAACATCTGCAGATGCTGGAAACCCAAGTAACACACACAAAATGCTGGAGGAAGTCAGCAGGCCAGGCAGCATCTATGGAAAAGAGCACAGTCAATGTTTCGGACCAAGACCCTTTTTTCAGGACTGGAGAAAAAAAAAAGATGAGATTCCTTGAGTCAATCCACCATTTAGTACTGGATTTGATATTGGTTTAGTGTGGTCACATGTATCAAAATACAGTGATGAGCTTGCCCTGCATATTGTTCATGCAGATCAAATCATTACTTAGTGCATTGAGCTAAGAATAAGTTAAAACAGTAACATTGCAGAATAAAGTGCAAAAGCTGCCAAAAAAGTGCAGTGCAGGTAAATGATAAAGTGCAAAATCATAATGAAGTAGATTGTGAGGCCAAGAGTCCATCTTATCATGCAGGTGGTCTACTCAAAAGTCTGGCAACAGAATATATATATATATATATATATATTACATTGACTTGGTGAACAAAATATTACCATAGTTATAATTATTTTACTGAACTACTGTACATTTTTTTCTCAGCACATAAAGGATTAAGTTGTTGGGTGCACTGATGAGGGAGTGCTGACTTCTCAAGATAAAGCCTTTGTTCAAATCACTTGATCATCTTCAGATGAGCACATTATGTAGTTCTTTGCTAGGCTGCTAGACAGAATGATTCATAGTTCTAGAATGCTTCATCTTAAGAGAGAGCCGTAATTCCCACTGCAACCCAGACCCATGCAAAACTGTACAGAATTAATACTGCCCATGGGTAATTCTTATCTTCAGCTGGAATACTAAAGAGATGAGATATGAGAGAATATAACAGGATTTGATGAGCTATTTGTAAAGGTACTTTGAATCCATTTGCGATAGATGTGTCTGTAAATTTGATACAAGGTCTTCTTTTCCATAATGTTGCACCAGGCAGGCAGAAAGCGGGTTTCATATCTTGTGAGTCATTAATCCTAACCTTCTCAAGGCAGTTGCTCTGTCTTTCTGGTAAACTGGCATTCCACGTTGAGTTGTGCTGTGTAATTGCGATTGTCAGAACCGAGTAAAAGCCTCCAAGATGTACTTAAAGTTTCCATGTGGACATCCTTGGCCTACAACATCTCAGATTGGACATGCAGGATGGCACTGAGCCTCTTTGGGACGAGGGGAAGCTCAGTGCAAGCACACTTTATCACAAAATATACACTCTACCCCATCTGTGGCACAGCACAGCTTATGGGTGCCATATTGGCATCAGCAGCCAGCTCACAATTCACAGAACCACACTACCTGTGATTCCAAGACAAAAACCTCTACTTCCATGTGAAGTCTTTTATAATACATTTAATTTTGTCAGGTATAGAATTTCTGCAGTGTTTCAATAAATGGGATTGATGAATACATTATATCTTTGCAACACTGTTGTCATTGGCAACCCCAACAACATCACAGAGGCTGTCCAGTTGAAGTCCCATAAATGTTGCTATATCTATTCCAGCCTTGTCTACTGCTGAAATCCTAACGATGCTTTGCTCCCACTGGAATCCACTATTGTTAAGCACACACTTGGCCATTCTAAACTCTGCAACTTGTACCCTCACCTGTGCCCAAACTGCACTTGCTTACCTACGTATGTACCACCTCAACTTTAAAATTCCCTTCTCTATCTCCAAGCCCTTCAGTTGCTCCACTTCTCGCTCTCTCTGTTATATCCTCCAAATCCATTGTCTTCCATGATATCTGCAGTCCTCCAAGTCTGGATGTTCCCAGTTTCGATTGACCCACCACCGAATGCTCTGGAATTTCTTCTTGGTCTAATTCTTTCACCCTCTCAGATACTCGATAAGCCTAGCTTTATGACCAAGTTTTGATCATCTACCTTGTAGGTGTTCCATGTCAGATCCTAGTTTCCCTGTGCTCCTGTGAGATACTTTGTTACATTAAAGGAATTATATAAATGTTCATGGGGTGTTCAGGGAAGGGCAGCACCTCCGGTGAACGGGCTTGTCGTGTCCATTCTGGGGCAGCTCACTCTCCTTTGGTCCCCACTGGACACTCAGCTCTCACCCGTGGCTCCAAGTAGCTGTTTGCATGCGACAGCAGCCACGGCCCCATACACCACTTTGACAGGCAGGGCAGCCCACGACCTCATACCCCAGTGAGATAGGAATATGCTTGACCTAGCATGAAACGTCAGCTCCAGCAGATGATCTGCAGCAAAATCCCAAAGACTAGGAAGGTGGTACTGCAGTGCTCCTTTGGAGGCAAAGGGCATGACAAGGCACAGGCGACGTCATGGTTGTCCACTGCAACCAAGGAAGAGCCCAATTTGTGACGCTTGTCCGTAGCACTGAACCCGGACTTCTGAGGTCAAGACAGTGGAACTGCCTGTGCAATGGCATTTCCACTTTAAAAACTCTCCCTCACAGGTTTTCTGTTATCGTCAGATACGATGGACAACCATAAATGTGAGATATGTTTTTGGTTCATCAATAACAAACAGATTTAGGTGGAGAAGCAAAATGAATAATAATTGAAAACTGTTTCTGTAAAAAAAGTCAACTAAGCTGGTTACAATAACTTTGATTTTAATTTTGTTACACAAAGATAGTTTGTTTCATAAGGTGACTTAATGTCACTTTATGTACATACAATTAGTTTATATAAGCTAATCTTATGTGTTTATATTTATGGTGTTTTTACTGTGCTCTTGAAGGTTATTGTGTTTTTCTATGCTGCATCAGATCTGGAGTAACAATCATTTTGTTCTCCTTTATACTTGTGTACTGATGAATGACAATAAACAATTTTGAATTATTTTCAATTTAACTGAATTCCTCTTTACTTCTGTAAAGGTTGTCAGTAACTTGCTCTTCAGTAGCGGAAAAGGTGAGTGAGAGATTTGCATTCATAGTTTTCCTAATGGCATGTATGCAAAGATTCAACATTTCAGGAGCAAGACTAAGCTCTTGGCTCCTTCTTGGTCCAACAAATGAAATGTTCCTCTCTAGTATTCTCTTTTTATTATGTTTATTCTATACCAAGTAAGGGAGCAGGTGAAATAAGTTAGACCATCTGGCCATAGTACATAGGAGCAGAATGAGGCCATTCAACTCATTGAGTCTGCTCTGCCATTCCATCATGGTTGATTTATTATCTCTGTCAACACCATTTTCCTACCTTCTCCTCATAACCTTTGACAGTCTTACTAATCACAAAGCTATCAACCTCCACTTTAAGTATATCCAATGACTTAACCTCCAGAGCTGTATGTGGCAATGAATTCCACAGATTCACCACCCCCTGGCTAAAGAAATTCCTCCTCAGCTCCGTTCTAAATGGGCATCCCTCTATTCTGAAGTGGTGCCCTCTGGTCCTAGACTCCCCCACTACGAACATCCTCTGCAAGACCACTCTATCTAGGCCACTCTAAGATTTTACAGCACACAATTTAAAAGATTCAAAGTCAAAAAGACTGATGTTTTTCCTTGAACAAATTGGTTTCGTGGCTCTCCCTTGTTTCGTGACTGTCTGTCAGGAAGACAAATCTCAGGGTTGTATACTGCATATATTCTCTGATAATAAATATACTTGAATCCTTAATTTTCAATAATGTGTATTTATAGGGTATCTGATCTCGCTATGAGCTTTTGCTGGACATATATTCTTGACTTTATATATCACTTTATTTAACAAAATATCATTAGGATGTAAACTTTTTAAAGAGAATTATTTTATTGCAACATATTAAAGGGCAGAAGGAAGGAATAATAACATTATTTTCATATTAAAAAGTAAGCTTGCACTTCGACTCTTACAATATTGTTACTTCCAACCTACTAGCTTGATATACTGCATCGTCCTTGAAATGTAGACAGATGCCACCTCAGGACAAAAATCAGTAATCATTTGTAATCCAGACAAGGTGTGATCTAATACAGCTCGACAAATGTGAAATCCATTTAAAAGCAGCAACTTACAATATCAGGGCAATTAAGAAAAGAGAAATAATGCAAAGAGAAGAATTGGAGTTAAATAGAGTAATGATGCAAAGCGGGCAGGTGAACCACACAGCAGGAAAGAGTTTGGAGTCACAAGAAAATCTTGTGCTTGAACCTGGAGCAACAACCAAACTGCTGGAGCAACTTAGTGGGTCAAGCAGCATCTGTAGGATTAAAGGAATTTTTGACATTTCAGGTCAAAACCCTGTATTAGGGTAATGTTGAGAGGTGTTTTTTTTTTGGCATGTGCGTGCATGCATGTGCATCTGTGCTTGTGCGTCTACGCGTGCGTGCATGCGTCCGTCTGTGCGTGCACGTGCGATGTTAGCGGGACAATGTCTTTTTCATGCTTTTACAAGGCTTGGAGCGAGAGAGAGACTGCGTGGCACACCACTCCTCACACAGACATTTCGCAGTATTTTTCGCTTTGTTTTACAAAGTCGAGTTGCCATCTCAACACTCAACCTAGCACGGATGGTAAGCGTACTCGGGAGTGGCCTCAACTGGACTCGAACCCGGGAACCTTCGTCCCGGAGTCTGCTGCTGATGTCATCGCACCACCAGCCAGCCCTTGAGAGGTGTTTATAATGTAAGAAAATAGCTAAATGCATTTCAAAGGGGTTCTGATAGATAGCGACAAGGGAGTCATAGTCATAGTCATAGTCATACTTTATTGATCCCAGGGGAAATTGGTTTTTGTTACAGTTGCACCATAAATAATAAATAGTAATAGAACCATAAATAGTTAAATAGTAATATGTAAATTATGCCAGTAAATTATGAAATAAGTCCAGGACCAGCCTATTGGCTCAGGGTGTCTGACCCTCCAAGGGAGGAGTTGTAAAGTTTGATGGCCACAGGCAGGAATGACTTCCTATGACGCTCTGTGCTGCATCTTGGTGGAATGAGTCACTGGCTGAATGTACTCCTGTGTCCACCCAGTACATTATGTAGTGGATGGGAAACATTGACCGAGATAGCATGCAACTTAGACAGCATCTTCTTTTCAGACACCACCGTCAGAGAGTCCAGTTCCATCCCCACAACATCACTGGCCTTACGGATGAGTTTGTTGATTCTGTTGGTGTCTGCTACCCTCAGCCTGCTGCCCCAGCACACAACAGCAAACATGATAGCATTGGCCACCACAGACTCGTAGAACATCCTCAGCATTGTCTGGCAGATGTTAAAGGACCTCAGTCTCCTCAGGAAATAGAGATGGCTCTGACCCTTCTTGTAGACAGCCTCAGTGTTCTTTGACCAGTCCAGTTTATTGTCCATACGTATCCCCAGGTATTTGTAATCCTCCATCATGTCCACACTGACCCCCTGGATGGAAACAGGGGTCACCGGTACCTTAGCTCTCCTCAGGTCTACCACCAGCTTCTTAGTCTTTTTCACATTAAGCTGCAGATAATTCTGCTCACACCATGTGACAAAGTTTCCTACCGTAGCCCTGTACTCAGAGGCAGAAAGAAGAGGTATCATTAACAGTAAGAAAGACAGAAAAACAACTGTATGAATGAAGCTGATTTGGAAAAGAGATCAGAGATTGTTAGGATTATTTGGCCAGAAAGAAAGCAGCCTGACAGAGGATCAGTGGATTTTAAACGCAAAAAAAATTAAAAACAAACTAATGTTATTAACCAATAAAAATAATAAATGTTACCAAATGCCCTCAGCACTGGAAATACATAAAATAAATTTAACCAACATAAAAACAATTGCCAGTCATGTTTCACCTATGACTGTTATTGTGATTGAATACTACAAGCCAAAGTCATTATATTTTAATTTTTATATGTTTGCAATATCATTATTTATGTGTTTCTCAGATATAGAATTAGGTCATTTGGCTCTAAGGGTTAGTGCCAGCTCTCAAAGCAATCCCATCTGTCCTACTCCCTACTTATTTCGCTAAACTTTTTCCTCGCTCACAAGACCATCAACTCGCCTCTGGTTCTCCAGCCAACCATTTATACCAGTGATAATTCATAGCAGCTAATTTAGCATTCCAGCACTCCTTGGGATGCAAGAGGAAACTGGATCACCCACAGGAAAGCCACACAATTAAGGGGAGAATGGGCAAACAGAGCAGTCAGAAGTCAGAAACGAACTTTGGTCACTGAAGGCATTGCAGCAACACCCATAGGATCACTGTATTGCTCAAGTAAGACTGGAACCAGCAAGATTGAGACGATTACATTGGATTGCAGTTAAATTACTGTTACCTGGATCAACAATATTTTATGCAATTTCTTAGTCACAGAGGAGAACTATTTTGCTGGGGTCTACATTACCAGGCACTGAAGTGGTTTCGACATGATTCACAATAGAATTTAGTGCTGGGCAGATGGTGCTCCATGTTAGCAGCAAATGGCCACAAGTTTCTGCTTCCTCAAAAAGATTGCATTAAAGGTTGTAAAACAACTAAGCAATCAATGGTATTTATAAAACAAGACTGAGCTGGGCATTTCCAATTAATTGTGTAAGTACCTCTGGGCCAGATTCTCCATGGACTGACTGCCTATTTACTGTTCCGTGCTGGTGTGCGTCCACATCCCAAACACTTCTACATGCCACTACAAATGGGCAGTTTAACAGAAGCATAAACAAATATAGGATCCTATAGAGCTTTTGCTTATGTTTATGTTATACATTACAATCTATAGTATCATTTCAAGAAAACATGAACTACCTATCCTAGCTCTTCTCAGAGTTTACTAGAAATTGAAATATGGGAATACTGTTTTGTTTGTTTTTACATGCCAGTAAAGCTACTCACTGAAAGAAATTTATTTCTTCCACCAATTCTATCCCAGGGCTCAATTACACTCTACCTGATCTCAGGCACAGAAATCATCAGATGTTAGAACACTAGCAATACTACTACAGCACTATAAAAGTGTGCATTTGTTTGTAATTGTTATAGATGGACGAATTCATCCAGTTAACGCTGCCATGCTCTTTGAATTGACTGTGCATGAACAATACCAGTGCAGACAATGGACTACGTCACTCTATGAATTCAACAACTGCATCTTCATCATTCATTGTAACATTCAGGATGATTGTTAATACCTTCAAATTCTTCATAACTTCTTGAAGTAGGGAAATTGTTTCATTTCCACTCCCAGCATTTCTGGCATCTCCAAGCCTGAATGCTTGAAACCGCAGTGAGCAAAACAGTTCTGAATTCTCTTACTGTTTATTTCTTACCAACTATCAGTGATGGAACTGCTTTTTGAAGACAAATACATGCATCTGACACTATTTTAAAACTGTTCTCTCTTAGCACAGTGTAGTGTCTAACAGCTACACAAGTGTACATGACTGACGCTAGCTAGAAACTATGGAACAGACTCCTGTCCCAATTAAGTGGCAAGGTGTGCCAAATAAACAAAGACAACCTGTCTATTTTCTCGATTAGCTTTTGTTCTTTAAGAGTTGTCCCAAATAAGCAGCTTCCCCGATTAACTAATGATCCATTTAAATGGAATTTAATGTGTATATAATATATAAATATACATACATGCACACATTTATATGTATGTATATATATTCTATATATTTATATCAAATTTTTCTTATTATAATTTATAATATATTTTATGTATTGCATTGCTGTCCTCTAAACAACAAATTTCACGACAGATGCCAGTGATAATAAACCTGATTCTGGTTCTGAAGTTGACATTTTCAATAAACAAAATAGTTTCTTTGAGATAGTTAATGCAAACACAATCCCGAAGAGGCCCTCACAAAAGGAGAGTCAAAGAGCTGAAAGAAGAGGATGTAGAGAGAGAGGAAGAGGTGGGTGAGCAGCAGGTGTGGGTGAGCATTGAGATAGAAAAGGACAGAGGGACAAAAACAAACAGAAAAAGAATGAGAGGAGCCTGATGGCAGTCAGAACATAAAGCTGACAGGGTCAAAGAAAGGCACACAGGCTCAAAAAGAGCACTTCTTCAGGAGACTATTATCGTTGAATGTGAACCTGACAAATATTGTCAATGTTACTGCAATGCCTTGAAAAATAAACAAATTGTCCCCTACTTAACTACTAAGTTATTAGTGTAATATGCACATTAAATAACACTGAGGTAATCTTCCTCTGACTCAGTGTAATTAATTGTACCAAAGGTTGTTATTAAACTGTTTGATGTCGTTGTTCATCTGGCTACAGTGCAGACAATTGTCATCAGGAACACTGTGCACTGCTGTAAATTTCTCAATTTGATGACTAAATAGATACTGTCAGATCCTATCAAACTAAATAACCTTCCTGTCATTTGTTAGCACTCAGTGACAGCAGATTTATGTACAGTAACTGAACTGAATTATTTAGTCTTTAGTAAAAATACAGAGTTGTCAAGTTTTAATTCAAACACTTATGAAGTTGGAACCGGCACATGCAAATTTATTTGTCATCTGTAATAAATTTTATGTGCTGGTTTAGAAAATCAGAAATCAGGTTTATTATCACTGACATACGTTGTGGCTTTGTGCCAGTGGCATAGTGTAAGGCATAAAATAATCACCATAAGTTACAAATAAATAAATAGTGTTAAAGCGTAAGTGTGAGGTAGCATTCCTGGATTGATGTACCATTCAAAAATCTGATGGCGGAGGGAAATGAAGCTGTGTTGAAAAGGTTGACTGTGGGTATTCAGGCTCCTGTACCTCCTCCCCGATGGCTGTATTGAGAACAGGGCATTTCATTTCCTGGATGGCGAGGGTCTAATGATGGATGCCACCTTGTTGCGGCACTACCTTTTGAAGATGATCTGATGGTTGTGCCCATGATGGAGGTGGTTGAACCTACAACCCTCTGCAGCATTTTTGAACCCTGCGTATTGGAGCCTCCGTTCAGTTGGTGATGCAGCCAGTCAGAATGCTCTCCATGGTATGCCCTGTAGCAATTTGCTAGAGTTTTTGGTGATATAAAAGTCTCCTAAAATTCCTAATGCTGCATAGCTGTTGGCATGCCTTCTCAATGAGGACTGGTGCGTGATCTCCTTACTCCCCTTTCGTAATGTCCACAATTAATTCTTTGGCCTTGCTTTAGATGAGTGTAAATTTGTTGCTGTGACACCACGTACGGGCATGTGGCCAAGTGGCTAAGGCATTCGACTAGCGACCTGAGTTCGAGCCACAGCCAAGGCTGCGTGTTGTGTCCTTGAGCAAGGCACTTAACCACACAGTACTCTGTGACGACACTGGTGCCAAGCTGTATCGGCCCTAGTGCCCTTCCTTTGGACAACATTGGTGTCGTGGAGAGGGGAGACTTGCAGCATGGGCAACTGCTGGTCTTTCATACAACCTTGCCCAGGCCTGTGCCCTAGAGAGTGAAGACTCTCGCAAGACTAATGGATGCCTTAATACTTAATAGTACTCAACTCTCCAATCTATCTTGCTTCTGAATGTCTCCTCATTGTGTATTCAGATTCCGCCAGCACAGTGGTATCAGCAAATGGTATAGCTGGCGTTCGAGCTGTGCCTAGCCACACAGACACGAGTATAGTGAGAGTAGAATACTGGGCTAAGCGGCGTCCTTAAAATGTTGCTGTGTTGATTGTCAGAGAGGAGGAGATGATATTACTGATTGGCACTGACTGTCGTCCCGACCGGGAAGTTAAGGAACCAGTTACAGAGGCCCAGCTTTTGAAGCTTGTTGATTAGCTGGGAGATGATGTTGAATGCTGAGTTGTAATCGATAAATTGATATGTTTTGTTGTCATCTAGGTGGTCCAAAGCAGAGTGAACAGCCAATGAGATTGTATCAGCTGTAGACCTGTGAGGCAAAATGCAGCAGGTCCAGGTCTGTGCTCAGGCATCTCTCAAAGCATTCATCTCAGTAGACGAGAGAGCTACTGGATTATAGTTATTGAGAGAGATCACCCTACTCTTCTTGGTATGACTGATGCCTTTTTGAAGCAGGTGGGAAACTCCAATTGAAACAGTGAGAGGGTGAAGACATTCCTACGCACTCCAGCCAGTTGGTCCGCACAGGTTTTTGGTGCACTGCCAAGTACAGCATCAGGGCCCAATGTCTTTTGAGTGTTCACTGTCATGAAGGGCGTTCTGCCGTTGGCCTCTAAGACTGAGATCACAGGATAACCAGATGCTGTGGGGATTCACACAGATGTAGTTTGCTTTTCCCTTTCAAAGCAAACATAAAAGACGTTGAATACATCAGGGAGCAAGGCATCACTGCCATTTATAGGAAGTAAGGGCGTATGAACACTGGCACAGCTGTAATACATCTAATTGTGTCTCTAACTATATGGAATTGCCTTTTTGCTCTTCCAATGACCTTTCATAAGTCATACCTGACTTCCTGTAGGTTTCGGGATTGCCGGTTTTGAATGCCATAGATCTAGCCCTTAAAGACTGTGAAGCTCCTGGTTCTTTCACGGCTTCTGGTTTGGTTCTGTTGGTATGTTCTTGAAGGCACAGACTAGTCAAGTAGGTCTTGATGAAGTCAGTGACAACTGTGGCATATTAATTTCACTGAATGTGGTCTGGCCCACCAATTCAATGCAAACCTGTAAATGCTCCTCTTCCTTCCTTGATCATATAGATAGATAGATAATCTTTATTAATCCTGAGGGAAATTTGGTTTCGTTACAGCCGCACCAACCAAGAATAGAGCGTAAATAGAGCAATACAAAACCCCCCAACAATCAAACAACAAAATGCAAACTATGCCAGATGGAAGATAAGTCCAGGACCAGTCTATTGGCTCAGGGTGTCTGACCCTCCACAGGAGGAGCTGCATGTTCGATGGCCACAGGCAGGAACAACCTCCCATGACACCAAGTGTTGTATCACGGTGGAATGTGGCCGAAGTCCAACAGTAAAAAGTTCAATATGCAGTATGCAAACACGTTCCTCGATCGTAATATGCCCCGGATTGCACCATTCGTTGTTAACCAGATCAGTAAGCACCCAACTCCTTTACGCTTACCGCTCTCAGTGCACTTCCGGTCAGCCAGAACAGTATTACCCACCGAACTCCTCTTCTCCATAAGTCTCTGTTGTCTCGACCCAGTCCTCTTTCCTCAGCTTTGTAATCCCCCTCTGCATCTGCTGTGTGTTTTCCTCCGGATTTCAGCAGGGGTGTCCACCGCTCTGTTCGCTAAACTGGCCGGTATTTGCTGGTCCATGGAATACACAATGCGACCTTGCTTCTGTCCCGCATGTCGGGATGTAACCATTTCCAGCATATCTTCACAGTCCTCACTGTTGTGGTCTTCAGTCTCTGTCCACTCTTCCTCCTTCTGTTGGTATCCCACAGAAATTTGTTTCTAGATAATTTCACAACAATAATCCATTCTCCAACAGCTGTTTGCCTGAATTCTGCCCTGTTGTTCCTCTGGAACAAAAGGGTTCACATTAAAGGCATCTAATTGGCTTGATTTGTATCTGCTGGACAAAACATCTTCATCAATGTCAGGCTTGCGAATTCACTGAGCCCTCATTCAATATCAGTTGCAATTCTGTATCACCCCACCAGACAAATACTTGCAGAAGGACGGTGGGAGAAGGGTTGATTAAAACATTGGCACACAATCACACACATTTTCTCAGTGAGGGGCAATCAGTGTAAAAGATGAAGATCATACCTTCAACCTTAGCTGAAGAACCTCTTTAGTCAATGATTTGCTGTGCAAAGATTAAACAAAGTACAGGCCAGGTTCAAACCCAAGACCTTCCACAACAACACAAGGAAATAGGAGCAGGAGTAGGCCTACAGGTCCCTCAAGCCTGTTCCACCACTCAATGTGATCCTGGACAATCTGACCTGGCCTCAACTGCTCTTCTGTGATGGTTCTCCACAACACTCAATTCTTTGATCTTTCAGATATAAATCTATCTCTGCCTGAAATATATCTAATGATCTGGTCTTCACCATCCTCAAGTGAAGAGAATTCCAGAGATTCACTACACTCTCTTCTTTTAGGTTGAATTTATTTACTTAGAGGATATGAATGTTGCTGGGAAAGGCAGTAATTATTTCCTATTTTCAGTTGCCCCTGAACTGAGGAGCTGATTAAGAGCTGCATGGTGAGGCAAGAATCATTTATAAACCAGACAGAACTAAAATGTCAGATTTCCTCTCCTGAAGGACATTAGTGAATCAGAGCACTTACAACAATTCAACGGTTTCATGGTCAACATAACTGGCACTAGCTATTTTTTTTCAAATTCCATGTTTAAGTACTTATTTCTTAGCTGCTTTAGTGGGGTTCAGATTCATATTCTGGACCAATGATTAAGAACTCTAGTTTTTAACATAAGGAATATGTTAACGAGGAATGACTTAATAGTGGTCTATAATTACGTAGTGCTAGACTTGATATTAAGGCATATAGCATAGAAGCAGATCCTCAAGCACTTAACATTCAGAGATAGCACTATTTTTATTCCATTTCTGCTACAAGGAGAGCCCGCTCGTCTTATCAAAGTGAAAGCAATCTAATAACCCTAACAGTAATCATTCATACTTTTGCGTAGCTCCAAGGAAACAATGCAATATGTCTTTTACCAGAAGCTGCAATACTGTTTACAGACTCATGATTTGTAAATTATGGCCCATGACCCTGCAGAGAAAGATAAGTCATGACAACCTGCAATCTGCTAATCACAGTGGAGTGTATGGAGGTGGTAGTGATTACATTGAAATAGGTTGCAGACATTAAACGGTTTAAGATTATAATAAATTTATAATCACCCAGTGTAGGCTGGAGTGCTGTCACAAAGCAGCAACATATTTAGAAGTTGAGGAGGCTCCACAAACTGCTTAGGAAATGTAACCATTAGGTCTTAGCCCCCAAAATGGCAGGGGTGGTGAGAAGCTTGAAACAAATCTGGTTGTGTGCCTTTAAATAATGTTGTGAAAAGTACTAACGCCTTTACAAAAATCAGTCAGCCAGCTTCCTCCCTTATACATTACTAATAGTGTGCGGGGTGCCACACCTACTGCCAAAGCAGTCTTCACGGCCACTGACTGCTACAGGGGTGGTGACATCTAGTCACCAACATATCGAACAGATTGTGTTTTCTTTGCACAATCCAAGTATTGTCCAAAGTGAAAAGATTTTCTTAACAGGTACAGCAGTGAAATAGGACATTCAGCCCAACTGTTCCATGTCAACATTTATGCACTATAAAGCTCAACGTAAGTTTAGTATCAAAGTACATATATGTCACCATATATAACCCTGAGAGTCATTTGCTTCTTATATGAACTTTCTTCACTTTTTTTCATCTTCAAACAATCAGGACCCTTGTGTATGTAGATATATATGTACATTTATATATATATTGCTCTCATGAAATTATCACATCTCCATGTAATCGTATCTTTACTATTTGCCTCACTCACTCACTCCTTTGAAATTAATTATTACTTTCTAATCCCTCCCTGGATAAAGTTTTCCATTTGGATTTATTATATTCTCTTGTATTGTGGCCTTCGGTTTTGTTGACCTCAGGAAGTGGAAGCATTTACTTCTATTCAGGTGCTGGTAGTAGAACTGCTTCCTTACAGATCCAGCAACTTGGGTTCAAGCCTGCCGACCAGTAAAGTGACAGGGAGTTTGTACAGTCTCCCTGTAACCGCTTGTGTTTCCTTCGGGTGCCTTGGTTTCCTCTCGCATCTCAGAGAGTTGGCCATTGTAAATTGTCCCTGGTGTGTAGATAGAATCTGAAGGCAGTTGATAGGATTGTGGGGATTAGTAGGATTTCTGTAAGTTGGTGCCTGATAGTCAATGTAGACAGTAGACTCAATGGTCTGTTTCTGTGATATATGTCTTTATGACTCTAACACTACGTAATTTTAAACCACTAATAAATCATTCCTCAACATTAGCAGTTTTAGTGGGCGACAAACATGCAATCTTTTGGGGCAGTTATAACCTCTCAATCATCATTTCAGATTTTCATTTTAGTTTTTCCTTTTCCTCTATGAGTTCAATTTTATCTTGAATAAGAACAACGCACATTTCCCAGAGCACCCTAAGCAATGGCCATTTATAGTTCAAGCTAGCCTCTCTGCGAGCCTTTGTCTTTTTTATGAGACTTTTCTCTGCCCATGAAGTGTTATGCTGAGGTATTTACAGTTAGCAAACATCATCATCATCAGGTGCCGTGCCCAGTTTGAGCTTTGACTGCCATGGCCCACACACTCCTGTTTTGGGTCAAGTGGATCAATTCATTGGTATTCATTTCCAGTTCTCTGGCTGCTGTCTCCATCATCATTTGTCTTTGTCTTCCTCTTGCTTTCTTCCCTTCAATCTTTCGTATAATTACCATGCATTCTAACTCCTCCTTCCTAATCACACGTCCAATGAAGTTACGTTGCCTTTTCATGATCTCATACATCATTTCTCTTTTTGTGTTTGCTCTGTTCATGACATCCTCATTAGATATTCGTTTCGTCCATGATATTCTTTGCATCCTCCTCAAACCACATCTCTGCTGCTTCAATTCGTTTCCTCATGTTACTAGATATTGTCCAACATTCTGAGCCATTTAACATAACTGAATAAACGTAACATTTCAGTACTCTGAGGCGGGTTGTCTTGTCTAGTTTAGTATTGGTCAGTATACTCTTCATTCTCAGAAAGGTGTCTTTTGCCATCCATATTCTTCTTTTGATGTCCATGTCGCACCTGCCATCTGATATCACCCAGCTTCCTAAGTAGCAAAAGTTCTGTACTTGTTTTATGTCTTCCCTGTTTATTCTCAGCCTGCAGATAGGATTCTCCTTCTTTTTGGATATCACCATACATTCTGTCTTTTTGCAATTGATAGATAGACCCATTTTTGCACTGTTAGCAAACAGATAGCAAAAAAAAAATGCACTGGAACCTGAAATAATATTTGAAAACACTGGAAATACTGAGCAAGTCACTGTATATTATGAGACCATGGTAACTTATTGCAAAACAATGTCACTTTATCATGATAAATGGTAGTTAATATAATAACTGATTACATTTCAGGTAAAGTATAGATCAAGTCCAACCAACAAGGACAGTCGAATAAATTATCCTGTCTCTCTCTCCCATGTTCAGCAGTTATAACAGGAAAGAGATTTGACCCTAGAAATATTTATGTATTTATCTAAGTCCCATCTATTATTACAGTTATTCAAAAATTGTCACTGGTCATTATAAAATCACTACAGGAAACATTTTTAAAATCGCTACAGGAATCATTTTTAAAATCGAATGTTGAAAAAGATCAGAAAAAATATACAGCACTTCTTAAAACACAGCATAATAGCAACCAATATATTATCCCTGACAAACCGGAGATAAGATTTTTCATCTCCAGAGAGATCATCTGTTGAGCCAGAAAATTTTTTATCCAGGTCAGATTTGTTTGATGTAGCTTGTCCTTGTGCATGTTTTAAAACCTCATTTCCAGCAGAGGTAGCACCCCAGAAAGGGTCAGTAAGGTGAATGAACTTCTAAACAGGAACATACAAGTTGCTTTCCTCTTACTCTGTACTCAAAATGTCGCTTTTCCAAAATAGCTTACAACCTTCCTTCATATTGCCACATAGAGATGAAATAGTGCTGTTCTTTCAGATCCCAATATTTCTGAACTGCATCGGGTGGGAGATTAATAGATTTCATTACATCTCAATTATTATTCCATCACTTTTCATTAAATGGTTCTGCTTTCTGCAGCAAATAAAATTTGTACACATAAATGAAAGGTTAACAAACTTCCTCCTCCAATATTCATTTTTTTCTATTAGAATAGAAATGTTTAGAACATCTTTCAGATTTAATTATCTATACACATGAATTACAAATGATTTGATGTTTAATAGTGATAATATTATCAGTCTGGGAATTTCCACACACAGAAACGTCATCATTCAACCCTAAGCTGTTTGTAGTATAACCTTGTCAGCTTCCTGCAGCCCACTGATTGGTTAGACAACTGACTGAACTCCAACTAGTTTGTGTATGTAAGACAGTGAGTCCAGCTGAAACAGTCAGTCTGTGCATCGAAGACTTTGAGACCAGAAGAAGAAAGTTTCTAAAGGAGACTTAATAGCTCCAAGTAAATAAAAATGTGCCGAGGATTGTCATCACTATCAAGCTGCTGCTTAGAAAGGTATGTTACTTAATAATTTTCATTATGTGTATCTTTATACAAGGAAGGCTGCTGAGGAAACTACATGTTTTATCTTCAGAAAGAATATTGCATTTAGTAGCCAACTGTTGGATGAAAGTATTTCAGATTCTTATATTTTGCTAAATTACTTATTTGAGCAATACAAGGGAGTTGAGCTTTTTTTTCACAAGCCTAAATCATAAGGTTTTGAACTTGATCACAAAACCTATACCAGTTAAAACTAACTTCCACTCTGATGTCAAAATTGTGAATGAACAGTGTTTTGATCATTATTTTCCAATATTAGAGCCTTGAAATTATTGAAATTTCAATTTAACTTTCATCAGTTGAAGGTTCGAAATCTATTAAATGCTGAAGGTTAGACCAAACAATTTTGTAGTGGGTCACAAACCAATATCTGCGGTTCAGATTATATTTCCAGATTAGGATAGTTGAACCACTAAAAGAAGTCTCATCACAGAGTAAGCACAACATTATCTGGGCAGGATCTCCACCTAAATTTTGCTTTACTCAGATTATCAAATGATACGTGCAAATGCTTGTAATCTGAAACAGAAAAAATGTTGTAAGCAGCCAAGAGATTTGTCATTGACGTAAAAGGTAGTATCAGATCCCAAAACATCATCCTTGCTGTTGTTTTAGATATAAGTTTTTTTTTGGCATCCTGCATCAGTTTTTAATTTACATGTATTACCTAAATGACACAAATACCCCTCAGATTTGAATTGGATTAGCTCTTCTCAAGTGCTAACAGAGCATTTTCCATTGTAATCTGTTGCAATTTCAGCTCAGACCTGGATTTGCTGCAGTTAATCTATAGAACAAGTCAGGTCTCCATTGTTTCAAGATATTGATGTACACAGAGCTATGAATAACAGTACTGTACCTGATAAAACACAGTTTAAATTAGTCATGATACAAAAGAAAGAAAAACTAAAAAGACTAGCTAAAGGAACATTAACGAATTCCAAAATAATCACTGGAAGAATTGATAATGATCAGAGTAGATCAAAAGTGTTTTTTTGTGACTAAACTTGTTTTTTTTTATTCCCAGGGCAAAAGGTATTAAGGCTCGGCTGGGTATCTTTTTACAGAAGTCGAATAAACATTACGTTTCTGTGCAAGCCAACAAGATAGATAAAGTAAAATACAGGTACATGTGGACCTCATAGCAAAACAACTGACCGTATAAAAAAGCTTTTCCTTGTATGTTTTAAAATATACTAAGGAAAATTGCTGTCTTTTTTTCCCCCAACTAGAACTTCCTCAGAGGAAGCGAAGAATTGGAGAGAATCTCTGGACAAGATGCTTTCTCATAAAAGTAAGTGGGCATCCTGCCATAATTAGAACTCAGTAATTTTGATTTTCATAAAGTCATTGAGTTAGTCATATCCAGAAAGACTGTCTGGATGGTTTATAATGGATTAATTAAGGTGTTAACTGTGATCAGAGAGGAATTCTGTAAGTTAAAATATATATGGCAATACATGACATGGTTAAGGGCAGAATGATAGAGTAGTGGTCAGCACAATGCTTTTCCACTATGACACGGGCTCAATTCCCACTGCTGCCTTTAAGGAGTTTCTACGTTTTCCTTGTGACCGCGTGGGTTTCCACTTGGTGCTCCGTTTCCTCCCACAGTCCAAAGACATACCAGTTGGTAGCTTAATTGGTCATTGTAAATTTTCCTGTGACTACGCTAGCACTAAATCAGGGGAATGCTGGGTGGCATGGCTTGAAGGGCCAGAAGGACCTACTCCACTGTGTATCTCAATAAGTAAATAGATAAATAAAAAGAAATAAAATAAATAAATGTTCAGGTTTTGTTCTTGCAATAATTTGCTTATTTAAAAATGGTAGCTCAAACCACTGCAGAAATCAGAAGTGTGTGTGTATGGTGGAGGAGGGGGGAGCTGCCAGTAGTATTCTTCCCTGAACCCACAGGCAAGTTCCAGCGGAAGGGAATAATCACAAAACATTGTACCCAATGCACTTACATTGGGTACCACATACAGTACTCTAACACTCCTCTAGTGAGCTTATTCCATCTCTTGTTGGAAGCTGCTGTTGGCATCCTGTTGCCTCCAGGAAAGGAAAAGCCTCCTGATAACTCCAAGGAGTGTGTCTTTTCTGTCTTTTGGCCAGGTTAAAATAATGTGCTATAAAGACGGCTAAGAGACTGGGAAATGAACAAGTTCTGTCAACGTGAACCTAATAAACTCAGTATAATGATACTATGGACAACTGCTTGCTCGGCCTTGGACTTCCACTGATTGTGTCTCTGTCATTTTTTGTACTAAGCTCTTTTGCACAGTCCTACCCCATTGTACAATCTTATGTAAAAGTTATATTCTGTTTCCTTCTCTATACACATGTGCCCGTGACTCTGTTTTCAGGAAAATTTTACAATATACTGTCACTCATTGCCTTGTGCACATGACAATAAACTCAACTTGACTACAGCTGTGGCCAAACAGGAGCACAGGGGTTCACATTCAGTTGGCATACCCAACCAAGGGATTGTGTGAAAAGCTACCACCCAGGATCCAAGTAACTTGGAGGCAAACCTTTCCTATGTTGATCCATGGTTGAGCCAAGTCCAAAGCATATGCTTCTCATTTCATGCTTCCTGGCAAATTGCCTGATGCAGTTTTGGGATCCTGAATTTCCCCAGCCAGGGAAGAACGATAAATGAAAGGGTGCATAGCAATAATAACTCACTTTTGTAAATTCTGCTGGCCATCAATCCATCCACAGGAAGCTTTCTGCCGATCAGTATCGCACATTAAAAGATCTTTACTTATTTAGAAGAAAATCTTAATACATGATTTACCCTGAAATGTAAAAATAATTTATAAGATTGAAAATATGGAATGAATTGTTCCATCTTTAAATTAAATTAAATCATGAGAGCTTTGCGTCCATTAGAATTACACTTCTCCCCTCTTCTTTTTGTAGATGGTTTGGCTACCTTCAGAGCTTTCCTTTGCTTAGAATACAGTGAGGAAAACATTGAGTTCTGGCTGGCCTGCGAGGACTACAAGAAAATCAGGTCACCTGCAAAAAGGGCCTCCACAGCAAAGAAAATTTATTTGGAATTCATAGAAACAGATGCTCCTAAAGAGGTGAGTCCTTGCATTTGCCATCACAAACAATATGTAGCGTATCATTTTAATGCAGTGAGCAACCTTAAAATTAACAAAGAACAATCATTGAACTTCTGTTTTCTTTTTCCCTACTGAATAGATTAATATTGATTATGAAACTAAAGACTTCACTAAGAATCACCTCCTGAAGCCCACTAGTTCCAGCTTTGATGAGGCACAGAGTAAAATCTACAACTTGATGGAGAAGGATTCCTATCCCAGATTCCTGAAATCAGAAGTGTATTTAAACCTGATCAAACAAACTGAAAGAATGGCAAGTCATTCAGACTCCAACAAGCAGTCTGAGACATGAATCTTGAAGGAAAACCTTTTGGGGATATCTGATGAGAGCACTAACGCAAGCTGAGCATATGAATGGAAAGTATAAATGGAAACATTGTTGGAAAAGGCTTATTAGTGAGCTATGAGTTTGCACGGTTTAGATAAAGAATGGGACACATATTGAAGAATGTGCCGAAGGCATTGAAGAAGTAGCATATACTGAGTTGGGACTGTTAGACTTTTACACAAATATTTTATTGCTATTGTATAAATTATTTATTGTATGTCTATAAATTATTCTGTAATATTGGTTATACCACATAGGAAAAGGTTTGAGAAGTCTGCATGAGGACAAATTTATGCTGACTTTTGTTAGGGAAACAAGTGGCTAGCTTCTACGAAAGTGTTTAAGGAAATTATTTGAAGTAATAGAGCAGTATCCTGCTGCTTTTGGATTGTTTTACGCAATTAATCTACTACCTGCATGCCCACAAGTTTAATCTCCTGAAAAGCTCCAAGGGAAATTAAACTTTTGTATGCAACAAATATTAAATGAACATTAAAGATCTCACATTAATTCTTAGTTATACTAGTCGATATCCTGGGTTCGCAAAAGGATTAGCCAAACCTTCTGACGGTCTTCACCTGTGAGAGAAGTCTTTATAGACCTATATTTAAATAATTCCTAATATTGAAACATGATATCAGATGCTGAAAATTCCCAGTGACACCTTGAAGCCTATTCATTGAGTTCTGTAGCAGCTCAAGTTCCACACCGAGCAGGACAAGCTACTTGCATCACATTGAGCTGGAAAAGTTATCTTGCTGTCACATCATTATCTGTTGTTTTTTTCATTTAACTATTTATGTATGAGTCTTTGATTTTCTCCAGGTGTAAATACTAAGAGAAAACAAAATAAAGAATATTAAACAATAAAGCAATGTTATATATTTTAAGGCAGGCATAAAGGAGGAAAGTAGTAACAGCGGTGATACAAGTGAAACATACACATACACAGTATTAAGTACTGAAAACAAAATGGCACTGCTTGGGGTATTTCTATTTAGTACTTATAGTCCTGTGAGGGAAAGACAGCGTTCAAACTCCACTACAGAATTTTAGCCATGTAATCTGGACAGTGTTGCACTGTCAAAGATTTAATGTATATGTGTAGGTTTACCTTAAAAAAACAAGTAAACCATGTGGTATATGATGCACCAGCATTATTTTAGCTGAGGTTTGACAACTTATTTGAAGAGTAATGTGTAAGTGTCTTAAACCTTGCAATCCGGGTAACATCCTAGTAAACAACTTCTACACCCTCTCCAAAATATCTACATTCTTCCTGTAATGCTGTGACCAGAACTGAACACTGTATTTCAAATTTGGCCTAACTAAGGTTTTACACAACATGACTTTCATACAAACAAATTTTCAACAAAAAACTCAAAATTAAATTTAAAATCAATTTATAACTACTGATCTACATAGCCAAAAGCAACTACTGAAAAATTAGAAGGGAGCCTCTTGTGAAAAGACATCTTCAATTTGGGCCTGCACAGAGCTTCAGCAACTGCTGTCTCCCTCATGTTTATTTGATCCAATCTATTTGTACTTCCTGATACCAAGCCTACTCATTCACGTATATCCATTACCTGTATGCTCATTTGTATACAATCTCATAGTGGCTCGGATGCCCAGACATTAATGAGGTAAAGCACTCATTTCTTTCACTGCCTTCTAGTGGCATATGGGTCCCTTACTATAGTAAAATATACTGCTTGATTCTGAACTTGTATTATTGTTGGAGGTGCAGCAGTGGAAAGAAGGATAGATCAAGAAGAATAGGAGCAGATTCTTGGGAGATGATTAATCATTTCCACTACGTCTTTTAAAGTCCAACCTATTCACAACAGGGTGTTGTTGTACACCCTTTCTTCCTGTCACTGAGAAGTACTGTTCTCTTCGATTCTTTCCCCTCCCTTAAATGAGTGGCAGACACAATGCCCCCCCTACCCCATGAATAACTCACTCCTACCAATGATCGGAATTTTCAACAGCTTCTCCACCTTCATACTATACACTAGATAGTACCAGATCAGCAGCAAATCTTCAGAATTCTTCAACATTGGACAGTCACTGAGTAATGCTCACAGCTAGAAATGCATCCTTAGATCAGCAGTAAGTGGAAATTATTAATCAGACTCCAACATCGTCTTCTCTTGTTGTATTTCTCCCCACGTATACATCCCAAGATTGCAAGGAGCTGCAGAGGGTTATATACTCAGCCAGTTCCATCACAGGCACAGCCCTCTTTCTACTGAGGCAGTGTCTCAAGAAGGCAACGTCTAAGCATGCAGGACATGCCCCTCTTCTCATTTTTACCATCAGGAAGGAGGTACAGGAGCCGGAAGACCCATATTCAATGATTCAGGACCAGCTCCTTCCTCTCCACCATTAAATTTACAAAGGTTTATTTATTTTGTGAACCTATGAACACTACCTCATTATTCCCTTTGTGTTGCACTGTTTATTTATTTTGTGTAATATAGTTTTACACTGTGTTGCTGTCGCAAAACAACAAATTTCGCATCATTTAAGTCAGTGATAATAAACTTCAATGACACAACTTCAGGAATTAGTGATAAATTTGCAGTTATAGGAGCACATACCATTACCAAACATAGCTTAGTCAAAGTTTATGGATCTTAGCATGACTATAGAGACTTCCGCACATAATGCTACAATTCAGTGCTGAGGAAGTGTTCCATTGTCAGAGATAAGACATAAATCTGCCTTTTTAGATGGACAAAAAAGTAGTATTGACACTTTTGAGGAATAGGGGCATTCTGCCTTCTTCAGTTATTTCACTCTTAATTGAGAGCACCAAAAACAGTTGGCTGTTTGTGGGTCTTGTTATACACAAATTAACTGTTACATTTCTTTCACTGGCAGCAAAGCATTTTCAGTATATCTGTATTAAATACATATATATTCAGCCATTGTGAAATGGTTGTTTTTGAAATGCAGCAATCAATTTATAAATACAAATAGATAAGTTTTGATTTTTGATATTGCACTAACAGATAACAGCATTGACTGCTCAATAATCCCTCAGAACTGCACCAGACTCTCTGCACCCAGACCCTCTGGTGGGATAAAGCTATCAGTTCAGAGGAGAATCAAACCAGAAAACTCACAGGTTGAATAACAGCCTGAAGCTCTCGGTAGGGCACTTTAGAGCTGTAGATAGCCTCTGAGAAAACAGAACACATCCATTTTTGGTTATCTACTGACCTCTGCTGGTAAATTCATGCATAGCAGCGTGCTTCACACAACATAATGCTCGGATGGAACGTGGCTCTCATGAAACAGTTTGCTGATACCCGCAGTTACAAATGATTCTACTTAGATTAAAGACAGGGGAAGGATAGGTTTTGGCAAGTTAGTGCAACTAAACTTAAATATGTGTTTCCTGAACTGAAGAGAAGTTGGGTTTACAATAATAATCAAATTTATCTCCAGAGTTAAAGGGGAAAATTACAGAAATTACTGGATAACAAGTCCCTAAAGTACACAGGCAGCAAAATGAATGCAATAACTTCTAAGGAGAAAATGAATAACATTCTATCCATGTGGCACAATGCATAATCTTTGCAATAATATTACCTGTGTAAAATAATACACCTTGTGAGAGATTGAATTCTCTGCATGGATCAGCAACCCCTTACTGAGCAGATGGTCTACAAGCAGTAATTTACTAGCCAAGAGAGATGGTGTAGCTACTTACCTAGCACGGATCCACACTTACACCAATCATGCAGCATCACCTGAAGCAGGATGACAGGTGCAAGTACATGTGTTCCAGTTTAAAGGCGTAAATTAAATCAAACTTAAATTTAAAACCTCTTTTAATAGCAGTGCCTCTAAATCCTCCCAGACCACTAAACAAAGCAACTTGGTTCACCAGGCCCGAGTTCTGGCCTCATTGCAATCCCAGATGCCCAGAAATGTAATCAAAATTCCTAACTACTTGTGAAATAGCCTACACACACCAATCAGTATAAGGCTTAATATGAAAGATGTCCACAGCCAAATGGCATATTCCAAGGTTAATTCTTAATTATTTAAAGATAATCATCCCACTCTGCAACATGTACAATTTATCTGATGAACAGCAGAAAATTGTCAAGCTTACTTCAACAAGTTTAACTCACATTGTCACCTTCTCATTGAGGCAACAATGTTATCATCTTCAAGTTCCCAGCCATCCAAATGACACATCATTCGAACTTCATGATTTGCTTTCTTTCTTCACTGCACGTCAAAACCCTGCAATACAACACCCCCCCCACACACACACACACACACACACATACATACACACAGCTGCAAGAGTATTGTCAATGCAACAAAAATTGATTAATTTGTGGCCAAACCCATCATCACCCTTCAGGGCAGTTGGCCATAGACAACAAATGCTTCCTTGCTAGTATCTTTACATCAGAGTATCAAACATTAAAACCCTAGACTAACTTTGGTGCCTTCTATAAAGTATAGATTCTTGGCCTTTTATGTTTCAACTGTACCCATCACCCAGTCACATAAAGAATAGTATTTGATTGGTACGGCAGGCTTTAGGGGCTAAATGTCTCACTTTCCCTTGTATTTCCCATTTTCTGATTTCATAGGAGTTTATAAGATAATGAGAGTCACAGATGGAATGGACAACTGGTATCTTTTTCCAATGGTTGAAGTGTCCACTACTAGAGGGCATGGATTAAGGGTGATCCATGTCAGCATGCCAATAAAACCTGTGTGGTTCATCTAGTCTCCTCAAAAACAGAAAATTAAGCATAAAAGATTTGTGCCAAGAAATTGGATTTTATCTTTATTCGACAGAACCAAGTGCAGACCCACCCCCTCTAAGATCCAATTGAAGTGCTTGCAAACAATTGTGAAATTGGGAAAACCACCTCTTATAAATCATTAGGGTAATTTGTACCCTGACTGCTGCAATAAAAATGCGAGCACTGTTCCCTACCACAACAGCCTACAGAGTTGCAACTCGTAACCTGAAGATCAGGGCAAGTAGATCAAAAACTTACAGTACTCTCTCAATGGATCTCTTGAAGGAAAGAAAAAAGGCGCGGGTTTAAATACTCTCAATTGGCCATAATGGGCAGGCCACATTGTTCTTGTGCCATACTGGTCATGTTCCTGCAACAGGCACTCCAGTTTGAGCTCCCTCAAGGCGAGAGCTGCTGGGGAGGCTGCATATGGAACATTACATTCAGTTTAGATCACCTTGCTAGAGGCAAGAAGCCACTAAGCTGCAAAGAGTCCAGCAGAGATTTACAAGGATGTTAATGGGACTTGAACGACTGAGTAATGGAGAGAGACTGAGAAGGTTAGGACTATTTTCATTTCATCATAGGAGAGTAAGTGGTGATCTTATAGAGGAGATGAAGATTTCAAGACGCACAGACAGGGTGAATGCACACAGTATTTGTCTTAACGTTGGGGAATCAAGAACTAGAGTACATAGGTTTAGGGTGAGTGGGAAGAGATTTAATAGGAACCTAATGGGTAACTTTTACACCCAAAGGGAGGTCAATATATGGAATGAGCTGCCACTGGAAGAGGATGAGACAGATAGATTAACAGCATTTAAAAGGCACTTGGACAGGCACATGAATAAGAAAGGTTTAAAGTGGGGGGGAGGGGAGGTCCCAAGCTTTTTTTACACCATGAATCCCTACCATTAATTGAGAGGTCTGTGGACAACCCCTGCTTTAGAGGAAATGAGCCAAATGTGGGCAATTGGAGTAGCTTAAATAGGAATCCTGGTTGACATAGAACCATTGGGCTGAAAGGCCTGTTTCAGTGCTCTGTATCTAAGAAATTAACAGGGGAATTGACAAAATGGTTCAAAGACATTCTCAAATCCTGCTTGAAAACATGTCACAACCTCACTGACTCCTGGGAATGCCTAGTCCATCACTGGAGTAGTATGCAAAATGGCACCGAGAACAGCATGAAAAGCAGAAAGAGCCCTCCATCTCCTAAATATACTCTTAAACCATTAGGCATAGGAGCGGAATCAGGCCATTCGGTCCATTGAGTCTGCTCCAGCCTTTCAGCATTAGAAATCAATAACCTATTCAAATCAGCTTTAAATATACCCAATGGTCATTCCACAGATTTATCACACTCTGGCTAAAGAAATACTGCTCATCTCTGTTCTAAAGGGTCATCCATATATTGAGGCTCTGCCCTCCAGTCCTAGACTCCCCCACTATAGGAAACATCCTCTGCATGTCCACTCTTTCTGTTTTTCAATATTCCACAAAGGTCAAAGAGGTGCCAGACATGTTTCCTTATAAATAAAGCACTTCCTGTCCCACTTGAGACAGTGCTTGAGGATTACACATTGGCCTCATCATAAATTTCAGCTTTTGTGGATGCCTTCAATTCTGCAGCACCTCCTAGCAAGTGACAAAAATGCACAGCATTGACTGCTCAGACAGGCAGGTTACAGGTATCAATATCTCAATGGAGCCTGTTAATTGATGTCACCTGATCAATGTGCTGGCAGCGTCCTGCCCACTGTTTTACTGGGAGGTAAAGATAAAGTCTCTGCATTGCACGTTATCAGCCCACTTTCTCTTAGTGAGGCAAAGGGAATTGTCAGGCACGTGCTTGCATTATGTACAAGAATGATGCTGGAAAAGTTGTCATCTGCATCCAACTGAGTTTCAATCAGAAGCACATGGTCCAATTCCTAAGGGGCTGCAATCCAATCCAAACCAGACACCACTGTATTAAGACTTACATACAATACATTTTATGCATACAGTAGTTCAATCATAATAAATGATGACTACAAACTCCACCTTCTAAACTAAATTTTCTTTCAGTATTTTTGGAGAGGTAATGAAAAATAGACAAATTATTAAAACAGATGAAGATTACTTCCAAACTTAAAAAAAAGCACCACTGCTACCCTATTGAGCTCGTTGTAGGGATATATTGCATAAAAAGTAGAGCAGCACCTCTACTTCCTTAGAAGTTTGTGAAGATTTGGCATGACATCTAAAATCCTGACAAGCTGGCTGCACCACAGCCTGGTATGCCCTTGAATGGAAAGTCCTACAAAAAGCAGTGGATACAGCCCAGTCTATCACTAGTAAGCCCTCCCCACCATTGAGCACGTCCACACGAAACATTGTCGCAGGCTTGTAGGAACATTTCAATGATGGGGTAAGTGAAGTTATCCCCTTTGGTTCATGAGCCTGATGGCTGAGGAGTGATGACTGTTCCCGAATCTGGTGGTGCCAGTCCTGAGGCTCCTGTCTCTTCTTCCTGATGGCAGTAGTGAGAAGAGAGCATGTTGTGGGTGGTGGGGATCCCTCACGACAGGTGCTGTTTTACAGCACATTACAGGTCCTTCGGCTCACAATGTTGTGCCAACCATGCAACCTACTCGAGAAACTGCTTAGAATTTCCCTACCGCACAGCTCCCTATATTTCTGAGCTCCATGTACTTATTGTATCTGCCTCTATCACCTTCACTGGCAGTGCATTCCACACACCCACCAGTCACTGTGTGAAAAACTTACTTCAGAAATTAGATTAGACATCCCCCTTGCACATACTTCCAAGCACCTTAAAACCCCATTGTGTTAGCCATTTCAGCACTGGGTAAAAGCCTCTGGCTATCCACATGATCAACGCCTCTCATCATCTTAGACACTTCTAATCCTCTGTTGCTCCAAGGAGGATAGGCCAAGTTCACTCAACCTAGTTTCAGATCTTTCAGTTTTCCAAGCGCCTTCTCCCTAGTATTGGCAATTTCACTCCTTCTGCCCCAACACACTTTCACACTGAAGACTGATGCAAAATACTTAATCGTACATAACTCACATCAGGGTCCTTTTACACTTGTAGTTCCTTAGTTTACGCACAACGATTCTATATCTTCTGATCCTATGTCACCCCTTTCTAATTATATTTCACTTTTTTTTAAAACCAAGAGTGCCAGCCCATCCCCTCTACCCACTTGTCCTTTCGATACAATGTGTATCCTTGGATGTTAAGCTCCCAGCCATAATCTTTTAGGCATAATTCAGAGATATCCACAAAATCATACATGCCAATCTGTAACTATGCTACAAGTTCATCTTATTTCATATTATGGATGCATTCAAATATAACACATTCAGTCCTATATTCATCACCCTTTTTGATTTTGTCCCTCAGAATTTCATGATTCTTGAAAGATCATTACTAATGTCTCCACAATCTCTTCAGCCACCTCTTTCTGAACCCCAGGACATATACCATCTGGTCCAGGTGACTTAACTACCTTCAGACCTTTCAGTTTCCTAAGAGCTTTCTCTCTAGTTATGGTACCCCCTGACACCAGGAACTTCCACTATACTGCACGGTGAAGACTGATGCAAAATACTTAATTCAACTCATCTGCCATTTCCTCGTCCTCCATTACTACTGCTCCAGTATCATTTTCCAGTGGTCCAATATCTATTTTCACCTCTCTTTTGCACTTTATGTATCTGAAGAAACTTTTTGTATCCTCTATAATATTACTGGCCAGCTTACCTTCATATCCCATCTTTTCCTTCTTTATAACTTTTTAAGTTGCTTTCTGTTGGTTTTTAAAAGCTTCCCAATCCTCTAACTTCCCACTAATTTTTGTTCTATTATATAGCCTCTCTTTAGCTTTTCTGTTGACTTTGACTTCTCTTGGCAGCTATGGTTGTGTCATCCTGCCTTTAGAATACTGCTTCTTCCTTGTGATGCATCTATCCCATGCTCACAGAAACTCCAGCCATTGCTGCTCTGCAGTCATTCTTGCTAGTATTACCTTCCAATCAACTTCGGCCAGTTTCTCTCTCATGCCTCTGTAATTCCCTTTACTCCACTGTAATAGTGATAAATCTGACTTTAGACTCTCCTTCTCAAATTTCAGGGTGAATTCTATCATATCATGTTCACTGAACCCAAAGGGTTCCATTACCCAAGTTCTCTAATCAATCCCAGATCATTGTACAACACCCAATCCAGAATAGCTGATCCTCTTGTTGGTTCTACTATGAGCTGCTCTAGAAAGCCATCTCACAGGCACTCTACAAATTCCCCCTCTTGGGATCCAGCACCAACATGATTTTTCCAATCTACTTGTATATTGAAATCCCCCGTGACTATAATAATTTTGTCCCTTTGATATGCATTTTCTATCACCCATTGTAATTTTTAGATCCTATTGTTGCTACTGTTCAGAGGTCTGTATACAACTCACATCAGGGTCTTTTTACCCTTTCAGTTTCTTAGCTCTACGCACAATTCTATACCTTCTGATCCTATGTCACCTCTTTCTAATATGACTTCACTTTTTACCAACAGTGCCATCCCACCCTCATCTGTCCTTTCAATACAAAGTGTATCCTTGGATGTTAAACTCCCAGCTATAATTTTTCAGCCACAGTTCAGTGATGCCCATGTTATACATGCCAATCTGTAACTATGCTACAAGTTCAACTATCTTATTCCGTATACTGTGTGCATTCAAATTTAACACCTTCAGTCTTGTACTCACTCTTTGATTTTGTCCCCTTTACATTGCAGCTCATCGCCTTGACTTCAATTGTGACCTATCACCATCTTCTCCTTACTAGCAGACTCACTACACACTGTTTCTGTTTGTAAACCAATCACGCCATCCTCAGCACTATCATTCCAGTTCTCACCCCCCCCCAACAAATTAGTTAAAACCCTCCCAAAAAGCTCTAACAAACTTGCCTGCAAGGATGTTGCAAGAAGCTAAAATGATTTCAAGTTATCTTTGCTACTATAAAAAATGGGATGATAAAATGCAAAGCTAGCTGAAGATTTTTATTTTTGATCTTGAACAGATGTCCAAAATTCAGCTGTTTATGCTATGGGAAGCATTGTTTGCAAAATCAAGGAAACTCCCAAAATGAATTTTGGTTCACCTGATCCTGAGCCGTTTTCTTGGAAGACTGTCTGGTCTGATCACTGTTGTTACAGCTAAACCAAGGCCACTGCAGTTGGCCAGTTTTCTACTAGAAGCAGGAAAGAAACAATAGGAGAGTGGCAGTGGGGATGAAATTACGGTGTGTTCTTACCATTATCCAGCAAGTTATTTTGGAAGCACTTGTGCATAGGAATGGATCTAATGAGCTAAAATCAGACTCAGTTAACATAGAACAGCACAGAAACAGGCCCTTTGGCCCATAATGTAGTGCCAAAATAACTAAATTAGAAATTAAATGCCTACTAAACTTGTTCCTTTTGCCTCTATTCTCTACACATTCACCTCTGAAACATCTCTATTATATTTGCCTCTACCACCAACCCTGGCAATGCTTTCCAGGCATCCACCACCCTGCAAGAAACTTGCACCACACATCTCCTTAGGCCTTTTAGTAGTAGACATTTCAACACTGAGAAAAAAATATTGGTCATCCACTCTGTCTATGCCCTCAATTGCAAACTACTATCAATTCTCCCCTCAGCCTCTGCAACTCCAAAGAAAACAACCCAAGTTTGTCTTTCCAGACAACACCCTCTAATCCTTCCTATAATGGAGCGACAATAATAATAATAATTAGAAAATAGAACATCACAGCACAGTACAGGCCCTTCAGCCCATGATGTTGTGCCAGACTTTTAACTCAAGATCAATCTAACCCTTCCCTCCTATGTAGCCCTCCATTTTTCTATCATCCATATTGCCTATATAAAAGTTTCTTAAATGCCCTTAATTTATCTGTCCTCCAATCGCCTTAAAGATATTCCCCCTTGTATTAGCCATTTCCACCCTAGAAAAAGTCTCTGGCTAGCCACTTGATCTATGCCTCTCATCTTGTATATTTCTATCAAGTCACTCCAGAAAGAAAAGCCCTGCTTGCTCAGCCTATTCACATGACATGCTCCCTAAATAGCTCAACAAGTTGCATAGACTCTGGACATTCAGTCCTGACCTCCAGTGCTGCTGCCTACGTGGAACTTGCATATTCTCCTTGTGATCACCTGGACTCCTTTTGGGTCTCTCGTTTTCTTCTATGACGCTTAGTGCTTGTTGATAGGTTAATTCGCCACAGCAAAATGGCCCTAGTGGGTAGAGAGTGTATTGGCATGTTGAGATGGGGGAAGAATTGTTGGCAATACAGGGAGAATAAAAAGGGTTAAGGTAGGATTAGTGTAAAAAAAATGCATGCCTGCTGGCCAGCGCAGACTTAGTGGGAAGAATGTGGCTCTTTCTGTGCTGTATTTCCCTATGACTATGATTTCTTCCACCACTTGCATGCAATGCTGGAGGGCGACTGCAATAATGGCAAAAAAAAAGTTACACTGCTTTGATTACTGGTTCTCGTGACATTATGAAAGAACATCTTTTGATGATACATCTTATCATAATTTTCAACTGCCTTCTCATTTCATTTGAGTAATATTCACCCAGAAGAATTCACCAAGTATTACGCAGCGCAAGAAACTACAGGAACAAGTCAAATCTATGGTCTGAAAAACAGTGCACTGAGTTGTATTATTACCAATAAAGTATTTTTTGACCTGGACCTTTAAATGGACAAGAAAGAATGGTAACCTGATATAACTAAATGCATCATTGCTGCCATCTAGACCATGACAGGATTTTAAAAGAACAAACATTATCAGTTTTGGCTTTCAAATATTATTCATGCAATGCAGTTTGAAGGAATTTCAAGGTTTCCAAAAAAACTTGAAAGAAAGCAGCTATTAAAATTAATAGCTTTAATTAATCTGACCTGTATTTTGACATTCACAACATTGCTCCATAGAACCAATTCCTAATAAAATCTGGACTTAAAAATGTAGGTTTTAATAAAATATACAAAAACGGTAGAAAGAATTCTGAACAAATAAAGCTGAGTGATCAGACTTGGATGGCTTTAAAAAAAAGGGAGAAATACAGATATGGCAGAGAATTGTAGGCCTGAACAAGATTACAAAGATGGAGGGGTGAGGATATGTCTCTAATAAATGTTAGATATGGTCTAAAAGTATCATCATCCCACCTCCAAACTGATAATTGGAATAAAGTTAAACCTTCTCAATGGAAATCAGGTTGCCAGCAACCATCACTGGACAGTTCGAATTTTGTTTGCCTTTTTTACCCATCAGACTTCTGTCCCCACAGCGAATAATTAATTTAGTATTGTCCCCAGTATATCACTGAAGAATTACATTTCTAATACTCATTTACACTTCCAATCACGTTAACAATTGCGCTTAAATCACGTAATTTGCAGATTAATCCCTGAATGCTTTTTAAAAAAAATCTAAATGGAGTACCAGCATGTTAAAAGGGCAAATGGTAAAACTGCCAAAACAGCTGTACAGCAAGTCAACAATTTCCACAAAGGACAAGACGAGCATTAACTCATGGCTCTAGCTTTCAAATGGCTGTCAAAGGTCCCATGGTGCTATTTTAAGTAGCAAAAGAGATTTCCACAGTGGTTTGGCAAGTAACTATCCTTCAATAATCATTGCTAAAACAGCATTGTCATTATTTCACTGTCTTTGAGAAGATGATTGCTCCATTCTCGCATGAAAAGAAATCCCTTCCTTGCCTCTTTGCTGGTCTCTAAACTACAACCTCACGAAATCCCTGCACTTGAATTCTGTTTAATACTGCGCTCCTGGTTTTTAGAGCTCTACCATTACCAACCACTATATTTTTGGAATTTTCAAAATATTTCAACTGCAACCTACTCCAAGACTCTTTCAAAATAAAAGGTTTCACTAAACTTTGTCACCAGTTATGTGGATTGAGGCACAATGGTGAAGCATTTTAGGTAATTTTACATTAAAAGGCACATTATGCATGCAAGGCTTGTTACAGCTCAACAATAGTCAGAAGGTCACTCAGAACAGACTATTCTGGATATCCACATGGCAACAGAGGGACGAAGAACATTTTGGGAAGCTAAGCAAGAAATTTACAAAGGACCTGGCAAAGATATTTGCATCATATTTAGCCCCAGGTGAGGTATCAGAAGACTGGAAGGTGGCTATTGTACTGGATTAAAATGGCTTGGATGGATATGGGCCAAATGCAGGCAAATGGTACTAGCTCAGATAGACATCTTGGTTAGCATAGACAAGCTGAGCCAGTTGTGTGCTTTATGACTATGCATCTAAAGAGTAGAGAGGATATGTATAACCAGAACTGAGGGATAGTGAAGAGATTGATAGGCACAGCACTTAACAAAAGAGGCATGAAAATCAGAGAGCAACAAGTTAATAAAAATAATTTTAGAGAATGTGTAACTCAGTACCACACAAGATGATTGAAATGGCACACCTGATACATTCACAAAGAAGAAAGGATTAGAGGGATAATTACAGTGGGAGAAAAATTACACTGGAGTTGGAGTTGTGTGATAAAGGTAGCTTAAAGACTCCATGTAGAGATTAGATCAACATGTCACCACACTCCCATTTTCCTGCAAAGATTTTAATCTGTCATTGAACCAATTATACCTGAATTCAAGGTGCAACCTTCCCGCCATTCAGCATTACTGTGGGAGTTTGAAAAGACCTCTGGCGGTTTAGGCAACAGGCAATCTCCCTCGACAATCCTTTACCATTATTTCAACAGCAGTTAATCTATGAAACACATTCACATTTTATTTGCGTATTAACTATAGCAACCCTCATTAATCTGCAGTTTATTTTTATATTTATTTCAAAACACATACCATAATATGTATAGACATTATACCGGCAGAGGCTGTCATTTTTGATCACGTTATATACAAATTAGGTCAAGCAGTGACAAATATGTTAGCTTTGAAATATCTGATCAAGAATAATTTGCTGCTTGTTAAGAATAAGCAGGAGAGACAGAAGATTTTTTAAAAAGTTAAAAATAAGTTGTACAAAATTTTGAAGTAACTGTAAAAAGGATTTTAAATTCGTTCATTTATGGCCCTCTTCAGTTCTGTCATTTGTTCACGCCTCTCGTGTGTAGCCTTCTCCGTCACTGTGGCCAGATGCTCATGATACTGTTCCATATGAGTCAGCAATTTGGAAAGGAGATTCTGTTGGTAGATAAATACAGGATGGATCTCAGAACTTCAATCCAAGTATAGTGCATTTTAGTGCAATTTCAAAAACAAATTCAGGGCATATTTCTCAAGTTATTGGTACTATCAATTTCTTCCAGATGGTGGGCACAGGGTAGTCAGTCTGCTGAAGCAATAATTTGCAATAACTGCTCTCCCTTCTCTACATGAATAAGATTAAAATAGAGCCTCAAATGTAGAGGTTTGTTTCCAAAATAAAATATTTTACATCTTATCACCAATGTAGCGTTCAGTAGATTTATAATTGGAAATGTTTGCTAGAGATTAATTTAGCGTGTTGCTCTGAAACTCCCTAATCTAGGTCATGGTACAAGTAACAAGGATAATAACTCAAATTAAATTATTTCTACATACTTTTGACAGCTTATCAAAATCAAAACTTCCGCAAACTGCAGATAGTGATATAGTTAAAGTAATGCTTCACTCCTGTTTACTATGAGAGTTTTGTTTAGAGGTAGCTTAAACTGTTCAAATTCCTGTTGACGCTCACACAACTATACACACACAAAATAATACAAATTCAAAAGCACGATCTTATTAATATAAAACTATTATAGAATGGACTTTTCTTCAAATTGCGAATACATACCTTGTATTCAGACACATCCTTCTCACAGTTCTCTTGCAGCAACTGAACTTTTGCCAAAACATGTTGACGCTCACTGTTTACTTGAGCAACCTGCTCAGATATTTCCTGGTTTCGAACCTTTTGTTGATCACACTCACTTTTTGAGGAAGAAAAAAAAGAAAAAGCTGTGATGCATTTTAAAATGAAAATATCGTTTTGCTTGCCTCAATAGGCTGGAGCTTAATTTGTAAGAAAATGAGCAAACAGAAGTCAAGAACACATTTCTCCTTCCATACTTAAGTAAAATTCTAGACCATATATCACGATGCTTTAATATAACAGTTTGTACTATCATATAGAAATAAGAAAATGACTATGGCAATCATTCTCTTATTCCCACTGGTTCCCTTTTACCTGCCTAGCAGTGCTTGATGAGGGCTGAGTATCCTTTACATTTCCATCCAACATTCCCAGAGCAGGTTTTACACTGGTTACTGAATAAAGCCTCTTCAATGCTTTCCTTTCAAACACTACGTGAACAGGTACATCACGAGTTTAATTTTATGCAAGACAGACACAAGAGATTAAGCAGGTGCTGAAATCTTGAGCGACATACACAAAATGTTGGGCGAGGTCGGGTAGCATCTATGGAGGAATATGAACATTGACATTTTGGGCCAATAACCTTCATATGGACCGGAAAGGAAGAGGGCAGAAGCCAGAATAAATAGGAGGGGGAGGAGCACAAACTAGTAGATAATAGGCAAGTCCAGTTGAGGGGGAGGATGGTAGGTAGGTGGTGGAAGGGGGATAAAAGCAAATGATATGAGATGATGGTAGGTAGAAGAGGCAAAGGGATGATAGAAGATAGTAGACTATGGAATGAAGGGAAGGACATCAGGAATGAAAGGGAAATGATGGACAGGCCATGAGAGTCAGTGTGGGGGTCAAATGGAAGGGGTTGGGGGGCTACAGGAATTGGGAAATCAAAAAGAGAATGGTTTGAAGGACATTGATGAGTTGTGGATAGAGCTTTTAAAATTTGCCACTGAGAAGTTGGAAGTATGATAGATAGTAAGGAAGGTTGGAATAAGCTCCAAGGAAACAAAGGGTGGTGAAATGGGTAGAAAAGTATCTGTCCTTATGGCTTATAATGAAAGGTAACACCTGGCATTTCACCATTCTTTCTATTAAGTTTCATCCTCTCCACATCCACACTATCAGGGCCTTTCACCATTCGATAGGTTTCACTGAGATTACCCTTCATTCTTCTGAATTCTAGTAAATACAGGCCCAGAGCCATCACATGCTCTTCATATGACAAGCCATTCAATCCTGGAATCAATTCTGGGAATCTTTGAACCCTCTCCAGCTTCAGCACATCCTTTCTAAGACAAGGGGCCTAAACTTGCTCACAATACTCATATGATGCCTCACCAGTGCTGTACAAGTGCTAGAGTCTTTTCTGTGGGCTCATAGCTTGTTAAGCAGCCTCATGTGTGGCACCTTGTTAAATGCCTTCTAAAAATGCAAGTACGCAACATCAAGCAGCATAGACAAAGAAGTACCACTTATCATTTCTTCAAAGAATTCCAACAGATTTGTCAGGCAATTAGCTGCATCACCCTAAACCATAGAGTACAAACCACAACACAAGTAACTTTTATAGATACTAAAAAGGCGTTGACCAAAAAGAACTAATAGTGACAGGATTTGAATTAGGAATCAGTCATTTAGAACACAAGTGAAAAAAAGTTTCTACACTCGGCAAATGATAACTGTCAAGGAATATTAAAAATCAATTGAGTTTTTGAATGTGAAAGCATTTCAATGCACATGCAGATAAATGAGGGTGTTATAAATTGCTGCTGTGAACTTATGAATAGTAAAGCAGGCTTCAGGGATAGTATAACCAATATGCTTTTATTGCTTGTATGCATACCTATGATAGAACATTATGCCCTGGTCAGAACAGACTGGGTTAAACCCAGCATACACTTATGGTTGCTGCCATTGCTAACCTGTTAATGAGCACAAATATGAATAAACTTTTATAGCTATGTGGCTCCAAATGTAATGGGAGCTTTACCACTGCAACCTTTTCACAAAGCACACCAAGGTGCAGGCAGCAAGAATTACCATATGGATCACTCATGGCCTTCAGACTACAGTGCTCATAAAAAGAATTTACCCCCCTTGGAAGTTTTCATGTTTTATTGTTTTACAACATTGAATCACAGTGGATTTAATTTGGCTTTTTTTGACACTGATCAACACAAGAAGACTTTTTCATGTCAATATGAAAACAGATCTCTACAAAGTGATCTGAATTAATTACAAACACAAAATAATTGATTGCACAAGTATTTACTTCCTTTAATATGACACACCAAATCATCACTTGTGCAGCCAATTGGTTTCATAATTAAATGGTGATCTGTTTTTGGAGACCTGCATACAGTCAAGGTGTTTCAATTGATTGTATAGAACATAGAATAGTACAGCACAGTACAGGCCCTTCGGCCCACAATGTTGTGCCGACCTTCAAACCCTGCCTCCCATATAAGCCCCCACCTTAGATTCTTCCATATACCTGTCTAGTAGTCTCTTAAACTTCACTAGTGTATCTGCCTCCACCACTGACTCAGGCAGTGCATTCCACGCACCAACCACTCTCTGAGTAAAAAATCTTCCTCTAATATCCCCCTTGAACTTCCCACCCTTTACCTCAAAGCCATGTCCTCTTGTATTGAGCAGTGGTGCCCTGGGGAAGAGGTGCTGGCTATCCACTCTATCTATTCCTCTTATTATCTTGTACACCTCTATCATGTCTCCTCTCATCCTCCTTCTCTCCAAAGAGTAAAGCCCTAGCTCCCTTAATCTCTGATCATAATGCATACTTTCTAAACCAGGCAGCATCCTGGTAAATCTCCTCTGTACCCTTTCCAATGCTTCCACATCCTTCCTATAGTGAGCAGAAGGTGACCAGAACTGGACACAATACTCTAAGTGTGGCCTAACCAGAGTTTTATAGAGCTGCATCATTACATCGCGACGCTTAAACTCTATCCCTCGACTTATGAAAGCTAACACCCCATAAGCTTTCTCAACTACCCTATCCACCTGTGAGGCAACTTTCAGGGATCTGTGGACATGTACCCCGAGATCCCTCTGCTCCTCCACACTACCAAGTATCCTGCCATTTACTTCGTACTCTGCCTTGGAGTTTGTCCTTCCAAAGTGTACCACCTCACACTTCTCCAGGTTGAACTCCATCTGCCACTTCTCAGCCCACTTCTGCATCCTATCAATGTCTCTCTGCAATCTTCAACAATCCTCTACACTATCTACAACACCACCAACCTTTGTGTCGTCTGCAAACTTGCCAACCCACCCTTCTACCCCCACATCCAGGTCGTTAATAAAAATCACGAAAAGTAGAGGCCCCAGAACAGATCCTTGTGGGACACCACTAGTCACAATCCTCCAATCTGAATGTACTCCCTCCACCACCACCCTCTGCCTTCTGCAGGCAAGCCAATTCTGAATCCACCTGGCCAAACTTCCTTGGATCCCATGCCTTCTAACTTTCTGAATAAGCCTACCATGTGGAACCTTGTCAAATGCCTTACTAAAATCCATATAGATCACATCCACTGCACTACCCTCATCTATATGCCTGGTCACCTCAAAGAACTCTATCAGGCTTGTTAGACACGATCTGCCCTTCACAAAGCCATGCTGACTGTCCCTGATCAGACCATGATTCTCTAAATGCCTATAGATCCTATCTCTAAGAATCTTTTCCAACAGCTTTCCAATCACAGACGTAAGGCTCACTGGTCTATAATTACCCGGACTATCCCTACTACCTTTTTTGAACAAGGGAACAACATTCGCCTCCCTCCAATCCTCCGATACCATTCCCGTGGACAACAAGGACATAAAGATCCTAGCCAGAGGCTCAGCAATCTCTTCTCTCGCCTCGTGGAACAGCTGGGGGAATATTCCGTCAGGCCCCGGGGACTTATCTGTCCTAATGTATTTTAGCAACTCCAACACCTCGTCTCCCTTAATATCAGCATGCTCCAGAACATCAACCTCACTCATATTGTCCTCACCATCATCAAGTTCCCTCTCATTGGTGAATACCGAAGAGAAGTATTCATTGAGGACCTCGCTCACTTCCACAGCCTCCAGGCACATCTTCTGACCTTTATCTCTAATCGGTCCTACCTTCACTCCTGTCATCCTTTTTTTCTTCACATAATTGAAGAATGCCTTGGGGTTTTCCTTTACCCTACTCGCCAAGGCCTTCTCATGCCCACTTCTTGCTCTTCTCAGCCCCTTCTTAAGCTCCTTTCTTGCTTCCCTATATTCCTCAATAGACCCATCTGATCCTTGCTTCCTAAACCTCATGTATGCTGCCTTTTTCCTCCTGACTAGATTTTCCACCTCACTTGTCACCCATGGTTCCTTCACCCTACCATTCTTTATCTTCCTCACCGGGACAAATTTATCCCTTACATCCCACAAGAGATCTCTAAACATCGACCACATGTCCATAGTACATTTTCCTGCAAAAACATCATCCCAATTCACACCCGCAAGTTCTAGCCTTATAGCCTCATAATTTGCCTTTCCCCAATTAAAAATTTTCCTGTCTTCTTTGATTCTACCCTTTTCCATGATAATTATAAAGGCCAGGGAGCGGTGGTCACTGTCCCCCAGATGCTCACCCACTGAGAGATCTGTGACCTGACCCAGTTCAATACCTAGTACTAGATCTAGTATGGCATTCCCCCTGGTCGGCCTGTCCACATACTGTGACAGGAATCCATCCTGGACACACTTAACAAATTCTGCCCCATCTAAACCCTTGGAACTAATCAGGTGCCAATCAATATTAGGGAAGTTAAAGTCACCCATGATAACAACCCTGTTATTTTTGCACCTTTCCAAAATCTGCCTCCCAATCTGCTCCTCTGTATCTCTGCTGCTACCAGGGGGCCTATAGAATACCCCCAGTAGAGTAACTGCTCCCTTCCTGTTCCTGACTTCCACCCATACTGACTCAAAAGAGGATCCTGCTACATTACCCACCCTTTCTGTAGCTGTAATAATATCCCTGACCAGTAATGCCACCCCTCCTCCCCTTTTTCCTCCCTATCTCTTTTAAAGCACTGAAATCCAGGAATATTGAGAATCCATTCCTGCCCTGGTGCCAGCCAAGTCTCTGTAATGGCCACTACATCATAATTCCATGTATGTATGTAATTTAAAAAAATACACCTGTATCTGGAAGGCCCAACTGCTGGTGAGCCAGTATCTGGCAAAAACTACACCATGAAGCCAAAAGAACACTCCAAGCAACTCCACAAAAAGCATATTGAAAAGCACAAGTCAGACAAGTGCTAGAATCAACATGCTACCGTGAAGCATGTTGGTGGCTGCATCACTGCAGCAGACCCTTGGAAGGCTTGTGAAAGTAGAGGGTATAATGAATGTAGCAAAATGCAGGGAAATCCTGGAGGAAAACCTGATGCAGTCTGCAAGAGAACTGCAACTTGGAAGAAGATTTGTATTCCAGCAAGACAATGACCCCAAGCATAAAAGACAAAGCTACACCAGAATGGCTAAAAAACAAAGTTAATGTCCTGGAATGGCTAAACCTCAATTCAATTGAGAATTTGTGGCTGGACTTAAAAAGGGCTGTTCACTCATGATCCCCATGCAATCTCACAGAGCTTGAGCAGTTTTGTAAAGAAGAATGGGGAAAAATTGCAATGTCCAGATGTGCAAAGCTGATAGAGACCTATCCACACAGACTCAAGGCTATAATTGCTGCCAAAGGTGCATCTACTAAATACTGACTTGGAGGGAGCAAATACTTGTGCAATTATTTTGTATTTAATAATTGTAACGAATTTAGACCAATTTGCAAAAATTTTTGTCATTTGTCTTTTCTGTGGATCAGTGTCAGAAAAGCCAAATTAACTCCACTGTGATTCAATGTCGTAAAACAATAAAACATGAAAACTTCCAAGGGGGATGAATACTTTTTGATAGGCACTACAACTTGTTTTTATTATGTGGAATTAAAGTTTAAAGACTGAAAAGTTGAGTTAAACACGGTTGTAAATCAAAAATATAATCACTTTGAAATAAAAATAAATGAGAAATCATTTGGCTCTTTTGACACTGATCAACAGAAAAGACCTCTATGTCAAAATGGCAACAAACTTCTTCTACAAATTGGTCTAAATTTATTACAATTATTAAATACAAAATGGATACCATTCAAATTAAAAGCTGATGAGTCTGAGAGAAATGTATCTGTTTCCTTTGCTCAGCAGCTTACAAAATGCCCTTGGACTCAAATGGCAAGTCCAGAGGCAGAGCCTGAGGTCAGATGTGCCAAGAAAATGCTCTCATTTATATTGTTACTCGTCAGCAATTTCCTGCATATTATCCAAGAGTTTTATTCAGAAAATGTTCTTTGGTTAACAGTATGAACGCATACAGCCAACTCTTTTCTCCATATTATGAAATAATTCAAAATAAATGCTTTTGAAAAGCTAACAGTTTTATATTTCAATCATAACTGCTGAATTTGTAGTTTTAACACTGTTGCTTTATCTTCCAATATAACATGAATTCAGCAGCACACCAAGTTCCATATGTTAAAAAGCTCTAAATTTCATATCGTCTGCACACCCAGGCCCAATAATTATTTCAATTTTATGCTGAAGAATTATAAAACTATGCAGAATATTTGTATGAAATAGACAGGAGTGACATTTTTGATTAAAACTGATAGATTAAACCAAAAACCCATAGCTATTCTCCGTTATGTAAACTACTACACAGATGAGCATGGTTATAAATTTGACTACTCTGCTCAAGCTTATTATACTAACCAATTATAAATGATAAAAGATTCAGCACAGTGCTACAGTTCAAAGAAAATACAAAAACAAGGGTTAAGTTTACATACGTGGCTACTGAGTCAAGATCATGATCCCTAGCTTCCTGTTTCTTCAGCATCTGCATCTTTAGCTTGTCTTGCTTTTCTAATTTTGAACAGAGAAGCCTTTTCAGTGGAGTCTCTTCTGTTTGCATGCTTTCAAGTTCCACCTTTTTTCTGTCAAGCTCATTTCCTTCATTCCAAATCTATAGAAGTCAAGAGAACAATATATTCTTGCATGATTTAGAGTATAGCTTTTGACACATAACATCTAACAGCTATTTGATTGAAAAGGGCAAGTATACTAAAAAGTATATTTAAAAAATCACATGCTTTCTATATAACTTAAGACCATGAATTAATCTTTCTTTTTAGTGGCAGGGAAATAAATAATAGGATGGCTCTGAAATTGTACATATGAATGCATTTTTCCTGCAATTTACAAGAGTGCCCTCACAAGGGTAGCTCCAGTTCAACTCAGTATTAATTTTATTTGTACAGTTTGCCTTCTTTTGCGCATTGGTTGTTTGTCAGTCTTTGTCTATGTATAGATTTTTAAAATGAAATTCCATTGTTTCTTTTTTCCTGTGGGCGCCTGACAAAAAAAACAACGAATCTCAAGGTAGAATATATTAACATGTTGTTCTCCAATCTGGACAACCCAACCATCAACCACCTGAGCTACACATCTTCCGAGTTATAATAACGTGTACCTACTTTGATAATAATTAACTTTAAACTTTGGGCAGAGGTAGTTAGAAAAGTTTGTGATTGTAAAGCAGGAATTGGCCTCTTGCATTGTATTGGACAAATATGCAAAGAAAACATTTCAAGGAACAAAGATATTACTATATCCTTTCAACGAAGAGTCAGTTGTCAGGTCCTTGCACATTAAAGTAGGGTTCAGAGAGAAAATCCGCTTGCAAAACAAAAAAAAAATTAAACACTTAGTAGCTACTTTATTAGTTATCTCCTGTACCTAATAAAGTGGCCACAAAGTGTACATTCATGGTTTTCTACTGCTATAGCCCATCCACTTCAGGGTTCAATGTGTTCTGAGTTCAGAGATGCACTTCTGCACACCACTGTTGTAATGTGAGGTTATTTGAGTTACTGTCACCCTCCTGTCAACTTGAACCAGTCAGACTGTTCTCCTCAAGCAACACACATCAAAGTTGCTGGTGAACACAGCAAGCCAGGCAGCATCTCTAGGAAGAGGTACAGTCGACGTTTCGGGCCGAGACCCTTTGTCAGGACTAACTTAAGGAAGAACTAGTAAGAGATTTGAAAGTGGGAGGGGGAACGGGAGATCCAAAATGATAGGAGAAGACAGGAGGGGGAGGGATGGATCCAAGAGCTGGACAGGTGATTGGCAAAAGGGATATGAGAGGATCATGGGACAGGAGGCCCAGAAGGAAAAGGAGGAGGGGGGAAAAACCCAGAGGATGGACAAGGGGTATAGTCAGAGGGACAGAGGGAGAAAAAGGAGAGAGAGAGAGAGAAAGAATGTGTTCTCCTCCAATCTTTCTCATTAACAAGGCATATTCAGCTACAGAACTGCCACTCATAGGATGTTCCCCACCCCCTCCCCCCACACCTCGCACCATTCCCTGTAAACGCAAGATTTTTGTGCATGAAAATCCCAGATCAGCAGCTTGAGGTACTCAAATCACCTTGTCTGGCGCCAACAATCATTCCACAGTCAAAACCACTTAGATCACATTTCTTCCCCATTCTGATGTTTGGTCTGAACAACTAAACCTCTTGATCATGTCTGTATGCTTTTATACATTGAGTTGCAGTCACATGATTAGCCAATTAGATATTTGCATTAATAAGTTGTAAAGGTGTGCCTAATAAAGTGCCCACTGAGTGTATGTGAACTTTGAAGGACTGTGACCTATCAAAACCTCAGTAAATATTTTAGCTATTTAAATCTTCTGAATTAATAATGAAAATCAGGGAGATATCAGGTGAATTAAGTGGGAAATTTGCATTATTCTCCATTACAGAGGATGCAAGTAATCAGGCTCTTGGAAAGAAAAGTAGGATTCAAGAAATTTACAATCACAAAGACAGTTGTACTTCACAAGCTGTTAGAGCTATGGGCTGGCAATTCTCTGATCCCACAGAACTCATCTGAGGGTCTTGTTTTAAGTGGATCATAAGAGAGTTGACACATTGATATTAATTTTCCAAAATTCCCTGGACTCAGGGAAGGTTCCTTTGGAATGGAAAACAGCAAATATCACCTCTTTTTTTTCCTCTAAAAAGGTGGCAGAAAGACAGGAAAGTAACGACCAGTTAGACACACTTGACATAGAAAAATGCTTGATGCAGTTATTTATAGCAGAGTGCTTTGGAAAAAATAAATCAAGATAATCTGGCCAAATTACTATGCTTTATGAAAAGGAATCATGTTTGACCATTTTAATCAGGGTTCTGTATGGGTAGGGTAGAAAGGAGTGTTATAAATGGGTTTCCAGAAGTACCTGAGGCGAGGGGCTATGGAGGGCTATGATCCAGATTGTGTCGATCAGATTAAGCAGTATAACAGTTTGGCATGGAGACAGGCTGAAGGGCCTGATTCTGTACAGTAGTGCAGTACTCTATGATTTCAAAAGAATAAGATTTACATCTCGGAAACAGTGGCCAAGATTGGGCTCATTGTGTAGGAGGAATCCTGAAGCTTCTGGGTGAATACAACAGAGGATTTGCTTGAACCTTGTTTGGCATTAGAAATCACAGATATGAAAGCAGACTTGTAAAACGCAGGACATTTCCTTTAGAACAGTACAGATTATTATAGAATATAATAGTTACAGAACTAATTAAAATTTATCAAAGGATAGAGCAGGAAAGATTAAAATGTATTATTTCCAGTGGTCGATGAGTCAAGAAGAAATTGCCATCAATGCAAGGATAAATAAAACAACTTTAAGAGAGGTGTAAAATTCATTGCCAGAATAAAGGTAGAGAAATTCATCATTTGGTTTAGGCTGAAAATAAAAGGACTGAGGAGCACAGGATAGGTAAATATGATCTGAACTACTTGCTCAGATGGAGAGTGAACAGAAAGATAGACACATTGTGCGAAAAGACAATTTCCAAGTCACGGCTTCTAATCATTTCTATGCAATTAGAAAGTGTATTATATTTAAAGCACGCTATAAAGAGATGAACACCAACTAAGTTTACTTTAACACTAAGAACAGAGTAATGGAAGGTGCAGTACATTCTCTTTAAGGGGGAAAATACATCAAATATTTAATCTGATTTACAAGCAAAACATAAAGAATGTCAGCCTGCAATTATTAGGATAATATGTTTTTCAAATATTACTGAAAAATTCTTACATATAAATGCATATGCTAAATAACAAAAATGAAATCCTTTTCTGATTAGCGTATTTTTCTATCAAATTCACCACACTGATTTGGTCAAATATCCTAAGGGCAGATAAAAGCAGCATTATACATTTCAATCAGTGGATGGGCTCCAAACCTACACTTCAGGCGTGAGAACAGTATTTTGAAATCTACCACATTATATACAAAAAGTTAAATTTATAATGCAGTTATGTCACATTTATTTTTCAAACTATCCTTGACTATCAAGTAAATCAAGGTGCTCCATCTACTTTACCAAGAAAGAGAATACCAACTTAAAGGTTTATCAGCACTTCGCTAACACACACAATAATGAAAACAAAAATTTGGAAGCATTCTAAAAGGATTTGGCAACAGCTAAGCAAAAAGTAATACAGTCCATATAGTTTGTGAAACATAAGAATTTGCATACCTCAGTGTTCTTACTGCTTATTTGGTTACAGCCAGTCTGGTTTTGTACCAAGATACCCAAGTAAGATTCTAGTTCTTTCTTTTGGAAATTGGTAAAATTTGCCGACTTGTCCTGAAGTTCTAATATTCGCTCATTTTTCTTTTGCTGTTAAATACACACAAAACTGAATTATTATGGAAATAACCTGTCAGTTACTTGCTTTTTTGATAAGTGCCAAGTTGGTACATTTACTGCACCAACTAGCGCTGTCACAGCCTTAGATTAGCAGTCGTCAACTCTGTTTAAGATCAAGATCTGATGACGCTAATCCAAACTACATTTTGCACATTAACAATCCAACCAGGATTTTAGGAAAAGGCAGGCAAAATTCAGAGCAGGCTCTACTCTACTTTATTTCAGTTTAGTAACACAGAATATGCTTTAATTGCAGATGCACCCAGGACAAGCACAATTCTGATCAGAATAAATGGTCAATGTAATACTGTTATAGTCTGGTGCCTCAGATTTCCTTTAAGTGGATGATCAGAAAAAACATCTGGAAATTAAGAACAGTGACCATCTCAATTAGCTTAAAGCAGCAGACAACCTAAAGAGCAAATAAACAACCTTTAATCCTGGAGGAACAAACAGGCAGCAATAGAGCAGATCTTACAAATTTTGAAGATATTGGTCATTGATAAAATATGGAATTGATTTCAGTTGCAGGATAACATTTCAATCATATCTTATGTAACCCAAATCTAATGTTCTCTTACACATCCATGGAAAAAAAGGCACCAGTTAAGATCAGAAAGCTAAAAATTGTCAGATGTCCTTAAAATCTGAAATAAGAAATAGAAATGACAGGAAAACCTCATTCAAAAGGACAGGAAAAGAACCAGAGTAGTTTTGTTTATGGATCTTGGAAAGAATGTAGAAACATGCTGTGCAGGGTTGGGGGTGATCTTGAAAAGGTGGTTATTGATGGCTTAGAACAGTAGTTTAGTGCTTGATTGTCAGGTTGCAACACAGAAAAAGTTATATTGTTTAGGAGTGATGACTTTCAGATTTTGTCAAGTGTTTTCCTCAAGCAACAGCACAAAATTGACAGCAAGAAGAATAAAAATTGATGAAGTGGTGGAGTGGGGTTATGATTGGGGATGTAGATTTTCAGTAGAAAAAACTCAAATTGTATTTTTTACCAGGAAAAGAATTGAGGTAGGGAAGAAGTTAAGGATGTATGGGATTGAATTAGAAAGGGTTGGATCATTTAAAATTTCTGGGAGTTATATTTGATTCACGATTAACATAGGCAGACCATATCAGGAAAGTTGAGGAGAAATGCAAAAAAGTAATAAATGTGATAAGATGTTTGACTGATAGGGAATGGGGAGCAAGTGAGATCTGTGCTGGACTATGGAAATATAGCATATGGATCAGCAGCTATGTCTCTTTTAAGGAAACTGGATGTGATTCAGGCTCAGGCTTTGAAAGTGTGCAGTGGGGCTTTTAAAACATCACCAGTATCAGCCCTGCAGGTAGAAATGGGAGTAATGCCTTTGGAACTAAGAAGGATGCAATTGATGGCAAACTACGCGGCTAATTTGCAGGGACACAATGATTCTCACCCTGCAAAAGGAGTGTTGCAGGAATGCTGGGAAAATGGGAGGTTTCAGAGGGATAACTTTAGTCAGGTAGGGAATGATATTGCTAAAGAATGTGGAGTGTTTGACCGAAGGATAAGTCCTTCAGTAGTTTATCCGGTCGCAGCTCCATGGAAACTTGTATGGCCTGATATAGACTGGCATTTGTTAGAGGTAAAAAGGATAGGAAAATATAAAACTCATTTGGTAAGTGCATTTAACTGTCATGTGATGGAAAAGTATAGTGATTATACTCACATTTATACGAATGGTGCTAAGGAACCTGAAACAGGAGTGACAGGGATTAGGATGGCTATACCAGCAAAAGAAATTGAAATCAGCAGAAGAACATCTAATAAGTTAGAGGTGTATACAGTGGAGATGCTGGCGGTGTTGGTTGCATTGTGATGGGTGGAGAAAGTTAGACAAGTCAAAGTGTTGATATGCTCAGATTCATCCTCAATTCTAGCAAGTTTAAGGTCTTTTCACACAAACAGTTGGCAAGATGTACTTTATGAAGTCATTCAGTCAGTCACAAGAATTGCAAATCAGGGAGGTCAGGTAAAATTTCTACGGGTTCCAGCACATGTAGTGGTGAAGGGAAATGAGAGGGTGAATGATTTGGCAAAGAAGGCATTAAAGAAAGAAAATATAGAAATGCACATTAGTATCAGTAAAGCAGAGATTAAGTGTGTAATCTGGGAAAAAAATCAACCAAATGTGGCAACAAAGATGGGACAGGGAGGGGAAAGGGAGGCATTTATATCAAATACAAAGAAGTGTTGCAGGTACTAGGGTAGGTAGTGGAAACAGAAGAGAAGAAACTGTGTGGACTAGGTTAAGGCTGGGGCACTATGCATTAAACAAAACATAGAAAATGATAGGGAAACACCGGACAGGATTGTGTGAGGAATGTCAGGAAGAGGAGTCAGTAGAACATGTAGTTCTGAGTTGCAGGAAGTATAGGATACAGAGAGAGATGATCAGAATTAATTTAAGGGAACTGGGGGTGCAGGAATTCACATTAAAAGGGTTGCTGGGCATGGGTGAGAGAGCACAGGTTAGGGAATTTTTAACTTTCTTAAGGGGTACTGGTTTTTTTTTATATATAGGATATGACGGATAAGCATATGGCCAAAGATGGAAGGATAAAGTGTAGGTTGGGGGGGGGGGGGGGGTGTGAGTGAGTGAGTGAGTGAGTGAGTGAGTGAGAGAGAGAGAGAGAGAGAGAGAGAGAGAGAGAGAGAGAGAGAGAGAGAGAGAGAGAGAGAGAGAGATAGAGAGAGAGAGAGAGAGAGATAGATAGATAGATAGATAGATAGATAGATAGATAGATAGATAGATAGATAGATAGATAGATATTGATTGGGTGAAGGGATTTAGAAAGCAAGTCTATTGCACACTCCAGAGCAGAAGGTGGCGGTAATGCACCATTAAGCTGGGTGCCAAACGCTGTAAAACAAGACGAAGAAGAAAAATTTATTGAGAATGGATCCTACAGCAGATTCAGAATGATCGTAAGATGTTCAGAAATTTAGGCGATTGATACCATGGGAGAAAAAGAGACCGAGAAAGAAGGAACCCAATCAGAATAAAAATTCCAAAACTGGTAGGAAAAGTCCATTAAGGTGTGTTATTTGAAGAATTCTTCTAACCTAAGATGTGGACGCAAAAAGCAATTCACAAAATAGTTAGACTAAAACAATCAACACACATCAAAGTTGCTGGTGAACGCAGCAGGCCAGGCTGCATCTGTAGGAAGAGGTGCAGTCGACGTTTCAGGCCGAGACCCTTCGTCAGGACGAACTGAAGGAAGAGTGAGTAAGGGATTTGAAAGTTGGAGGGGGAGAGGGAGATCCAAAATGATAGAAGACAGGAGGGGGAGGAATAGAGCCAAGAGCTGGACAGGTGATAGGCAAAAGGGGATACGAGAGGATCATGGGACAGGAGGTCCTCCCCCTCCTGTCTTCTCCTATCATTTTGGATCTCCCCCTCCCGCTCCAACTTTCAAATCCCTTACTCACTCTTCCTTCAGTTAGTCCTGACGAAGGGTCTTGGCCTGAAACGTCGACTGCACCTCTTCCTACAGATGCTGCCTGACCTGCTGCGTTCACCAGCAACTTTGATGTGTGTTGCTTGAATTTCCAGCATCTGCAGAATTCCTGTTGTTTGAGACTAAAACAATGATACTTTTTGACTATTGCACAAAAGCTATTTGCTTCTTAATATCTTTTTCACTTAAAAATTAGAACGGGGAAAACACTGACAGTATCATGCAACACACAAAATGCTGGAAGAACTTAGTAGGTCAGGTGGCATTTATGAAAAAGAGCAAGCAGTCAATATTTCGGGCTGAGAAGTCAACCGTTTAATCTTTTCCATATATGCTGCCTAACCTGGAGTGTTCCTCCAGCACTTTGAGTGTGTTGTTTGGATTTCCAGGATCTGTAGATTTTCTCGTTTGAACAATATTATATGGTCTGAAAAACAAGTGGAACCTTAGACAAGTTAGCAAACAGCTGCCAGCAAAAGATGGCAGTGTACGATCTAAAATTTTACAGGGACATTCATACCAAGGCATCCTTTTTCTTTTCTACTGTCTCATTCATTGCTTGTATTTCACTCTTTTCTTGTTCTGGACATTCCACAATCATGGGTTTGAGCTTTGCTTGCATCTCCTTTTCATTAACCAAGTCCACTTTCAGCTGGCTCTACCAATAAAAAGACAACTTTATTAGGGGTAAAAATTAGATTAATACAGTGCAGACATGACTACATACAACTATACCTTTAAATGATATAGCATTCCACGAAGTTGTATCAAACTACCACATGAAACTTAGTAAACCAGATGGTTTGTAACACCTGTGTAGCGCTCATCTTGTCTCATGCGACTGGTCACCACACTCTTTATGAGAAAAATCAAATGACATAGTACTACGCTAAGTGCTAGTAGGCCATCAGAAGCTCTAGGCATTGGAACAGGCTTTATATCTCTATATAAAAATCAAGATATACAAAATATTTACATGAATAACAATTAAAATTCCCACATTCTGTCGTTCCAAATCTCAGATATCAACAAAAAACAAATTTCTGCTTAGTTAGAACCAGTGACATTCATTAGAATAACCTTTGTTAATCTAATTAGTTAGAGAAATTGTAGTTAGTGTTATTTCCCGTTTAAAGGTATACAGACTAACCTAGTTAGCAAACTAATTGAATTCCTATTCTTAAGTATTATGGTTAACTTCAGGTTTCAGTTCAAGTCAGTATATCTACAAATTGAAATTGAAAAATTATATATCTATACAGCTCAACTCCTTTCACAATAATTCTCCAACATCACAACTTTTAAACAAAGTAAATCTCGTTCAGTAACTTATCAAAATCTTTGCAAAAATAATCAGTTATTGCAGAAAATCAAATTCAGATGCTTTGAATGAAAATAAACTTGTACATCCAATCGTATTAAATCCTCTATGTCATGAAACAATTCGTTCCTGCACTGGTTCTTCATCTTGGGTGGCTTGCCATCTTGTTTGGTTGAATTAGTTGATCATCCAGGGAAAGTCAATTCCCAAACTTATACAAAAGAAACCTGACCAAATCCCTTGGCATAACTTAACAGAACCAATTCCCGGTTACATGGTAGCGATCTTGGACACACATCTCTACCGATGTTGTCTCATTTTAGGGCTGCTGCTCGTTATAGCTATAGCTTCAATAGATCGTTTTTCTCTATTGTCTCTCCTCCAGGGGTTTCAAGTAAGTAGGGTAGAGATATTCACTACCAATTACACTCTAACAGTTTATATCTTTAGATTCTAATAGCTTGCTGCGTTTCTCTCGCTTTCCTGCACTGCATCAGCCAAGCCTCGTTCTCCCATAGCTTTTTTCCCTCAAGTTCTTTAAATTCTGTAAACCTCATTTTCATCCCTCCACAGGTAACATTACAGCATTGAGTTAAATTAATCTGGTTTACAGGCTCATTCAGCATCAATCCGGGCACAAAACACGCGTAAAAGGTATGCCCACAAATACCCTTCACTAAAATCTGGGAAATATCAAAGCTGAGATATTTAATTGGCATCTGTTAAAGCTGGAGCAAACTAGCTGGATGAACATTCTCTAGATCTCGTTATTATTCAGGAACCTTGATAACTTTGGCTTCAACACCCAAAGGACAACATTATCCAAACCTTACTACCAAATGTTTCAGCAAAAGTTCCTAATTCTTTCACCACCTTCAACAGGGTCTCTGAAGGTGATATGACATAACGTGATGAATCTTATAGTACAAGGTCAAACCAGAGTAAAGAAAACTCCTGCAGATTACCACTCAGCGCTGATGTATCAGAAATCCATTACAATGAGCACCACTTGATAGAAGCATTAAGATTAAAAGAGAGTACAAAAATGCACTCTGGGTGAATGTACCACTAATGATGTAGTGAAGAAATGTGAAACTGCACTTGGAGCTTAAAGTAGGCATTTTAACTGATGATGACAGCGTACACCTGTGCTCTACATTGGGTAAATTCACATTTGATAAGTGAAAAGTAACACTTTGCCACAGAATGACCACCTAGAGTTCTGACATCCAGCAAATTTCCCAGCCCCATCAATATCCTGGACAGAGAAGCCACAACCATACATTAGATGATATTCTATGTTGAGATGGCACTCAGTCCAGAAAGGCTACCAGCCTTAGGATTGGAAACAGAAGCTGGGAACAAATTTCTTTAGCTGTTGTCTTTATGTACCTTTTACCTGCTCCACACAGGGAACTACTTTGCTGTTGGCTACATGTCATCTGCCAATTTGATCTACCTATGAGCTTGAGTAGATAGTCAGCTTTAAGTCATCATGCAATAGTTATTCTTCTGACTTGCAATTTCTTCACTGAAATATAGAGAATGCCTTGCTTTGAGGCATGGGGACAGCTTGCACATTAACAATCCAACCAGGACATTAGGGATAGGGAGGCAAAATTCAGAGCAGGTGTCTGTCTCCTGTACTTTATTTCAGTTTAGTAACATGGAATATGCTTTAATTCCAGATATTGGGGACAAATGTTCGAGACTTGACATACATTTAATTGGCATCTGTTAAAGCTGGAGCAAACTAACCAGATAAACATTCTCTAGATCTCCTTATTATTTAGGAATCTTATTAACTTCAGCTTCAAGACCCAAAAGGATGGCATTATTCAAAATGTTGCTGCTTACTCAATATCATTCATCTATACTGTATACCCATTCCATTCACCGTGTGCACCTTGTTGCAAAGTGACACATCTAATAATGCCCTAAGATAGACTTGCCATGGCTTTGTCAACAGCAGCTCCCAAATCTGGTCAGGCAACATCTTTGGAAAGGAGTAAACAGTCAACATTTTGGGCCGAGACCCTTCATCAGGTGTTCTATTGATGTTGCCTGACCTGCTGAGATCCTTCAGCATTTTGTGTGCGTTGCTTGGACTTCCAGATTTGCAATTTTTTTGTGTTTAATCTCCCAAATCAGAATCAGGTTTGCTAACATTGGCATGTGTCATGAAATTTGAAGGTTGTTGCTGCAACACCACTCCACTAGTTGGCATATCTTGCATATCTAGTTGGCCTGTACGCCCTCTCGTCTCCACCTGAGGTTCCACCAACAATGGTTGTATCATCAGCAAATTTATAGATTGTATTTCAGTTATGCATAGCCACACAGTCATGGGTGGAGAGAGAGTAGAGCAGTGGGCTAAGCACACACTCCTGAGGTGCACCCATGTTGATCGTCAGTGAGGAGATGTTATCACCAGTCCGCACAGATTGTGATCTTCCGGTTCGGAAGTCGAGGATCCAATTGCAGAGGGAGGTACAGAGGCCCAGGTTCTGTAAGCTCCTCAATCAGGATTGTGGGAATGAAAGTATTAAGTGCTGAGCTATAGTCGATGAACAGCATCCTGACACAGGTGTTTGTATTGCCAGGTGGTCTAAAGCCATGTGAAGAGCAATTGAGATTGCATCTGCCGTTTACATATTGCGGCAATAGGCAAATTGCAATGCGACTAGGTCCTTGCTGAGGGAGGATTTCAGTCTAGTCAAGGTTCAAACGTACAACTTAATGTCAGGGAAATGTATACAATATACATCCTTCACAACCATCCACAAAAACAGAGGAATGTCCCAAAAAAAATGAACAACAGTTAAATGTTAGAACCCCAAAGCTTCCCCCCACCCTGGCTCATAACTGGCAGCGAGCAACAATTTCCCCTCACCCCACCGGCAAAAAAAAGCATTGGCACCGCCACTGAGCACTCAAGCATTAGCAAAGCAATAGCAAAGACACAGACTTGCAGTTACCCCAAAGACTTCGCGTTTCACCCGGTATTTGACATACCGCAGGATCTCTCTCCCTAGTAAGCGAGAAAGAAGGGTCTCCATTTTCCCAGCGAGCGGGGAACCATAACAAATAACTCGCTGGTTTACGATGTTAAAAGTCCGTTACGTCACTTTTTTCAAGCTCTGTGCCTGAAGATCGCAAAGATCTCAGGTCTCCGGGCACACAGCAGATATCCCGACACCCCCAATGACGCACGGGTCTCCTGTCGTGACACTAACCCTCGATCCACTCGTCTCCAGAGCCCTGAGATCCTAGGCTTCTGAATTCGAGCCGGACTCTTAGGCCAAACCTTTGGCGTGCATAATGGCCAGTTACGGAACCCCAAGAGCAGGTCCCATTCCCGTAAAGAACCAACCTCTCAAAGCATTTCATCACTGTAGATAAGAGTGCTACCGGGCAATAGTCATTAAGGCAGCTCACATTATTCTTCTTAGGCACTGGTATAACTGTTGCCTTCTTGAAGGAAGTGGGAACTTCCACCCACAGCAGTGAGAGGTTGAAAATGTCCTTGAATACTCCCGCCAGTTAGTTGGCACAGGTTTTCAGAGCCTTATCATGTACTCCATCGGGACCTTCCGCCTTGCGAGAGTTCACCCTCTTTAAAGACAACCTAACATCAGTCTCTGAGACAGAGGTCACAGGGTCATCAGGGGCAGCAGGGATGTTCACAACTGCAGTAATATTCTCTCTTTCAAAGCAGGCACAGAAAGCATTGAGTCCATCTGGTAGTGAGGCATCGCTGCCATTGATGCTATTGGGTTTTGCTTTGTAGGAAGTAAAGTCTTGCAAAGTGGAGGTGGAGGATAAATGTGTGGCTGAGGGATTGGAGCAGGGGGCAGGGATTCAGATTTCTGGATCATCAGGACCTCTTCTGGGGCAGGAGTGACCTGTACAAAAAGGATGGGTTGCACTTGAATCCGAGGGGGACCAATATCCTGGCGGGAAGGTTTGCTAAGGCTACAGAGGAGAGTTTAAACTAGAATTGCTGGAGGTGTGGGAACTGAACTGAAGTGATGGAGGAAAGGAAGGTTGGCTCACAAATAGAGAAAGTTTGGAGACAGTGCAAAAGGTAGGATAGGCAGGTGATAGAGAAGGGACGTGCTCAGTCCAATGGTTTGATATGTGTATTTTAATGCCAGAAGCATCATGAATAAAGCGGATGACCTTAGAGCGTGGATAAACATTTGGAACTATGATGTTGTGGCCATTACAGAGACTTGGACAGTGCAGGGGCAGGAATGGCTACTTCAAGTGCCAGGCTTTAGATGTTTCAGAAAGGATAGGGAGGGAGGCAAAAGAGGTGGGGGTGTGGCACTGTTGATCAGAGATAGAGTCAGGGCTGCAGAAAAGGAAGAAGTCATGGAGGGGTTGTCTACAGAGTCTCTGTGGGTAGAAGTTAGGAATAGGAAGGGGTCAATAACTCCATAGGACACTCAAAGCTGCTACGCAGGTTGACTGTGGTTAAGAAGGTATACGGTGCATTGGCCTTCATCAATCATGGGATTGAGTTTAAGAGCCGAGAGGTAATGTTGCAGCTATATAGGACCCTGGTCAGACCCCACTTGGAGTACTGTGCTCAGTTCTGGTCGCCTCCCTATAGGAAGGACATGGAAACCATAGAAAGGGTGCAGAGGAGATTTACAAGGATGTTGCCTGGATTGGGGAGCATGCCTTATGAGAATAGGTTGAGTGAACACAACCTTTTCTCCAAGGAGAAACGGAGGATGAGAGGTGACTTGATAAAGGTGTACAAGATAATGAGAGGCATTGATCGTGTGGATACTCAGAGGCTTTTCTCCAGGGCTGAAATGGCTAGCATGAGAGGGCATAGTTTTAAGGTACTTGGAAGTAGGTACAGAGGAGATGTCGGGGTAAGTTTTGTTTTATAAAAGCACAGAGAGTGGTGAGTGCGTAGAATGGGCTGCTGGCGGCGGTGGTAGAAGCGGAAACAATAGGGTGTTTTAAGAGACTCCTGGATGGCTACATGGAGCTTAGGGCTATGGGTAAAGCCTAGGTAGTTCTAAGGTAGGGACATGTTCGGCACAGCTTTGTGGGCTTGGCACCAGTGTCGCCGCAGAGCACTGTGTGATTAAGTGCCTTGCTCAAGGACACAACACGCTGCCTCAGCTGAGGCTCGAACTAGCGACTTCAGATCACTAGACCAACATCCTAACCACTTGGCCACGCACCAACTCTGGTACAGACCTTCTTCTTTTAACAACCTGATGGTCTCGGCCCAAAACATTGACTCTCTATTCTCATCCATAGATACTGCCTGACCTGCTGAGCTCCTCCAGCACATTGTGTGTATTGCTCTAAATTTCCAGCATCTGCAGTACCTCTTGTGTCTATGATTTATTGCTCCACTGCAAAGTCTCTTCAAGATATGCCTACCCTGAAGTTTAAATCCTCTTCGAAAGGAGTTCAGTGAGACTCTCTCAATGCTCCTCTGCTGCTCTGATTCTTCCACCATATGCTCATCCAGACTCGCTATCACAGCCATGTACCCTTCTTGGGAATTTGTCTCCGCCACCATCTTGTACCACATGGCTTCCAGCTCCATTTCCAGATCTTCCAGCTTGGATCCAGCAAGCGCTCAATTGACTGTTTCTCCCGCCACTGCTCCCTCTGGATTCTATGTGCCACCCTCACCACTCCAAAAAATTCACAGCTCCAACCAACAATTCTTTTCCTTCCTTGCATCTACTAATTGGAAGATCGTGCATCTGAAGACGCAGCAGCCTGCAGTCCCTCCGGCTCTGAACTCCACTTCCTGCAGGCTGCCGACTCCGCCGCCTCCAGTTAGGGCTCGAACCTAGGGATTAACCGCCTCCAGAACGCAGACACCACTTCCAACTCCAGTTCTGAACTTGCCACCTGAAAACCGCAGACCTTGCTGCCACCAGCTCTCTCGTCAACCTCTATACCAGCCGCTTTCAAACTGCGGACCCTGCTATCTCCAACTCAGACTTCAGCTGCCTACTCCCCCAGGCCAAGACCTTTCTCACTGCCGCTGGGTTCAGTGGTTCCTCTTTCCACCACTATTACTCCACACCAATCCCGGAGCTCCTTGGCTCCTCTTCACCCTTCTACCCCCACCCCTCTCAGTCCTCTGAGCCTCTATCTTCATCCTACCCTACGTCCCCAGAACACCCCCCACACCATCCGCTCCTCTGACCCGTCCAACTCTCTACCCACCCCTTATCCTAGCTCCACCTCCTGCCATGTTCTCACCATACTCTCCAATCTTCCCCTCTCTGAGGTAGAATGTTCTGTTCTCAGTAAGGGCCTCACCTTTATCCCCCTGCGCCTGCACCTTAGTGAGTTCCCCACCCACTATGACACAGAGCTCTTCTTCCGTTGCCTTTGTCTCCATGCCTACTTCTTTGGCAAGGATTCTCCAGCCCGCACCGATGCCCCTTCTCTCATCTTTAACCCTCCTCCTCTTCTTGGAGGCACCACTCTGGTCTTCTGCCTGCTCTGGATCTTTTTAACTCTAACTGCCAAAGAGACATCAACCGTCTCAATTTTAACACTCCTCTCTCCAATTCAAACCTTACTCCCTTTGAACGCACTGCTCTCTACTCTCTCCTCACTAATCTAATCCTAATTAAGGGTTTCGGCCCAAAACATCGACTGTTTATTCCCAATCATGGATACTGCCTGACCTGCTGAACTCCAGTATATTATGTATATTGCTCTAAATTTCCAGCATCTGCAGTACCTCTTGTGTCGAAGATTCCTCCTGTATTTTGCAATTGCAAGCATAATGGGAGAATGTTTTCGTTAATCTATTTACAAAACATAGATGCTGCTACAAAAGGTCAGACTTACTGCCAATTCTTAGGAACACTTGAGGAGGCATTGGCAAGCATTTTCTCAAACCTCAGCAATCTGTGTTATGATGGAAATAATCACAATTCTGTAGGAAAATAGTGCCTTTTTTTAAAAATCAATAATGAAGCAATGGTACAGTCAAATATTATATACAAGTGCTTGAAATTCCTCTTGCACATAAAAAGCATCAACTCAGCTCCATTGAATATTGCACCTCCACATGTCAAGATAAACTGACATATGACATGCGTGGTGATTGAGGCAGATACAGTAGAGAGATTTAAGGCACTCGGACTCATGAATGAAAGAAAAAGGGAGGGTTATGTGAAAGGGAAGAGTTAGATTAATTTTGCAGTACACAACATTGTGTGCTATACTGTTCTATAATTCTGTGCTCGATGATGATGCTTTTACTGAGATGGGTTGCTTGAGCTTCATTTTGATATTCAAAGAAAAACTACTTTTCTTGAAAAATAAGCACACCACTACTTGGATCAGAAATTGGAAGGCAGAATGAATTTGCATGTGCAAAATCTTAAAACAAATTTACATTTCAAAAAGTCAGCTAAAAATATTGGTGTTCACCAAATCACTAAAATCTTCAATTTTTTATTGTCCAAGCCCAAAGCTTGTTTCTGTCCTGCAGCACATGTTGACTCACAAAAGATACAATTTTTATCCTAACATATAAAATCCTAATCAAAATTAAAACTTGAAATATATCTACCAGCACTTTGTTTCTTTCAGCAATTTTCGCTTTCAGTTGTGTAGTTACATCTTGAACAGAACTCTGCCAAAAAAAAAAAGCACATTACAATGTCATCAACATAGCATGAAGGAGGGCATTTCAAGATATTGCCTGCGGATTGACTGCCCACTGATGTAGCCAGATGTCTATGAAATTAGCAGCTTTTGAATTAACAGATCTTTTACAAGATTTCATAGGGCAGGTGAAAAAAAGTTCCAAGAAATGGCCATGTTAAAAAAATTGGAGATTTTGTATTATTTTTCATTACTGAAGATGAGGACAAATTATTAGCTATGTCAAGCCCACATGATCCCAACATGGTAACCTTGGCAATTAATTTCAAAGTGGCTGTTGATAAAGAGAAGACAAATCTTGCGGCCCAAGTTAATCAGCTTTCAAAGACAAACACCACAGAATACGAAATAAATGAGCAATATGTTTTCATATTCTCCATTTTTCATCCAAAGACCACACAAAAATTCACATTAAAACTTTAAAACAGAACTAGATTAGATTTGGGCATGTCCCTCATAGCCTTAAAATAGGAGCTATTATCCAGTGATCTACTGTACTGACCCAACTCCTAGCCTGAAGGTTTTTAAATGCAGAATTTGGGCTTCCTCTGCCTGTAGCAGATCACACACTGACTGTGCTTCTCCATCTAACAGTAAACATATGCATCGGTAAATGTAATGGTAAAGAACTTTGTTATAAAGAACTTTCCTATAGAATACAAGTCCTTAGATAAAAAAGTTAAAAGCTTATGTCAAAAAGCCAAAGAAGAATGGTTAAACCAGGAATGTGAGCAATTAGAAAGAATCCCTATTACTGATCCAAAAAGGTTACACCAACAAATCAAGAATATCACTGGTAAAAAGCTCCTCTGTTCTTCAGGTGGATGTTTGAAAGGAAAGGACAGTACCATTATCATGGAAAAAGATGAGATTATGAACAGATCGACTGAGCATATTCAGGAATTGTTTGAAGACGATTGAGGCGAAAAGCCAGAAATTAAGAAGAACATTGAAGGTCCAAGTACTTTAAAATCTGAAGTTCGTAATGCAATAAATAAGATGAAGGAAAGGAAAGGCAGCAGGTGCTGATGAATTAGTAATAGAACAAATTATTGCCCTTGAAGATTATGGAATTGAAAAGCTTACTGATTTAATCAATGACATTTATAAGACTGGAATAATACCAGAAGAGATGAAAAAAAAAATCAGTATTTATCACTCTTCCTAAGAAACATGGAGCAATAGAATGTGAATTACACAGGACCATAAGTTTAATGAGCCATATCACTAAGATACTTCTAAGAATTTTGATAACGAGAGCTAAAAGTAAGATACAAGCTGAAATAGGTAAGGAACAATGTGGTTTTGTGAAAGACGAAGGTACAAGAAACGCGATATTGATGTTAAGGATACTATCAGAACGAGCTATTCAAGTGCAAAAAGATTTGTTTGTTTGTTTTATCAACTACACAAAAGCATTTGATAAAGTGAAACACAATAATTTATTTGAAATATTACAGGAAATTCTAGATCTAGATTCGAAAAACTTCCGCCTAATCAGAAATCTGTACTAGGAACAAACTGCCACTGTAAGAATAGATGGAGAAGTGAGTCAGTTACGAAAATCAAGAGAGGCATTCGACAAGGGTGTGTTTTCTCCCTGTTACGTACCCCGTAACTGGGTTGCCAAACCAGCAGAAATGGATCACTCAGTTGGAGTATGGATTACTAGAACTAAGAAAGTTTTATTAAAGAAACAAGCAACACAGTAATCGAAAGGATAATAAATGCAGCAGTTCAGCAATGATAAACACACATGTGCACAGAATTAAGATAACAGCATCAATCAAGCTCTATCGTTGTCTAGGGGTAAATGACCAATTTCAAAGTGACACAAAGTTCAGTCCAATTTAGTTCAGTTCGCAGTAATCGTTGCCATGGCGATGGACAACGTGGGGGGAGAGAGAGAGAGAGAACGACTGATCATTCAGAAACGGCTTCCACTCACAGACCAGCGATATTGCTCACAAGCAGCTTTCGGGCGGGTCCTTTGTGATGTCACCTGAGGTCACCGACTGTGACCCCTCCTCCAGATGCGGTCGATCCTCTGCAGTGAGCCCGGCACCCAAGCGAGGGTGGACACACACCGGGTTCCCGCTGATCGTACCTTTCCACCCTGTGCGTTTAAGGCTGATCCCCCGATCAGCCGTCCAAGAGCTTCCCACCGACTCGTGAGAGGCACACCGCTTCCAGGGTCTCGTTACCTCGAGTGTTGTGTGTGTCCTGCCTTAGCGAACCTGTCCCTTTTTATCCCCCTACTGGGGTATCGCCTGTCCATCACTTCAAACAGTTCAGGGTTCAAAGGGGGAGCCGCTCCAGACAGCTCTCTCTCCTGCCCCTTCATTACACATCTCCAGATCGCCTGTCCATCACTTCAAACAGTTCCTTATCTCTCTTTCCCCTGAGGACAGGTGGCAGACCAACTGCTGATGCCACTGATGCTAGCCCAGGCCAGCAAACATCTTAATTTATGTATATTCTCGTCACATCCCCAATTTGTTTAATGTGTACAGTGAAACAATATTACAAAAAAAAAGACATCTTGGGTATCAAAGTTGGTGATGAAAACATCAATAATTTTAGATATGCGGATGGCAAGTACGGAGGAGGAACAACAAAACTTAATTGATATAGTTGTTGAAGAAAGTGCAAAAATGGGTCTATCCATCAATTGCAAAAAGACAGTGTATGGTGATATCCAAAAAGGAGGAGAATCCTATCTGCAGGCTGAGAATAAACAGGGAAGACATAAAACAAGTACAGAACTTTTGCTACTTAGGAAGCTGGGTGACATCAGATGGCAGGTGCAACATGGACATCAAAAGAAGAATATGGATGGCAAAAGACACCTTTATGAGAATGAAGAGTATACTGACCAACACTAAACTAGGCATGACAACCCACCTCAGAGCACTGAGATGTTATATTTATCCACTTATGCTACATGGCTCAGAATGTTGGACAATATCTAGTAACATGAAGAAACGAATTGAAGCAGCAGAGATGTGGTTTTTGAGGAAGATGCAAAGAATATCATGGATGAAACGAATATCTAACGAGGATGTCATGAACAGAGCAAGCATAAAAAGAGAAATAATTTATGAGATCATGAAAAGGCAACGTGACTTCTTTGGACATGTGATTCGGAAAGAGAAGTTAGGATGCACAGTAATTATAGGAAAGATTGAAGGGAAGAAAGCAAGAGGAAGACAAAGACAAATGATGATGGAGACAGCAGCCAGAGAACTGGAAATGAATACCAATGAATTGATCCACTTGACCTGAAACAGGAGTGCGTGGGCCATGGCAGTCAAAGCTCAAACTGGGCATGGCACCTGATGATGATGATGATGATGAAGGAACTTTGTAATCTTCTGCTACATTACTTCAAGTTGCTAACAAAATGAAGAGAACAGAGGTAGAAAACATTTGCTGTCCAATTATTTATTTTTTTTTATATAAAGGAGAAGTGCAAATACTTGGACCATCAGGCACAGGTACAGAATCAGGATATTCGGCCCATCCAGTTTGCTCTATCGTAGCTGATTTATTTTCCCCTCTCAACCCCATTCTCCTGCCTTCTTCTCATAACCTTTGATAGATACTTAATTAGTGAGGACATCAATCTCTGCTTTAAATACACCCAGTGACCTAGCCTCCATAGCTGACTGTAACAATGAACTACACAGATTCACCACCCTCTAGCTAAAGAGATTCCTCATCATCTCTGTTCTAAAGGGAGATCCATCTATTCCGAGTCTGTGCCCTCCAGTCCTAGACACTACCACTCCTACGATTCGAAATATTCTCTGCATGTCCAGTTTATCTAGGCCTTTCCATAATCAACAGGTTTTAATGAGATCTTTGTTTCTTCTAAATTCTGGAAAATAAAGGCACAGAGCCATCAAACTCTCCTCGCACGTTAAATCTTTCATACCAGGACTGTTCTCGTAAACCTCCTCTGGACCTTTTCCAATGCCAACACATGCTTTCTTAGAGCTGGGACACAAGAAGGTGGGAGGGAAGGTCCTTCATGAACATTTTGCTTCTGTATTCACCAGTGGACCCAGCTGGTGGCTTAGTGACATCAGCATCAGACTTCGGGACGAAAGGTCCCGAGTTCGAACCCAGCCGGCTCCCCTGCATGCTTTCCATCCGTGCTGGGTTACAAGCTGGTGATCTCTTTGGAAACTCACCTGGCAGAAGGCAATGGCAAACCACTGCTGTAACTTGCCTCGTACGCAGTTCCCCACTACGTCAGAGAGGCATGGAGGGAAATCGTCCAGATGCGACGTAAAACAAAAAATTCACCAGTGACAGGGACGTTGACATTTGTGAGGGCAATTTAAAAAAGGGTAATATGCTATAACATGTTGCAGTTACAAAAGATGTGCTGGAATTTCTGAAAATTTTTTAGGATAGACAAGTTCCTGGGGCCGGATGAGAAAATACTATGGGAAAGAAAAGGGAGATAATGGATCTGAATGTGTGGCTGAGGAACTGGTGTAGGAAGCAAGGATTTACATTCTTGCACCACTAGGGTATGTTTCGGGGTAAGGATGAATTGTTTCAAAGGGACAGGTTGCACCTGAATAAGCGGGGCACCAGCATTCTGGCAGGCAGGTTTGTCTCTGCAACACGGGTGTGCTTAAACTAAGTATTGTGGGGGAGGGGACGAACTGGAAACATAAGGATAGAGATAAAGGGAAAGTGAGAATAAGAAAAGTTAAGAATGACAGCAGAATCAACAGAGCAGAAAGCCCCCAAACAGTAGTCAGGATGTAGGGTGTAAGTTGAATCAAGAGTTAAGATTGGCGTGTCGCAAAGGTAATGCTACAGTTGTTATGGGGGACTTCAACATGCAGGTAGACTGGAGGAATCAATTTGGTACTGGACCCCAAGAAAGGGAGTTTGTGGAGTCCTTCCGAGATGGATTCTTAGAACAGCTTGTACTGGAGTGTACCAGAGAGAACGCAATTCTAGATTTAGTGTTGTGCAATGAACCAGATTTGATCAGGGACCTCAAGGTAAAGGAGCCATTAGGAGGTAGTGACCATAATAGGATAAGTTTTAATCTACAATTTGAGAGGGAGAAGGGAAACTCGGAAGTGTCAATATTACAGTTGAACAAAGGGAACTATGGTGCTATGAGGGAGAAGCTGGCCAAAGTTCAATGGAACAATACCCTAGCAGGGATGACAGTGGAACAGCAATGACAAGTGTTTCTGGGAATAATGCGGAAGGTACAGGATCAGTTCATTCCAAAGAGGAAGAAAGATCCTAAGTAAAGGGAGGCCGTGGCTGACAAGGGAAGTAATGGACGGTATAAAAATAAAAGAGAAGTATAACATAGCAAAGACGAGTGGGAAGCCGGAGGATTGGGAAACTTTTAAAGAGCAACCGAAGGTAACTAAAAAGGCAATACGCAGAGGAAAAAATGAGGTACGAAGGTAAACTAGCCAAGAATATAAAGGAGGACAGTAAAAGCTTCTCTAGGTATGTGAAAAGGAAAAAAATAGTTAAGACCAAAATTGGGCCCCTGAAGACAGAAGCGGGTGAATTTATTATGGGGAACAAGGAAATGGCAGACGAGTTGAACAGGTACTTTGGATCTGTCTTCACTAGGGAAGACACAAACAATGTCCCAGATGTAATAGTGGCCAAAGGACCTAGGGCAATGGATGAATTGAAGGAAATTTATAATAGGCAGGAAATGGTGTTGGATAGGCTGTTGGGTCTGAAGGCTGATAAGTCCCCGGGACCTGATGGTCTGCATTCCAGGGTACTTAAGGAGGTGGCTTTAGAAATCGTGGATGCATTAGTAATCATTTTCCAATGTTCTATAGATTCCGGATCAGTTCCTGTGGATTGGAGGGTGGCTAATGTTGTCCCTCTCTTCAAGAAGGGAGGAAGAGAGAAAACAGGGAATTATAGACCGGTTAGCCTGATGTCAGTGGTGGGAAAGATGCTGGAGTCAATTATAAAAATGAAATTACGACACATCTGGATAGCAGTAACAGGATTGGCCCGAGTCAGCGTGGATTTACTAAGGGGAAATCGTGCTTGACTAATCTTCTGGAATTTTTTGAGGATGTAACTATGAAAATGGACAAGGGAGAGCCAGTGGATGTAGTGTACCTGGACTTTCAGAAAGCTTTGATAAAGTCCCACATAGGAAATTAGTGGGCAAAATTAGGGCACATGGTATTGGGGGCAGAGTACTGATATGGATTGAAAATTGGCTGGCTGACAGGAAACAAAGAGTAGCCATTAACAGGTCCCTTTCGGAATGGCAGGCGGTGACCAGTGGGGTACCGCAGAGTTCAGTGCTGGGACCGCAGATGTTTACAATATATATTAATGATTTAGATGAGGAAGTTAAAAGTAACATTAGCAAATTTGCCGATGACACAAAGCTGGGTGGCAGTGTGAAATGTGAGGAGGATGTTATGAGAATGCAGGGTGACTTGGACAGGCTGTGTGAGTGGGCAGATGCATGGCAGATGCAGTCTAATGTGGATAAATGTGAGGTTATCCACTTTGGTGGTAAGAACGGGAAGGCAGATTATTATCTAAATGGAGTCAAGTTAGGAAAAGGGGAAGTGCAACGAGATCTAGGTGATCTTGTATATCAGTCACTGAAAGCAATCATGCAAGTACAGCAGGCTGTGAAGAAAGCTAATAGCATGCTGGCCTTCATAACAAGGGGAATTGACTATAAGAGCAGAAGTCCTTCTGCAGCTGTACAGGGCCCTGGTGAGACCACACCTGGAGTACTGTGTGCAGTTTTGGTCTCCAAATTTGAGGAAGGACATTCTTGCTATTGAGGGAGTGCAGCATAGGTTCACAAGGTTAATTCCCGGGATGGCGGGACTGTCATATGTCGAAAGATTGGAGCAACTGGGCTTGTATACTCTGGAATTTAGAAGGCTGAGAGGGGATCTTAATGAAACATATAAGATTATTAAGGGATTGGACACGCTGGAGGCAGGAAGCGTGTTCCCGCTGATGGGTGAGTCCAGAACCAGAGGCCACAGTTTAAGAATCAGGGATAGGCCATTTAGAATGGAGTTGAGGAAAAATTTTTTCACCCAGAGAGTGGTGGATATATGGAATGCTCTGCCCCAGAAGGCTGTGGAGGCCAAGTCTCTGGATGCTTTCAAAAAAGAGATGGATAGAGCTCTTAAAGATAGCGGAATCAAAGGTTATGGGGTTAAGGCAGGAACTGGATACTGATTGTGGATGGTCAGCCATGATCACAGTGAATGGCGGTGCTAGCTCGAAGGGTTGAATGGCCTACTCCTGCACCTATTGCCTGTTGTCTATTGAAAGAAGGGAAGAGAATGCTGCACCTTTGGTAGTGATCTTTGCATCCTCACTAATCAAAGGAGTAGTACCAGTTGTTAGGAGGGTGGCAAATATTATTCCTTTATTCAAGAAAGAGAGTAGGGATAACCCTGAGGTTTGTAGATCAGTGAGTCTTACTTCGGTGATGGGCAAATGATTGAAGATTCTTAGATACAGGATTTACAAGCATTTGGAGAAATAGTCTGAGTAGGGATAGTCAGTGTGGCTTTGAGAGGCAGACTATGCCTCACCATAAGAAATAGGAGCAAAATAAGGCTATTTGATCCATCAAGTCTGCTGCACCATTTCATCACAGCTGATCCAATTTTCCCCTCGGCCCCAACCTCCTACCTTCTCCCCATATCCCTTCACGCACTGACCAATCAAGAATCTATCAACCTTTGTCTTAAATATACGTAAAGACTTAGCCTCCAGTTTCCTGTGGCAAAGAATTCCACAGATTCACCACTCACGAACCTGATTGAATTATTGGAGGATGTTACAAAGCACATTGATAATGGTAGAGCAATGATTGTGATGTATATGGATTTTAGTAAGGCTTTTGATAAGGTTCTCATGGTAAGGTCGTTCAGAATGTCAGTAAGCATGGGATCCAGGGAACCTTGCTGTGTGGATAAAGAACCGGTTTCCCTTGCCCATAGAAGATAAAAAGTGGTTGTAGATTGAGCACATTCTGCCTAGAATTTGATGGACAATAACGCTCCACATGTATTTTCTAGGACCTCTGCTTTATTGTGAACTTTATAAATGATTTGAATGAGGAAATGGAAAGGTTGGTTAGTAAGTTTGCAGCTGACACGAAGGTCCGTGGAGTTGTGGATACACATGTACATTCCTTTATCCGAAATTCTAAAATCCAAAAAGCTCTGAAAACCAAAGTTCTTTTTCGCCAACAGCTGACATCACTCAGTTGTGCCGTAGCAGCACTAGCAGAGGCTGCCAGACGTCAGTTGTGGCTCAGCGCTCGTACTGGTTACATGTGCACTTGCTGTTCGCTGATATTTTGTGTTCACTGTTGACTTTGTGTTTAATTTCACTGTGAAAATGTCAAAAAGAGCTGCAGATACCCCTATGGGTAACAATGAGAAAAAGGGAAGGAAGCATCTATCATTATCCATAACGCAGAAAGTGGAGTTATTGCAGAAGCTTGATCGTGGTGTGTCTGTGCGGTGTCTTACTGAAGAAAATAGTGTTGGAACTACCATTGTATATGACTTAAATAAACAGAAAGACAAGTTACTGAAGTTTTATAGTGACACTGACAGTGACGTTCTACATTTATTCCAATAAGTCATTTACCATTTGTTTGATTCGTTTCGTTTGAAACTGTACATTTTTATGTTTTATTGAATGTTTTTGTTGGAAATAAATTTTTTTCTTGTCATTATTCCCTAAACAATACAGTATAACTATTTACATAGCATTTACATTGTATTAGGTATTATAAGTAATCTAGAGATGACTTAAAGTATACAGGAGGATGTGCATAGGTTTGATGCACCGCTGGGTCCTAAAGTCCACTGCACTGAGACAGGTTAAATAAGGGACTTGAGGCATACGTGTTTTTTGGTATGGCGGGGGGGGGTTGGGTCTGAAATCTGAAAAATTCTGAATTCCAAAATGCAACTGGTCCCAAGGATTTTGGATAAGGGATTGCGGACCTGTATTAATTAAGATTGCTGCACATTGCGACAGTACATTGACAGGATGCAAAGTTGGGCTAAAAACTGGCAGATGGAGTTCAACCCAGAAAAATTTGAAAGGTTGAATTGGAAGGCAGTATACAGGGTTAATAGCAGGATCTTAACGGTGTAAAGGAACAGAGGGACCTTGGAGCTCACATCCATAGACATCTCAAAGTTGCAATACAGGTTGATAGGGTTATTAAGAAGGTGTATGGTGTGTTGGCCTTTATCAGTCAGGGGTTCAGTTCAAGAGGAAATGTTGCAGCTCTGTAAACCTTATTTTAGACCACACTTGGAATATTGTATAGAGTTCTGGTCGGCGCATTATAGGGAGAATGTGGAAGCTTTAGAGAGGGTGCAGAGGAGATTTACAAGGATTCTGCCACGATTAGAGACCATGCCTTATGAAGATATGTTGAGCAAGCTAGGCATTTTCTCTTTGGAGCAAGAGGATGAGAGCTGACTTGAAAGAGGTATACTAGATGATGAGGCATAGATCAATTGGACAGTCAGAGACTTTTTCCCAGTGTGTAAATAGCTAATACTAGGGGACATAATTTTAAAGATGATTGGTGGAAAGTAAAGCGGGGTAATGTCAGAGGTAAGTTTTTCTTTATACAAAGACAGAAGTGTCCAGTGGTAGTGGTAAATGCAGATACATTAGGGGCATTTAAGAAACTCTTGGATAGGAAAGTGGATGATAGAAATTGGAGAGCTATGCAGGACGGAAGGCTAGATTGATCTTAAACTAGGTTAAAAGTTTGGCACATCATGGACTAAGGGCTTGTACTGAGCTGTAATGTTCTATATTCCACACGTTCTAATCTGCTCACAATACTCCAAATGTGGTCTGATCAATGCCTTTTAAAGCTTCAGCAATACATCCCTGCTTTTACATGCTAGTCCTCTTGATATAATGTATGATAGCAACGCATTTGCCTTCCTTACTACTGACTCAGCCTCCAAGTTGGCCTTAGGAGATTCCTGCACAAGGGCTTCCAAGTCCCTTTGCACTTCTAATTTCTGAATTTTCTCACCAATTAGAAAATAGTCTATGACTTTATTTCTTCTACCAAAAGTGCATGAGCATAGACTTTCCTACACTGTATTCTATTTGCCACTTCCTTGCTCATTCTCAAAATCTGTTCAAGTCCTGCTACAAACTCCCCGTTTCCTCAATATTACCTGCCCCTCCACATATCTTTATATCATCCGCAAACATGACACAAAGCCATCAATTCATCATCCAGATTATTAACATATAATGCAAAAAGCAGCCAACTCAACACCAACCCCTGCAGAACACTACTAGTCACTGACAGTCAGCCAGAAAAGGCCCTCTTTGATTCCTATTCTATGCCTGCTGCCAGAAACAACAGTACACTTACTTGTTTGTGACGATATTCCCCATTTATCACTTGGTGTAATTCTGTAATATCAGCTGAAAGTACGTCAATTTTTGCCTTTTGCTCAGGTGGTACTGTGCTGGTAAAAGAAATGTTTTCCAATTATTTTGTTTTATATTACTTCATACAACTTGCACATCTTTAAAATGTCACTGAAGTCAGTCTTATAGAAATACATTTGAGCAGTACTATAGGATTCAATCAATTTTACTTTCAGTTTGTGGTACCAGATGACTGAACTGGCCTCTCTTCACCCTTCAACTGAGAACTTGAGTTCAAAGTGCATAGGATTATATAAAAGTATTCCATTACAATTGTAATAGCACAGAAAAATCAAGTTTGCATTTTTGAAGAACTAATGATTAATGAAACTATTATCTTGTGCAAATGATTATAGAATAGCATCAATGGCTTATTACAGAGCCACTAATTTTGCAAAATTATAACATTCACCCAAGAAAATTGAATTTTATCAAAATGGTACAGAATGTATAACAATGGAGATTGAAGGAGAGTAATATATTTCAGGCCTCATTAACAATTACCTCCTGTACCTAATAAAGTGGACATTCATGGTCTTCTGTCCATCCACTTCAAGGCTGTGTGTTTTGCGTTCAGAGATGCTTTTATGCACACCACCATTGAAACACATGATTATTTGAGTTATTGTCACCTTCCTGTCAACTTGAAGCAGTCTGGCTATTCTCCTCTAACTTCTCTCATTAATAAAGCCCTTTTGTCCACAGAACTGCAGTTCACACTATTCTCTATAAAACTCTAGGGATTATTGTGCATGAAAATCCCAGGAAGTCAGCAGTTTGTGAGATACTCAAACCACCCATCTGGTATCATTCCAATCATTCCACAGTCAAAGTTATTTAGATCAAATTTCTTTCCCATTAGGATGTTTCATCTGAACAACTGAACCTCTTGATCATATCTGCATGCTTTTATGCACTGAGTTGCAGCCACATGATTGGCCGATTAGATATTTGCATTAATGAGCAAGTATACAGATGTACCTAATAAAGTGGCCACCGAATGTACTACTGCATTTGAATTTTGTTCAAAATCTAGTATTTCTTTTCCAATTAGCTATTTCGTATACAACCATATTTCTTTCTACAACTGCGTTCACTACATTTGCACTATTTGCAATTGCTTTGCTTACGTTACCCTAGTTTAAAAAGCTCCCATCATTTTGATTTTTCGTACAGCTTTGTAGTGCACATAATGCAGGTCAACTCCCACTGGAGGCTCATAAAACAAGTACAGCAAATCTGATTTTCTGTACATGTGGGATCTGTGATCTCGCAATATACCTAGCAGAAGTGATTAAACTTGTATCATAATACTGGTATAATTGAGAAATAACTATTCCTTCATTAGGTTAAGCTGCATGAAGATAAACCTACTTTAAGCTTTGAATTTTGTACTTCATTTCTTCATTTGAAGAAAACATCTGCTGCATCATCTCCAAATTCAGTTTCTGTGGGGAATAATTGAATGTGACATATTTTTGACAAACATTATACTTTCACAGTGAAGAGTACTTTGCCTAAAACAGACTTTTCACTGTTCTATTGTCAGAATAGTCATGTCTACAATAACTAGATCAGCAAAGTACAGAGTCCATTTCCTTGCATTCAGATATACGTCAAAATGTACTTAAAATCAAATCAACAAATCCATTTAACTAAAGGAAGTCAGTGAATAGATCTTGACTTAAAAATGTAAATTGGTTAAGTTTTCAGATAATACAAACAGGGAAAGACAGAGAAATGCATAGACCAAATGAGCAAAATAAAATCAGTGCTGCTCTGATAATAGTAATATACCACACATGGTGAAAATGCTGAAATTCTGATAGATGATCAGAAATAACAAACATTGTAATCTCTTGCACTTTCAATATCTAAACAATGAAGTAACACAATGAGAATCAATAGCAGAATCAAATTATTTATAGTTAAAGAACTACCAGTTTTTGATCTGATCATATGTGCATTGTGTTCAATTCTGGAATATCTTAGGTAAGGATTGTTTTATTATTTCTGATGCATATACAATGCTGACAACTCTCCAGATTCACAAATAGATTTATGAAAGATTTATAGCTTTAGAGTCAAAGAGCACTACAGCACAGAATCAGATCCTTTAGCCCAGCTAGAACATACCAAACTATTAATCTGGCACACAAATAGATTTATGAAAGATTTATAGCTTTGGAGTCAAAGAACACTACAGCACAGAATCAGATCATTTAGCCCAGCTAGAACATGCCAAACTATTAATCTGGCTAGTCCCATCAACTTGCACCCGAACCATAGCCCTCCATGACCCTCCCATCCATGTACCTGTCGGAATTTCTCTTAAATGTTGAAATCGAATCAGCATCCACCACTTGCACTGGGAGCTTGTTCCACACTCTCACCATCCTGAGTGAAGTAGTTCATCCTCACATTCCCCTTAAACATTTCACCCTTCATCCTTAAACCATGACCCCCACCCCCCCAGTTGTCATATCACCTAACTTGCTTGCATTTACTCTATCTATACCCCTCAATTTTGTATACTTCTACAAACATCCTCTCAATCTTCTACGTTCTAGGGAATAAAGTCCTAACCTATTCAGCCTTTCCTTTTAACTCAGGTCCTGACGTTCCAGCGACATCTTTGTAAATTTTCTCTGCACTTTCAATCTTATTTACATCTTTCCTATAGGTAGGTGACCAAAACTGCTTACTATACTCTACATTAGGCCTCACCAATGTCTTGTACTATTTCAACATAATATCCCAACTCCTGTACTCATTGATTTATGAAGGCCAAAGTGCCAAAAGCTTTTTAAGATTGTGTAGAGTATTGTACTTTATCTTTTGATTTCACCCGTGATGCCACTTACAAGGAATTATAGACCTATATTCCCAGATCCCTCTGATCTTCCCACTCCTCAGTGTCCTAACACTCACTGTGTAAGACCTATCCTAGTTGATCCTTCCAAAGTGCAACACCTCACATTCGTCTGCATTAAATTCCATCTGCCATTTTTCAGCCCATTTTTTTCAGCTGGTCCAGATCTCGCTGCAAGCATCAATAGTCTTCCTCGTTGTCAATTACATCCCCAATCTCTGTATCCAGTTTACCATGTCATCATCCAGATTGCTGATATAGATGACAAACAATGGACCCAGCACCAATCCCTACAGCACATTAGTCACAGAGGCAACCATCTACTACAATTCACTGGCTTCTCCCACAAAGCCAAAGTCAAATCCAATTTACTACCTCATCTTGACAGCCAAACAACTGAGCCTTCTTGACCAACCTCCGAAAGGCCTTGCTGATGTCTATGTAGACAACATCCACTGCCTTGCTTTCATCAACTTTCCTGGTGGACAATGACAACAACAACACAAGATTGGTTAGAGACAATCTACTATGCACAAAGCCATGTTGACCTTCCCTAATCAGTCAATATACAAATACTTGCATATCCGGTCCCTTAGAATACCTTCCAGTAACTTCCCACTACTGATATCAGGCTCATTCCTGGCTTATGCTTGGAGCCTTTAAATAAAAACATTAGCTATCCTCCAGCACCTCACTGGTGACTAAGGATGTTTTAAGTATCTCTGTTATTTCTGAACCAGCCTCCCACAGGATCCAAGGGAACACCTTCTCAAGCCCTCAAGACAGCAAACACCTCCTCCTTCTCTGTAATATGTATGCAGTACATGACCTCACTTCTATAAAGAGTGTGTCTGTCTCCTGAGTAAATACAGATGCAAAAAAAAATTTAAGATCTCTCCCATCTCTTTTAGCTCCACACACAGATTACCATTCTGATATTTCAGAGAACCAATCTTGTCCCTTGCTATCCTTTTTGCTCTTAATTCAGTACATTTATAAAAGCCCTTAGGATTTTCCTTCACCTTATCTGTTATCCACGTCTTCTTTTAGCCCTCCTGATTTCTATCTTTAAATGTTCTCTTGCATTTCTTATACTCAAGTACTTCATTTGCTCCTACCTGCCATACATTTCTTTCTTTGTCTTAACCAGGGCCTCAGTATCTCTCGAAAACCAAGGATCCCTAAACATGTCTTTTATTCTGACAGGAACATACAAACTCCGTACTCTCAAAATTTCAGTTTCGAAGGCTTCTCACTTACCAAGTATACCTTTGCCAGAAAACAACCTGTCCCAAACCACACTTGTAAGATCCTTTCTGATAGCATCATATTTGGCCATTATCCAATTTAGAAACTCAACCAGAGGACCAGACCTATCCTTTTCCATAATCACCTTCAACCTAACTCCCTGAACTCACTTTGCAGGACCTTGTCACCCATCCTACCCATGTCATTGGTACCAATATGGACCACAATCTCTGGCTGCTCACCCTTCAACTTAATGCTGTGGACTCAGAGATGTTCCTAACCCTTGCACCCGGGAGACATTTCATCCAGGAATCTCATTCTTGTACACCGAACCCACTTTCTGTTCCCTTAACCAACACCTTATGCACATTCTCCCATAGGAAAAAAAGTGCAAAGTTACTACTTCAATTTTTTTAAATCTATCAGGACAAATAACAGAGTATGATAGAGAAATTTCATTAAAAATAATTCCATATCAACCCAATTCCTTCCTATGATGATACAGCTGTGAACACTTTAATTGTTACAGGAATATTGGTATATATTCTTTGCTGGAACATAATATTATCCAGTAATTTGAAAAAAAAAATCAGTACTTACAAAACTTTTTTGTTGGTTCAGATAGGTGTCCAAGGCTCTCCTCCTTAGTTGAAGGAAACTAATGATACCACTCAGGATCATAATGGTACGCTTTTTTTCTTTGATATTGAAAATAGCGTAAAAGATGAGCAAGTAAGAAGCAGAAAAATAAATGGTTAGAACTTTGCACATTCCAAAATACCTTCAATATTATTCTGAAGTTCAATTATTAAAATTAAGCCATTCAGGCAAATGTGTTGGGCCACAATAATAAAATCCATTCAACACCAGTGCTTCTCAAAAAAAAAATCTACAAACTTGTAATTTTCCTTGTCATTTTTCCAAAGTGTAATGTACAATAATCTGGTTTCAATTACACAATTGTAAAACCATTTTATTTAATTCAAGTCAACTGTAATTATCAACAGGTTAACAGTAAGATGTATAACAAAACTATGTTAAACTGGACGATTCTACTTTTCCTACATCGACATACTGCATATGCAATAAAAAAAAGTTTATAGATCAAAAGGAATCTACTAGTTTTCTGTTAGATGCAGTTCAAAATTTATCTTTATAGATTGTTTCAAAGTGTACTGGAACTATGTGAATAGATTGGAAAAAGTTTGCCCTAGTTCAGTTTTTTTGTTTGCCTTCCATTTTCCATCAGATCTGATTCCCAAGGCAGTCCTATAGCTTAAAATCTATAATTTGTTGGGCATGAAAAGATGTTTGAGGGAAACTGGGGTTCAGAGGTAACTATGTGAGGATTAAAACATTCTCTTCACTTTACATGACCTATTACAGCAGAAGATAAGAAAATTTACATAGATGGATAAAGTTGTTACAAAAGTGCTTAAAAAGACATTCATATGGAATATTCAAACCATTAAGTTTGTTCTGTTGCCCAACTGCTGGATAATACCTAGAATCTGATTTCCTAAAATACCTTTAAAAAAAACATATTACAGCAAACTGTAAGCCAGCATTACGTATGGGGTGGAGAAAATGGGTAATATGTTAACATGGACTGAGAACTAGGCCCATGGATCAGTTGTTGACCCTCACTTATTTGCTATTTATGTTAATGACTTAGAGGAGGAAGAGTGCAAGGCATTCAAGTTTACTGATGGCAATGGGAAAATCATAATGTGATCCTCATTACAATCATTAGGGAGGAGATACAGGAGCCTGAAGACCCACACTCAATTTATGAACAACTTATTCTCCTCTGCCATCGGGTTTCTGAACAATCTATAAACCAATGAACAGTACCTTGTTATTCCTTTTTTGCCCTATATATTGTAATTTTGTAGATTTTGTCTTTTCACTGTACTGCTGCTACAAAACAAATTTCCCGTCATAAGTTAGTGATATTATCTGATTCGGTTAAATTCTGGAGATAAAACAGGTTGCATGGATGGATAAATATTTGGCAAATGGAACTTGAAATATGAAAGTACGAGTCATGTGCTTTGATGGTGGAATCAAAAGGCAGTCTATTATCTTAATGGAGAGAGATTGCAAATTAGTGGAATACAGAGGAATGTTAATGTCCCAGCGAAAAAAAAGGATGTAGTGAATATAAGCAATTTAGAAATAAGTGGAGTGGCATATTGCTCAGGCTTTAAAAAATAGTGAAGCATTGTCAAAATTATACAGCGTGTTATTGGAGCTGGAGCATTCAGTCTAACTTGAATTCCTTGTTTAAGGGTATACCAGCTTTAAAAGCTATCCAGAAGAGATTCACTAAACTAATCCCTGGGATAAGTGGGCTACCCCATAACAAACAGTTAATAAAGTCAAAATTGATTACTTGGAGTTTAAAGGAATAAAAAGGACGATTGCAGAAGTGGTGAGTCTGTGTAATTCTCTATCCTAAAGGGTTGTAGAACCCAGATTAATGTAGTCTTCTTAAAAAAAAAACCTACATAATTTTTTGAAAGGTCAGTGAATTCACAGCTTTGCTGAATTGGTACAGAAGAGTTGAGGCCAGGGGCATATCAGCCATGATCCAAATGAATGGCGGAGCAGTTTAAAAGGACTCCCGATCATATTTTCTCGCATTTCTGCATGAATGCTACAGCACCCTTTGGCTAGAAAAAATGCTCTGCTCCATGTAGCTTGTTATTATTTTTGTTCAGTCAGGAACAGATTCCTCACGAGTCAAGATCATCAAAACTTTTAAGTGGTTAATAATATTGCTAAGAGTTGGTGCATTTTTGGTGATGCTTCTATAGGCTAGATAAAGTTAATGATTATTCAATGAGACCACCAGGAATGTATATGAGATATCACAGTACTCTAGGGAATGCTGAAAATAAGTTATTAAGCAAAGGAACATCTTTATACACCTCCATGACAGGTTTAGCAAACACATTGTTGAAACATACTGTATGAAAGGACTGTTGATCTTTCACACTGGGAAGGAATGCCTGGGAGAATGTAATGGGCAAAAAGTATAATCAATTCTTCTGGATAGAGGAATAAATATTTTGTTGCAATCTTAATCGCTTTTCTCTTTGGTTAATTGTGGTTTACCACATCAAATACTGAATTGAAATCTATCCACTATAGTCGTGTTGTGGTGATTCATACTGTCCACATGGAAAAGAATCTGGACTTTATTGTATCAAATTTCAGTTGGCTCAGCAAATTATTGCCTCTAAAAATTTAAACAGCACCAGATATCAAAACATAACAAATTTCAAGAAAAATTTAATTCAACTGAGTTTTTTTGCTAACCAGGAAAAGGTCCTTTGCAAAATAAACAAACTTCATACATCTGGCTATTCACTTACAGTGGCAAGTCACAGTCAAATTAACTCCCTTGCTGTATTATTCACTATACTACACAGAAGAGGTTTGAAACTGAAAAAAAAACTTGTGGATGCAAAACAGTTTAGATCCAAGTATTGAGCACTGGAGTTGGGGATGTTGTGCTGAAGTTGTACAAGATGCTGCTGAGGCCTAATTTGGAGTATTGTGTTTAGTTTTTGTCAGCTACCTACAGGAAAAAAGTAAATAATATTTAAAGAATACAGAGAAAATTTACAAGGATGTTGCTGGGACAGGAGAACCTGCATTATAAGGAAAGATCGAATAGGTTAGAACTTCATTTTCTACAAAGTAGAAGATTGAGGGGAGATTTTATAGAGGTATACAAAATTATGAGGGGCATAGATGGGGTAAATTCAATAAGGCGTTTTCCACTGAGGTTGGATGAGACTACAACTAGAGGACATGAGTTAAGTGTGAAAAGGTGAAATTTATAAGGGAAACACAAGGGGAAATTTCTTCACTCAGGGTGGCGAGCTGCCAGCACTAGTGGTGGATACAATTCAAATTTCAACATTTGAGAAAATTGGACAAGTACATGGAAGGGACGGGTATAGATGGCTGTGGTCCGCGAGCAGGTCAATGGGACTAGACAGCTTAAATGGTTTGGCACTGACTAAATGGGCCAAGGGTCTGTTTCTGCACTGTAGTTTTCCATGACTCTTTACAAGTCTATAAATTACTTCTTCGGGGAATTCCTTCATGCTTTTGAGTCTGTTGTAATTTCATTTCATTTAGTAAACTGAATAATATGATTTAAAAGACTTTCAATCTGGATAATACCCTTAATTTTAAATACAAGTAGTGTGAATTTGAGTCATAAAACTATGCAATTAGCAAATTGTAATTGGTTATAATCCTGAGGTGTATTATGACAGATGAAATTGTCTAACCCCTGATTTACTTTTCCAACCACTGAAACTAAGCATGCTTCAATATGGAATTTGCATTAATTTGGAAACTTACTCGGATTCCAGAAGTCATTCATCGTAAAATTTGGTATGGCACATAACGATATTAAGCTATGCCTGGAAGAGATATTAAAATCAATGAGTATTATGGCTTCTTTCAAACAATACAGCAAACAAAAAAAAAGCTAACAATATCCTTCTTGTGTCAAATTCCATGTAAATACATAGTTCTAAAGTAATGTTAAATCTTGATATAGAACAGTACCGCACAGGGTTCTTGTGCTGAACAAAAAAGCTAATGATGACTAAACGTTTCTGCCTCTTAAATACCTCTCTCTTATCTGCCTCCACCACACCTAGCAGCACATTTCCAGGCACCAATGCTCAGTGGAAAAAAAAACAACTTGCCCCACACACCTCCTTTGAACTTTACTGTCTCTGTGCCAATGCCCTGCAGTATTAGACATTTTGATCGTGAGACAAAATATAGCGGCTGTCTATCTATAGTTCTCATTATTTTTATAAATTTCCATTAGATCTTCCCTCTGCCACTCCACAGAAAACAACCATATTTTGTTCAATTTCATTTAATACAATGCCCTCCAATCCACAGCAACACAGAAAATGCTGAAGGAACTCAGCAGGACAGGCAGCAGCTATGGAGGGGAATGAATAGTTGATGTTTAGGGGCAAGACTGAAAAGGGGATAAAACAGAATAAGAAATAGCGAGGAAGGAGTACAAACTGGCAGGTGAAGCCAGGTGACGAGGAAGGTGGATGGATGGGGGAGATGGTATGAAGTGAAAAGCAGGGAGGTAATAGGAGAAAGAACTGAATGAAAAATCTAATAGGAGAGGAGAGGGGAATGTGAAAGTTAAGGAAAGAAGGGGCACCCAGAGAGGGGTAATGGGCAGATGAGAAGGGAAGGGCAGAATGGGGAATGGGAAAAAGAGAAGGGGAAGGCAGAGAAATTACCGGACATTAGAGAAATTGATGTTCATGCCATCATACTGGAGGCTACCCAGATGGAATGAGGTGTATCAGTCAACATCCTGGTAAACTTCTAAATCCTCTCAAAAGCTGCCATATACTTCCCATAACAGGGCAACTAGAAGTACATACAATACTCCAGATGCAGCTTAAACACAATTTCCCAACTCTTGAAATTAATGCATCAACTAATAAAGGCAAACACACATATTCCTTTTTTCTTAAAACTACCTTATCAACCGGTGTCAAAATGGTTGCTGTGACCTGTCTAGTGTGGTAGTGTAGTGGGTAGTACTTGTCACTCACTTTCAGTTTCCACCACTGGCTAGCAGTCTTGCGAAAAGGAGAGCTGAATATGCAAGTCTCTCCCTGCCAGTACATAGCCTCTTCAACAGCAAGCCTCATGTAGTGCCTCCTCGCTGGTGACACAATGAAACTAAACTCCTTTTAGACTCAGGCTGAACTATAGAGGACAGGGAGGAGGTCTGGCCCCTGCTCCCATAGCACGCAGTCCCACCAGAGTGTGGGCATGCCCTGGTACTCGTGAACCAGATCCCCAGCTATGGGTAATTAGCCCCACTGCCTTGTGGGCAGCATCGGGAGTAAGCCCAGACAGCAAATCCAGAGTGGAGCCCCTAAGGAGGCTGGATGTCATTGAACATCCTTCCGGCAGCTCCTGCATCCAAGCTGGTACCAAAAGTATTGCTTCATAAGCTTTCCTTTGGACTACACTGGTGATGCTGAGAGGGGGATCTTGATGACTGGGCATCTCAGGATCTCTATAACTTCTGCCCAGACTTGCAACAATGATCATTATCACCTATTGTCCTTTGAGACAGGTGGATGCCAAAACACCATCAACTTCTGTGGCCACTTGCAGGGAAGGAGCTATTGACTTGGACCTCAAGGTATCTGTATATATCAATACGGTTAAGAGTTCTGCCATTAACTGTGTACTTTCCCTTTACTCTCCTAAAGTGCAACATCTCCCACCTCCCCATATTAAACTTCATTTTCCACTTCTCTGCCTGTATATATATTCAACTTGCATCCCACAGTATCTTTTGGCAACCTTCTACAATATACACATCATCACCATCCTTTGTGTTATCTGCAAACTTACTAAACTAATCATATATGTTTCCGCCCAAGTCATTACAAATACAGTGGATTCAGGTTAATTTTGCCAATCAGTTAATTGGGACAGCTAATTTGGAATAACTCTTAAAGAACAAAAACTAATCGAGAAAATAGCCATGATTCGTTATTTGGGACACTATGCTGTTTAATTGGGCCAGGAGACTGTTGCTGAACAGTTTCTAACTAGCATTAGACACATGCACTTGTGTACCCGTTAGATACTGCACCATGCTTAGAGCGAACAGTTTTTAAAGAGCATCAGTTGTGTGCACTGGTGTTCAAAAAATCAGTCATTTTTCCTCATTTATAGTTGGTGAGAAATAAGCAGCAAGACAATTCAGAACTGTTTTGAACCATGAAGGATTTGAAGGTATCGACAATCACTTTGAAGGTTACAATGAAAATGAAGACTTGGAGAGTGCAATTCTTCATAGCATTCTATAAAGGCAGTCCATTATATGCACTAGGTGTCTGCGCTGAATTTGTTCATTTACAATCAAAAAAACATGGCATCTTCCATCAAAAACTAACACAAGGAAATCTGCAGATGCTGGAATTTCAAGCAACACTCGTAAAAATTGTTGGTGCACGCAGCAGGCCAGGCAGCATCTACAGGAAGAGGTACAATCAACGTATCGGGCTGAGACCCTTCGTCAGGACTAACTGAAAGAAGAGATAGTAAGAGATTTGAAGGGGGGGGGGGAGGGAGGCCAAAATGCCCAAGCATATAATCATGCTGCACACTGATCTCACTGTTCACCATGCCCTTCACTCAAATGGGTACTCATTTTGGACCTTGCCCACATTCTCTGCCTCCAAGCGCATGAACACTCCTTTATTCTTGAGTGCTCCAACCCTCTCCTGATGTAAATATAGAATGCCTTGGGATTCTCTTTATTCCTACTTGCCAAGAACTTTTCATGGATCCTAATTTTCTAATTCCTTTCACAAGTCCTTTTCTGGATTCTTTATATTACTCAGTCAATTTTAGAAAACCTAGCACATTTATTTTTCAACATAGTCCCCTCTTACATGTACACACTTAGTCCAGTGGTCGTGGAGCATACGGATCTCTTCTTTGTAGAAGTGGTCCGCAGCAGAGGTGATTGATAAATTCGTGGCCTAAGGTAGAAAGGGATGAGTTATTAACTTCCAATTTTCTGCATTATCACTCAAAGAGTTGAACTGCTCGTGCATGTCACGAGTGCATCTTGGACCGCCAGGTGGTCCACAGCAGGGGTGATTGATAAGTTTGTGGCCTAAGGTAGAAGGTTATACAGCTCTCGTTAGATGTACGTGTAGTTCAACTCTTTGAGTGGAAATGCAGAAAGTTTGAAGTTAATAACTCATCTCCTTCGACCTTAGGCCACAAACTTATCAATCACCCCTGTTGTGGAACACTTCTGGAGGTCCAAGACGCCAACTTCTACAAAGAAGGAACCCATATGCTCCACGACTGCTAGACTAAGTGTGTAAATGTAGGAAAAATATGCTAGGTTTTCTAAAATTGACTCCTTCTTCCTTAGGCCACAAACTTATCAATCACCCCTCGTACGTGCCAATTATTACTACAAAATAAGTTGACTAAAGAAAATTTTAAAAGAGACATTCCCAGGTTACAGAGCTGCATTCCTAGAAAATAGTCAATGTTGTGATTTTGCATAACATAAAACTACATCTTCTACACATATGTCAAGAAACGCAAGTTGAAAGAGAATGATAAACTTAGTGTTTATTCATTTTACATTTTTCCACATGAATAAAATTCGGCCTCGCAGAACTTATATGTCAAAGTTTTGGGTAGTGATTTGTGAATTTTGTAAGGGCAAATTTCTGTACCAAATGGCTGCAATGCAGTAACTCTGCCTGTAACTTAAAGCAGTGGCTCCCAACCACCGAGGAAACGACATGATTTGGCAATATGAACCAATATAAGTCAGCTGCACCTTTCCTCATTCCCTGTCATGCACTGTTGAACTTGAACACCACCCCACCCCCCCATCGGCTGGTCCGCAAGAATATCGTCAAATTAAACTGGTCTGCAGCGCACAAAAGGCTGGGGACCCCTGACTTAAAGCATGCAATTTTAAAAGCACTTAGCACAAAATATTAAATAGTATAAAACCAAAGCAGATTAAAGAGAGGTGATCAGAACACAAAAGCAAATTGATAACAATAAGTTTTATATATATCAGAGGTCAGCACATAAACAGTCCCTTCAGCTCACCAGTCATGCTGACCTTTCTCCCCATCTACACTAATCCCATTGTCACACATTACACCATATTCTTCTTTGAACTGTCTATTGAAGTATTTGTCTAAATGCTTCTTAGATGTAGTAATTGTATTTGATTCCACCACCTATACTTTAGTAGCAAGTTACAGATATCAAGCTTTGCCCGTGCGTGTGTGTGCGTGTGTGTGTGTGTGTGTGTGTGTGTGAAGAAAAGTTACATCTCAGATCCTCTTTAAAGCTCCTTCCTCTTATTTTAAACATTTGCCCTCTTGTTTTTGATACTCCAGACATGGGAAGGATACTTTATGATTTTGTTTCCCCAATGAGATGTTAAAATAAAGTCCCATCTACTTTTTCAGGTAAATGTGAAGCAGAACTAATTCAAAGAAGAGCTGAGAGGTTACTGGGGGTCATAAGCAAGTTGCTTATTAAAGGCAGTAATTTGCAATCTGAGTTCACTGTAAAAGGTGGTCCCATTAAATTTATCAGCAACCCACATAAAGGAAATGGATTTATACTTGAACAGACAATATCAATCTGGGTGAGGTAGACATGAACTGAAGCTCTCTATGAGCCGATGCTGGCCTTAGTACACCAAATGGATCCGTCTCTGTTCTATGAACAAGGCTTAAAAGTAAACTGTAAACTTAAAATCAATCACGAACTTAATGTTTGTCTTTACAGCAACAGTGATTGTATCCAAGTTCTAAGAGCAATTTGGCCCATGTCTCCTTGTACTAGTGTGATTTGTACTGAAAAGGTTATATGGAATGCTACTTGGCAAGATCCTTACTGCACATGGAACTGAAGCTCTTGCAGCATCCAATTAATCCAGTTCAAGTTGATCACTGAATCCCTCCAGTAATTTGTTTACTTAAATATTTTGCTGTGCTAGTTCCCTGACTATACTCAAGTGTAAATTCATTGTAGAATTTATTCCATTACACTGCAGATCTCAATGGAAAGATGGAAAATATTTTCATTAAATAAAAGAAAAACTGTCACTCCCGGTGGCTCCATTTTCAAAGATCTGCGATCGCCAGGCATTGCCACCTAAAAGAACAGTTCTCAAAAGTTAGCCTGAGAATGGGCCTTGTTGGAGTAACTTCCCACCGTACACCTCACATGCCCTTCGGCCCACAAAGTTGTGCCGACCACATAACCTATTCTAGAGACTGCCTAGAATTACCCTGCGGCATAGCCCTCTATTTTTCTAAGCTCCATGTACCTATCCAAGAGTCTCTTAAAAGACCCTATTGTATCTGCCTCCAGCACTGTCATCGGCAGTGCATTCCAAGCACCCTCCACTCTGTGTGGAAAAGCTTACCCCTGACATCCCCTCTATACCTACTTCCAAGCACCTTAAAACTATGCCCCCTCATGACAGCCACTTCAGCCCTGGGAAAAAGCCTCTGACTATCCACACGATCAATGTTCCTCATCATCTTATACACCTCTAGCAGTCACCTCTCAACCTCCATCACTAAGGAGAAAAGGCCAAGTTCACTCAACCTATTCTCATAAGGCATGCTCCTCAATCCAGGCAACATCCTTGTAAATCTCCTCTACACTCTTTCTATAGTATCCATTGCCTTCCTGTGGTGAGGTGACTAGAAATGAACTCAGTACCCCAAGTAGGGTATGACCAAGGTCTTCTATAGCTGTAACATTACCCCACAACTCTTGAATTCAATCCAATAGTTGATCAATGCCAGCACACCATACGCCTTAACACTGTCAACCTACACAGTAGCTTTGAGTGTACTATGGACACACACCCCCAAGATCTCTCAGATCCTCCACACTGCCAGGAGTCTTACCGTTAATACTATATCCTGTCTTCATACTTGACCTACCAAAATGAACCACTTCTTACTTATCTCAGTTGAAGTCCATCTGCCACTTCACAGCCTAGTTCTGCATCCTATCAATGTCCCACTGTAACCTCTGGCAACCCTCCAGACTATCCACTACACCCCCAACCTTTGTGTCATCAGCAAACTTCCTAACCCACCCTTCTACTTCCTCATCCATGTCATTTATAAAAATCACAAAGGTGGGGTCCCAGAACAGATCCCTGCGGAACATCACTTGTCACTGACCTCCATACAGAATACAAACCATCTATAACCACCATTTGCCTTCTGTAGGCAAGCCAGTTCTGGATCCACAAAGCAAGGTCTCCTTAGCTCCCATGCCTCCTTACTCTCTGAAGGAGCCTTGCATGGGGAACTTTATCAAATGCCTTACTGAAATCCATATACATCACATCCACTGCTCTACCTTCAATGTGTTTTGTTACAACCTCAAAGAATTCAATGAGGCTCATAAGGCATGACCTCCAATTGACAAAACTATGCTGACTATCCCTAATCAGATTGTGTCTCTCCAAATGCTCATAAATTCTGCTTTTCAGGATCTTCAACAACTTGCCCACTACTGAAGCAAGATTCACCTGTCTATAAATTCCTGGGTTATCTCTACTCCCTTTCTTGAACAAGGGAACAACATTTGCAATCTTCCAGTCTTCCAGTACTTCTCCCATCCCTATTAATGATGCAAAGATTATCGCCAGAGGCTCAGCAACCTCCTCCCTCGCTTCCCACAGTAGTCTTGGGTACATCTCGTCCAGTCCCAGTGACTTAACTAACTTAATGCTTTTCAAAACCTCCCGCATATCCTGTTTCTTAATGTCTATATGCTCAAGCGTTTCACTCCGCTCTAAGTCATCCCCACAATTGCCAAGGACCTTTTCCCCTGGTGAATTCTGAAGCTTTAGTAATAGGTTAGGATTAATCACCATCGCTAGGGTTATTGAGCTATAGTCTAAAAGGAACATTACACCAAATCCAATTCCATCTTGCATGCTCATCATCACAATTGTATCTTAAATGTTTTATTTCCCACTGAGTAAGGAATATTTTATTGAAGCATCTTATAAAAATTGGACACTGGCCTTAGTGGGCAGGGCATGTCTTGATTGAGTTTTTTGTTTGAGGAGGTAACAAAAGTAGTTGAAGATAGAGCAGAGGATATTCAGAAGAACATCAATATACGATTGCAACAAGCTGCCAATCATCATAGTAGAGGCAATAATATTATAGGCACTAAATGTCCAAGAATAGAGATGGAATACTATGAAGCACAAATCATGGCAGCTTAGCAGTTAACACAGCACTATTACAGCTCGGGGTGTTCCAGAGTTCTAAGTTCAATACCTGAGCTGTGCTGTAAGGAGTCTCTGTACGTTCTCCCTGTGAAATGCATGGGTTTTAACCAGCTGCTCCAGTTCCCTCCCATAGTCCAAAGATGTACTAGATTAGTTAATTGTCATCGTAAATTGTCCCATGAATAGGTTGGGGTTAATCAGGTATTGGGGGGTTGCTGGGGTGGTGTAGTTTGAAGGGTCAGAAGGGCCTACTCTGCACTTTATTGCTAAATAAGTTTTTAAAATCTTGAGATGATCATTGTTCTCATTGGAATGTTCTGATACATTTCCAGAATTAGACTATTAAAATAGGATCTAAAAAGTGACTTTGTGAAGCTAAAAGTCAGGGTTTAATTAATTATTGCATATTCATTGTGCTTCTCAGATCACAGAGTCTCAAAACTATGATCAGAAAGAAAACATGTTGTCAAACCAAAGATCTTAGAAGAGACAATCTCAACAACTTAGATTCTCACATACCCAAGATCTTTTATTCTGCTAAGCCACTTTGATACTTACATGCAAATATACAGATTCAATATTGGGACACAATTTTCAATAAGTTGAGGATATGGCATGTTTTCATCACCAGTCATCTTGAGGAAAAAAAAGCAAAATGATCAATTTATATCTCTTACATCCCATTTGAATAATACACTTGAGAAGTTAGCTGGGAGAAGGTTATATAGAACTAAAGTAGTTCTTCAAATACTATAGTCAAAAGCACATTGTCCATTATCAAGAATTCACAATATCATGCAGCAAAAGAATATTTCATAAAACTACTGTCTACATCACTTCACAAGACTCACTGTGACCTCTAAAATTCAAAATAATCAAGCCTGCTGAAATAATAACAGAAGTTAACAGATGCAAGAAATCGGGAAAAATTAAAATTTCTCTGAATTAATATATTAGTCCATTAAGTCCAATGTAAAAATCATGAGAATTAATAATACCAAACTATCTTTGGATAAAGAAACATAAATATACATTTAAGTGGGAATTACATATTTAATTCATTGATTATAGTATTTTAATAATCAAGTATCGGCATTCTAAACATAGGCCAATTTTTGTAGTTACCTCAAGACAAAGCATGCCACCATAAAATGGCCAATATATAGGCAAGGGCAAAGAATATAAAAACACACCACATTCATTATTCTTTTCAAATTTTACTAACCATGCAGAAGCAGTCTGGTCTTGCATCAAAGATATACTGCAAGGTTCTTACATACAAGCGCTGCACAACTTCTGGCTATTGAAACAAAAGAAAAATGAAAAACCCATTCAAATTACATTGCATCCAAGTTTGAATATTGACAACTTCAAACAAGAATATTATTAGCGGACTTCTCACCCTCCAAGTTTCGTCTCGAATATTTATTTACATATGCAAATGTCAATTATTAATCAATGGCAGGAGGAAAAGATGGTGACGCAACGCGACGCAGCGCACGCGTGGCCTCTCCAGTGATGAATATCTGTTATCTGTCAAGCAGGAGGCCGTGCACAATTCTGATTTGATGGAGGTAGACGTAAGAACACAGAGGAACATCTGGTGAAACTTCTGAAATGCCTATTTCGCTGCCGCCACTACTGTGTGATCCGAAATCTCCGGAAGGAAAGGCCCCGAATCCTCGGCTTTGCCTGTTGCTTGGCAGCCGGGGCCAGGGTCGAAGCACTTGGCAGAGATGGTGCTCAGTGTCGGAGGGCTGGTCGGAAGCTCGAAGTTTTCGGACGGACTCAGAGTCGGGTGCTACCAAAGCATCGGCAAGTTGCGGCACTGGAAGCTCATGGCAGGGAGAGTTTCTCCCTTCTACCGTCTGCATGAGATATTGGGGCTATCGGGACTTTGAGACTTTTTTTTAACCGTGCCCATGGTCTGCTCTTATCAAATTATGATATTACTTTGCACTGTTCTAACCATATGTTATAATTATGTGGTTTTTGTCAGTTTTAGTCTTGATCTGTCTTGTGTTTTTGTGATATCATACTGGAAGAATATTGTATCATTTTTTGATGCATGCATTTCTAAATGACAATAAACGAATACTGAGTGCCCTCATAATCTAATATGAAAGGTGGTTTTGCAGAATGCAGTCAAACTTTCAATTCCAAAATCTTTTTTCACAACCAAGGAACTCCCTTTGAAACAGCTAGATATCTAGCTCACTGAAAATAATACATAATAAAACATTAAAGGTATTATAAGGATCACTTAAGCATTAAGAAACAAAGTACTTTCAAAAACAGACATTTATTCACAACTGTCAATGGTATAGTATACTAAAAGTGACACAGAAAAAAATTAGTGTAGGTTTTGATTGTATAGACGCATACATTTACCTAGAAAGGAATAACTTCATTAAAACAACGTACACATTACATTGCCTAATACTCTTATAAATCCACGCATTCTTAGCTTTTGTGGACTTGAAAGGTTTAGAAAAATTGTAAACTGCTTACCTTTGTTATGTCAGCTTTTGTAAAGTTGTTAGCTTCTGACCCATTTAAAATATGCTTGCGACAATAACTTACGATAAATTCCAATTTGTAAATAGGAAAAGGAACTCTGCTTTCCCCCTCCATTTGAGCTATGAAGGAAACAACTACATTTTAGAATTCAGGTTAATCTTGTTTAATATATCACCATCATTGGTAATGGCATTAGAAGAGCTCACCATCATTCATGGCGATAGCTGGCAATGTTTAAGACATACATTTAATATTGCATTTCTTTTTTTTTGACCAGACACAAATAAATTCAGAGACAAATTCATGAAACACTAAACACCGTTATCTTAGAGCACAACATGACAGGGACTTACGAATTATATCTTGCCTATTTGATAGAAATGTACCGGGCTTTTCGACATAAAAATCTACAAAGGGTTCAAACATTTCAGAGGAGATGAAATCTTGCATAAAGAATCAGAATCAGGTTTATTATCACCGGCATGTGACGTGAAATTTGTTAACTTAGCAGCAGTTCAATGCAATACATTATTTAGCAGAGAAAAAAATAAATAAAATACTTTATACTTTATTGTCGCCAAACAATTGGTACTAGAACGTACAATCATCACAGCGATATCTGATTCTGCGCTTCACACTCCCTGGATTACAAATATTAAATATTAAAAATAGTTAAAATTAGTAAATATTAAAAATTTAAATTATAAATCATAAATAGAAAATAGAAAAATGGGAAGTAAGGTAGTGCAAAGAGAGACAGGTCCGGATATTTGGAGGGTACGGCCCAGATCCGGGTCAGGCTCCATTCAGCAGTCATATCACAGTTGGAAAGAAGCTGTTCCCAAATCTGGACGTATGAGCCTTCAAGCTCCTGAACCTTCTCCCGGAGGGAAGAGGGACGAAAAGTGTGTTGGCAGGGTGGGTCGTGTCCTTGATTATCCTGGCAGCACTGCTCCAACAGCATGCGGTGTAAAGCAAGTCCAAGGACGGAAGATTGGTTTGTGTGATGTGCTGTGCCGTGTTCACGATCTTCTGCAGCTTCTTTCGGTCTTGGACAGGACAACTTCCATACCAGGTTGTGATGCACCCTAGAAGAATGCTTTCTACAGTGCATCTATAAAAATTAGTGAGGGTTTTAGGGGACAGGCCAAATTTCTTTAGTTTTCTCAGGAAGTAAAGGCACTGGTGGGCCTTCTTGGCAGTGAGCTCTGCTTGGTTGGACCAAGTCAGGTCATTTGTGATATTGACCCCAAGGAACTTAAAGCTTTTGACCTGTTCCACTTGCGCACCACCGATGTAAATTGGGTCGTGCGGTCTGCTACTCCTTCTGAAGTCAACAATCAATTCCTTCGTCTTGCTGACATTGAGGGATAGGTTATTGTCTTTGCACCATGCCACCTGGTTCTCAATTTCCTCTCTGTACCCAAACTCATCATTACCCAAGATACGGCCTACAATTGTTGTGTCATCAGCAAACTTATATATTGAGTTTGATGGAAACTTGGCTACACAATCATGGGTGTACAGTGAGTACAGCAAGGGGCTGAGTATACAGCCTTGGGGGGCACAGGTGCTCAGAGTGATTGTAGAGGCAAGCTTGTCCCCTATTTTTACAGCCTGGGTCCTGTCTGTGAGGAAGTTGAAGATCCAGCTGCAGAGCTGAGTGCTAAGGCCCAGGTTCCGGAGCTTAGGAATCAGTTTATTTGGAATGATGGTATTAAAGGCAGAGCTGTAGTCAATGAAAAGGAGCCTTACGTATGCGTCTTTATTCTCCAGGTGTTCTAAGGAGGAATGTAGGGCCAGAGAGATAAAGCATAATAAATATAACAAGTGAATCAATTACATATATTGAACAGATTTTTTCTTAAATGTGCAAAAACAGAAGTACTGTATATTAAAAAACAGGGAGGTAGTGTCCAAAGCTTCAAAGTCCATTTAGGAATCGGATGGCAGAGGGGAAGAACAACAACACATTGAGACAATAGCCAGGATTCCCTTTATTTGGGACACTATGCCACTTAATTGGGACAACAGACTGTGGCCAGTTTCTAATGAGCATCAGTTGCATGCATGCCGTGTGGCTGTTAGACACTGCACCATGCTTAGAGTGAAGTTTTTAAAATAGCGTCACAACCATGAGTTTGTGCTTAAAAAAAAAAGCAAGTTATTTTTGTCATTGACAGATGGTGAGAAATAAGCAGCAAGACAATTCAGAACTGTTTTGCTCACTGCAGTTTCAAGCATTCAGACTTTGAGATGTCAGAATCAGCCAGGAGGGAAAATGAAACAATTTTACTACTTCAAGTTAGGAACTATGAAAAATGTAAAACATATCAACAAGCATCTTGAATGTTACAATGAAAATGAAGATTTGAAGGCAGTCCATTGTCCGCACTAGGTAACAGCAATGATTTTATTCATTTACAATCAAAAGAACATAGCAGTGTAAACTGGATTAATTTCCCTGTCAATAACTATCAGGAACCCTCAGTTTTGGTGGTGTAGTAGTTTTGGTGGTGTCCTAATTTGTTCTGTATTTCATTTAAATACATAATTTGTTACACGGTTAAATGATAGCTTGTCTTATTATACCTTTTTAACCACTTCCATGAAACTTTGGCTAATGGGGCAGCCACTTAATTGGGCCAAAATGTACTGGAACCGATGTGTAATTAGCCAGAATCCACTGTTTAAAAAAGCAGCAAAATTGAGTGTTGATACCCGAGATATACAAAACATAAAACAAAACCAAAGTGAAAGCTAATTTACTTTGCTTATTCGATCATAGATTACAATCTTCTTTCTTTGTTCTTCTACCCGAATGGCACATTGGATCAAACAGTGCATTTCCTTCTGCATACCTTCTACAAGTGGGGCTCACTTTACAGGACTTGGGACGACTTCTTCTTCTTCTATTTCCGGCAGCTTAGACACATCTAGGCGTATTACTGCCCTCTGCAGGATATAGAATCAATTATAATTCCGCTTGCAAATGCTGTATGTGCTCATTAAATAGCAATGTCGCAGATTGTTTTCCTTCTCAAATTTTGTCATGTGGTTTCCAAATAATTGCATTGCCTCAAATTACATTAATTTCATTTGAATCATTTGTAAAACTAAAAGCTTCTTGCTTGAGATTATTCATTATCGCATGCTTAACATTTAAAATTGTTGTTTTCTAAGGCTATCTGCTATTTCCAAATTTTCCTTTTCTTGAATCAAAGCCTGTAGTTGTTTATTGAGATCTTGAAATTCTTCCTCAATTGTTTCCATGTTTTCATTTTATAATCCAAATGCAGATCATTCACTTTGCAAATTCCTTTTTCCTTTTGTAACTTTGGAATAAGTTCCTCCATTTTTAATCTGTTTTCCATGTCACTGAATTTTTGACAACAAGCATCTTTTTCAGAAACCGTCTCCTTTAAATGCAGTACCGTTTCGTCCAATCTCTTTCCAACTCACAGTTGTTCTTATTGAGTACTTCTATTTGTTGATGGAGTTCCACACATTTACCCTGGGTTTCAACCATGTTTCTTGTAACATAAAATCTGAGGTTTTTTTTCCCTTAAATTCCGGTACATATTTCGTAAATTCTTGATCATTTGCGATAATACTCCTTGCATTCCCTTGTAATATATATGTGTGTGTGTGTAAATATATATATATATATATATATATATATACACACACACATAAACACACACACACACACACACACACAGCCAGCCATTAATTTTTTCGCATCTCCTGCCTGTGAACTGTTTGATCCTCCATTCAGCACATCTTTGACTGCTTCCCACCTAAGCCCTGTAATACCAAGATATTTTTTGGCAGACTTGACTATAATTTTAATTTTTTCGGTTCTTTTGTCTGTTTACGCTGAACAGTTAATTGCATCTACCATAAACAGTACGAAATCCTTCTTACTCATAATTAGTCTGTCCTTATTTATCATATTACAACCCTCACAGTTCACCGGTTTATTATTCCCTGTATTTGTTTGCTTGATAGCCTTCTTTTTTCCAGCAAATACTTTCACTGCCTCTACGTAACTGATCCCTTGAGTTACGTTTACATATTGTATCTCAGCTTCTTTCTTGCTAATAATGCATCCTTGATAAGCTGCACTATGTTCCTCACCACAATTGCAGCATTTCAGCCCAGCTCCCGCCTCACATTTCCCATATTCATGTTCTCCAGCGCATCTTCCACATCTTTGTTTCCCTCTGCAGACCGCCGCAATATGCCTGAATTTCTGACATTTAAAGCATCTTAAAGGCGGTGGTATATATATTCTGACCTCATAACACATATACCCTGAATAAACTTTAGTCGGCAATCTCTCTTCATCAAAGTTGATCATAACCAATAAACTATCACACTATTTCCCATTTCTTATAACTTTCAAACGTTTGGCCTCAATAATTTTTGCTCCTTTTATGTTCTGTTAATCTCATCCATAGTAACTTTTGTTGGTATTCCCAAAATAACTCCTCTAGTCCACTTTCTATTGTTGGGTATTGAGCATTATACTTTTTTGCCATCTATTTTATTTAATCTTATCACTTTGCCTTGTTGAGCACCATCCCAATAAATCACTAATAGCAATCCATTTCATCAAATCTTCGCTCTTTTGACTTCACCTATAAATTTGTTGATTATCTTCATCAAATGAATCAGGTTCCATTCACCAAAAGTTGCTCCGTCTTCACTCAGTGCTATAATTGCTTTAATCTCATCTTCTTTCCATTGTTTTCCTATCCTATTTTGTTTGTCCCCTGACTCCTTAGAGTTTGACATCTCATACCTCGGTTTCCTTTCCCCACTCTCTTCACTCCATTCCTCCATCTCAATCTCACTTTCATTATCCGTCGATCTGTTCATCCTACAGGATATTTTCTTCATCAACTCAGCAGTTGCAGCCTCCATGCTCTTTTCCAACTCCCCAACACTCAGCACGCCTTAATTCGTGTGCAGCCAGCGGACTTGGGATTTAGAACGAGAGAATTTAAAAAAGGCGAGTCTCATGATCTGAGTTTGTTTACAGGACACTAAACTAATTGCAAGTTAATAGGTGATCTGATAATTAGCCACAGCCAATAAAAAGGTTGAATGAAGTGGAGTGACCACCGTGACAATGAGCTGAGTGGAGATGCTTTGGTATGAGGAAAATGAGTAAGTGCCTTAGGTGCTGCAAGTCAGAGCAGGAACTTTAAGAGGGCAGAACTCATTGATTGGTGGGCCCTTTAACAAATAGAAGGCAAGGTTAAATGGAGTGGCCTTATGGAGCAGAAATTGTGAGATTGAGAGCTGAGGCCTTAGTGAAGGGGCACAATTAAGAATGAGTAAGGTTTTTATCCTTGCTGTTAATCCTTAGTACTTGATTCAATGTAGGCAGGATGGCAATTAAGATAGTGGAATGTTAAGATGATGAAAGTCAGGGAGCCTCATTGTGTCCCTGATGACTACAATTGTGGGAAGTGTACCAACTGCAACTCCTGACAGGCTGAGTCAAGGAACTGCAACTGGATTTGGATGTACTCAGGACCATCTGGGAGAATATCATAGACAAGACTTTTACTGAGGTGTTCAGTCACACCCAATATTCAGACTTCAAATTGTTGCAAAAAGCAAGGGGCTAGATAAGTGCACAGCCTTCTGACATCCATAGTACTGTTATAGATTACTATTGTCACATGTACTGAATACAATGACAAGCTTTTGTTTGTATACTTTCCGGATGTCATTTAACAAAACCCTAGATACCACATTTTTTACATCCCACTATGTCTTTTTCTTAAACTTGCAAAGTATCGATGCAGGTCTGAGATAACCCACTCCTCAGAAAAATAAATGGAGTAGCAGAAGTTAGAGGCAATAGTGGAGGGAAGGGCAGAGTAAGAAAGGTCACAGGAGAAAGCCAAGGAGATACTGATATGAGATGGGAAAGTGAAAAAAACTGAAGATGTACACATTGTATCATTACGTTACATAGTCCATAGCATCAACTCAGAGAGGCACAATGAAAGATCAAAATGTTATCTTAGGACATTTGACTTTGGCAATTGGGAGAGTACCAGCAGGCAAAGGGAATCAAGTGTGTCTTCAGTCAAAGTGCTTACCTCAACAGGGCTAATGTAATTGCATTTGGAAATGGCAAGTATGCTGTCATAGCTACGTGATGTAATGTTGAGATGACAAGGACCATGGAGAAATCCACCTGCAGGCTCCTACAGCAGTTTGGCTGGAGCCAAGGTGCCATGAGCTATCCTCTGGTGGCCATAAGGATAGGTTCGCATGGGCTTAGTATCAACACCTCATACAACACTTATTGATGCAGGCATCAGCTGAGGTGGAAGCACAGACAGAAGCCACACAAAGTTCAAACTTATCTAGGCTTTTACATCCTGATCTCTGCTAAACGAGTACAGCCTTGTGCTTTTAACATGCAGCCTAATAGCCCTGCACAGAGCGATGTGGATGGCAAAAATTTTTGCTTTTAAGATGTAAAGATGCTATCTCGAAGCAGTTCATCTTCTAGGGATAGGAGGATGCTGCATGTGAGCAGCTTTTATGTTGTACATGAATATAGGGGCAGCATGTCAGCAGATTGTCGCCTACACAAACAAAAAAAAACTTGCGTTAACTTCTCCTGACATCTCTTGACGTTCTTTGGTATGTGGGGTAGTCATATGACTAACCACCACCAGTTACAGTATATTACTTGCTTTCTTTCCACAGGCAATTCATACTGAACTCTTGATTCCTCCATAAGTGGCTCTGTTGCTGCTCTGACAGCAGTAAGCAACAACCTTGGAGCTGTAGCAAAAGCTGTGGTGGCTACTTAGAATGATCCTGTGTAAAGGAAGTTGACAGTCAAAACAGCAGTCCTGGGCATGACAGTGTGGCACAAAGACCTTATCATGATAACAGGCTCAGAATTTCAAAGGTTAAAGACATTCAGAGTTCTGGATTGGAAACTGTTTCTGAACATGCTAGGAACAGTATCTTTGATTGATACATACTCAATTCAAGGGCTAAGGCTACCAACCCAGCCCACATGGCCAATCACAACAACTGCAATTACTCTGGTAACAGATAACACCTATTAGTGTTACTATTGATGTCCCCAGTATGAGAATTTTAAGTATTAAAAGCAATAAAATTCACAATTTGGCAGTCAATGGGCTTTGGACAGTGCCTCAAGAGCCTAACCTGATTTGTGATGATAATTTATCATTCAAATCAAAAATGCCAGAATGTAGGGAGGAGCTAGAAAAGATGGTTCTTGCAAACCCAGGTGATTGCTTCAAGTTTGTCCACGAAACAGCTTGCTCCTCTTTACTCACGTTTCTTTTCTTCTCAAGGAGGCTGGGGTTCTGTCAGAATCCATGATGCACAGCTCAAACCAGGGTTCTCCATGGGCGATGGGTTCTTGCTCTCGGACTCACTGTGTGGCCTGGCATTTTGATATCTCCAGATGCGGCCTGGAAGATGTGAACGACCTGTTTTCTTGCCCATGTCACTAACTGAGGCACCTCGGAGACTGAAACATCGAGACAGTACGCCCCTGCACTTGAGTGATCCTCTCTCTCAATGGTGAGTGAGACCCTTTCGGTCCTTGAGTTGGGGGACTCTGAGAAGCAATGTGGCAGATTGCAACAGCGAGCTGCTGGTGTACCACTCTCATTGCTGCAGGAGTGATCTCTCTCTCTCTCTCGAGAGAGAGAGAGAGAGAGAGAGAGAGAGAGAGAGAGAGAGAGAGAGAGAGAGAGAGAGAGAGAGAGAGAGAGAGAGAGAGAGAGAGACACAGACAGACAGACAGACAGACAGACTGTCTAAGATACCGAAGTGATGGGTTAAGTACAGTAGTTTTGGATTGACTCCAGATTAGGTCTCTGTGGGTGGGGGGAAGGGGGGGGCTTTGCTACTGTTTTCATGGTGGGGGGGAAGTGGATCAAAACTTTTGCTGGAGCAAGTGGGAGGGGATGGTTGATGCTTTTCATGCTGCTTGTGCATGGGAGGGGAGACTTTGAGGTTCTGACATTTCTGTCATTCACTCTGGGATTTTTTTTAAAGAGATAGAGTGAGGATTTCACAGGTTGCATGCAGTATACATTCTCTGATATTAAATTGAACTATTGAACCATAAACATTCAAAATGCATTTGTACTTCAACCGTGAATGTAATAATTTTTACCAAGAAAGTGGAGTTTATAAAACTAGATCAGGAAAAGTGTTGTTATATTGTGGTTGCAATTCTACCAAAAGGTTCTTTACTGTTTGATTGACCTTGATCAATTACATAGGCCATTAGGTTTCTGCCTGTTACACTATTTGCATTCAGAGCATTAATGAAGATCCTCCATCTCTGACTGTATAGAAAGATTCTTCATTGCTGGTTCTGCAACAAATTTTTTTGAGCAGTCAGGGTTGTTAGCCCCAAGATGAACCCCCAAACTTGGAGGTCTGGTGGACACTTGGTCTGTCCTCTACCCTTTGACCTGTTTGGCATGGGTGACCCTGCCAAGAGCCAAGGCACAAGGCCCTGACTCCAGCCAACATAGATCTCCAGGTGATTGAGGCAAGCAAGCCTCCTAACTATCACTAGGTTGTGGTATTCTTGGAAGGATCAGTTACACAGTAAAATCATTCATCTGTTTCCAAGTTGGTTTCATAACAAGTTCTCCTGGGAATATAGCCTAAATGCACTCAGAATGAATCTGAACTAATCTTGTTAATCGATGTCTCCAGTGTACAAGATTAAAGTTATTTTGATTTTTGTGTTACCCTTCACACAATCACTTACTTTTTCGTTGGAGTTATTTTCAAACAATATACGTGACCATAAGCTACATCACCGAAGCTTTTTGTCCCTTAGTGTTGTAAATGATAATGATTTATTTTCTATTTTATGCTATTTTCCAAGCACCCTTAAGTAAATACAGTGGATTCCAATTAATTGAGGCCCATTGGGACCCGTACATTTTGGCTCAATTAAGCAGCTCTCCCAATCAGCCAGTTTCATGGAAATATTAAGGTATAAAAAGACAAATACCATTTAACTGAGTAACAAAACTACGTATTTAAATGAAATACAGAACAAATTAGAACACTACCAATACTACTGGTGGCTGTCCTCAATATCTGACGACGACAAGAAATCGAGGGGGAAAAGTTTTTAAAGTGCTAAAGCCTCTTGCACATCCTCTGGGTGGCCCCCCCTTGTCATTCTTCCCGGACCTCCTGTCCCATGATCCTCTCGTATCCCCTTTTGCCTATCACCTGTCCAGCTCTTGGCTCTATCCCTCCCCCTCCTGTCTTCTCCTATCATTTTGGATCTCCCCCTCCAGCTTTCAAATCCCTTACTCACTCTTCCTTCAGTTAGTCCTGACGAAGGGTCTCGGCCTGAAACGTCGACTGTACCTCCTCCTACAGATGCTGCTTGGCCTGCTGCGTTCACCAGCAACTTTGATGTGTGTAGCTTTACAGAGGTCATATTTTGATTCCTTCTAAAGATCTAAGTCACTCAATTTGAATGCTGCAGCCCTGAACTTCAGTAGGGAGTGAATCTCCTCATTCATCCATGATTTCCGGTTTGGGAACATCCAGGTGGCCCTCTTTGGTACACAGACCTCAACACAATTTTGATAAAGTCTATGATGAAGATGACATACTCATCCAGGCTAACTGTTGAGTCTTTGATCATGGACCAGTCTACCGACTCAAAGAAGTCACACAGCTCACTTATTTCCTCAGACCAGACTTGAAAATTTTCCGTACTGGATTCTCATGCTTCAGCTTCCGTCTTTATGCAGGGAAAGGGGCATAGCCTTGTAGTATGCTTTGATAAAATTCCAGTGATAGGCTGCTCTGAATGGTTAGAAGACATGGAATCCAAGGAGAGTTAACTAATTGGATACGCAATTGGCTTAACAGCAGGTAGTAGAGTGTGATGGTGAAAATCTGTTTCTTGGTCTGAAGGCCATTGACTCATGGTACGTTTCAGGGGTCACTGCTAGGACCATTGTTTGTCATGCATTTCAATGGTTTGAATAACAACGTGCAAGGCTTAGTTAGTAGGTTTGCAGAAGACACTAAAATGGGTAGTATAGTGAAGAATGAAGAAAGTTATCAAAATTTACAGAAACCTTACTCAACTGAGTATGTGGACTGAAGAATGGAAAATAGAGTTTAATTCAAAGTCGATAAAACAGAGGAGCAGAATTAGGCTATTCAGCCCATCGAGTCAGTTCCATCATGGCTGTATTATTATCCCTCTCAATCCCATTCTGTCTTCTCCCCGTAACCTTTGATGCCCTGACTAATCAAGAACTCATCACCTCTGCTTTAAACATACCCAAACTTGGTCTCCACAACTGTCTGTGGCAAAGAATTCAATAGATTCATTTCTGGCTAAAGAACTTTCTCCTCATTGCTAAATGGATGTCCTTCGATTCTGAGGCTATGCCCTCTGGTGCTAGACTGTCACACAGGAAATATCTTCTGCATGACAACTCTATCTAGACTTTTCAACATTCGATAGATAGAGATTCCCCTCATTCTTCTAGACTCCAGTGAGTACAGGCCCACAGCCATTAAAGACACCTCATACATTAACCCTCTCATTTCCAAAAACATTTTCATGAACTTCCTCTGGACCTTCTCCAACGCTAGCACACCTTTTCTTGGATAAGGCACCCAAAACAGCTCACAATGCTCCAAGTGCAATTCAACCAATGCTTTATAAAGCCTCACCATTACATCCTATTCTAGTCCTCTCAAAATGAATGGTAACATTGCGCGTCTTCTTTACCATTGGCTCAACCTACAAGTTAAGCAGTAGGGAATCCTGCACGAGGACTTCCAAATCCCTTTGCATCTCTGAATTTTGAATTCCTCTCCTGTTTCAAAAATATTCTACACCTTTATTCCTTCTACCAAAGTGTATGACCATACACTTTCTTACACTATATTCCATCTATCACTTCTTTTCCCATTCTACCAATCTGTCCAAGTCCTTCCGTAGACTATCTGCCCTTCCACCTACCTTGTATATCATCTGCAAACTTGTCCACAACTCCATCAATTCTGTCATCCAAATCATTGACAAACACCATGAAAAGAAGTGGTCATCGATCCCTGTAGAATACTAGTCTCTGGCAGCCAACCAGAAAAGGCTCCCTCTTTGCCTCATGCCAGACAGCCAATCTTCAATACTAGTATCTTTCTTGTAATACCATGGGCTCTTATCTTTTTAAGCAGCCTCATGTGTGGCACTTTGTCAAAAGCCTTCTGAAAATCCAAGTTTACCACATCCACAAATGTTTTTTTGTCTATCCTGCTTGTCATTTCCTCAAAGAATTCCAACAATTATGTTAGGCATGATTCGCCCTTAAGGAAACCATGCGGATTTGTGCTTATTTTATCATGTGCATCCAAGTACCCTGAAACTTCATCCCTAATAATGGACTCTGACATCTTCCCAACCACTAAAGTCAGGTTAACTGGTCTAGCATTTACTTCCTTCTGTCTCCCTCCCTTCTTAAAGAGTAGAGTGACATTTGCAGTTTTCCAATCCTCCATAACCATTCCAAAATCCAGCAATTCTTGAAATCTTAAGGCATATCACTAGCATCTTCCACAGTGAAGACTGATGCAAAATACTTAAAGTTCATCCACCATTTCTTCACCCCCGTTACTACATCTCCAGTATCATTTTCCAATGATCCGATATCACTCTCGCCTCATTTTTACTCTTTTTTTTTGTAATTTATTTTTTATTGAATTTCAAACATTTCCATAAGATGTATTTCAGATACTGTACATATATATCATATAATCATATTTGTCAAATCTCCACATAATAGTTATCTGAGGTATACACTTATAGAGAGGAAAGAAAGAACAATTGAAAGAAGAAAACTATGTAGAGGATGGAGTGATCTTTTTTTTTACAACATATTCATTGACTTGTGAGAATAAAATCAGGCCTATGAGGTGTTATGTAGTTAAACCATTTTTCCCAATATGAATAAAATTGTTCCAACTTATGATTAACAGATGCTGTTATCTTCTCTGTTTTGTAAATGCCCATTGTAATTTCCATCCATACATTTAAAGTTGGGCTCTCCTGTGATATCCATTTCCTGGTAAGGGTCTTTTTACCAGCCACCAGCAGTACATTCATTAAATATTTATCTCTTTTCAACCATTCTTGAGGTATATACCCAAAATATATGGTCTTACTCTCTAAAGGTATTTCACATTTAAAGATGTCTTATAGGGCATCATGTATCCCATTCCAATAGTCTTTGATAACAGGGCATTCCCAGAAAATATGATAATTGTTTGCATTTTGATTTCCACAATTTCTCCAGCAAACAGTGGGGGCTACTATCATAATGGGATTTCTGAGAGGATGTAGTAAAATATCTTATCAAGTTTTTCACCTGAACTCCCTCCATTTCTGTGAACTGGTACACTTCCATTGATACCTCCACATTATTGTCCAGTCTTCCTCAGATATTATTATCCCTCCCTCCTTCTCCCATTTTGTTTTACTGTATGAAGTTGAATGTGTTTTAAGATTTGACAAACCCTTATACATGCTTGAGATAATTCTAATACCATTGTCTGAATTATATGCTTTTCTAAATAGCTGTATCAGACATGTACTTGCCTTGGTTACATTTTTAACCAACCTATTAACATACTGTCACATCTGTAAATACTGGTAAAAGTCTTGTTTTTCTAATAAGTGTTTCTCTTTGAGCATTTCAAAACTGAACAGTGTTCCTTCTTTCATTATATTGCAAATAGCTGTTACTCCTTTAGCTGTCCAGACCTTAAATCTAGCATCCAGTTTATTCAGTGTAAAATCAGAGTCACATGCACACCATTTAAGAATTGCAATGTCTCTCTCTAGTTTATATTCTTTTATAATAGTTTTCCATACTTTAAGAGTCCATTTCACCCACGGGTTATCAATAGTATTTATGTAACTTTGTAGGTTGTTATCAACCAAAATTGCCTGTATGGGGATGGGAAGTATCCCCTCCTCAATGTTTTTCCATTGAGCGTCATATGATGGGTTGACTTTTACTCTTTATACATCTGGAAAAAAAACTTGGCATACTGATTTATGTTATTGGATAGCTTATGTTCACATTTCATCTTTTCTCTCCAATGGCTTTATTAATTGCCTTCTGTTGATTGTTTAAAATGTTTCCCAATCCTTTAACTTTCCTGTATTATATGACCCCTTCTTTTGAGTTTATGCTGTCTTTGACTTCCCTCATCAGCCACAGTTGTGTCATCCTCCCATAGAACAGTACAATCTGCTCACAATGTTGTGCTGAACCAGCTAATAAGCAAATCAAAAACACTCAAACATTAATCTTTCCTACCTACACCATGTCCATATCCCTCCATCATCCTTACATCAATGTGCCTATGAAAACATCTTATAAAAGCCTCTACCACCATACCAGCGCATTCCTGGCATCCATGAATGAGTAAAAAATCTTACCCCTCACATCCCTCTTCAACCTACTACCTTACCTCTCACCTTCAGTGCATGCCCTCTGGTATTAGACATTTCAACCCTGAGGAACCAGATACTCCGTCCACTCTCTATGCTTCTCAATCTTGTAAACCTCTATCAGATCTCCCCTCAGCCTCTGGCACTCCAGTGAAAACAACCCAAATATATCCAGTCTTTCATCACAGCACATGTCCTCTAAACCAGGCAGCATCCTGGTAAACTTTTCCTGCACCCTCTCCAAAGCCTCAACATCCTTCCTACAGCGGGGCGACCAAATATGTACACAATACTCCAAATGTGGCTTAACCAAAGATTTATAAAGTTGCAACATAACCTCCTGACTTTTGAAATCAACACCTTGACTAATAAAAGCAAGCATTCCATAAACCTTCTTAACCACTTTATCAACCCGTGTAGCCACTTTCAAGGAGCTATGAACTTGGATCCCAAGATCTCTCTGCTCAGCAACACTGTTAAGGATCTTGCCCTTAACATTGTAATGTCTCCTTGCATTTGAGCTACTGAGGTGCAAACCTCACACCTATCTGGATTAAACTCCATCTGCCATTTCTCTGCCCATATCTGCAACTGATCTATATGGTGCTGTATTCTTTGCCAGTCGTCTACACTATCCACAACTCCATCAATCTTGGTATCATCGGCAAATTTAATAACCCACCCATCAACATTTTCATCCAGGTCATTTATATACATCACAAACAGCAGAGATCCCAGCACAGATCCCTGCAGAACGCCACTGATTGCAGACCTCTAGATCAAATAAGTCCCTTCAGCCACTACCCTCTGTCTTCTATGCACAATCATGTTCTGAATCCAAATAGCCAATTCGCTGCAGACCCCATACATCTTAATCTTCCGGATTAGCCTCGGTGACTTCATCAAACGCCTTACCAAAATCCATGTAAACAACATGCCTGCCCTACCCCCATCAATCTCTTTTGTCACCTTGTCAAAATAAACAATCAAGTTGGTAAGGCATAACTTGCCACGCACAAAGTCATGCTGGCTCTCAATGGGTTGCCAAATGCTCATATCCTGTCTCTAAGGACTTTATCCAGCAATTTCCCTACAACTGATGAAACTCACTGCTCTATAGTTCCCAGGATCTTCCCTTGTTCCCTTCTGAAGTAGAGGTACAATATTAGTTACTCACCAGTCTTCCAGGATCTTAGCTGTATCTAGGGAGGACAAGAAGATACAGTCAGGGGCCCAGCAATCTCATCTCTTGCTTCCTTCAATAACCTGGGGTAAATCCCATCAGGCCCTGGGTACTTATCCACCTTAGTACTCATTAGGGAGGTGCAACACTTCCTACTCTTTGAACTCTAAACATCCCAACATATTTATAAACTTCACTGATCTCTTGGTCCTCCATATCCTTTTCCTTTTAAATACTGAAGCAAAGTACTCATTATTCTCTGCATCCAATCAAATGATTCCACCCCCCCCCCATCCTCAAGTTGTCCTACCCCTTTTACTCTTGATGTATGTATAGAATGCCTGGGACTGACCTTAAGCCAAGAACTTTTCATGGCCTCTCCTGGCCCTCCCAATTCTTTATTTAGGTCTTTTCTATCTTTCTGATACTCATGTGTTACGTTTGAAATTAACTTCTGAAGCTTTTTCTTCTTGACCTCTCTCGACATCCTTTCCATCCCTGTCCTTCCTTATAATAGGAACATATTTTTCCTGTACTTTATGCTTGATCTTAAAACACCATCCACATATCTGATGTGGACTTGCCAGAGAGAAGATGGTCCCAATTAATGCTTCTTTGTTCCTGCCTAATGCCCTTGTAATTTCCCTACTCCAATTTAAAACTCTCCTACGAGAACCATACCTATCCTCATCTATAGATAGCCTGAAAGTTAAAGAGTTGTGGTCACTGTTCCCTAACTTTTCATTCACTGAAAGATCAGTCACCTGGCCAAGTTCATTATCCAACACCAAGTCCAACACAGCCCCTGTGTTTGCACTGTGTATATATTGATTTAAGAAACCTTTCTGGATACACTTAAACTTTGCCCATCTAAACCCTTACACAAAGGTCCCAGTTTATATTAGGGGAAGTTGAAATTCCCCACGCCAACAACCCTATTTTTTTTTAAAACATTTCCTTAATCTAATTACACATCTATTCCTTAATGTCCCGGAAGCTATAAGTGGGTCTGTAGTACAATCCCATCAGTGTGATTGCACCCTTGGTTCTACCTAAATGGACCCAGTGTCTGACCCCTCCATTATGTCTCCCGAGTGCAGCTGTGATATTGTCCCCAACTAGTAGTACAACTCTTCCCCTCCCCCAATCTTTACTTTATTGTCGCCAAACAATTGATACTAGAACATACAATCATCACAGCGATATTTGATTCTGTGCTTCCCGCTCCCTAGAGTACAAATCAATAGTAAATATTAAAAATTTAAATTATAAATCATAAATAGAAAATGGAAAGTAAGGTAGTGCAAAAAAACCGAGAGGCAGGTCTGGATATTTGGAGGGTACAGCCCTTCTTCTCTCTTTTCTAAAACTTCAAAAACATGGCACATTCATGACCAATTTCTGCCTCCCTCTCAACCAAGTTTCAGTAATAGCTACAACATCATAGTTCCATGTAATGCTCTATGCTCTAAGTTCATTACCATTACTTCGAATACTCATAGCATTAAAATATACATACTTCAAACTATCCAACCCATCATACCACTTCTGCCCTTCAGTGCTTCCCCTGACATCTACCTTTGGTCTAGTCCTTCCCTTACCGACCTGGGGCTTTGGTGTCTAGCCCCCTGTAAAACTAGCTTAACCTCTATTGGGTAACATCAGCAAAGCTCCCAGCCAGGAAATTGGTTCCCTTCCAATTCAGGTGCAACCCATCCCTCTTATACTGGTCACCCCTTCCCTAGAAAGGGTTTCCGTTTAGAGTACTTCATCTTTAGGATGCGTTCATCTTATGCCTTCCGAATTACTCCCAGAAACTCCAGCCACTGCTGTTCTGCCACATCCCTGCTCATGTCTTCATTCAATCAACTTTACCCATCTCCTCTCTCATGTCCCTGTAGTTCCCTTTACTCAACTGTCATATTGATACATCCGACTTCAGCTTCTCCTTCTCAAAATGCAGGATGAACTCTATCATATTATGGTCACAGTCTCCTAAGGGTTCCTTTACCATAGGGTCCCTAATCAAATATGGTTAATTACACAACACCCAATCCAGAATTGCCTTTCCCCTAGTGGTTCCCACACAATGCTCAAGAAAAGTCATCTCATATGCATTCTACAAATTCCCTGTCTTGGGATCCAGAACCAACCTGATTTCCCTAATTTATCTGCATATTTGAATTCCCCATGACCATCATAACATTGCTTTTTCTTTCACCCTTCGTAATTTCTACCCCACATTCTGGCTCCTGTTCAGAGGCCTGTGTACAACTCCCATATCAATCTTCTTACCCCTGCAGTTTCTTAACTCTACTCCACATGGATTCTATATCTTCCATTGGTAGATCACCTCTTTCTAGGGATTTAATTTCATTTTTTTCCCCTAACAGGGTCACCCCACCCCTCTGCTACCCACCTATCCTTTCCATAGAGTGTGTATGTGTATCCTTGGATGTTGAGCTCCCAACTATAATCTTCATTCAGCCACGATTCAGTAATGCCCACAATATCATACCTGCCAATCTAACTGTATTATAAAATCATCTACCAAATCATTAGAAAGAGGTGACATAGAATCGGAAGGTTTAGAATCACTTCTGGATAGAGCTAAGGACCTGCAGGGGTAAAAAAAAAAAGGGATCCTGCTGGAAGTTATATCAGATCCCCAAACAGTAGTAAAGATGGGGTCTACAAATTACATTAGGACATAGAAAATGCATGTCAAAAGAGCAATGTTATGATAGTCATGAGGGATTTCAATATGCTGGTTGATTGGGAAAATCAGGTCGGTACAGGATCCCAAGGGGAATTTCTAAAATGCATCTGAGATAGCTTTCTAGAGCAGCTCGTGGTTGAGCCCACTAGGGAATCAGCTATTCTGACTGGATGCTGTACAATGAACCAGAATTGATTAGAGCTAAAGGAACACTTAGGGAACAAGTGAAGAGACCATAATACGATCAAATTCATCCTGCAATTTGAGAAGGGGAAGCTGAAGTCAGATGTGTCAGCATCAGTGTAAGAAAGGGAATTACAGAGGCATGAAAGAGGAGCTGGCCAAAATTAATTGGAAAGGGACACTAGCAGGGATGATAGCAGAGCAGCAATGGTTAGAATTTCTGAGAGCAATTTGGAAGGCCCAAGATATATACATCCCAAAGTGGTATTCTAAATGCAGGGTGACACAACCGTGGCTGGCAAAGGAAGTCACAGCCAACATTAAAGCCAAAGAGAATAAATTAAAGCCAAAGAGTATAATTAGAACAAAATTGGTGGGAAGTTAGAGGATCGGGAAGCTTTTAAAAACCGAAGGAAACTTTAAAAAAAAAAGTCATAAAGGAGGAAAAATAGAATATAAATGCAAGCTAGCCAATAATATTAAAGAGGATACCAAAAATTTCTTCAGATTCATAACGTGTAAAACAGAGGGAAAAATATCAGACCACTGTAAAAATGATGCTGTTGAGGTAGTAATGGGGGACAAAGAAACAACAGATGAACTGAATCAGAATTTTGCATCAGTCTTCACTGTGGAAGACACTAGGAGTATGCTGGAAGTTCGAAAGTGTTAGGAGGTAGAAGTGTGTGAAGTTGCCATTACTAGGGAGAAGATTCTTGGGAAACTAATACCACCATTGTTCCGGTACCTAAAAAGACCAAAGTAACATGTCTGAATGACTGGCGTCCTGTCGCATTCACCTCAATAATAAGCAAATGCTTTGAGAGGTTGGTCAAGGTCTACATCTGCAGCATGCTTCCACCTACACTGGATCCCCTACAGCTCACCTACCAACACAACCAATCGATAGATAACGCAATAGCCGCAGCTCTACACACCATCCTTATATATCTGGAGAAGGATGCTTATGTGAGAATACCGTTCTTGGACTACAGTTGAGCATTCAACATAACTCCCTCCAGGTTCAACGAGAAGCTCAGAGACCTCAGCCTTCACCCTGCCTTGTGTAGCTGGATCCTGGTCTTCCTGTCAGATTGCTGGCAGGTGGTAAGAGTGGGCCCCCTCACCTCTGCCCCTCATGACCTATGCCCCCTCCTTATGTATATCCATTACTGTGTCACCATCCACAGCTCCAATCTGCTAATTAAAATTTGCTGGCAACACTACACTGATTGGCCTAATCTCAAATAATAATGAGGTAGTCACAGAGAAGAAGTCATCACCTTGACAGTGGTGTCAAAACAACCTCTCTCCCAATGTCACAAAAACAAAGGAGCAGATTGTGGACTACAGGTAGAATGGAGACAGGCTAGCCCCTATTGCCATCAATGGATCTGGGGTTAAAAGGGTGAACAGCTTTAAGTTCCTCAGCATAAACATCACCGAGCATCTCACATGATCTGTACATTCCAGCTGTGTGGTGAAAAAGGCACAACAGTCGAAGAAGTTTGGTGTGGGCCCCCAATTCCTAAGATCATTCTGTCAGGGCACAATTGAGAGCATCCTGACTGGCTACATCACTGCCTGGTATGGGAACGGTACTTCCCTCAATCGCAGAACTCTGCAGAGAGTGGTGTGGACAGCCCAGCGCATCAGTGGATGTGAACTTCCCACTATTCAGGATATTTACAAAGACAGGTGTGTAAAAAGGGCCCAAAGGATTATTGGGGATCCGAGTCACCCCAAGCACAAACTGTTCCAGCTGCTACCATCCGGGAAACAGTATCCCAACATAAAAGCCAGGACCAACAGGCTCCGGGACAGCTTCTTCTACCAAGCCATCAGACTGATTCATTCATGCTGACACAACTGTATTTCTATGTTATATTGACTATCCTGTTGTACATACTATTATAAATTACTATAAATTGCACATTTAGATGTAATGCAAAGATTTTTACTCATGTACATGAAGGATGCAAGCAATAAAGTCAATTCAATTCAAAAGGTCCGAAGGTAAGTAAGCCACCTGCACCAGATGGCATAGATCCCAAGGTTCTGAAAGAGGTGGCTGAAGAAATTGTGGAGACAGTAGTAATGATCTTCCAAGAATCAATTGATTGTAGCATAGTCCCAGAGGACTGAAAAATTGCAAATGTCACTCCACTCTTCAAGAAGGGAGAGAGATAGAAGAAAGGAAATTATAGACCAGTTAGTCTGATCTCAGTGGATGGGAAGAAATTGGAGTCTATTAAGGATGTAGTTTAGAGGTACTTGAAGGCACTTGATAAAATAGGTCGTAGTCAGCATGGTTTCCTCAAGGGAATTCTTGGAATTCTTTGAAGAAATAACAAGCAGGATGGACAAAGGAGAATCAGTAGATGTGTTCTTGGATTTTCAGAAGACCTTTGACAAGGTGCCACAGGAGGCTGCCATGGTATGACAGGAAAGACACTAGCATAGATAGATATTTGGCTAATTGGCAGCAGGCAGAGCAGAAATAAACTGAGCCTTTTCTGGTTGGCTGCCAGTGACAAGTGGCATTTCACAGAGGCTGGAGTTGGGACTACTTGTTTTTGTTATTTGTCAATGATTTAGATGAAAGAATTGGTGGCTTTGTCGCCAAGTTTGCAGATGGTATGAAGATAGGTGGTGGGGCAGAAAGATCTGAGGAAGCAGAAGCTACAGAGGACTTAGATTAGGGAAAAGTGGCAGATGAATACAGTGTCAGAAAGTATGGTCATGCACTTTGGTAGAAGAAATAAAAAGTGTAGACTATTTTCTAAATGGTGAGAAAATTCAAAAATCTGAGTTGCAAAGGGACTTGGGAGTTCTTGTACAGGATTCCCTAAAGGTTAATTTGCAGGTCAAGTCAATGGTGAGGATTGCATTTCGGGAGGACTAAAATGTAAAGCAAGGATATAATGTTGAGACTTTATAAAGCTCTGAGGCCTCATTTCAAAGGTTCAAATTTTCATTTATCAACGCTTGTATCCATGTAAAACTTAATGAAATCTGTATTTCTCCTGATAGCCACGAAACAAAGAAAGAACATGAAGGGCATTCAGAGAGAAACATCAAACCCAACACTCCCTCATGACCCGTTCAAAAAAGACCAGCATCCCGATAATTAAAACACTCCCCCACCTAAACGGAACAGAAATATTGACCACTTAAAAACAACACCTCCACCACACAAAACTCTAAAATATCAAACCCCGAACACCCTCCCCTCAGAAAACAGCAGAGTAACAAGTGATGAATAAAAACTATGTCTGAAAAATTCCACTGTCCATAAATGCAATAGTCCATTCCGTCAACGCAAAACCACGATACCATCATATGATATCACCGATATTCATCGAAAGAGAGGAACACCACACAAAGCAAAAAGGCCTACCGGCTGCCACAGCAAGCCACACATCATAGATCGCTCAGACTCCTTCTCCAGCAGCGATCAAATGCAGGCAGTTGACACTGACACTTCTGCATTCGCCTCGATGTCTCAGTCTTCCTCGACGTTTTAAACAGTGAAACAGAGTCGAAAATTGGCTCGCATCCCATCTCAAAGTTTCTTCATATCAAGTATTATGAGCAGTTTTGGGCCAAGAAAGGATGTGCTGACATTGGAGAGGCTTCAAAAGAGGTTCACAAAAAATGATTCCAGGATTGAAAGGCTTGTCACATAAGGAGCATTTGATGGCTCTGGGCCTCTACTCACTGGAATTCAGAAGAATGAGGGGTAACCTAATTGAAACCTATCGAATGTTGAAAAGCCTCGATAAGGTGGATGTGGAAAGGATGCTTCCTTTGCTAGGGGAGTCTAAGACCGGAGCACGCAACCTCAGGATAGAAGGATGTCCTTTCAGAACAGAGATGAGGAGGAATTTCTTTAGCCAAGAGTGGTGAATCTGTTGCCGGCCAGCTGTGGAGGCCAAATCACTGAGTATATTTAAGGCAGAGGTTGATAAATTCTTGAATAGTCAGGACTTTATACTTCATTGTCAAACAATTGATACTAGAACGTACAATCATCACAGCGATATTTGATTCTGCATTTCCCGCTCCCTGGATTACAAATCGATAGTAAATGTTAAAAATTTAAATTATAAATCATAAATAGAAAATAGAAAAATGGAAAGTAAGGTAGTGCAAAACAACCGAAAGGCAGGTCCGGATATTTGGAAGGTACGGCCCAGATCTGGGTCAGGATCCGTTCAGCAGTCTTATCACAGTTGGAAAGAAGCTGCTCCCAAATCTGCCCGTACGGGTCTTCAAGCTCCTGAGCCTTCTCCCGGAGGGAAGAGGGACAAAAAGTGTGTTGGCTGGGTGGGTCATGTCCTTGATTATCCTGGCAGCACTGCTCTGACAGCATGTGGTGTAAAGTGAGTCCACGGACAGAAGATTGGTTTGTGTGATATGCTGCACTGTATTCACGATCTTCTGCAGCTTCTTTCGGTCTTGGACAGGACAATTTCCATTCCAGGTTGTGATGCACCCTAGAAGAATACTTTCTACGGTGCATCTATAAAAATTAGTGAGGGTTTTAGGGGACAGGCCAAATTTCTTTAGTTTTCTCAGGAAGTAAAGGCACTGGTGGGCCTTCTTGGCAGTGAACTCTGTTTGGTTGGACCAAGTCAGGTCATTTGTGATATTGACCCTGAGGAACTTAAAGCTCTTGACCTGTTCCACTTGCGCAAGAAAGATGTAAATTGGGTCATGCAGTCTGCTACTCCTTCTGAAGTCAACAACCAATTCCTTCATCTTGCTGACGTTGAGGGATAGGTTATTGTTTTCGCACCATACCACCAGGTTCTTAATTTCCTCTCTGTCCTCAAACTCAAGGACATAAGGGATATGGGGAGAAGACAGAAATTTGGGACTGAGGGGAAAAATGGATCAGCCATGATGAAATCGTGGCGTAGACTCAATGGGCCAAATCGCCTAATTCTGCTCCTAAATCTTATGGTCTTGACTATATATTGTGTGCATTCAAATATAACACCATTTAGATTAATGCCAGGTGAATAGTAGGGCCCTGGGAAGTGTAAAGCTTGAGCGCAAATACATGATACTCTGAAATGAACCACAGGTAGAGAGAACAGTGAAGAATCTTTTGCCACACTGATCTTCATTGGTCAGGGCATTAAATATAGAAGTTGGGAGGTCATGGCACAGTTATACAAGACACTAGCGGGGTCACACTTGGAATACTGAGTTCAGCTTTCCCCACTATAGGAAAGTGATTATTAAAATGTTAGAGGACAGAACAGATTTGTAAGGATGTTGCCAGGATTTGTGGGAGTCAATTATAGGGGGAGTTTGAAGAGGCTAGGATTTTATTGCTTGGAGTGTAGGAGACTTAGAGGTGATCTTGTCGAAAAGTATATAAGATCATGAGCCGTGCAGATAGGGTGAAAGCACTCAGTATTTTCCCAAGGGTTGGGGAAATCAAGCAGTAGAATGCATAGGTTTAAGATGAGAGGGAAATATTTACAAGGAACTTGAGGACCAACTGTATACGTATGTGGAATCTGCTGCTAGAGCGTTGAGAAAATTATAACAAAAGAATAAATTCTCAGTACATTCATGTGCATATTTAGGAGCCTCGGAAACGCCTCTATCGTATTCAGTTATGCACTTTGGGAAATTATTTTAGATATTGAACATATCGTTCTTGGTTCTTGATCCTTCAAAATATTCCGCATGGAATTTAAACTAGAGGTGGAGGAGGATGGGCTTAAGAAGGAGATGCTTTCTTTATACATTGCACGTACATAATCAAAACTCAGCATCTTAGGAGTCCATCGAAAATGTATACTCCAATAAAGCAGCGGAGTTTCTCGTCAATCCTATATTGAAAGGACCGAAGTTATAAAGCCGGCTCCTGACTAACTGAGCAAGCGCCAAACGGAGGCCGAGCATGCGCAAACATAACGGCGGTGTCCTTAGGGCCGGTCGCTCATTCAATAGAGCATGCGCAGACGAAAAACTGATTGCCGACAAGTTTCAGATGTGTCGCCAAGTTCGACCGCTTTTCGTTTTATGTGTACAGAGCAATTTCTAACAAGCCGATTGGGGCGCAACTTTGACACTTCACTATAATGTAGCGTTAAAAAAATAATAAACCACCAGGGGAGAGAAACTATAACCAGCACGGCCCGAGCTGTCACATTCAATTGTCTGCACATTCCCTTAGACCAAAATAAAAGACCGTTAAAGGTTTCTGTGGAGGTAGAACAAAGGCACTGACAGAAAAGAAAACACAAAAAGACAGTGCTACTCCAAACACAGCAACTGGCGCCGTACTCTTGTTGACAACGACCATCGCAAACCTCCCGAAAACAAGCTCGCGCTTACCTACTCCAACCGCCACGGCGTCTTCGAACATTGAAAGTTGGCGCGTTCGACGTCAACGGCCCAGCGCATGACCTCATCGGGCTCGTCACTCGTCACTGGGCTGTGCGGGATCGGGCCGGCTCAAGATACTGTACCAATTGTTCTGAACGGAACGAGGCTTGTGCTGATCAAATGACGCGAGCTGGCAATAGGTTTTCATCCACGGAATTCTGGAATAATGCAAAATGCCGGATGCATCCAGTTGCTGCACGATCCAGATACAAAAAGGACATCATATATTCCTACTCCGGAGGCACTGAGCGAGCACTGTTCTCTGTAAATATTTAGTAATCTAACATTTTTTTTAAATGTATCAGTTTGTTCCTAATTCCACAGATGGTTAGAAAGTGTAGAAAGGTATTCTAGCCGTCATATTGTAGAGCCCTAAACGTCTAAAGGGTGTGTTTAGAGTTGGCAGCCTTACAAGATTGTCCTGGATTCAGAGAATAATCTGCTGAAGAAGTGCTTTGAACAAGTTCGATAAAACTCTAAAGGGATCATTTTCAAATCTAAATTTCACTGAACTCTTACAGTTAACTGGTTCAAAGATAATGGAAAAGAAGAGGAAAATACTGCAGTCATATATATCAATGTTATGCAATTCAATTCAACTGTGCCTGTTAAATTTAGACCTTTTTATCAGATTTTGGTTCCACTACAAAATTATACAACACAGTACATAATGATGGTGATCGAAAGATCTATATACAGGATATATCATTTGATCGCAGTTGTTATTACTTACTTACTGTCAATTATGTCATTAGTGTTTCGGAAGCAATAAAGGTCCTCCATCCCTGGCGGTGTTCAGGGCTTCCTTCATCATGTCAGTTGCATCTTCTCTGTTTTCTCTACTGCCAGTCATGCAAGTCCCAGTGGGACCCAGGGATACCGTGGCACTCAGATGTAGAAGGATTCTTCACTGCTACTTCTGTAACAATTTTGTTTTACCAGTCCTGAGCTGAACCCCCGAAGCTGGTGGACCAGTGGGCCACTCTCTGCCTGGCCTCTACCCTTTGACCTGTTCAGTATCGGTGACCCTACTGTTGTTGCATGAATGAAATCACCAGAGAGAGAGAGTTACTGTTAGATACAAAGCATCTTCTTTATGCAACAAAACGAGATACAGCAGGCATCGTATGGAGATGCTTTTGGTGGAAAGGTCTGCTGGCCCAGTGTGGGGCTCAATATTTATTTGCTAAGCACAAAGGGCAATCCATATTTACAAAGTATAGACAATGCTTTCTTTTGAAGCTACATACAAACTTCACACCTTCAGATTACATCCATCCCACAGGCGCCAGCAGTGTCTGGACTGGGATTCACAGCTTTTAGGAAATACATTGTTACAAACTAAATCCACAATACATTGTCAAGTAACAGAAGACTAGTGGCCAAAGCCATTTGCTAAATGTAAATGACCTAAACACAAAAATCACTCTTAACACCTACATAAAACATACAGCCCTGACTCCAGCCAATATAGGTCTACAGATCATTAAGGCCACACAGCCTTCCAAACCACGACAGTGTTTTGGTCCTCTTGGAGGGTGGTTGGTATTATAATAGGAAAAAAACAAAAGAAGATCATTAACTGATGAGATTGTTGCGGAATGGCAGAAGAATGTTTTCGCCAAAAGTATGTTCATGTTTTATACATATTTGAGAATAATGTTAAATTGAAATTAAATATATTTGAGAATTAATAATGAAAATAGTTGAACTAATGTTCTTACTAAAATAACATAAAGAGGAATATCAAAGTATGTGTGATCTGTAGTCTATTTTGATCTTAGAAACTTAAGGAAAATATGGAAATAAAAACCATAAGATATTTAAAACATTGAAATATCACAAATAATATATAGAAATGAATCCACACAACTACATAGAGGATATGGGCCCATTGTTCTTAAGTGTATTAACAACTATTGGCTTCCTTTTGGAAGCAAACAATTACCCAGTTATGGTTATTAATTATCTTTACTGTTGGATGAAAGAGAAAAAGATGAGTAAGGTTGGTGAACACAAGGAAATCTGCAGATGCTGGAATTTCAAGCAACACATAAAAATTGCTGGTGAACGCAGCAGGCCAGGCAGCATCTATAGGAAGAGGTACAGTCCATGTTTCAGGCCGAGACCCTTTATCAGGACTAACCGAAAGAAGAGATAGTAAGAGATTTGAAAGTGGGAGAGGGAGGGAGAGATCAGAAATGATAAGAGAAGACAGGAGGGGGAGGGATGGAGCTAAGAGCTGTAAAGTTGATTGGCAAAAGGGATATGAGAGGATCGTGGGATGGGAGGCCTAGGGAGAAAGAAAGGGGGAGGGAGAAAGTCCAGAGGATAGGCAAGGAGTATAGTGAGAGGGACAGAGGGAGAGAAAGGAGAGAGGGAAAATAATAATAATAAATAAATAATGGATGGGGTACCAGGGGGAGGTGGGGCATTAACGGAAGTTGGAGAAGTCAATGTTCATGCCATCAGGTTGGAGGCTACCCAGACAGAATACAAGGTGGTGTTCCTCCAACCTGAGTGTGGCTTCATCTTGATAGTAGAGGAGGCCGTGGATAGACATATCAGAATGGGAATGGGACGTGGAATTAAAATGTGTGGCCACTGGGAGATCCTGCTTTCTCTGGCGGACAGAGCGTAGGTGTTCAGCAAAGGTCTCCCAGTCTGCGTTGGGTCTCGCCAATATATAGAAGGCCGCATTGGGAGCACTGGACGCAGTATATCACCCCAGCCGACTCACAGGAGAAGTGTCGCCTCACCTGGAAGGACTGTCTGGGGCCCTGAATGGTGGTAAGGGATGAAGTGTAAGGGCATGTGTAGCACTTGTTCCGCTTACAAGTGCCAGGAGGGAGATCGGTGGGAAGGGATAGTAGGGACGAATGGACAAGGGAGTCGCGTAGGGAGCGATCCCTGCGGAAAGCGGGGTGGGGGGCTGGAGGGAAAGATGTGCTTAGCGGTGGGATCCCGTTGGAGTTTGGTGATCTGACTTTAAACTAGAAAAGGGAGAGTCAGAGAATTAGAAAAATTAACACCAAAGTTGTTAGGCATGAATAAAAAGCATATCAAGTTACGGTATAATGGTTATAAATAGTCAATGAATACAAAATTGATTAGTAAAAATAAAAGGTAAATTTAAAAGACCTTGTAATAAATTTAGGGCATGCAAAATAAAACTTAAGAACTATATTGGGAGATATATAGAGATAATTACTTAAGTTTCACAAAAAGATTAAGGGCATAATAAATTAAGTTAGCAAAATAATTTGAATATCAACGTTAATTTTAAGGGAATAAAAATGGAACACCATTAAACAAAATGGAAAATTTTACTGATAGATGTATCTACCCAGTGGAAAATTTTAACGGTGCGGAACTGCTTCAAGGCAGTGACTTGGTTAAGCAGTTCCAGTAAAGTTATTTTTTGTTTTGTGTGTGAGAGGTGCTACTGGCCACCAATTAGCCACTGCGAAGTAACTTTCCGATGTTTTTCCTCCACGGAGAATAAAAAGTGCCCTGTTTAAAGAAACATTAAAAAACGTATGTATATGGGCATCAAAGCTCTTAACTGGAGCAGCTTTGTCACTCATGTGACCGCCCGGGACGGGTCGCCCTTTCATTATTTGATCAGCTTTCATTGAAGTGTCGAACCTCCGGTGAACTTCAGAGGCTTCACGAACTCGGCACTCGTCTCGCTCGATGAAACTCGGTTTTCCGGACCCTGAATAACCCAATCAGAGACCCGGAGTCAATTACGTCATGCGTTTGTTTGTAGGGCTCTGAAAAGGGGCGTGGTGATGACGTGACCGTGTAGGCCCGATCGATCGAACGGGTGGCGGCGGAGTCGGCCCCGGACCTACGGCCTTGTTTACAGTCAGGCTGTCGCACCAAGGCCGATCGCGAGTTCGTCCGAGCCGCCGCCACGTCATGGCGATGTATGGCGGGTCGAGGCCGAGACCCAGATACCGCGGTGGTTGTGGCGGCGGCGGTGGCGGAGCGGCGCGCGGTTGGTACTCAGAGCCGGAGCGGGGCTGCAATGTTCTTCCGCCATCGGGAGTCTTCCAGGCCAATGGGCGCCTGTGGCGGGCGCAGCGATGCCTCGGCAAAGGCTCCTCGGCCGCTGTCTATGGTGTGACGTCGGGGACGGCGCGGGCCGCCGTCAAACAATTCGTTCATGACACCAAGTCAGACTACGGCTTCCTGACGGAGAGCGGGGTCCTGGAGGACTTGCAGGGCCACAGGAACATCGGTAAATATCCGAGGGACTGGTGGGAGCGGAGCCCGGGGCACCTGTGGGCAAGAACGTTCCCCGGTACACGCCACCCCGTCCCAGTATGTATTGCCCTCCCCACAACCCTAGGTACACGCTACCCTTCTCTTCCCCCCCCCACACACACCCTTTTATACATTGCCCCCGGCCCATGCATATTACCCCCATCCACACCTAACCACTGATGCTGCATCCTCAGTTCCGCCTGCCGTTCGCCATCCCCGACCACTTGTCCTTGCAGCTTGTGTTTTCCTTCTCTGCTCCACGTACATTCTCAGCGACTGCATTTTGACACCAGCAAGTGTGGAATAATGCCCATCTTTTTGTGTGAACTTGATAGCAACCCACGCTCTGTACGTGCGAAAAGCCTATAGTGGGTTGCTGCCAAATTCACCACCCACCCTGCCAATCAAAACTAAAGTGTAGGTGTGAAGGACCTAATTCCCAAATCACTGTCCCGCATTGTTAATGTGTGTTTCTTTACAGATGCTGATTTGGTTCATTTCTGTCATTTTCCATTTAGTAATGGGTGTTAGACCATTACATACCTTCACCTCATACTTTATGATCAGATGTTTCTGTTTGGGTCTATTTGCAGAAATGACAGAACAAGGCATAAATGGAAAGAAATGATACAGCAGCAATTGGATCATTAAATTTATGTAACACAATTAGTAAGTTTCAGCCTATCACAGATGCTGCTATACAATTAAATTTTATATCAGACCCCATCTGCTCCATTGGGTTAATATAAAATATGCTGTGGCACAATTTCAGGGAAACATTTCATTATTTATGCCCAGTCAGTATCCAAAATAAGTTAATAATTGCCAGTTGTTTGCATATTCTTTTGCTGTGTTTAAACATAGCTCTACTTTAGAAGAGCTTCATTGGCTACCAAGTGTTTTACAATGATCTGAGTGTACAGGTAGACTAAGCATAATCTTGATGCACTGCAGTATGTAATGCTACTAAAACTAGATTACATTGAATAAAAATGAGGTGGTAAATTAGAATTTGCATATCATGTGGACTGTAATCTAATTGCTCCTTGCCTTTTTTTTCCAAATCAGTGTCCATTTGAAGAAGGCAACTGTACAGCCATTAGTATTACAGGTATTCAAATAGCTCAATGAGAAGTATACATAAATTATCACTGTCAAGATATATTGCAGTTAACATTAAGCATATTCAGAACAGACATAAATGGATGAAACACATGTGCCTTGTCGTTTGGAATCATGAAAATGTAAGTGATGAGAAACTTTCTAGAATGAATTTACACCAGGAAACCAGTGCACATGTGAATATCCCTGGGGGAAGGTGTACTTATTCAAAAAAAAACAATCTTAAGTTTGTTGCCCTACCTTTTTGAGAGGCCTGTAGCCAATTTTTCTTTTGCACCTTTCCGGCAAACAATACTTTAAGTGTAGGAGTAATGTAGAAAACCAGGAACCAGCTTAAAATACAGAATATCAAAAGTAAAAGTTGAGTACATAGTCATTTGCACAAGTACATGTATGCACAGGAGCAATGAAAAAATGTTACTTGCAGCAGCATCTTAGGAATATAGCATCAAAGACAGATGATTCACAAGAAGAACTTAAACAACTTTTACGAGAAAGAAAACAATTAGAATAAAAAAAAGTCCATGTAATGCAAAATGATTGGAGTGCTGTACTGTTACTAAACTAGTGATTAGGTGTGCCTAATAATAATGTATTTTTAGACAGTTCAACAGAGTGAATTGCATTTCTGTTTGAATATTAAAATATCTTTTATATCAACCTGAAAACAAGTTCATGTGGCAAAAGAAGTTTTAATTTTCCAATTATTTGTGTGCACAACTGTTTCAGTGTGTATAATTTCAATTAAAAATATATTGTGATCACTGCAGGTGTTGAAGGCTGAAGAGGATTGTATGAAAATAAATTGATGAACAAACAAATTGTGTGCTGATTAACACGCATCCCAGTCTATCACATCAGATGTTTTGCACAATCACTATACTGGTTACTCATTTCTATTTCTATGCAATGAGGATTTTTTAGTACGCAATTTTTTTTCTTGGCCCTTGTTATCAAAGCACTTGGAAAAATGCATGGAGGAGAGTAACATGTATTTTACAATTGTATCATATCTTATACATACCTTGTGACATTGCAGTGATATTACAATTATTTGTAGAAGGTCAGATCAGGGAAAACACTGTCCTCTTGGTAAATATGAAAGCATAGCTAGAACAACATTTGAAGATTTTGTATCATACCCACACTCTGATCAAAATGCTCTATCCGAAAGACCTTGGCTTCAGAGGAACTTATGATAGGAACTGAAATAATGCAACTAATATTTTAATGTTTAGTTTTAAACACTATGCTTCTGTAAAAATGTTTTTTTCCATTGTTAATTTCCACATTGTTTACTGTCTTCTCCATTTTGGATTCTTTGTTTGTTGCTCACTATATTCATAGAACAAGTTTTTATTCAGCACATCACCACTTCTGTTCTGATCAGATGTTTGAACTTAATTTGACTTTACCATTGTCACAGCTGGCTTGAAAAGAGGTCCTTTCCCTCTATGGTTGAATCAAATGTCTCTGCCATTTGAGCCATAATAAGTGCAATCACAATTAGGAAGTAATTATTTTATAGTATCATTATGTGATTGGGTAAACTGTATCTTTGACAATGACAGTAATTTAATGCTCTAGAAAAGGTACTTCATTACATTTCCATGTGCCATTTCTCTTCTATTATAAAAATATTTGTCTCACAGATGGCAGTATTTGTCCCACGCGTAACTAGATAGAGCCTGGGAAGTTGTGCCATGTGGATTCAGTAAACTGGTGGTAATGATTATGATGCAGTAGTTCTTGCAATATCATAGTAAGCAGTCCAGTAAATAATCAAACCACACATATAATGTGTTTATTGTGCTGAGTAATATTAAAGAAGATTATGCGAAAGTAATTCTGAAAGTATAAGTGGCTACTTTTAAAATTAAAGGTTAAATATCCTGGGAAAGCAAAGGATCGAATGTAATAAGCACATAATTGGATCAATGAAAATGAAATCAAGGAAAAGCAACTGTATTGAAACAAATGTAAAATTACAAAATAAAGTACAACACAATACGAGAACAAGGACCAGGAAGTTATTAAGTACAATATTTTTATTTTGCAGTGTAAACTCATTTTGTCATTTGTGCTGTCTTGTCTCATACCCTTCTACAGACATCCCCTTTTGTTCTTTCTTCCTGCATATTGTTGTATATTTCTCCTCAACTTTCACCAGTTATGATATAAAAAAATTGTTCTGAAACATTAACTGCGTTGTTTCCTGACCTGCTGAATATTTCTAGCTTCTGTTTTTATTTAAGATTTTTATTTTACTCTTCTGTTATACTAATTTGTTTCCTTAGTATTATAGTATTGAGGAAGGTCAAAAGAAGATTAACGTATACAGCTACAATTTTTATTTAAGCAGGCGCATATAATTTGTAACTTTTGTGGTAGTGTAGCAAAAGTTCCAGGAAATTTAACAACAGATAAGAGAAGAACATTCTAATGTCTTTTCGGATCAAGTTACCCAGATGATACATCACTCTGACGGGCAAGCCTTTTCCATTTGAAAAGGGTGGATCAATTTATACCTGCAGCCACACAGCTCTTGGATATCCAGAGCTTTAAAAGAAATGCAAATGATCAAAAATGTAGACCCTCAGTATTGTATAAAAAAGCCCCACTGAAGTGCTTTAAAAGTAGAATTAAGTGTGAATTTGTTGTTGGTATGCAATGTTAAAGTTAACTAGGTTTCCAAAAGTCCTTTAGTTGTTTAAAAATATGAACATAACTTGTAATTAAACTCTGCATTTCTGAACAGGATAGTAAAGATAGTGAATACATTGTAAAGTAATTTCATCAAATCAGTTATACTCAAATATTGATTTTACCACCAAAATTTGAAATGCACTGGATCAGGATGATTCATAGAGTGCAGATCTAATACTGTGTAGTGTAAAGTGTTTATCTAGTACTGCTTGCTATTAGTCCCATCAGCACTGATTATTTTATCTGAAAGGACATTCCTTTCTTAGAAATCTAAATCATTTGATTTACAGAGCATAGTATGTTTAGAACCCCCTGTATAAAATTAAAACGGGAAATAATTTAATAGGCCTTTATATATTAGATCTAATTTGGGGACAGGGTTAGATTCCAGTAAAACAAAACAACATTTGAAGAATTTCATTTCAAGCATTACCTCAAGTGCAGAATGCTCCAAAAGCTTTCATATCTAATAAAGTGGCCATTGGCATTATGAAGGTGCAGCTATATAAACAGCAAGAAAGACAAATGACTGGTTAATAGTAATGAAGACAGCTCACCAAGTCTGTGCCGACCAGCAAGCACCAATTTTTTACACCAATCATATCCTAGCCTATTTCCCATATTCCCATCAATTCCTCTTTCTCTCCCCTCCCCCATTATTCTACACTCATCTACACGATGGAGACAATCAACCCAGCAAACCATGGATTTTTTGATGAAATTGGAGCATCCCAGAGAGTGGAAATTCCACACATATAACACTAGGGACCAGGACTGAACTCTTCGTTGGAGCTAGGAAGCAGAATCTGTACAGCTGCACAAGTGTGCTATCCCATTACAACTTAATGTGTTTGAAGGATGATTATGGAAGGAAGACAGCAAACCTCTTGCTTGCCTTCAGATAATGTCACATTATCTTTTATAGCCACATGACTAGGCTTCTGTTTAACATCGTGGCCAGTGATACAGTAGATATTACAGAAACAAAAGATGTTAACACATGAATTCGTCCAAAATTTAAAATAGGTTCAAAAATGGATAGACCCAGTAAATGGAGCTGTCTCTGTTGATAAATAGCTACTTAAACTTTAGTAATGACATATTTAAATTTTTTATGGTATATGTAAACTTTCCAAAAATAATTGAATTACAGCAAAGACATCTTCATTTACCAGCTCTTGGGCTCAGCTTAGTAGAAAGGCATACAAATATTACAGTGTCATTTAGTACAATTGACCTGCACAATGTTTCCTTTCATTTGCCATGTGAGTTTCCACTCTAGTACCTGCAGCAATGGTTTTCTCCCTGAAGCCAGGCTCTCTGGATAGAGGTTTATCCTGCAATAAGTGATGGGCTCTACTTCCAGAAATGCTATGACAGTTACTTAAGCTGGCAAAACACTGAATACATGTATGAGTATAGATTTGTATAACACATCAAAACTTTGGTCCACCACATCAATGCAAACTGTTTTGCTCATCTGTGCTAATCCCCTTTCCCTGCAGGACTACATCCTTCTCTGCCTTGCCTATTTAAGTGTCTGTCTAAGTGCCTCATAAATGTTGTAATTATGTCTGATTCCCTTGGTAAAAACGGACCTCTTAAAAATTTCGATCTCTTACTTCAGCTCTATGCCCTCTTGGTTTTAATACCCCTAAATGAGAAAAATACTTTGATTATACCATTTATGCCTCCCATATTCTTGCATACTTGCATCAAGTTGAAAATATTTGGGAATTTGTAGGAATGAATAATGATCAGAAAATATTTTAAATTAAGGAATCATGGTATTTCTAGAAGTTTTAAATATTTATAAAAAGTAAATTAGCTGCAACTGGATGTAAATTACTTAAATTCTGATGAAGGGTGTCAACTCAAAGCATTGGTTAGCCCTTGCCACCATAGGTGCAGTCTGACCCACTGAGTTCCTCCAGCTTTTTAAGTGTTTTCCTGAAACTTGCCTGCTTCCTCAAAACCATTTCCTCTCCATTGGAGTTAATGGTGTTGCAGTGGCCAAATATTTTTGTCAGATTGGACTGTAAATTTATGCACCACCGACTTAAAATACCAACAGGGTCCTATTTGTAAAGGAGGGGTTTTCCTGTTCCTCAACATTTTGAATTTTTAACATCTTAACATTTTAAATTCTTGAACAGCTTTAGGAAACAATTGTTTATTCATTTCATTCTGTGATGCAAATTACTTGTAACATTTGATAACAAAGCTGTGAAGTGATTTTGGGCACGTGAAAACACATCAGATGGAAAGGAAGAGACCCTTTGTCAGTCCTGATGATGGGTCTCGGCCCGAAACGTCGACTGTACCTCTTCCTATAGATGCTGCCTGGCCAGCAATTTTTATGTGTGTTGCTTGAAATTCCAGCATCTGCAGATTTCCTCATGTTTGTGAGATGGAAAGGAAGCTTTCTAATCCCCCTGAAGTACAAAAGTGGTTTTGCAAATAAGTTTAAAAAGGAACTGGAGTTAGAAATATAATTTATACATTTAAATCAGTGGTTTGGCTATTCCCTGGTAGTGTATTGACTTTTTCAAAGGAAGTTGTTTATGCAGTCTTGGTAATGAGAACACAAAACAAGCTACACACATCAAAGTTGCTGGTGAACGCAGCAGGCCAGGCAGCATCTCTAGGAAGAGGTACAGCCTCCGGGTCCAACATATTATTCTCCGTAACTTCCGCCACCTCCAACGGGATCCCACCACTAAACACATCTTTCCCTCCCCCCCCCTGCTTTCCACAGGGATCGCTCCCTACGCGACTCCCTTGTCCATTCGTTCCCCCCATCCCTCCCCACTGATCTCCCTCCTGGCACTTATCCTTGTAAGCGGAACAAGTGCTACACATGCCCTTACACTTCCTCCCTTATCACCATTCAGGGCCCCAGACAGTCCTTCCAGGTGAGACGACACTTCACCTGTGAGTTGGCTGGGGTGATATACTGCGTCCGGTGCTCCCGATGTGGCCTTCTATATATTGGCGAGACCCGACGCAGACTGGGAGACCGCTTTGCTGAACACCCACACTCTGTCTGCCAGAGAAAGCAGGATCTCCCAGTGGCCACGCATTTTAATTCCACATCCCATTCCCATTCTGACATGTCTATCCACGGCCTCCTCTACTGTAAAGATGAAGCCACACTCAGGTTGGAGGAACAACACCTTATATTCCGTCTGGGTAGCCTCCAACCTGATGGCATGAACATCGACTTCTCTAACTTCCCCTAATGCCCCACCTCCCCCTCGTACCCCATCCGTTATTTATCTTTATACACACATTCTTTCTCTCACTCTCCTTTTTCTCCCTCTGTCCCGCTGACTATACCCCTTGCCCATCCTCTGGGTCCCCCCCCCGTCTTTCTCCCCGGACCTCCTGCCCCATGATCCTCTCATATCCCTTTTGCCAATCACCTGTCCAGGCTCTTGGCTCCATCCCTCCCCCTCCTGTCTTCTCCTATCATTTTGGATTTCCCCCTCCCCCTCCCACTTTCAAATCTCTTACTAACTCTTCCTTCAGTTAGTCCTGACGAAGGGTCTCGGCCTGAAACGTCGACTGTACCTCTTCCTAGAGATGCTGCCTGGCCTGCTGCGTTCACCAGCAACTTTGATGTGTGTTGCTTGAATTTCCAGCATCTGCAGAATTCCTGTTGTTTACACAAAACAAGCTGACTTTCTCCATTGTTTAAATCACTTCAAATGAGGTCAAAACTTTTGAGTGCAAATTTCAATAACTAAGATCAAGATTTTGCAATTAATTTAACATCTCTGCACAATGGTTTTCATATTTTTTCTCAGTCTGATATCCATTGTAAATTTTTAAAATCTGGTACTTAAAACAGCAGTGGAAGGCAAAGAGAAATGCCAACTTTCATATCCATTTCTAAAAGTCCCAATATTGTATTTTGGAAGTGAAATCATAATCTAGAAAACATCTGCCAATCTGCACACAATGAGCTCTGACAATCTGCAGTGTTATATTTTGATGATATTAAAAATATTGTTTAGAGCACTAAGGATATCGTTCCTGCTCTTCAAAATTGCGCCACAGGATCTTTTAAGTTAATGCAGATGGTAGGTAATACCCTTTTTCTTCAATAGCACTGTTAAAACGTTTGTATCATACATCTGAGTATATATTTTAAAGCTGCGAGATCAGTGTGTGTTATTTGTACTTTGATATTGACCAAGATTCCCAAAAACACATTCACTACAATGTTATTTCATGTGATAGTAAAACGGGCATTTGCAACACAGAATTGGAAGCTTGTGACGAAGATAATACAATAACAGAAAAGGAATATTCTATCATTTCATGTGGATTAATTCCATAATTTCTTCTTTATATTCCAGTAACTCTATATGGGAGATTTTCTAACTTATCCTACCCAAACCAACGTTGCAACTGCATTTTGCTTGAACTGTTGGATGTCAGTGTCTCTGAGTTGCTGCTACACTCCATTAATCGAGGGCATTCGATGTGGATGATCCAGCATTGTGCACGGGATGTTCTGAATGCACTGGCTTTTATTCACCATGAGGGTTATGTGCATGCAGACCTCAAACCTTGTAACATCCTCTGGAGTGCAGAGGATGAATGTTTTAAACTCATAGACTTTGGGCTTAGTTTCCAGGAGGGAAATCAGGTAAATTAGATATTTCATTAAGTAAGAATATAGCAATAATTGTTCAAATATTTTTAAAAGCATAGCTTGTTAAACATTTGCACACTGCTTAACAGCAAAAACTTGCAATGATATTAATACTTTAAATGAATATTATTGAAATAAATAATACTGCTTATTTCCATCTGGACTTTATTTGAAAGGATTATCTGATCTGACATTTTAGTAAGTTTTCTAAAGTAAAGGAGGTGTGTAAACATTGAGGAAGACAAATCAAGTGTCTAGTTTGAAAGCGGTGGTGCCAGAATTGCAGTTAACATGCAGCTTAAATCTTGAAGGACTCAACAATCACATTACAGTTTTAGTAAGCAGAAAACTATTTCTGGTAGTTTTTGGTGAGGTAAATGACGAGTTAGAAAACTTCTTTAATCAGGAGGAGCAGGCATGAAATTTTGAAAAACTGGCTATTTTTATGGGGAGATTACATGTTAAATAAATTATGTCAATAAAATTAAAGGTTCATTCCTTTCACAGAAGTCTGAATTTTAAACATAATCATTGGAAGTTGCCGTGGATGAAATAATAAGTATAATCAACTGCTTGAGCTTTTAGTAGCCAAATATCTTAAGTAGTTACAAATGAACAATCAAGCAAAATAAATTGAATTAATCTTTAAAATGTAGCTTTCTGTCTTTAACTTTTATAGTTAATTTTGGCAAGAAGTTGTTGACCATTTATTGAGTAAGCAGTTTCTTTGGCATATGGCAGTTATTTTCTTAAAGTAAATTTATTAATAAATCTTCCAATAGCAAAATGCATTTTTATTATGGTACAGTGTTCCAGAGGGCTTTACAGGAGCTAAATTAAGTACTGTAACTTGCTTGAAAGGATCTGGAAATTGCTTACTTGACCTACTTTAGGATATGGTAATCAAAGATTCAATCATAATCTGTCTTTGTTTGCATATTCTATGCAGGATGTAAAATACATCCAAACGGATGGTTACAGAGCTCCTGAAGCGGAGTTGCATAATATTCTTGCACAGATGGGATTGGAAAGTAATACAGAATGCACAACAGCAGTTGATATTTGGAGTCTGGGAATAATTTTGCTGGAAATGTTCTCAGGAATTAAACTGAAAGAGACAATCAAATCTCTGCAATGGAAGGTAAGAAGTGATATTTACTAGACCAAGATATTTAAAATATGCATTGTAATGTTGATTTACAGGTCAACATCAACTGAAAATGGACATGTTTGACAGTCAGATATGTAGAGACATTGCAGCTAGTTATAAACATAATGGATTAGCATTAGTGGGAGATAAGGGTGACATGATAGCATAGTGGTTGGCACAGTTCTTTACAGCACCAGCAATCACTGATCAGAGTTCAATACCCACCTCTGTCTGTAAGGAGTTTGTATGTTCTCCCTGTGATCGCATTAGTTTTCTGTAGGTGCTCCAGTTTCCTTCCACATTCCACATATGACAAACAAAGCTAACCTTTAAAATCTTTTAAAGATTTTAACCTCCGTGTTGTTGGCAGTATAAATGGTGTGGACAGAGTGGATTGTGTGAAATATGCCCAAGAAAGCTTTTTTATTAATATATTGAGGGAACTACTAGAGTGGGTTTCAACACTAGGGCACCCCTTGGGAAATTAGTTTAGTCAAGTTTATTGGGATGTGCACAAGTAGAATATGCACAAGAAGAGCAAGCAGTATTCACAAGAAAAACAAATTAAATATAAATTAAGCATATTTTTTCCAAGAAAGAACACAAAAATAAAAAAAAACACAAAATCCATTTTAGTGTAGTGATCAGAGTTGTCCTAGTGTTATTAAACTGTAGTGATTAGAACCAAATGGTTGAAAGGAAATAGCCATTCTTGAAACTGATGGTGTGAACTTCATGTTTCTGCCCAGCGGTAGTTGCAAGATGGTATAGCCTGGATAGTAGGGATTGTTGACAATAGATGTTGCCTTCTCCTTGTAGATAGTAATAAGGTAAGGCATGTGGAGGAATTGTCTGTCAGCGAACATTTTAGATACAGTGACCATAATTCCCTTAGATTTAAAATAGTTGTGGAGAAAGATACTGTGGATTCCATTGCTGGGGATCCAGGAACTGGAGCTGAGCAAATTTTGGAGCCATTAGACAGGATCTTGCAGGGGTTGATTAGAAGTAATTTTATTATCAAAGTACATGTGTATCACCATATATAGTCCCGAGATTCATTTTCTTGTGGGCATACTGAATAATTATGGAATAATAACCATAACAGAATCAGTGAAAAACTACAGCAACTTGGGTGGTCAATCGGTGTGCAAAAGGCAACAAACTGTGCAAATACAAAAAGAAGGAAATAATAATAATTAATAAATAAACAATAAATATCAAGACCATGAAATGAAGACTCTTTGAAAGTGAGTCCATTGGTTGTGGGAACATTTTATTGATCGGGCAAGTGAAGTAAGAGCCTGATGATCGAGAAGTAGTAACTGTTCCTGAACCTGGTAGTATGAGTCCTGAGGTTCCTGTACCTTCTTGATGGCAGCAACACAGCAGCAAGAAGAGAACATGTCCTGGGTGGTGGGGGTCCCTGATAATAGATACTGCTTATCTGCCACAGCATTTGGGAGCTTAGTGAAAGGCTTTAAGGTCACGAGTTCAGGGCCTGCATGGGTGAAGGGCAAGACCAGCAGGTTTCAGACACTATGGTTGACAAGAGATTTTGAGTCCTGGTTAAGAAAAAGAAAGAGGCAATTACTGCGCATGAACAATTGGGAACTTGTAAATATCTCGATGGCTACAAGAGGTATAGGAATGCACTTAAGAGAGAAGTTAGGAGGGCAGAAAGTAGGATATGAGAAGAATCTAGCAGATAAAGTGAGACCTAATCCAAAGAAATTCTGTAGGTATATCAGAAGGATGACTTGGGAGAGAGTAAATCCCTTTAAAGATCAGCAGGCCCTTTGTGGGACTAAAGGAAATGGGTAAGATTTTTAATGAATATTTTATTTCTCCAGTTTTTCATGGAGTTAAACCAATGGAAATAACAGAAATGGGGAAAATAAGTGGTGTTGTTTTAAACTTCATATGAATGAACAGGGTGGAACATTGGAGGCCGAGTGCATTCTTCTTAAACCCATCACTCTTACTGGGCATAGGCCAGTGACAGTAGCTTGTCCTGAGTCCTCTGTCCTTGGCCACTTTCAAGTTGCTTCCAGGTGTTTAGAATTCTTCATCTCCCAGGACGAGGTCTATGGAGCTTCTGTTGGCGTTTCTGTAGCTCTGGGTTTTACAGGATGGAGTTGCTAGCCCCATGATCGGTCCTCCTTTTGCAGCCTGGTTTGGGACCATCCACGGCAGAGTTTTGAAGTTCATTGAGGTGGATAAATCTCCAGTGCTTGATCTGGTGCATTCTCGGACCTTGTGGGAAGCTAGAGATGAAATTGCGGAGGCCCTTATGGAGATTTCTTGCTCCATCTTTGGCCACAGGTGAAATTGCAATGGCTTGGAGAGTGGCTGATGTGGTATTAGTGTTTTAAAGGGGTAGCAAAAACAAGACAGGAATCTATGGGCCAGCTGACATTAGTGGTGGGTAAATTGCTGGAGGGGATTCTGAAGGACAGGATCTGATTTGGGACAGTCAACATGGCTTTGTGCATGTGAAATCATGTCTGACAAATCTCTTGGAGTTTTTTGAGGAGATATCAACAAGGGTCAGTAGTAGATCTTGTATGTATTAACTTTGACAAGGTCCCACTTGGTAAGCTGATAATGCAAGATGAGGTTGCATAGGGTTCAGGGGAGTTGGCAAGGAATTGGCTCAAAGATAGGGAGCTGAGAGTGATGCTTGTTTCTCAGACTGGAAACTTGGGTCTAGTAGTGTGCCACAGGGGTCGATGCAGGGACCTTTGTTGTTTGTAATTTATATAATTACAAATGTGAATGCACAAAGCATGCTTAGAAAGTTTGCTGATGATACTGAGGTAGGTTGTGTTGTAGATAGTGTAGATGGTTACACAGGGGGATGGATATTTTATATTGCAAATATAAATGCAATAATATATAATATAATTATATTGTAGATTGTAAATAATTTCCACTATTGAGCATCTGCCAGAGTGCTTTTCATTTCCCACAAACACATTTAATTTAAAATTTTTATTTTGAAGTAACACATGAGAGAGGCTCATGAGTGGAATTGGGCAAAATATGGGAAATAATAACATAGTAATTTTTCTGCAATTTTTAAAAAAAGATTGACTTGTTTTTTATGATTACACTCAAAACTTCTGTTTTCTGATCTAATCATTTTTGTTCTGTTCTATCTAGGCCAACAGTTCTGCTATCATAGATTCCATTTTTGCAAGTAAAGATATGGTATATTCAGCTATCCCAGTTTATCACCTCAGAGATGTTATTAAAAGGTAAATTATCATCCTCTAATATTTGCTAACTAAGATCTTTTCTTTATTTAAATGGATGTTGCTATTCACTTAAATAAAATGAAAGTTATACATGTGTATGCGCTTGTTGGGACAGGAAAAATATCTGTGCTATATCAAACTATGGAAAGATAATGAATAAGAGTGTTTTAAAGACAAATGTTATAGCTAGTAGTGTTAATTCAGCCAATCTTAATATTTATAAGCATTTGCTGTGAGGGATAACAAGAACAAAATATATAAAGGTTACTGTTTTATTAAATATGTTAAAGTAGATTATTTAAGTTACTGGAGTGGCTTAATTCACAACCACTAACTCAGAGGTGAGACTACGTCCAATGAGCCAAAACTGAAACAATTGTCCCTACTTTTAATTATTTCAGTACAATACAGATAACTTAATGTGAATTTTACTCTTTTTGAGTAGCTCCTCAGTCAAAAAAATTACCAGTTTTCACTATTAAGAAAAAAGGCAGCGCGCGCCCCACGCAGCCAAGCTCCTCCCCCGGAGCGGCGTTCTAGCCTGCATTGCTTAAACACGTGCCTGTGAGCATCTTTGCATTATGTCGATTTACTTAGAGCATTCATTAGCAAGATGAGTTCTAAGGTATCGGAAAAGCCTAAAAGAGCCCGTAAGGGTGTTACACTTAGCGTAAAACTAGACATAATTAAGCATTTCAATCGTGGTGAACGAAGTAAGGACAAAGTGAGTTTGGCTTGTGGAAGTTGACGAAGATGATGTTGAAGAAGTTTTGGCATCCCATGACCAAGAACTGATAGATGAAGAGCTGATGCATTTGAAAGAGGAAAGGATAACAATCGAAACCAAATGCAGTAGAAAACGGACGGAAAGTGAAGTCGTCCAGGAACTGAACGTGAAGAAGCTGCTTGAGATTTTCACTGCAATGATTGCAGAAAAATACGACTTTAATTTTGAAAGGGTACTTAGGTTTAGGGCGTATTTGCAGGATGGTTTGAGTGCATACAAAGAACTGTATGATAGAAAAATGGGCGAGGCTGAGCAGTCAAGCATACTGTTGTTTTTCAAGCCATCCACATCAGCCACAGTAGACAACGAACCTTGACCTTCGACATTGAGGCAGGCAGGCAGGCATAAAAGAAGATGACCTGCCTGCCCTGATGGAAACTGACGACGATGACATGACACCCCAGTGTCCCACCCCACCCCAACATCCGGGCCGCGGACCAATACCGGGCTGCGAAGAATGCAGCGGTGCAGCGGTAGCCGGGATGCACCCAGCACATCTTTAAGAAAAAAGCCGAAATAAACAAGCTAATTAATTAGATGCCGCCCGGCACTTAAATGTCGGCCCAGATCAGAGGCGATTGCCAATTGCGTCACCTCTGACCTGGGCCGACATTTACGTGCCAGGCGGCACCTAATTAAGTAGCTTGTTTATTTCGGCTTTTTTCTTAACGATATGCTGAGTGAGTTCCAGCTACCACTGTACCACTGCATGATTCGCGGATCGGTATTGGTTGGCAGCCTGGAGGTTGGGGTCCACTGCACCACCCCAACCTCCGACAACTCAGCCTAACACACCATCATCAGTGTGCTTGGTGCTGTCTTCCCGATTCCGGTAAGTGATACTACACTGTACATACTTTATTTCTACTTTATATAGGCTGTGTATTTTTATGTGTTATTTGGTATGATTTGACAAATTCATAGCTTAAGGGTTACTGGAAAGAGTGTTTCTGCCGAGAGCACTTGCGTGAGATTTTCGCTACGGTGGACAGTTCGGCAATGATTGTGGAAAAGTATTTCTACTTTATATAGGCTGTGCATTTAACATATCATTCCTGCTTTCACTATATGTTACTGTTATTTTAGGTTTTATGTGTTATTTGGCATGATTTGGTAGGTTATTTTTTGGGTCTGCGAATGCTCACAAATTTTTCCCATATAAATAAATGGTAATTGCTTCTTCACTTTACGACATTCCGGCTTACGAACCATTTCATAGAAACGCTCTGCCTTTGGATGGCGGGGGAAACCTGTATATGGAAAAAGTAAATAAACTCAATTTTCTGAATGCAAGCATGTGATGCTTCATGTTACAGAAAATCATGATGTAAACCATTTTGTAGAACACAGTCCCTTCCTCCTGCCCCCACCCTGTAGCACAGAAGTCACCTGTAGTAGATTTCCAAGCATAACTGAGTGGGAAGTCTTTGCTAACTGGATGGATATTAATATTATTAAAGCAAGTGTTTTGTAAAATAACACTATCCCTATATAATAATCATGCTTTATTATAGAAAGTAACTGAAATTTTAAAAAATTCAGTTTTGATATTGATTCAGAAAGCTTCTATAGTGATATTAGAAATGTTAAAGTACATCATTGTGCATGGGTGAAAATAATTATATTCAACCCACAGCAGGATACTTGTTTATATAAAAAAATACTTCAATGCCACATTTTTCACCTTCCATTATTTAAATTACAGTATGCTTCATGATGACCCAGCACAGAGAGTAACAGCAGAAAGTGCTCTATACAACCCGTTCTTCAGTATTCCCTTTGGTAAGTTCAGTGTCCTTTATGAATTGCATATTGGTAAGAATCCAAAACCAGTGCTATGTACTTACATAAAACTATTGAATTTACATTTTAATACAACTGTATTATGAATTAGATTGCAACTGAAATTTTAATCTGAAAATGTGAGATTTTTGTGTTCCTTTCATCGTTTGTACAGCTTAGCCATCCATTCTTATCCTGATAAGAAAAATAAATGAAAGTTGTAATTTAAATTATCATCAATTAAGGAGCAATTACAAATGTGTCATGTTTGATCGGCACTGTTGTGTGAAAATCCACATTAGTTTGCACTGCAAGTGTAGCCCCCCGGCCACCCTCAGGGTCGCTCGGCTCGCTGTTGTCTAGGGAAACCGCCTCGGCCCCGCCAAAACTGGGTAATTAGTTTGTGTGGATGCTGTGTGAGGTACCCCACCCTGCCCAAATAACAGACAATACACCAGATGCAATTAAATGATTTACAGTTTATAGATATTACTGGAACTATATAATTAATAGAGAATAAAATGTAAAAGGAAAATAAAAGGCGCCACACTTATCAAAGTTCAATCTCTTTGTGCACAAAAAACCCGTTGGAGCTCAAGGACCTTCTTCTTCACCCTGCGACCCCCTCGGACCACCTTGACCGGCCGCCTGGGACCAACAACTGTGGTCGACCAGACGCTCCACACGAATCCGTCTCCGTCTCCTTGCCGAACGTCCCGCTCAGGGTCCAACCCAGTTAGCGGACTCACAGCACCTCGTCCATCCTCTGTCTCGCTCTCCCGCCTTCTGCCCCAAAACCCCGCGCATCAGTATCTTCAAATACACCAAAGCCATAACAACTATCCCAATTGGTTAATAATGTATTTCTTATCACCCTCTAAACCACAACAAGCTGCTAGCGCAAACTTTCTCAGTGTTTAAGACAACAAAGCCGCATTCCCCAGATTAACATAAAGACGCCATTTTAATTCGCCTCCACAGTAACATAAAAATCGAAACCCCCTTACACAAGGTTCAGTCATATTTCTGGGATAGAAATGCCTTTACTTCCATCCCCTTTTCTTTTATGAAGAACCCTTGGAATGAGTTTAGCAAAGCATCTTAGTCTTTTACTCCATCGCAATTCCTTATATGTATCAGAAAAATGTAGCTCCTTACCCTGAACTGTGATAATATCGACAGTCAAAATAAAATCTTTGTCATATAATTTTTCATTACTAGCCCCCCATATTGAAGATTTGGTTATGCTTCCAACCCCGGTGTTGAGACTGCTAAATGTTATTGATGACAACCACCTTCAAAGTGAAGAAGAATATGAAGGTCAGTTCGTGCTTTCTTTTTTGACTTATGGAAGTAGTTTCTAAATAATTCAATAATATTAGAAAGAAATGAAGGTTAGTTATTTGTAAGATACACTCAGTGGGCACTTTTATTAGGTACCCCCTGTAACTAATAAAGTGCCTACTGAGTATGTTTGTTTGTCTTCTGCTGCCATAGCCACTCACTTCACGGTTCAGCGTGTTGAATGTTCAGAGATGTTCTTCTATACTCCACTGTTATAATGCATGGTTATTTGAGTTACGGTCACATTCCTGTCATCTTGAACCAGTCTCTAAACTCTGGAGACTGTTGTGTGTGAAAATCCCAGGAGATCAGCAGTTTCTGAGATACTCAAACCATCCCATCTGGCACTAACAATCATTTCACAGTCAAAGTCACTTAGATCACTTTTCTTCCCAATTCTGATACTTGGTCTGAACAATAACTGAACCTCTAGACCTTGTCTGCATGTTTTGATGCATTGAGTTGTACTACATGGTTGGCTGATTAGATATTTACATTAACAAGTAGAAGTACAGGTGTACTTAATAAAATGGCCACTGAGTGTATTACTGCATTTGAATTTTGTTTAAAATCTAGTATTTCTTTTCCAAACAGATGTCGTAGAAGATGTGAGGGAAGAATGTCAGAAGTTTGGACCAGTTATGAGTCTGCTTGTCCCAAAGGAGAACCCTGGTAAAGGCCAGGTAAATAAACATTTACCTTAAAATGTTGCATATTGCTTCTATTTTTATAATAACAAATATAGTATATTTCTGGGAGTAAAGGTGATCTCTTGAGTAAGGCAGCAGGGCAGTTTGGAATAGAACCTTACATGAGCAATGCTACTTAGGCAATTTATTTGTAAAACCCCAAAAGCAACCTGCAATAATAGCCTTTGGGCTCTTGTTTTTATTTGAAAATATACTTTATTTATAAAAAAAATCAAAAATATTCAATGTAGCACATTTAAATCACAATATCATAGAAAGTTATATTATTACTATTAACAAAACCTTTGAATGTCATTGGTTGTTATTCACTCACTAGCATAAGGCAAGTTGGTTGTGAGCTCCTAATACAGATTTCAACTGTATCCAAAGGCATGACAGTCCTGAACTTCTCCAAAGAACCTTTTTGGTGTCTGGACCCAGTTTTAGTACATCTAACTTGTTAGAAATAAAGGAAGCAATGTGAAGCAGGGGTGGAGGAGCCAACTCTTTCACCTGTGATTTAAGATTGCTATCCATTAAGTTTAAAAGTCCTTCACCTTTCATTCAAGTAGTTTATTAGAGGTCAATTCCATCTGCATGAGAAAAATTATTTGAACAGTCAATTGTTTAAAATCTATCCTTGGGTCACCTACCTTTTTGTCACTGGAAACATTTTCCTTTTCCTCAATCACAAAAAAACTCTTGTGACTTTGAACATATCTAGCCTCCTTATCTCCAGGCAGAGAACAATTCTGCCTTTCTGCATAACTGTTAGCGCTCCAATGATTTAAGTCATATTTAGCACAAAGCAAAGGGGGTTGTAGTTGTTGGATGCCAGTCATTCAGTCTTGTACATGAGAACCCTTGAGGCAGTATACTAGGCAAAATCTTCAGCTGTTTCATTATTGCCATCCATTGTAAGGTCATCTGCAGTCTCTAAGACTTGGGTGAATTCTTAGCAGGTGGAGCCTTCTTGCATTTCCATGATAAAGATCCAAACACTCTTTGCATTCATCCCCACCATGAAACATTTCCACTTGTAACTCTTACGGAAATGGAGCAGCTTATGACTCTTTGCAGTAAACACCATTAGACATTGGGCCAGAATTAGGCCATTTGGTCTTCCGAGCCTGCTCCGCCATTCAATCATGGCTCATCCTGCCCGTGAGAATATCGGTCCCCCTGGGGTCCAGGTGCAACCCGTCACTTTTGAACAGGCCATTCCTCCCCCAGAAGAGATCCCAATGATCCAAGAACCTGAAGCGCTGCCCCCTGAACCAGTTTATCAGTTATGCATTAATTTGCCAAATTATCGTGTTTCTACCCTCACTGGCACGTGGCACAGGCAGCAATCCAGAAATTACTACCCAGGAGGTCCTTCTCCTCAGCTTTCTACCTAGCTTTCTAAATTCTCTTTTCAGGACCTCTTTGCTTTTCGTTCCTATGTCATTGGTACCAATATGTACTAAGACATCTGCTTGCTCTCCCTCCCTCTCTAAAATGTTGTGCATGTGACCTTATAGCCTGTAGAACATTCAGTGATGAGTTGATAACTGGCAAATAACATTTGAGTGACCAGTAACCCTATCTCTAGTTAAGAAACTACCAGAGATTGATATTCCATTGAATTGCCATCCCGGATCCTTACTAACACATTGCTAAAACTCAAATGAATCAGCCACATAAATACTATGATTACATGAGCAGGTCAGAAATACCCTAATTGTTCATTCCCTCCATGATCATTACACCAGGATTCTGATACATGCCGTCTTCAAAATCCATTGCAGTTACTAACCCAGGTTACTCCAACAGCAGTAATGAAACCCTAGACCTCTACTATTTAGGATAAGAATTGCAGGTGTTTGGTAATGTTACTTCCTACATGTTCTCCTACAAGTCCCACAGCAGTCTGATTTGGAACTAAATCTGCCTTCTTTCATTGGCTCTGATCTCCAGGTCTTTCTTACTAATGTTTTGTCTAATATGCATCTATTAATTGGAATAAGAGGAAATATGAGGCTATCAGGCAGGAACTTGGAAGCATAAATTGGGAACAGATGTTATCAGGGAAATGTACAGAAGAAATGTGGCAAATGTTCAGGAGATATTTGTGTGGAATCCTGCATAGGTTTGTTCCAATGAGCCTCTGGCAATGATCTTTGCATCAGCAATGGGGATGGGAAAGATTCCGGAGGATTGGAGGGTTGCGGCTGTTGTTCCATTATTCAAGAAAGAGAGTAGAGATAACCTAGGAAATAATAGACCAGTGAGTCTTACTTCTACGGTTGGTAAGTTGATGGAGAAGATCCTGAGAGGAAGGATTTATGAACATTTGGAGAGGCATAATTTGATTAGGAATAGTCAGCATGGCTTTGTGAAAGGCAGGTCATGCCTTACGAGCCTGATTGAATTTTTTGAGGATGTGACTAAACACATTGATGAAGGTAGAGCAGTAGGTGTAGTGCATATGGATTTCAGCAAGGCATTTGACAAGGTACCCCACGCAAAGATTATTGAGAAAGTAAGGAGGCATGGGATCTAAGGGGATATTGCTTTGTGGAACCAGAACTGGCTTGCCCACAGAAGGCAAAGAGTGGTTGTAGGTGGATCATATTCTGCATGGAGGTCGGTGACCACTGGTGTGCCTCAGGGATCTGTTCTGGGACTCCTGCTCTTCGTGATTTTTATAAATGACCTGGATGAAGAAGTGGAGGGATGGGTTAGTAAATTTGCTGATGACACAAAGGTTGGGGGTGTTGTGGATAGTGTGGAGGGCTGTCGGAGGTTGCAGCAGGACATTGGTAGGATGCAAAACTGGGCTGAGAAGTGGCAGATGGAGTTCAATCCAGATAAGTGTGAGGTGGTTCATTTTGGTAGGTCAAATATGATGGCAGAATGTAGTATTATTGGTAAGACTCTTGGCAGTGTGGAGGATCAGAGGGATCTTGGGGTCCGAGTCCATAGGACACTCAAAACTGCTGCACAGGTTGACTCTGTGGTTAAGCTAGCATACGGTGTATTGGCCTTCATCAAATTTAGGAGCCGAGAAGTAATGTTGTAACTATATAGGACCCTGGTCAGGCCCCGCTTGGAGTACTGTGCTCAGTTCTGGTCACCTCACTGCAGGAAAGACGTGGAAACCATAGAAAGGGTGCAAAGGAGATTTACAAGGATGTTGCCAGGATTGAGGAGCATGCCTTATGAGAATAGGTTGAGTGAACTTGGCCTTTTTTCTTTGGAGCGATGGAGGATGAGAGGTGACCTGATAGAGGTGTAAAAGATGATGAGAGGCATTGATCGTGTGGATAGTCAGAGGCTTTTTCCAGGGCTGAAATGGCTAGCACGAGAGGGCACAGTTTTAAGGTGCTTGGAAGTAGGTACAGAGGAGATGGCAGGGGTAAGTTTTTTACTCAGAGTGGTGAGTGCGTGGAATGGGCTGCCGGTGACAGTGGTGGAGGCAGATATGATAGGGTCTCTTAAAAGACTCCTGGACAGGTACACGGAGCTCAGAAAAAGAGAGGGCTGTGGGTAACCCTAGGTAATTTCTAAGGTAAAGACATGTTCAGCACAGCTTTGTGGGCTGAAGGGCCTGTATTGTGCTGTAGGTTTTCTATGTTTCTATTAATAAACTTGCATTCCTCCTCAACAACCTTCCCAATTTGTTCTGCCGCTTTCAAATATCTATATTCCCATGTTTCACTTCCTGTATTTACTTTAGCTCTCTTTGAAAAAGCTGGTTGCCAAATTTATTTAGCTCCATTCTTGATGCAAGAAATTAAAGTAAAAAGCCAAAAGACTGAATCTTATGTATAGTTGCAACAAAAAGTTTGTGAATCCTTTGCAGCTACCTGGTCTTCTGGATTGATTACTCATAAAATGTGGTCTGATCATCATTTAAGTCACCATAATAGACAAACACAATCTGCCTAAACTATTAACACACAAACAATTGTATTTTTCATGTCTGTATTTAACACATTTTTTAATCATTCACAGTCCAGGCTGGAATAAGTATGTGAACCCTTGTACTTAATACTAGTAGAACCTGCTTTGGCGCTATTCCTCCATACAAAACTGTTTCAGTTCATCAATATTTCTGTGATACCTTGCATGAACATCCCTCTTCAGGTCATGCAACAGCATCTCAATTGGGTTAAGGTCTGGACTCTGACTTGGCCATTCCATAGCAGAAATTTTCTTCTTTTTAAACCATTCTGTTGTTGATTTAATCTTGTGTTTCAGATCATTGTCTTGTTGCATCATCCAATTTCTATTAAGTCTCAGGTGATGGACTGCTACCCTGATATTCTCCTGTATAATGTCTTGATACAATTTTGAATTCATTATTCCCTCAACAATTGCAAGATGTTCAAGCCCTGAGGCAGCAGAGCAGTCCCAAACCATGATACTCATTCCACTATGCTTCACAGTTGGGTCAAAGTTTTATTGTTGGTGTGCACTGCCCTTTTTCTTCCAAACATAGCACTGTGCAATTCTGCCACAAAGTTCAATTTTTGTCTGGTCTGTCCATAGAACATTGTCCCATAAACTTTGTGGAACATTCAGGTGATCTTTTGCTAACTTGAGGTGTGCAGCAATGTTTTTTTTTGGAGAGCAGTGGTTTTCTACATGGTGTCCTTCCATGAACATTATTCTTGTTCAATGTGTTTCTTACAGTGGACGCATGAGCAGAGACTTTAGCAAGTTCCAGAGATTTCTGCAGATCTTTTGCTGTTACCCTTGGGATCTTTTTCACCTTCTTCAGCATTGCACATTCTGCTCTTGGTGGATCTTTGCAGGACACCCAATCTTAGGGACAGTGGCAACAGTACTAAATTTCCTCCAATTTCTCTTATTGTGGACTGATAAATACTTAGGTCTTTAGAGATGTTTTTGTAGCCTTTTCCTGATTTGTGCATCTCTACAATTCTTCGAAGGGCCTCTGGAAGTTGTTCTGATCAAGGCAAATTGCACAAAAACAGATCTTTCTTGAGAAGAGGGTCTCTGTCAGCAACCTGACTTTATATGTCTTTTTTATAGGGCAAGGCATCTCAACAAACCACATCTCCAGTGTCATCTCATTGATTGGAACACCTGACTCCAACTAGCTTTTGTAGAAGGCATTACCCCAGAGGTTCACATAATTCTTGGAATCTAGACTGTGATTGATTAAATGATGTATTCAGTATTGACAAGAAGTACAATTGCTTATGTGTTATTAGTTTAGGCAGATTGTGTTTGTCTATTGTTGTGACTTAGATGAAGATCAGACCACATTTTATGAGTAATTAATGCAGAAAACCTGGTAAAGGGTTCAGAAACTTTTTCTTGCAACTGTATTTATAATGTGAGTGTCAATTATTTTGAGGACTTTGAAAGGTTGAAAATGGGATAAACCGTTCTTGTACTTTTCTGATAGTTTGGTAGAGATTTATTAGTGAGGTACTCCTGAAGGTCAGGTGCCAGCACGTCTGAGTTCCCAGTGAGTGCAGCTCCAATGTCCTTTGCAGTGACATAGTGTGCAGTTGCTCAACATTATTTCAACAGAATTTACGTACTGTATGTGACTCAGCTCCTCTCAGTGTGGTATCTTTCTTTCTTTTGCATCATGTTTTAAATTAATTTATATCACTCAAATGTGTTTTAGATAGTTTTATTATTTAATAAATGTGGCAAATGAAGTACAATGTTGGAAAGTGTATGGTTATGCACTTTGGCAGAAAAAATAAATGGGCAGACTATTATTTAAATGGGGAAAGAATTCAAAGTTCTGAGATGCAACGGGACTTGGGAGTCCTCGTACAGGATTCCCTTAAAGTTAACCTCCAGGCTGAGTCAATAGTGAAGAAGGCGAATGCAATGTTGGCATTCATTTCTAGAGGAATAGAGTATAGGAGCAAGGATGTGATGTTGAGGCTCTATAAGGCGCTGGTGAGACCTCACTTGGAGTACTGTGGGCAGTTTTGGTCTCCTTATTTAAGAAAGGATGTGCTGACGTTGGAGAGGGTACAGAGAAGATTCACTAGAATGATTCCGGGAATGAAAGGGATAACATATGAGGAACGTTTGCCTGCTCTTGGACTGTATTCCTTGGAGTTTAGAAGAATGAGGGGAGACCTCAGAAACATTTCGAATGTTAAAAGGCATGGACAGAGTGGATGTGGCAAAGTTGTTTACCATGATGGGGGAGTCTAGTACGAGAGGGCATGTCTTCAGGATTGAAGGGCGCCCTTTCAGAACAGAAATGCGAAGAAATTTTTTTAGTCAGAGGGTGATGAATCTATGGAATTTGTTGCCACGGGCAGCAGTGGAGGCCAAGTCATTGGGTGCATTTAAGGCAGAGATTGATAGGTATCTGCATAGCCAGGGCATCAAAGGTTATGGTGAGAAGGCGAGGCAGTGGGACTAAGTAGGGTAAAATGGATCAGCTCATGATAAAATGGCGGAGCAGACTTGATGGGCCGAATGGCCTACTTCTGCTCCTTTGTCTTATGGTCTTACTTTAATTATTTTTGTCATTAGCTGTTTTTAAGTACCTCAGCCAACTGACAAAAGGACATCTGGGTGGTCTAGCTGCTTGAAGCTTAGTCACTGCTCACAGATCACTTCTGTACAGGGCACATCCATGACAGTGCGACCTGGAGCTTGATATAACCCATGTAGCTATAAACGATTATTGTAGCAGCAGGGGTAGGGTAGGGATGAATGCAAAGATCTTTCCTCAGGAAATGGAAAAAGTATCCACTTGCTGTGAACTTATCCAAGTCTAGCAGACTTAGAGGCACATGAGACTGCAGAATCTGGGACTTGGAGTGAAAAGCAAGCTGCTGGTCAGGTAGCATTTGTGGAGGCAAAGGGATAGTTGATGTTTTGGATCAAATCCATGCATCAGAACTGAGATCGTAAAGGGATATAGCCAGAAAGAAAGAGGCGAGGAAGAGAATTGAGACAAGATGCCCTCACCTCCTTATGCTAGTTGTCTGCTCCAACAACTTATAGTTCACTCTCGCAGCTTATTTTGTCTTCCTGATAATTGGAGGATAGAACATGAAGAACAATGCAGCTCTGGAACAGGCCCCACCCACATCTAGTAATGTTGTACCAAACTAAAATATAATCAAATGCTCAACTAAACTAAGCCTTTCTGCCTACACATTGAGCATATCGTTCCATTTTGTGTACATTCATGTACCTATCTAAGCACTTCGTAAACACCTTGATTGTTTTTGCCTCCACTACCACTCCATGAAGTGCATTCCAGGCATCCATCACTCTCTATGTGTAAACAAAAACTTACTCCTTCTCACCTTAAGTGCATGGATTTGATATAACTTGGGAATGAGGAAATATCTTGGGACTTAATTCTTTTGCTGCCGCTATCTAGCTATTTTGAGAAATTTTGATTCAAGTTGGGTATTTTGTCCAATCTGCACCAAGTGGAGACAATTCATTCAACAGGAGGATATTCAGACTTCCGCATCGCTGGTCTGGATTGGACTCAGCCTAGAAAAGTACCACATTTTATGATAGTTAAGTTATACTTTGGCTATCAACTCTGACTAAGTTGGCATGAACTCACAACATTCTGATTCAGACAAGTGTCAAGCCCCTCTCTGGAGAATAGAGCACAAGATTAAACCTCAGTGCAGAACAGAGTTAGTACGAAACTGCCAAAGGTGCTACCGTTTTGATGAGGGTCCAATTCCGATGTAATTTCCTCAGCAACAATTGACAATGTAGCTGTTGCAAGATGACCAAATGGTTTACAGAAACAAAAGGTGTGCAACACTAATTCTTTCTTTTTAAAACTAGGTTTTTGTTGAATTCAGAAGCGCTGGTGACTGCAAAATAGCTCAGCAGATGCTGACTGGAAGAATGTTCGATGGCAAGTTTGTTGTGGCTACGTTCTACCCTCTGTGTGCCTATAAGAGGGGATATCTGTATCATACAGTAGTTACTGATACTTAAGTTTCAACTGGGCATGCAACCTTTTACAATCACCCAGGTCCCTTTTGAAAAATTCCTCAGTACAACAGTATAAAGGTTAAATGTTTTGCTCTGATTCATTTTATGTGTAAGATAGCATTGATTTAAGCAGCTGGTTTAGAAAAAGGTTTACAAACTTAGGTATTAATGCACTTAAAACTGCCAGCAAGTTATTAACAAAATCTATTTTATTACTAGAAATTATAGCCACTGCATTTGGTTTATAAAATGCTAATTTAACAGTTTTGCTGGCAGAGGTAACAAGAATGCATTTGATAATGGGGAGCATGCTGATGAAGCCTATTATAGATTACTATATCTTAATCTGAATAAATCAAAGAACACTTTTTTGTAAATGATGGAATAAAAAGTAAAATAGATTGAATCTGTTAGTGATGTCATAAGGATCCTATTGCAAGCATTTAACTATAGCTACTATGGGTACATCAGACGGAGAATATTTGTGATATCTTGAAGGATTTTAGTGAGTGTATTTGCATAAATAGACATACATTAAACAATGGATTTTTATTGTGGGCAAGTGGTACACATATTTGAGCACAACTCCTAGAATTCCTTAATAGTGCTTTTTTTGGCCTTAGTATACAGCTGCTTGAATGGTGTGTATACATGTGTGGTGTGTTGCAGATTTATTTATATTAGGGGAGAAACACAAGAAAGCTCCTTGTATCCTTTCTCAGCTTCAGAGATTGCATTAAGGTTATTTTTTATATTGTTTTCCTTGCATGGGGGTGGCTTGGCTATTGTGTAGCCTGGATTTGAACTTTTTGACCACAGTGGCACACAAAGACATAATGAATGACAAGTGTTCTAATACTTGAGCAAATCTGATCAGAAATAATAAGCATGCAGATAATTAATTCCATGTAATTTGGTATAAAGGCTGAGGAAAACATCAGACTGCTGGCTACACTTAGTTTTTCAGCAAATTGACAACCCACACAATAAAATAGTAATTCTAAAATAGTAAAACTGTGCAATCATTGTTAGACTAAATGACTAAGTAGACTGGCAGTAATTGTTCAAATCACTTTGGGAGTCTAAACATTTTAAAAGATACTGCTAAAATTAAATGATTTTAATAAGTACTTTTAGATGAATTTCATAACAGTGGTTCAAGTGAGTTTGCACATATGTTATAATCCGGTGAGTGCAATTTATATGTTGACTTTCCAGTAAAATTTAATATATACTCCAAACAAAAACCAAAAGTAATCATACCCTAACCAAAAGATTCAATTAATCTGGATTGCATCACTGTTGCGTAGTTTTCCATGTACCCAGCATTTTACTGTGGCAATATTAAATACATATTTTAGGAAAAATATTTCCATGTAGTCCTTTACAGGGACTCCCATCAGTTGATTTGGAAAACATCTCACCTAAATGTAGATTACATTTGGAATTGACAGTATTCACAGCGCTAGTATCAGGTCCTTAGCAGTTAAAATATTATTGTGGTTATGTGTTCTAGTTCATTGCACTTATTCCTACAATATTAGAATTGTAAAGGTGCAGGATATTTCATAAAGTTGATCAATTCTAGCTAATAACCAAAGACAGCTTGCTGAAATGGAGAAAATGCAGAACAAGAATATTGAACCAGTTTATGAAGACACATGAACTATTCAGTCTCAAAAAGAACTCTGTTGGATTGTTGCAGTATGGTTATGCACGGTTGAGATTGTTTCTTTCAGGCATTTGCTCAGGTGCGTTTAAGGCTGAGGTTCCCAACCGTTTTTATTCCATGGACCAATCCTATTAAGCAGGGGCTCCGTGGACCTCAGGTTGGGAACCTATAATATAAGGCAATTATAAAAGTGTTTTAAAAATTGATATGTCTTTCTGTCACTTAGCTGTACTCTGCAATCTTAAGCCACAAAACAAATGAACTCTAGCAATTTATCTGTGGACTTAAACTCAAGAAATTTAGAATCAAAACAGTGAACTTAAATTTAGCAATTTGTGAAAAGGTATTTCTAACATTTAGTTCAGATGTTTTATAGCAAAGTAAACCATTTTAAAATGTTTACTTATCAAATTATGCCAAAGTAAAAAAAAACAACACAAATACTCCCAACAATTAGGAATGCCTCACAACTGCATCCTTCCGCTATCAGATTCCTATGTGGCTGCAAATTCTGTCCCTACATATCACACTTACCCATAATTTTCTATATACACGAATACGCTAAACCATTACTCAGCTCTTGTGTTTATTCACAAAAGTGAGCTTGTGTCTTCCAACTCATTTTAATTAAATAATGCACTTCGAGACCATTTCTTGCTTTACTGTTACTGATATTTATTTAGAACATTTATTATCTACACTCAGAAATCAGCCATTGGTGTAGACAAAGTGCGTATCTCCTAAGTTAGTGTTTTATTTGATTAGTATTAATAGATTTCTGATTTAAATATTCTGTGATTATCAAAGTATTAAAATATTTGTAGGGAAATGAGAATTCATCTAGGGATATTCGTATCCTCATGGATTGTGTTATACAGTACATTTTGATCTTGTCATTTGCTTATGTTAATATTGTATTACCAGTGGCTGAGACAGTTCCAATTTAAAACAAGTGAATCTGAATAATTCTGTTGAACTAGATATTAACATTCCAATTCAATTCCGATGCAGTGCTGGTTCTTGGATTACATTTTTCTTAAGGTGGTTTCCTAAATTTTGGATGTATATTTTGCGGATTTGGTCAAGTAAATGCATAGGTACTTGAAATCGGTTCTCACACACAGATGAGTAAAACAGTTCAGCAGTTGAATATGAAATGTACTTACCAGGTGCACGCTTAAGTTTCAATGTACCTGGACTCTCCCTGGCTTATGATATTAGTTCATACTCTCTGATTTGGTCACTTGTGCTAGTTCAAATCTTTATATGATTTCTGCCATAAGATTTTTTGAAGCCATTAAATCTAGCTACACACTGCTGAAAAAGAACAGATTTTCAGTATGTTTGGAAGAAATTAATCAAATTAGTAAGTACTAATATTTAAACATGTAATTCTACAGTTCTCATTAGCACAATGCTGAAGTTAGAAACAATGAAACCGCAATGGCATATTTCAGTGTGCTCCAATCTATTCTAAACAATTGTAAAGTTTTAAACTATACATAGAAGATTTTTTCATAGAAAATCCAAGGGGTTATGAGATTTCAAAAACATACATCTTTGCAATGTGAAAAACTTGTTTTGAAATTTGAAAAAAATCACAACTCCTTTTGAAGGGCCTTGTAAGTCCTGAAGTAAGTTCTCCAGGACACAAGAACTTTAACAGAGTAGGTTTAATTTGTTGTTGAATAAGGCTGAAAGAGCTGCGGTAGATATAATTAACTGGATTTAGCACTGCTCGTTTTGGAGCTCTGGCCATATTAATTTGTCTTATAAATTTCTGTCCAGATGGAGCAAAATAATACATATTTTTAAATGGCCAAAGATTTTTTTCAGTGTGTTTATGCAAACCTATGATGTTGATCCATAGGATTTAAATGATAACACAAGAAACCTGTTGGTTTTTTCCACTACTGGATGCTTTAAGAGTTCAGTTAATTCTGGTTACATTCTTAGATCAGTCCTGAGTCATGTTTGCAAATTAAAAACCATACATAGCATGGGCTTGAATGTAATGTGACTTACCATTTACTGAATTGTGAGTCAGGGTTCTTTATCTGGCAACTCACCCACAAGACAGTAAAATATTCCATTTAAGTATGCAACAATCCCAGTTACTTTTGCACCAAAATCTTGGGAGGTAAACATGGTGTATTCTGGATTCTGTTTTTAGGAACTGCAGCATCTAAGTGAGATTAAACGAGAGATAGAAAGGCAAAGCTTCTCTTCATTATCAGCACACTAATGTTACATCACAATTTGTTTCACAAAATAATATACAGCCAGATTTGTATATGAAATTCTCATGTAAGGTAACTTGTTGAAAGTTAACATTGTTCGGATTAATTTTTAAGAATGCATGTGTTAGACCTGTATGATTTGTCTAGCAGCAGTTTGTTTATCTACTGAAAGTAGTGAATAATCTGACACTGCACAGATCATACACACTTTTCCCTTGATCTCTGTGTTCCCCGTGCTAAAGATTTGAATCAAAAGAAATAAACATGCCACCTTATAGCAGTTGTTTGGGGTGGGTTGAATATTTGTGTTTCCCCAGATGCCTTGTAGCAGTGCATCCAGTTTTTTTACTGAAATAGAAGAGAAAATGGGAAGGGAAGAGATAAAACTTTCCACTTTTGAACAGTGTGCATAGGGCCACTTCAAAAAGCATAAGCCTTTATAAAAATTTTATTCATATACCCTTTCTTTTACATACCTGAAGACTGATGTGATTACCAGAACATTGTGCAGTTGATTTTGGATATGTTTTATCTCTTTGCGTTTGTTGCCATCTTCAATAAATTTTATGGTTTTGATGATTAAATGTAGCCATGCATTGAGATTCTGTAGTTGATAATTGCTCAACTGGAATGATTCCAGTAGTTATTTTTAAAATATATTACAGAATCATCCCCAAAGCATCTCTCAGGGTCAGTCATCTGCAACATATCCACTCCTAAGAGGAGTACAATCATGCTGAAAAATCTTGTGATTAAATGAAGACTATTCCAAAAGAGTGCTTCAGATCATTCACCTCAATCTGACATGCTGTTCCTCCAGTTATAGATAACATTTTAATTTAGATTTTTAACAAAACTTACAAAAATACAATAGGTTCACAGTTTACATTTCAGATCACGATATTCAGAATGCAGTCTGAATGGCTTATGCAAGTTGTAACCTCTTGCATTTTTATTGCGTTTTTTGTGTGCCATTTCTAATTTTCCATGGGTTCTCCTTTGCATTTGTTTGATTCTTGCTATGACAAGGGTGATATAAGTTTCATTTGTAAAACAGGAAAATTTGGATTTTTGCAAGGAATTACTAAGTTTTATATGCTGGTAAATGTTAATTCTGGGTGTAGCTTCTTTTCACTGAGAGATTGTTTATCATTTGAAATTTATTTCTGTAAAATTAATGTGCTGCCACAAAGAAGTATGATATACAATGTTGTTATATTTCTGAATTATTATCCTCTAAACCCCCAAAAATGTTAAAGTGAAAATTAACTGTCCTTAAAAGTTGTACAATCAATCGTAATCCTTGGCAGTTTCTGTAGAAGCCACAACATTATATGAAGGCTGATTGCATCTCAGATTCCAGACAGTTTGCTGATTGGATAACTCATTAGTCTTCAAAAACATAACACCCCAGACAGTTTTAAGACATAATGTACCAGCCATAATGTGGCCCTGTACTTTGGCATTTGGATGTCTTTCAATGCACTTCTGATTTGAGATCACTCCATCACCCATTATTTCTCTGCTGCTGTGTTAGGTTTTTAAAGATGAACAAAATTCTTAGTGCATAGATAAGCCAGTTTTTTTTCTGGCAAACTTTTAATGAGCAAATATAATTTTTCCCTAATCCAGGTTGCTATATTGGATGTCTAATATTAAACACTGAAACTTTATAAACACAGATGATTGAATACAGTGCTTTTAAAAAATGAGTCAGGTATCTATATTGTCAGTTTGTATCTGTTGTGAAAAACACTGAAGCACTGCGTGTTCAACTGCAATTGAAAATCCATTCATTACCGCCAGATGTTCAAGAAATTGATCTTTCTCAATATTTAATATATCTTGGCTATGTACTATTACAAGAATTGTATGTGCTTTGTTTTTTTTAAAGTGGGCCTATAAATGTAATTATGCACTGAAGCATCATCTAACTGAATTAATGTAAGTGGAGGTGCATTAGTTTGTTTTCATTATAAAATACTGCTGTTCGTGATACTTCTTTTGCTAATATATTGATATGCTACTGTGAACATGCATAAAATGCATAAACCAACTGTGTATAATAATATTGTGATTGAGCTGCAGTTTGTATACATTAATTGCTGCAACATTGAAATGTATTTTTCAGCTTTCATTTTATGCATTTCATAATGATTGATAATTAAAAATGTCTGCACTAAAATGCTAAGTACCATATAGATGCCTATTTCTAACACTTGTGCCAAGCAATGAAACCGAAACCTATTGCAGTTATTTCTTTGGAAGGGAGAGAGAGAGGATTAAAGACAGAGAGCAGAGAAACACACTAGTAAATGAAGAAGTCATGTAAAAGACAATGCACAGGAATTGCAAATCAAAATAATTGGGAAGCTTAATTTCCCAAGCAGTTTGAATGAATGTTCATTGGGTGTGCTGGTTGTGCAAGTTTATTCTGCAGATAATCGTCTTTCCGAGACAACATTTTTTTTTCAAAGAAAATGTCAACTCTGTTTTAAGCTAATTTCTGCCTTAGCAAAAAGGCCAATGTTTGAGTTAATTCTGTGTTTCCAGGACTGAAGTCATTTGACACAAATGGATCAGTGTTGATTTATCATTTTTCACATTTGGAGGCAGTTTTTTTATATACAGTATATTGCAATATTGGGATTGTTCTTCCACTTGCAAATTTTTGGCTTGTGTTGTATTCATGGTTATATTGTCAAATTTTATTCCACTGAATATTTTAAAACACTGAAACTGCACTTAATAGTACATGAACTCTTTTGGAGCAGGCTAATAATCTGGGTGCAACTCCAGTTTAGAACCAACTGAAGTTTATTAAGCAAGGGAGAATTCAGGCCAGCCTGATAGATTAAGAGCTGTTGTATACTTACATATATTTGCAGAGTACTATTGGTCATGGGAAAAATGAAATAACTATTGATATTGTAGCTACAAAATTTTAGAAGATGGAAAAAAATGAGTGATTATAATTCTGACTTATCTTCAGACCATTAATTCTAAACAATGGGTTGTTTCACATCTGCATTACTTTAACCACAATGATTAACGTGAAATTTCTGTCTGAGTTGCAGACAGAAATTTGCACAACCGTATTGCAGAAAAAGCGGAAACAAAATTTATCACTGTATTTCCAGTACAGTTTTTATTGTATGATAAAATTGTTGAATTTCCCACCAAACTTGTAGCATTACTAGATGGTTCCTGCATCCAAATATGCAATTAGTATATCAATTCCTATCCTCTTCCAGAAAAGCAGTTTTACAGTGCTGCATCCACGTACCTTATGCAAGGGTTTGGTTATGTACACTGGTGTTGTTACATTGATTATTCTGCTGCTTTGTGTACTTAACTATCTTAAAAGACATGCTACTATGTCTTGTAACATATATCTTTTGTTGGTGAAATAATGCCTTATGCTTTAGTCACAATAAAGAGCTACCTAAACAAACTTTTCAGTCTTGTCATGAAAGTGAATTTACCATTGAAACATTTGCCATGTTACATTGGTATAACTTGTGGACCTTAATCCCTCCACCAAAGTGCACAGCTTGACACTATCTTTTCTGTCTAGATATCTTATCATTGTATATGCTCTTATAAAATCTATTAGTTTCTGCTTATTAGTACTATCTTCCCAAGCACCATTCTGATAAAACTTTTCTGCACCATCTTTAAAGCCTTCACATCCTTACAATAATATATTAAAAAGAGCTGAACATTATGCACCTTTCCTGAGGACAGGCAATTGTTTGAAAAGGTAAAACGTAATTGTCCCTTTAATAGAGTTTGCTGAAGTTCAGAATTCTGCATGCCTTATTAGTGATTTGTGCACAAACTGTCAGGTCCTGCCTCTTTAGAAAAGTGCCTTTTATGTTGCAACTCATTTTTTCAATTAGAATATATTGGTTTATTTCTGTGCGTTAAACTTCATCTGCCATGCAACTGAAAATTCAACCAGAGTATTTCCTATCCTACAGCATTCTATAACCTCTTTGCAGCTCACGGTGCCAAGTTTGTGTCATCCATTAACTTAAAACAAATTATGGCTTGCACTCGATTAATATGTCAAGAAGACAATGTCCTAAGTCCAATCCCTTGGGGAATATGACTGTTTACTTGCCTCCAGTTTGAAAAACAATCATTCACCATGCCCTACTGTTTTCTGTTTCTTATCCAACTTTATTTTGAAGTTATTGATGTCTCTTTTATGTAAGGTTTACTAATAGGCCTGTTTAGTGAAACTCTCAACAAAAGTCTTCTGGAAGCCTATGCACACCACATAAATTACGTTACCTCTGACAACTTTCATCTGTTACCTCAACTGGAAAAAAGAACTGTCAAATTTGGTAAACCTAATTTTGCAATTGTTTATTATTGTCACATGCACCTAGATAGATTGAAAAGCTTGTCTTGCATATTTGATCAAATCATTACATAGTGCATTGAGCTACAATAAGGTAAAACAATAACAATGCAGAACATTGTGTAAAAGGTACCAAAAATGCAAGATTATAACAAGGTAAAATTGTGAGGCCAGGAATCCATCTTAACATTCAAGTGGTCCATTCAGGAGTCTGATAACAGTGGGATTGCAGTTGTCCTTGAGCCTTGTGATACGTGCTTCCAGGGTTTTGTATCTTCTTCCCAATGGAAGAGGGATGAATAGAGAATATCTAGGGTGAGTAATCAGGTCATTGATTATACTGGCTGCTTCACTGAGATAGCAAGAAGCATAGAGTCCATTGAGGGGAGACTGGACCCTGTGATGCGCTGAGCTGTGTCCACAGCTCTGCAGTTTCTTGTGGTCAAGTGCAGAGCAATTGCCATGCCAAGCTGATACTGATCTGCATGCAGACAGAAATCTTACTATAATGCTTCTAAAAAGTTGATAAGAGTGGATGGGGATATGGCAGATTTCTTTAGTCATATGAGGAAGTAGACGCATTGGTGAGCTTTCTTGCAATATACTTGGACCAGGATAGACTACTGGTAATGTTCACACCAAGGAACTTGAAGCTCCCAACCTCAACACCATTATTGACAAACAACAGCATATGCACACCCCCTCACACACACTTCATTGACCAATTCTTTTGTTGACATTGAGAGAAAGGTGGTTGTCATAACCCTGTCATTAAACATTCTATGCCCTTCCTGTACTTATATTCATTGACTGTTATTTGAAATGCAGCTTACCACAGAATTTATCCTCAAGATGTTGGAGCAGAATCCGGCCATGCAGTTTGACTGTACAGGGAGTAGAGTAGGTGACTGAGAATCCAATTTTGTGAAGCACCAGGGTTTAGAATAATTGTGGCTAAGTTTGCCCTTTACTGATGTTGCCCTTAAAGCCATGCTGCCTTAATTCATCTGTCCTTCCCCTGATGATTATTGTTCGTGCCCCAGATCAATATTTCAAAATGCTTTCACACCACCAAGGATAAAACTGACCTGTAGTTGCTGGGCTTAACTTTATTCCCATTTTTGAACAAAGGAGTAACATGTTGCTTTCCAATCCCAGAGCACTGAACAATTATGATTGGTGACTTCATGATTTCCTCCAGTACTTTTCTCAATATCTCAGGCCAATATCTTTATTTATGTACACACAAAATTCTGCATTTTATGACACTGTCCTGCCAGTTTCAATGATCTGTGTGCACGTACTGCCAGATGGAGTAACATGCGTGAAGGAAGGATTCCAGACCAGTATGTAGGCAGACATAATTTTATTTTTAAGGATGACATTTTGGGGTACTTGGAGACATTTGACAAAACAGGCCAAAATCAGCATAGTTTTCTTAAGAGGAAATCTTGCCTGACAAATCTGTTGGAATTCTTTGAGGAAATAATAGGCAGAATAGACAAAGGAGTGTCAATGGATGCTGTTATTTGGATGTTAAGAAGGCCTTTGACAAGGTGCCACCAATAAGACTGCTTAACAAGATGAGCCCATGGTATTGCAGGAAAGATACTAGCAGAATAGAAGATTGGCTGACTGGCAGGAGGCAAAGAGTTGGAATAAAGGATGCCTTTGCTGGTTGGGTGCCAGTGAGTCGTGGTGTGCTGCAGGCGTTGATGTTCTGATGACTTCATTTCACATATGTTAATGATATGAAAGAAGAAATTGATGGCTTTGTGGCGAAGTTTGTGGATGATATGAAGATAGGTGGAGGGATAGGTAGTGTTGAGGAAGCAGGGTGTCTGCAGAAGGACTTGGACGGATTGGGAACTGAGTAAACTGCCAGATGAAATATAGAAACATACATAGAAAATAGGTGCAGGAGTAGGCCATTCGGCCCTTCGAGCCTGCACCGCCATTTATTATGATCATGGCTGATCATCCAGTGTAGAGAAGTGCATGGTCATTGTACTGCCCTTGCTGAGGTGTTGTAATGTCAACTAGACAGTCAGCCAAACTTCATTCAAAAATGATATGAGACAGGATGTTGCATCCTAGCTCCTTGGGTTTATTGCAGACTCAATGGCATGCCAATAGGAATGAAACTGAAAAACACCAAAATGGAGTACAACTACTGCATAGTCCATTCACATAAGTAAATATACAAAGGTAAGTAAGAACTTTGTTAAGTGTCCTGCAGGTGAATATTTTAAGATTCCAAGAAGTAAATACTACAAGTAAATAGTATGTGTAAAATGTTAGTGTCTAATAAACTCAATTATAACTTTCTATTTTAGCAAAATCATATTGATACCTTTAGATTAACTTCTAAACAATATAACATCAACTTACAAGTAATACATCTGCTGGGGAAACAACAGGATGGCTTTAGATAGAAACTTATTTTGCTTCTGACATAAGCCTCTGGACTTCTGCCAGCCAATGTACTTTCTTACTATGTCCTCACTGCACAGCAAGTGACCTGATCTGAAACTGCTCATTTTAACATAAAAGCTGAATATGCTTAATTACATAGTAAAAAACATAAGTCAATTGTCCAAAGGGCAGAACAGTCATGCACTTAGCTAGAAGGAATAAAGGCCTGGACTATTTTGTAAATGGGGGAAAAATTCAAAAATCAGAGATGCCAAGGGACTTGGGAGTCCTTGTGCAGGATTCCCTAAAAGTTAATTTGCAGGTTAGATCAGTGCTACAAAGGCAAGTGCAATGTTAACATTCATTTCGAGTGGACTGGAGGATGTAATGCTGCGGCTTTATAAGGCATTGGTCAGACTACACGCAGTATTGTGAATAGTTTTGAACCACTTATCTAAGGGTAATGCCTTGGTTAAGATTTCTACTGCTATTGCGTGGGGTATTTCATTTAGTAACTTTCTGTAAAACCAGTGCTGGTAGAATGTTTTGGTTTCAGCTAAAGAGAATGGGCTAAAATGTTCAACTTAGGAATGTTACGTCAGCCAATCATAATGAAGGAATTGGGAGAAGGTTCTGGAGAGAGCTGGGCAGACACTAGTGGGATTTGTGGCCTTTTGGTGGGAGATGCAGAGAAGAGAAAATCGGCGGAGATGGCAGGAAGATGCGACAGCAAGGAGTGCTTCGCAAAACAAAGATGAGAAGTTCTACTAGTGATTGTTGATGAGAATTCAGCACTGTGAGCAATGGTTATACCAGGCTTTTGGAAGATATGAGCTCCAATGTTTGTGTGCACATTTAGACGGGTCTAACTGTAATGGGCCCTTTAAATTTTTCTTTCTTTTCTTTCTCTTAACTGTTTGATAAAGCTGAAATTAGCAAATAGATATTCTTTATAATTTCATGTGATGAACCATCTGTTACTTCTGGCTGACCGATAATTGTGTATGGGCAATATTTATATAGCGTTCACTCAAATCAAGATTCCTTTAATTGGAACATAATTATGTTCCTGTTTGATTGAACCCCAAGTCATACCTACCCTAGGCATATATTGTTTGTGAAAGATGGTGTTCTCACCACTGATCATGTGGCTGTTAGCATAGCAGGAATGCAATGAGGTGGAGGATAAATGCGTGGCTGAGGGATTGGAGCAGGGGGCAGAGATTCAAGTTTTTGGATCATTGGGACCTCTTTTGGCGCAGGCGTGACCTGTACAAAGAGGACGGGTTACACTTGAATCCTAGGGGGACCAATATCCTGGCAGGGAGATTAGCGAGGGCTACTGAGGTGACTTTAAACTAGAATGGTTGGGGGGTGGGAATCAAATTAAAGAGGCTAGGCGTGAGGAGGTTAGTTCACAACAGGGGGATGGGAACCAGTGCAGAGAGACAGAGGGGTGTAAAGTGAGGGTAGAAGCAAAAAGTACTAAGGAGAAAAGTAAAAGTAGCAGGCCGACAAATCCAGGGCAAGCATTAAAAAGGGCCACTTTTCAACATAATTGTATAAGGGCTAAGAGAGTTGTAAAAGAGCGCCTGAAGGCTTTGTGTGTCAATGCAAGGAGCATTCGTAACAAGGTGGATGAATTGAAAGTGCAGATTGTTATTAATGATTATGATATAGTTGGGATCACAGAGACATGGCTCCAGGGTGACCAAGGATGGGAGCTCAACGTTCAGGGATATTCAATATTCAGGAGGGAGAGACATGAAGGAAGGGGAGGTGGGGTGGCATTGCTGGTTAAAGAAGAGATTAATGCAATAGAAAGGAAGGACATAAGCCGGGAAGATGTGGAATTGATATGGGTAGAGCTGCATAACACTAAGGGGCAGAAGACGCTGGTGGGAGTTGTGTACAGGCCACCTAACAGTACTAGTGAGGTCGGAGATGGTATTAAACAGGAAATTAGAAATGTGTGCAATAAAGGAACAGCAGTTATAATGGGTGACCTCAATCTACATGTAGATTGGGTGAACCAAATTGGTAAAGGTGCTGAGGAAGAGGATTTCTTGGATTGTATGCGGGATGGTTTTTTGAACCAACATGTTGAGGAACCAACTAGAGAGCAGGCTATTCTGGACTGGGTTTTGAGCGATGAGGAAGGGTTAATTAGCAATCTTGTCGTGAGAGGCCCCTTGGGTAAGAGTGACCACAATATGGTGGAATTCTTCATTAAGATGGAAAGTGACATAGTTAATTCAAAAACAAAGGTTCTGAACTTAAAGAGGGGTAACTTTGAAGGTATGAGACGTGAATTAGCTAAGATAGACTGGCAAATGACACTTAAAGGATTGACGGTGGATATGCAATGGCAAGCATTTAAAGGTTGCATGGATGAACTACAACAATTGTTCATCCCAGTTTGGCAAAAGAATAAATCAAGGAAGGTAGTGCACCCGTGGCTGACAAGAGAAATTAGGGATAGTATCAATTCCAAAGAAGAAGCATACAAATTAGCCAGAGAAAGTGGATCACCTGAGGACTGGGAGAAATTCAGAGTTCAGCAGAGGAGGACAAAGGGCTTAATTAGGAAGGGGAAAAAAGATTATGAGAGAAAACTGGCAGGGAACATAAAAACTGACTGTAAAAGCTTTTATAGATATGTAAAAAGGAAAAGACTGGTAAAGACAAATGTCGGTCCCCTACAGACAGAAACAGGTGAATTGATTATGGGGAGCAAGGACATGGCAGACCAATTGAATAATTACTTTGGTTCTGTCTTCACTAAGGAGGACATAAATAATCTTCCAGAAATGGTAGGGGACAGAGGGTCCAGTGAGATGGAGGAACTGAGCGAAATACATGTTAGTAGGGAAGTGGTGTTAGGTAAATTGAAGGGATTGAAGGCAGATAAATCCCCAGGGCCAGATGGCCTGCATTCTAGAGTGCTTAAGGAAGTAGCCCAAGAAATAGTGGATGCATTAGTGATAATTTTTCAAAACTCGTTAGATTCTGGACTAGTTCCTGAGGATTGGAGGGTGGCTAATGTAACCCCACTTTTTAAAAAAGGAGGGAGAGAGAAACCGGGGAATTATAGACCAGTTAGCCTAACGTCGGTGGTGGGGAAACTGCTGGAGTCAATTATCAAAGATGTGATAACAGCACATTTGGAAAGCGGTGAAATCATCGGACAAAGTCAGCATGGATTTGTGAAAGGAAAATCATGTCTGACGAATCTCATAGAATTTTTTGAGGATGTAACTAGTAGAGTGGATGGGGAGAACCAGTGGATGTGGTATATTTGGATTTTCAAAAGGCTTTTGACAAGGTCCCACACAGGAGATTAGTGTGCAAACTTAAAGCACACGGTATTGGGAGTAAGGTATTGATGTGGATGGAGAATTGGTTAGCAGACAGGAAGCAAAGAATGGGAATAAACGGGACCTTTTCAGAATGGCAGGCGGTGACTAGTGGGGTACCGCAAGGCTCAGTGCTGGGACCCCAGTTGTTTACAATATATATTAATGACGTGGATGAGGGAATTAAATGCAGCATCTCCAAGTTTGCGGATGACACGAAGCTGGGTGGCAGTGTTAGTTGTGAGGAGGATGCTAAGAGGATGCAGAGTGACTTGGATAGGTTGGGTGAGTGGGCAAATTCATGGCAGATGCAATTTAATGTGGATAAATGTGAAGTTATCCACTTTGGTGGCAAAAATAGGAAAACAGATTATTATCTGAATGGTGGCCGATTAGAAAAAGGGGAGGTGCAACGAGACCTGGGTGTCATTATACACCAGTCATTGAAAGTGGGCATGCAGGTACAGCAGGCGGTGAAAAAGGCCAATGGTGTGCTGGCATTTATAGCAAGAGGATTCGAGTACAGGAACAAGGAGGTACTACTGCAGTTGTACAAGGCCTTGGTGAGACCACACCTGGAGTATTGTGTGCAGTTTTGGTCCCCTAATCTGAGGAAAGACATCCTTGCCATAGAGGGAGTACAAAGAAGGTTCACCAGATTGATTCCTAGGATGGCAGGACTTTCATATGAAGAAAGACTGGATGAACTGGGCTTGTACTCGTTGGAATTTAGAAGATTGAGGGGAGATCTGATTGAAACGTATAAAATCCTAAAGGGATTGGACAGGCTAGATGCAGGAAGATTGTTCCTGATGTTGGGGAAGTCCAGAACGAGGGGTCACAGTTTGAGGATAAAGGGGAAGCCTTTTAGGACCGAGATTAGGAAAAACTTCTTCACACAGAGAGTGGTGAATCTGTGGAATTCTCTGCCACAGGAAACAGTTGAGGCCAGTTCATTGGCTATATTTAAGAGGGAGTTAGATATGGCCCTTGTGGCTACGGGGATCAGGGGGTATGGAGGGAAGGCTGGGGCGGTGTTCTGAGTTGGATGATCAGCCATGATCATAATAAATGGCGGTGCAGGCTCAAAGGGCCGAATGGCCTACTCCTGCACCTATTTTCTATGTTTCTATGTTTCTAGCTGGCTAATGAGCCAAGTGTGTGTACAAGCCTGCTGAGGGATACATAAGAAAAGATGTGCTGACGTTGGAGAGGGTCTAGAGGAGGTTCACAAGAATAATTCTGGGAATGGGTTAACATATGAGGACCGTTTGAAGGCTCTGGGCCTGTACTTCCTGGAGTTTAGAAGAATGAAGGGAATTCTTTTTGAAACCTGTTGAAAATTGAAAGGCCGAGATAGACTGGATATGGAGAGGCTGTTTCCTATAGTGGGGGAGTCCAGGACAGAGGGCACAGTCTCAAAGTAGAGAGACCTTCATCAGAACAGAGAAGAGGAAAAATTGCTTTCGCCAGAGGGTGATGAATCTGGAATTCATTGCCATAGACAGCTGTACAGGCCAAGTCATTGGGTATATTTAAGGCGGAGGATGATACGTTCTTGATTAATCAGGGCATCAAAGGTTACAGGGAGAAGACAGGAGAATGAGGTTGAGAGGGAGAATAAATCAGCCATGAAATAATGGCAGAGCAAACTCAATTGGCCACATAGCCTAAGTCTTCTCCTATGTCTTATGGATAAAGAACCCAGTCAGCTGACAGACCTCCCAGTGGGTGAACATTTCAGAGACGTTGACTACATCACCCTAGCCTTTACCATAGCTTTGTACAGGGATAGGAGAAAACAGTATTCAGCTGGGGGAGGGTGAATTATGAGGCTATTTGGCAAGCAATATGGAGTGTAATTTGGGAACCGATGTACCCAAGAAAATGCACAGTGGAAATGTAGAGGTTCTTTTTTTGAGCCTGATGGTTGTAGGGTAATAACTGTTCCTGAATCTGGTGGTTTGGGATCTAACGCTCCTGTACCTCCTGCCTGATGGTAGAAGTGAGAAGAGGCCATGAGCTGGAGGATGGGGGTCCTTGATGATGGGAGCTGCTTTCTTGTGGCAGGGCTCATTGTAGATACACTTGCTAATGGGATGGTTGTGCCTGTGATGGACTGCGCTTTGTCTACCATTTTCTGTAGACTTTTCCAATCCCAGGCATTGTTTAGAATGTATGAAAACACCATTCTCATATCTGGCCACACCACGTTCAGGATGGATATATAAGTTCATAAAAAATCAAAGCAGGAGTGGCCTAACACATTCTGCCTGCTTTGCCATTTAGTAAGGTTGCGCCTGACCATTCTAACACTAACTATATATCCCCTAACTCGCTCAGTTTTTTAAAAAATCTCTCAATTTGAATATTTCCAATTGTTGATTCTCCTCAGTCCTCTTGGGTAAAAAAAATTCCAAGTTTTCCATCCACTTGCGACTGCAACTCCTGGTTCTAGAGACAGCTAAGAAAAACATACTGTAATTCCTGTATTACCCTGTCACACCTCATCAGAATATTGTACACCTTACTAGGGTCACTTCTCATTCTTCTAAATGAGAGTCTAGCCCCAATCTGTTTGATCTGTCCTCATATGACAAAGCCACCAACCCTGGAATCAATTTGGCTAATCTTTGTACTATTCCCTCTATTGCAAGTTTATCTTTCCTTAGTTTGGGAGAACAGATCTAAGCACAATATTTCAGATGTAGTCTTGTCAGGACCCTATGTAATTGGAATAGTAATCTCTACTCTTGTACTCAAATTCTCTTGCAATAAAGGCCAGTGCATGAGTTGCTTTCCTAATTATTTGTTGTATCTGCATATTAACTTTGGGGATTTAAGTAGAACTGCATCCAGATTCCTCTAGACATAGATGACTTTGATCTCTCAACATTTAAAAATTATTCTATTTTTCTATCAAAATGGATGATCTTTCACTTTCCACATTATATTCCATCCATCATGTCCTTGCCTGTTCTCTTATACTATTTTCTCAGATGTCTTTCTGCATTTTCCTCACAACTCTGACCCAGTCTTGTATAAGGAGCCACCTTGGGTATCATCCAGATTATTGACTGTCACCCTTGCAGTGGCCTACTGGTCATAGCCTCCCAACTATTCCCTTGTACTCTAATGTTTATGTAGAACAGCACAGCGCAGGAGCAGGCCTTTGGCCTACAATGTCTGTGCCAGACATGGTGCCAAATTAAAATAAATCTTTTGCCTCTATGCAATCCAAATCCCTCAATTCCCTGCTACATGTGCCCATCTAACAACCTTTTAAACTACACTATTGTATCTGCTTCCACTGCTCCTGACAGCCCATTCCAGACACCCACTATTCTCTGTGTAAAAGCATTCCATCTAGTAGGTGATATTTCTACAATGGGTAAGGTTTCTGACTGTCTATCCTGTGCCTTTTATAACGTTATAAACTTCTATCAGGTATCCCCTCGGACTCCTATACTCCAGAGTAAATAATATAAGTTTGTTTATCCTCTCCTTGTAGCTCATACTCTCCAATCCAGGCACCCTTGCCAGGGCCCCCATATCTTTCCTGTAATGGTATGACTAGGACTGCACACAGTATTCCAAGTACAGCCTAACCAAAGTTGTATATAATTATCTATAATTTTGTTTAATAATTTCTTGCACAGCACCCTGCAGATGACTTGCAGAAAATCAAAACCTACTACATCTATTCTGCCAGTTACAAAGAAAATATTACCAAATCTGTCAGAAGTAATTTCCCCTTCATTTATCTATTTAGCATTACAATGCTGTGTAGGGCTTCCAGTCCTTCAAGTCATGCTACCTCAGCAAGCCCTGACAAACCCGATTAACTCTAACCTAGTCATGGGACAATTTATGATGACCAATTAACCAACCCGGTATGCATTTGGACTGTGGGAGGAAACTGGAGCACCCGGAGAAACTCCACGCATTCCATGGGGAGGACGTATAGAGACTCCTTCCAGAACGGCACCAGAATTGAACTCCAGACTCCAGAATGCCCCAAGTTGTAATAGCATCACGCCAACCGCCATGCCACCGTGGCGTCCTTGGTGACTCTGCCAAATCCTTTTACCATTTTCCAAGCAGCCTGTATACATTTGCTTAATAACCAGATTCCAACAGTTCCCCCACAATGCGTCAGGTTAAATAATGTACTGTTGCCTGTCTTAGATTTCCTCCTTCCCAAAGCAAGGTTTTACAACTGTCCTTCATCAGCATTAGAAAGGAAGGGGACAGAGCCAGAATAAGAGGGTGAAGGGGCACAAACTGGCAGGTGAGACAAGGTGAGTGGGTAGGTGGGTGGGTGGGTGAGGGAGGGAGTATGAAATAAGAAGCTGAGAGGTGATAGGTGGAAGAAGTGAAGGGCTGAAGAGAAAGAAATCTACTAGGAGATGCCAGTAGACTATAGAAGAAAGGGAAGCTGTGGAACGAGAGGGAGATGAGAGGCAGGTGAGGAGAAGAGAAGGGATGAGAGAGTAACCAGAATGGGGAATGGAAAAAGAAAGAAGGAGGGAGTGGGAACATTTACCAGAAGTTAGCAAAATCAGTGTTTACGGTGTCATGTTAGAGGCTGCCCAGATGGCATAAGAGGTGCTGCTCCGCCAACCGAGTGTGTCCTCTTCGTGGCTGTGGACAGGCATGTCAGAATGAGCATGGCAATATCAGCTGTTCATTCCCCTCCACAGATGCTTGCAGAATTGCTGAGTTTCTCCAGCATTTTGTGCGTGTTGCTCAAGATCTCCAGCATCTGCAGAATCTCATGTGTTTATGTTTTATCATTGCTATTTATTTTGATCTCTAAATCCATTCTAGATACAGTATGCAGTTCCTTATGTTCCCCGATTTTCTATGACTTCTTCTGTGAAAAAGATACAAAACATTTGTTTAATTTTATCTGCTGTTCCCTTGTATAGGATTTGCCAGATTGTAGTTTTAGTTTATTTTCAAAGGTTATAAACTAACTCAAGAGATTTGTTCTTGACCACAACTACCCGCTATTGGTACAGGTATACTTATTAAATTGAGTCAATACGGAGCAGCAATACTTAATAATTAAAGTCATAATCTGTTCCTTGAAACCTCTGAGGTTTGACATCTGAGCGTCTCTTTTACTAACAGCCTTGTCCTCTCTCTGACATTAATATTTTATCTGAATTTTCCCTTTGATTTTATGTCATAGCAAAGCAGCTTCTTTCTCAGCATTTCAACAATATTTTACGTCTCATTATCTTCTTTTACAGAGTCATTCAGCACAGAAGCAGGCCAATCAGCCCATCAAGACTGCACTGACAATTAATAACCTATTTACACTCATCTGCTTTCATTCTCCCCACACATATCCATCCCCTACCCCCCCTCATGACTTAACTACATATTTGGGACAAATTGCCGTGAGTAATGCACCAACCCACATGTCTCTGGCATGTGGTAGGAAGTCACAGCTTCTAGAAAAGTAAACCTCATGTCAAAAGGGGAACGTGCAAACTTCACAGACAGCATAAAGCCCAAAGGTTGATGGAAGCCCGATGCTGAAGCCTGGAGACTGGAGGCCCAGAGGCCAGTCCTGTTCTGGCGTTGGAGGGCTGTCCATATGTGTGGGTGGGAGGGAGTGGGGTAAGGGGCTTGTTTAGCTGTTGTTGTTTTGTTGTGCTCTATGTTGTTCCTGAGCACTGTGGGCATGCTATGTTAGCGCTGGAATGCATGGTGACACTTTGGGCTGTCCAAAGTACATCGTTAGGAGGTTTGGTTGTTAATGCAAACGACACATTTCAATGTATGTTTCAAAATACATGTGACAAATAAATGAATCTGAATCCAAAATGAATCTCAGACATTTGGGATGAATCAACCTGGGTCTCTGGAGCTGAGAAGGAGCAGCTCTAGCTGCTTCACTGTGTCATCCTCTATCACGCTTATTTCTCTCTTATTGTCACATTAATTATCTCACATTATGTTACAGGTACAGTCCCCTATGGTCAGAGAAACACTCCTTCAGTGTCCTCCCTTTCCTGTTGAGGGCAGGCTACCAGGATGCCAGAAGCACGATGACACCGCTACTGGCCTACAGGCTGGCCCCCAGCACATCCTCACACTGTGTTGGTCATTGACACAAATGATGCATTTCACTCTATGTTTCGATGTACAAATGACAAATAAATCTTTTATCTTCTCTTTTAATTAATGCTCTGCCCTTAGCTTAATTGTTCGAAGTACCATATGTCATTAGCACATTATGACATATTCTTAGTAGGCTTAATCTGACCTATTCCATGGTCTTTCTGTTTCATCTTTTTTCTATTATTATGTATAGTATTCTACTGCTGCCGCAAAGACAACACATTTCATGACATATGCCAGTGATATTAAACCTGCTTCTAATTCTGATCCGTGACATTGCTTTGACCTTTACAGTACACAAGATTCAAATACACTCCGAGGCCACGTCATTAGGTACCTCCTGTACCTATAAAGTGACCTCTGGGTGTATGTTTCATGGTCTTCCACTGAAGCCCATCCACTTCGAGTATTGATGTGCTGTGAGTTCAGAGTTGCCCTTCCGCACACCACTGTTGTGACGCATGAATACTTTAGCTTCTATTGCTTTCCCATCAGTTTGAACCAGTCTGTCCTTTCTCCTCTGACCTCTCTCATTAACAAGGTGTTTTCGCCCTCAGAACTGACACTCGTTGGATTTTTTATTCTATTTTTTGCACCATTCTCTGGTTTTAGAGACTGTTGTGCATGAAAATCCCAGGAAATCAGCAGTTTCTGAGATACTCAAACCACTCTGTCTGGCATCAACAATCAAAGTCACTTAGATTACTTTTCTTCCCCATTCTAATGTTTGGTCTGAACAGCAAGTGAATCTCTTCATCATGTCTATGTGCTTTTATGCATTCACTACCATGTGATTGGCTGATTAGATATTTGCATTAATGAGCAGGTGTACCAGTGTATCTAATAAATTGGACACAGAGTGTGTAATCAGCCTACTTACACTGTTTGCAGTTAGGGCCACTTTTGACAAGTGACAGAGTAGTGTGTTTCTCAACCTTACACCATAATAGCAGGTGTTGCACTCCCTCTGTCCCTCTGACTATACCCCTTGCCCATCCTCTGGGTTTTCCCCCCCTCCCCCTTTTCTTTCTCCCTGGGCCTCCTGTCCCATGATCCTCTCATATCCCCTTTGCCAATCACCTGTCCAGCTCTTGGCTCCATCCTTCCCCCTCCTGTCTTCTCCTATGATTTTGGATCTCCCCCTCCCACCTTCAAATCTCTTACTCTTCCTTCAGTTAGTCCTGACGAAGGGTCTCGGCCTGAAACGTTGACTGTACCTCTTCCTAGAGATGCTGCCTGGCCTGCTGCGTTCACCAGCAACTTTGATGTGTGTTGCTTGAATTTCCAGCATCTGCAGAATTCCTGTTGCTTGTCTTGCACTTCACTTGCTTTTTCCTTACTAATGCCTAGGACATCATTTACTGAATTCTGCAAGGCTCCCAACTCTCAGACTTTATGTTTTTTTTTGGCAACAAAATGTGGATCTAATAATCTTTAACTTCTCTTGGTTGCCACAGCTGGACTTTTAACCTTTACACAATTGGGACATACATTATAGTATTTGTAAACTATGTATTAATTCCTTTAACAATTGCATTTTTCATATGATTTCTCAACTTATCATAGCCAGCTCATACCTTATATCTTTGTAGTTTGCTTTGTTTAGGATTCTTTGCCCCAGTTGCAGAGCAAGTTAAACTACAAATGTATTTTCAATCTTGATACAAAATGCTATCATATTATGTTCAACATTTCCTAGAATTCCCTTATCCACAAAATCAACAATTAACCATTTTAAAATGTACAATACTGGATATAGTTAAGCACGTTCCTTAATATATTAATTTGGAAAAGGCTCTCTTATACATTCCACAAATTTTTCCTCCACACTTTTATAGCTAAATTTCTTAGTCTATATATAGATTAAAACTGCATTGATTTATTTATTAGTCTTGTTACATACATCTTTGATTTCCTGATTTGTACTACGCCCTGCTTTAACACTATTCTTTGGAGCCCTATGTATAACTCATACTGATGACCTCTACCCAATGTTGCTACCTTGGCTCTAGCCAAACTGATTCAGCTTCTTAATTTTCTGAGGTTTGCTGCTGCCTTTATCTGATTCTTTAAATTCATACTTACCTCAACTCCTTTCCAGTTTGCCTAGCACTTCAAAAATTTAAGTACAAAAGTTCAAGCTCCAAACTTTGTGTCCTGGAATATTTAATTTCCAACCTTGCTCACTTTGCAACCATGTCACTGGCACAGTATAGGTCGAGTACCCCCTATCTGAAATGATTATGGGCCAGAAGTGTTCCAGATTTTGAATTTTGGAGTTTGGAATAATAATGAGGTAGCTTGAGATTGCTGTCATTTCTGACTCTGAATTGGTGTGCTGCTGGTAAACAGTCTTTGTCTCACACATACACAGTCTTTGTTCATCACACGTATGTACTGATGCAGCTGTTCAGCATGTTAGATTTTCATCAGTGACTTTCTTGGCAAGCTCATCCATCAATTTTTCTGCTCCTTTGTGACCAGAAGACATTAGCACCACACATCTTTAAAGGCTTAATGCTGCGACTTTTCTTAAACTTCTGTAACCAGCCTGCTGAAAACTCTAATTACCTTCAATTTTCAATTTGTCGTGATGGATCTTTTCTCGTTTCATGATCAGCATACCGTTAAGTGGTACATGTTCACTCAGACACTGTTGAATCCACTCTTTCAATACATGATTGAGATCTCGATTTTTTACTTTATGCATTTTTTTAAAAAATGTTTGTATTAATTTCTTTTCATTCCCTACAGTGTGTGGGGTCACTTCCCAAAACTATCTGGTGCACAGAGACCCGCACATTGCCTGGGAAACTTCCCAGCAACTTGTGGAATTTTCCATTTATGGCGTGAATGAAGGTATGTGGGAACCATATAGCTAGGGTACAAGAGACAGCATTGTGTTGGTCAACTCCATGACCATTTGTACCATTAGCTCACTCCCCTAAAACAACCCTGCGTATATTCAGGTCGAGAGCCTTCAGTTCTGTTGTTTCTTCATATTTCTCTACTCTGACTCTTGATCTGAGGTATACATTGCACATTCCTGACAAACTGCATCGTCTCCCATTTTGTAACACGGCATTTATCCTCCCAACTCAACCCTCCGCGCCCTGCCCCCCCATCAACTATTTAATTTGACGCTACGGTGATGTAGATTCATCAAAGCACGCATCCTAGACTGAGTGAAGGGAAGCCTATGCCAATAGAACAATTCTGTCCTTTCCCAGTATAGGTGCCAGAGCCCTGCAAGCTGAAATCCATTTCTCCCTACATCATGGAGGAATCCGTGTCTGCATGGGGGTCGGTGACCAGTGGTGTTCCTCAGGGATCTGTTCTGGGACCCCCACCTCTTTGTGATTTTTGTAAGTGACCTGGATGAAGAAGTAGAAGGGTGGGTTAGTGAGTTTGCTGATGACATAAAGGTTGGGGGTGTTGTGGATAGTCTGGAGGGTTGTCAGAGATTACAGCAGGACATCGATAGGATGCAAAACTGGGCTGAGAAGTGGCAGATGGACTTCAACCCAGTGTGAAATGGTTCATTTTGGTAGGTCAAATTTGATGACAGAATATTTGGCAGTGTGAAGGATCTGAGAGATCTTGGGGTCCATGTCCATAGCACACTCAAAGCTGCTGTGCAGGATGACAGTGTTGCTAAGAATGTGTGTATGGTGTGTTGGTATTCAACAACTGTGGGATAGAATTCAAGAGCCGTAAGGTAATGTTACAGCTATATAAGACCTTGGTCAGACCCCACTTGGAGTACTGTGTTCAGTTCTGGTCACCTCACAACAGGAAGGATGTTGATACTATATAGATAGTGTAGAGGAGATTTACAAGGATGTTGCCTAGATTGGAGGGCATACCTTAAGAGAATAGATTGAGTGAACTGGGCCTTTTCTCCTTGGAGCGGCACAGGATAAGAGGTGACCTTGACAGAGGCGCATATGTTGAGGGGAATTGATTGTGTGGAGAGCCAGGGGCTTTTTCCCAGGGCTGAAATGGCTAACATGAGGGGGCGTAGTTTTAAGGTGCTTGGAAATAGGTACTGAGGAGATGTCATTGGTAAGTTTTTCACATGGAGAGTGGTGGATGTGTAGAATGCACGGCCAGCGGCAGTGGAAGCGGATACAATAGGGTCTTTTAAGAGACTCTTAGATAGGCACATGGAGCTTAGAATAGTAGGAGGCTAGAACAGGAAGGCAGATTACTATCTGAATGGTGTCAAGTTAGGAAAAGGGGAAGTACAACGAGATCTAGGTGTCCTTGTTCATCTGTCACTGAAAGTAAGCATGCAGGTACAGCAGGCAGTGAAGAAAGTTAATGGCATGTTGGCCTTCATAACAAGGGGAGTTGAGTATAGGAGCAAAGAGGTCCTTCTGCAGTTGTACAGGGCCCTGGTGAGACCACACCTGGAATATTGTGTACAGTTTTGGTCTCCAAATTTGAGGAAGGACATTCTAGCTATTGAGGGAGCGCAGCGTAGGCTCACGAGGTTAATTCCCAGGATGGCGGGACTGTCATATGTTGAAAGATTGGAGTGACTGGGGTTGTATACACTGGAATTTAGAATGATGAGAGGGGATCTGATTGAAACATATAAGATTATTAAGGGATTGGACACACTAGAGGCAGGAAACATGTTCCTGACGTTGGGGGAGTCCAGAACCAGAGGCCACAGTTTAAGAGTAAGGGGTAGGCCATTTAGAACGGAGTTGAGGAAAAACTTTTTCACACAGAGGGTTGTGGTTCTGTGGAATGCTCTGCCTCAGAAGGCAGTGGAGGCCAATTCTCTGGATTCTTTCAAAAAAGAGTTAGATAGAGCTCTTAAAGATAGCGGAGTGAAGGGATATGGGGAGAAGGCAGGAAAAGGGTACTGATTGTGGATGATCAGCCATGATCACAGTGACTGGTGGTGCTGGCTTGAAGGGCTGAATGGCCTACTCCTGCACCTATTGTCCATTGTCTATGCGCTAGGGAAATTCTAGGCAGTTTCTAGAGTAGGATACATGGTCAGCACAACACTGTGGGCCAAAAGGCCTGTAACTACTGTAGATTTCTATGTTCTATGTTCAATCTTTTCACTATGTGATGTCATTTACTTCAAAGCAACTTAAGCATGGCTCAGATAGTACTCGAGAACCTTTGTCATACCTACAGCGGTGCTAGAAAGTTTGTGAACCCTGTAGAATTTTCTCTATTTCTGCGTAAGTATGACCTAAAATGTGATCAGATCTTCACGCAAGTCCCAAAACTAGATAAAAAGATGCCAATTTAATTAGTAACACAAAAAGCGTTATACTTTTTAGGACAGAATGGACATGACACCGAGCTCCACAATGAGAACAATCCCAGTGTTAAAGTGCAGTCAAGGATTCTCACTCAGAATGCCCATTACCTCAGTGATGATGGCCTTGGAAAAGCTGAATCCAGACATACATATATACTGTTCATGCGAGGGTTTGGTAGAATGTGGGAACTTCAAAGATGCTGTGGGAATGGCTGCTTCTTTAGTGGCCATTTCATTGTCCCTTGCAGATCCCTGACCCAACCTCTCCAAGACTGTAGTACTGCAGACTGTGCTATTGCTGAGTTAATATCTCAGCTGGAGAAAACATAGGGTTGCTTTTAGTGTACACTATGATCTTTGGTAAGTGTCTGATCAGCTTGCTGAGTGGGTCCAATGAAGTCTCCTGACGTCAGTAGAGTGTCTAATTAATAATAAAGAGTAAAGGAGCAACAACAAGAGTGTGGCATGCTTTTCTCTCTTTGTGATCACAATGTGGAGTGTTAAAATCCATTTTTATTGGGGAAAGGAGAATAAGTATTATGAAAACAATGACACAATTTAGTGTATATTTGACACTGGAGAGGTCAGGTGTGTGGTTGGTACTATAAATTGAATAAATAAATTAATTACTGGTGATAATCTGACAGCTGCTTCACATTTCCACCCTAACCCTTCCCCTGTTTGTTGCTCCAGGGTCCAATTTTGCCCCTGGCAAGTCTTCCCCCAGAAGTAATCTCCAGCATGATCTACACTGATCGAAATGGATATGGGACTGAGTACCAGGTTAAAAGGGAGGCTCTATCTATCCAACTAATCTAGGCCAAGCTATTTTGTTTCCTCCAGAGGAATCTAAGAATATGCAGCACAGTTTAAAAAATGTTTGAAGCAACCTTCTACAAACAACAACTGGAGCTGGATCAACACTGTTTTAAATGTAAGAGTGATGGTCAAACATGTCAAGGAATGTGAGGAGCTAGGCACAGTCAGCTCATGTATTACTAATGATCCCACTGAACAGGAACAAGGGACTAAATGATCTACTCATTTTACAATGCCTCAGAACCAATGGATTTAAAAGTTTTTCATGATATAAAGTGCAAAAAGGAATATAGGACATGTATCTATCTCTGCAAAGAACGTAGCGAGACACATTGCAGTTTTATTAAATTTAAGAAAACAGATCAGAAAGGATAACTTAAAAATATTTACTTGTGATCTGAACCTCTATCCAGTAATCTTCAGGTTCTATTGCCAACAGCACTTCTAATAAGTGTGCCTGAAAATCCAAAAACTGGAGGTAATTTCTGAACAAAAGAAGAGGTTATATTAAATTGTATTGGCAATAGATTTAATACATCAATCACAGGTGCAGAAATATCTTAGTGGAGAAGGAACATGAACATTAAAGATTAAACCTACCAGCCTTGGGTATATTAACATTTCTAAATCCCAGGGCATGAATGTTAATAATCTACTTCTTATTTTATGTGCATCAATTTATTTAATTTGAAATTGTAATATGGCATTTTCTAGGTACTGTAAATCAATTAAAACTGACTTCAAGAAGATGAAACTATCAGTCAGAATGGCAGTACATTTGAATGCAAGACATGTTTCACGTTCCTGACGCAGGAAATGGAGATGGTTTATACAAAATTTAGGTCTCATTTGCAATGTCTCAAGGTGATATTCAAAAATGTTCACTGTTAGATTAATGTAGAGTTTGTATCACATTGTTTTCTATTGTAAGGATTGGAATAAATAAATCCATTGTGTACAGCAATTATTATTTGTACTGTGATGGGGTCCTGAATTACCCCTTTGAACTGCGCTCGATTACCCCTATGAACTGTGCTTTTGAAAAGAGAGAGAGAGTTATTTAACACCAACGTATTGTTTTTAAGACAGACAGAGAGAGAGAGAGAGAGAGAGAGAGAGAGAGAGAAAGAAAGACTGCTCATAGTTTGTTTATACTTTCTACAAGGACATTGCCTGCTTGTACATTCTTACAGACAGAGAAGGGAGGAGCTGGTTGAATGACAGTTGGTACTCAGTATGGGGAGATAAATAGAAGGTCAGATGATAGACCTGAGACACATGATTTTGGACATTGAATGAGCTTTGTTGTGCCCACAGAAAAAGTGGGTTTTAGAGGATCGATTCGGCAGATCCATCAGTGGCTCTCGCAGTGTGAACAGGGTGTGAGCAGTGGGGAGTTGTTTGTGTGCCCAACCCTCACCTGGGTTGATAACTCCACCACAGAAGAACAGTCCCTTTTGTTGAATTTATGATCAGTGACTTCTTCTAAAGGATTTCAGAAGACAACGGGAAGATCGACGGGGTCAGCTCACCTGAAGACTAAAATCTCTCCCTCTCTCTCTCTCCATCACCACCCAACTCAATACCACAAACTGAACTGAACTTTACTCATCATTGTAAGACTATCTATTTACCCCTAGACTTGAAGAAACTTGGTTTTCATATATTTCCACACTTACTGATTATACTTACTTATATATAATCATTGCTAACCTGTTTGATTTATCTGCATTTATATTACTGTATTGAGTAGTTGCTAATAAATATCATTAGTTAGTAGCAATACTGGACTCCAAAGTGTTTTCCATTTCTGCTGGTTCTTTAACCTGTCACGGGGTACGTGACAGTACAGCTATCATTATTTATTAATCCAGGTCGATTTGATGCAAAAGGAATAAAAATACAAATTAGAAGCAGCAATTTGTCAAGCCTGTTTTGTCCTTTAATAAAATCATGCCTAACAGATGGTAATCTCAGTTCTGCATTACTGGTCTAATTTTATGGCCTTTCACTCCCTTCCTTATCAAGAACCTATCTACCTTTTCCTTAAAATTATTAGAAGTTTTTGTGACCACCAGCCTTTGAGGAAGAGCATTCCAAAGACTCAATCCTCTGAGTGAAACAGTTTTGCCTCACCCCTTTCTTAAATGGGCAACCTTTTATTTTTAAACCAGTACCCCCAACCCTAGCTTGTTCCACAAGATGCAAGCAGGGAAAATGTCATGTCTTAGAAATGCAGGTGAATTAAAAGACAGAAGCTCAGTGAGCCAGAGACCCCAGGAAAATGGGCAAAGATGGATTTTATTCACATAAGTCAATACACTTTCATCATGCACTTTTTTTGCTGATACTTTTGTTATCTGTAGTGTAGTACTGTAGGAAAGTCAATAAGAACCAAACAGATAAAACTCTCTCAGCATCAAATGCTGCAGAACTGAAATCTTCTGATCAAGTAATCAGTTTGGTCATGGCCCAGAAACACCATGGTTCTTTGAATGCAACATGCCAATGCAACTGAGGTTCAGCAGCTGCAGAATAAATGTATTTTTAATCCTCAGGTTCTTATTTCGTGCACTAATGGTTACTCAAGTATTGAGAGAGAATAAATACAATGAAAAGGATTGTGAATTGTAGTTAATAGATGAATGGATTTGCAATAACAGAAGGTTCAAATAATATGGCCATTTATTAACATTAGATGTTAACATTCTAAGCACCAGTACATCTATTCAACAGTGGTCAGTGATAGGACTAGGTGTGATGGATTCAGTGATCCCTGTCTGAGGTGCCACATTCTATTTATCCGAGGAAAACAATTCTTCTGGTCCACTTTGACTGAAGGAGTACAACACAGAAATTCCTTTATTCCGGGATGAGTGTTGGTGCTTTTCCCTTTGATTCCCTGACTCACAACTTTTATTCAGCCTGGTTTTGCAAATTTCAAGTGACCCTGCCTTTTGTGCAGGAAGTTTCACTTCTAGGAGCCCTGCAACATCATAATCTTTTGCTCCAATCCCCCCAGCAGATACAATAGTTTTCTTCTGTCCTCCTTGTTGTATTCCTTTATCATTTAAAAAAGAGCTTTAAATCACCATTAAACTGACAAAACTTGAAACATTACAGCCCAGCTTTTTCAGTGCCTCATGATGTTACCTTAACCCTCTATATATCATATAGAACATTCCACAGTAAAATGAACAGGGGGTGCGATAGGTAGCTCGTTTCTTGACCAGACTGAAGTTGGGAGGTCTTTACCTTAGATATGGTAGATTCATCATTTTCTGGCTAATTCCTTTGCATTGCTTGTATTTTGCCCATTTCCACCACCCACTATTAGACAGTTTCTGCCTCTAAAAGGCCACACTCCCTTCCATGACCATCAATTCCAATAAAAGTCCTGTTAGCTTTCCTACTTGCTTGCAGGTTTCTGGCCCCTTTTCGGATTATTGGTTAATTCCTTTATACCCTTTTGCAGCTATCCCAACCTACTGGATTTTCACATGCATTTTTATTTGCAGAAACCTGGATTTAAGCACAAGATATGTCTTCTCTCTTATTGATCATGGAGACTACCAAAGTGGCACTAACCAGCAAATGCAACACAGAATGAACATAAGGCAGAGTTCAGCAGTGTTCTATCATGGGTTTTCTCTTTCCTGCAGCCCTCGACCTGAAATATTAGTGCAGTTTCTCTCTGGAAAATGAAGCTAAAGAGCTAGTAATGGGGGAACCTAGCAAGTATATTGTCTATATAAAAAAAAGAGGAACTTATTAAGTATATTGTGTCAGCCTTCACTGAGGAAGACACCAGCAGAATGTCAGAAATTACAGAGTGTCAGGTGGCAGAAGTGAGTGTCGTTGACTTTACTGAAGAGAAGGTAGTTGGGAACCTGAAAAGTCTGACAGTGGATGAGTCACCTGGACCAGATGAGTTACACCCCAGTGTTCTGAAAGAGGTAGCTGAAGCGATTGTGGATGCATTAGTTGTGATCTTTCAAGAATCACTAGATTCTGGAATGGTTCCTGAAAACTGGAAAATAACAAATGTCAGTCCACTCTTTAAGAAGGGAGGGAGGCAGAAGAAAGGAAATTATAGACAAGTCAGCCTGACTTCAGTGATTGGAAAGATGAGGTTTCAGGGTATTTGGAGGCACATGATAGAATAGGCCCAAGTCAGCATGGATTCCTCAAGGGGAAATCATGACTGACAATTCTGTTGGAATTCTTTTTGGATAGACAAAGGAAAGTCAATGGATGTTGTTTATCTGGATTTTCTGAAGGCCTTTGTCAAGGTGCCGCACATGAGGCTGCTATGGTATTATGGAAAAGTACTAGAATGGATAGAAGATTGGCTGAATGGCAGGAGGCAAAGAGTGGGAAAAAAGGAGGCCTCTTCTGGTTGGCTGCTGATGACTAGTGATGTTCTGCAGGAGTTAGTCCTGCGACTGCTTCTTTTCATGTTGTATGCCAGTGATTTGGAGGAAGGAAGTAATTACATTGTGGTCAAGTTTGCGGACAATACGAAGATAGGTGGAATGGCAGGTAGTGTTGAGGAAGCAGGGTACCTACAGAAGGACTTAGACAGAATGGGGGAATGGCAAAGAAGTGGCAGATGGAATATAATGTAGTGAAGGTTATGCGCATTGGCAGAAGGAATAAAGGCATGGAATATTTTGTAAATGGGGGAAAAAATTCACAAAGCAGAGGTGCAGAGGGACTTGGAAATCCTCACGCAGGATTCCCTAAAAGTTAACTTGCAGGTTGGGTCCATGGTAAGGAAGGCAAATGCAATGTTTGCATTCATTTCGAGAGCACTAGAATACAAAAGCAAAGATGTAATGCTGAGGCCTTATAAGGTATTGGTCAGAGCTGCTCTTGGAGTATTGTGGACAGCCTGGCCCTCTTATTTAAGATGTGCTGCCACTGGAGAGTGCCCGGAGGAGGTTCACAGGAATGACCCCAGGAATGAAAGGCTTCCTGTATGAGGAGCATTTGATGGCTCTGGGTCTGTACTTGTGGGAGTTTAGATGAATGAGGGAGGTGAGGGATCTCATTGAAACCTATCGAATATTGAAAGGTCTGGATAGAGTGGAGTGGATGTTTCCTGTAGTGGAAAAGTCTTGGACCAGAGGACACAGGCTCAGAAATGAGGGAAATCCATTTCGAACAAAAATAAGGAAAAATTTCTTTAGCCAGAGGGTGGTGAATTTGTAGAATTCTTTGGCCCAGACAGCTGTGCAGGCCAAGTCAATGGGTATATGTAAAGCGGAAGTTCATAGGTTCTTGATTAATCAGGGTATCAAAGGTTACGGGGAGAAGGCAGGAGAATAGGGCTGAGAGGGATAATAAATCAGCCATGATGGAATAGTGGAGCAGACTTGATGGTCTGAATGGCCTAATTCTATTCCTTAGTCTTATGGTTTGAATGCACACTGCCTGACCTCTTGAGTATCCCCATTATTTACCCTTTTTAAACTTTAATTAGGTTAACTGGGAAAACATGTTCCAATGAAGATGGATGGCAAAGATATGGTTCAGAACGCCAAGAGTCATAGGCTATCACTCCCACATGTTTGGCTCTGTTTGTTCTTCCATTCAACAACAGAATTATTATGAGAAAATAAATCAAGCAGTAATAGATTTGAGCCTTTCACCTGAGGTTGTGCTGCCACTTTAGGGGAGTAAACTGTGAATGTGACAGCTCACAACATATATGTAATGGGGTTGATGCAAAATAGTGATGGATACTCAGCAGGTTAGGCAGCATCAATGCAAAGAGAAGCAAAATTTATAGGAGGATCTTTTTGGATTTCCAGACTTACTACCTATCCACTTACTTGATCTGGAGGCAGATGGCCAAACACACCCAAAAGGTGGACAATGTGTTCTATGAATCACCAGGTCTGGAGCAGTGAAATCCAGACTTTCCCCTCAGATACCCTGGTTAAGCTTTGTCACAAGCCAAGTTGCCTTCTGTCACCACTGTGAATCTTGGATTAGTATTATTCAGAAAATATTTTAAAAAGCATTCAAAGTTCAAAAACTACTAAAACTGATGTCAATGATAAAATATTAACATATTCACAACTAAATTTCATTAAAAGATAAATTAAAACCATTAAAGTAAACCAATTTTTAAAAATCTTACCTTACTCATACCACAAGCCTAAAAGAAAGTCGAAAGAGATGGAGAGGGAGATGGAGATGGGGGTGGGGGGCAGGTGAGAGAGAGAGCCGAGAGAGCAAGAGGCAATAGAAGAGAGAATGAGAGGGACAGAGAGAAAAATAAGAGAAAGTGTGAAACAGAGAGGGGCTATGGGTGGTGGTGGGGGGACAACAGGGAAAGAAAAGAAAGAAAGAGAGAGAGAGAGAGAGAGAGAGAGAGAGAGAGAGAGAAGTCAGGAAGGAACAGGAGAAGGATCTGAGGTGGAGGTAAGGGGATTTTTGGAAAGCGCCAGCAAACATTCGGGACCAGATATTTAAGTAGGCCAGAGATCAGTGGAGTGGAAAGGTATCAGACTGTAATGAGATACCTGTGAAACATGAGAAGTAATGAAGGTCAGGGGTGAAGCAGGGGACAGGAGACTGGGCGAAGTAAAGACCAGTGAACTCCTTGGAGAATTTGCCTTACTGAATTTAATGATTTGGGCTTCTGCACTGCAGATCCCAGGCAAGCCTGGTTCCCCAACACTGCAGCACATTCAGCTGTCCAGTTGAGGCCTGTTTGACTGTGAGAGGTCTGCGTTAAACAGCCTTGAATGTGTATAAGATTTTTGCACTAGTCAAGAGGAGTTTGAAGCTTATCCTTATAGCCTGGCATTAATAGATAGTTATCCCACTTTTTGTACATTGTTTGAACTGAAACCTGATATCATAAGGACCTACTGTGCCTATATTAATGCCATTCAAAGTGAGAATATCCCTGCTTGCTGCAAAACTCACTACAATGTATCCCTCTAAGATACCACGTGTTAAATAAATCAAGCACATATTTTTCCAGAGTAAGTATTGTCTACAGCACATAGAATTAAGATCTCCGTGTATTTTCTGAGCAAGGAATTATAACTGAAGATGTTCTTGCATTTAGGTACTGAAAATTATATCAGTGCCAATGTGAGAAAATGTTTCTTCTTCCGACAGACTGCACTGATTTAGAACATCCACAAGGAGACAGAAGATTCACAATCCAGTATTTTGTGGGCAAAAAGGATTTGTTATCTGCAGAGAAATTAGATTTCTGGAAAGTTTCTACAACTGAAGTGGAAATGACAAATCATTCAAAACAAGTCACAGGGTCATACAACACAGAAATAGGCCCTTTGTCTCACCTGATCCATCTAACGTTCATGTACACTTATCTCATCTTGTTACAGACCATCCTGTTACTAAATCCACTTGATTGACTCTCTCAAGACTACCTCAGGATTTATGGTGATCCCCTCCTTAGAATTAATGATGTCACAGTCTCACTGTGCAAGTTGATTATCTCCTCTTCTAGATGTGCAAAACACTTGAAGCAACTAACACTGGTGAGATTCCTTCAGCATGCAAAGTCAGGAGCTAAATTCACTCAAAACTTAATTCTGATCTGACACGCTTTTTCATAAACATAATAGACTGAACAGGTGGGCAAAGGATTTTAGCTCTTGAACTTATCAACCTTCATATCATACCCTTATATAAAATTCTCTTTGTGGAAAGGCACTGCACTGATAAGAAAGGCAAATGAGATGTTCAGTTAAGCATGGGTCTCATTAAACTCATGCAATGGCAGAAGAATGAAGCTTGCAATAAATTTAACACAGATTAGCGTTTAGAGGGGATACAAGGTTGCACACCTCTCAACATTGCTGAAGCATATGAAGTTAGAAAGTTATCAGAATAAGGCTTATTATCACTGTCTTATTTGATGTAAATTAGGTTATTCTGTGGCAGCAGCACAGTGCAAATATATAAAATTACCATAAATTGCAAAGTAAGTAGAGTAAGGAAAAAGGAATAATGTAGCAGCGTTCAGGAATTTGCGGAGAATTCAGGAATCTGATAATGGAGGGGAAGAAGCTGTTCCTGAATCACTCAGTGTGGGATTTCAGACTCTTGCACTTTCTCCTTGATGACAGTGGTGAGAAGTCCTTAATGATGGAGGCTTGCCTTCTTGAAGACACCCTCAATGGTGAAAAGGGTTGTGCCCATGATGGTGCTGGCTGAGACTACAAACCTCTGCAGCCTCGTGTAATTCTGTGCATTGGAGACTCCATACCAGGCAGTGAGGCAAACAGTCAGATTGCTCTCCACTGTAAATCCGTTAAAAAATTGCACGAATTCTGTAAATTTTGATCGGAAAAGTTGAAGTGATCCACATTGGAAGGTTGAAATTGAAGGCAGAATACAGGGTTAATGGCAGAGGAATAGAGGGGTCTTGCAGTTCACATCTATTACTGATTCCAGTAAGACCTGTGTGGATGGGTGTGTATCTTCAAAAACATACTGAACTTCCTGAATCGGAAGACCTAGATGAACCAGGAGATTCGCAGTCTGCTGAGGGCTACATCTGTGGTGTTCAAGACTAGTGATTCAGAATCCGACAACAAGTCCAGATGCAAACTGTGTTAGGGCATTGTGAGAGCAAAAGGGCAATCCCATGCAAAGTTATAGACACAACTGGATCTTAATAGCTGTGGCAGTATTCACATGCCATTACTTACTAATCAGAATCAGGTTTATTATCACTGGCACATGACGAAACCTAACAGCATAAATGCTAGGTGATACCTCACTCCCTGATGAACTCAAGGCCTTTTATGCACACTTTGGTAGGAAGAATAACATGACACCTATGTAATTCTTCACAGCATCTGGCAATTTATGATCTCTGTCTCAGAAGCCAATGCCCCAGCATTTTTTGAGAGGGTGAACCTTCAACAAGGCATCGAGCCCTTTCAGCATACCTGCCCATTAAACCATTTCTGAATGGTGACTGCAGCCTTAGTGTAGGACTGACAAGTGTGAATATTGTGGAGACTTGAAATCAACATTTTGCATGTACATCCAGTATTTTATCATTTGCTTTTTCCCATAAAAAAATAAGATAGTTCTCCGAGACTCTTTCCATATCCCTACCATTTCTGCTTCTATCTTTACCAGTACTAATAGGAAATTATTGGTCACATTATAGCGTACTGCAATAGTTAGTGTTTGCTGATGAGAAACCAGGGATCAGGGATCAAGTGGCCAAATAAATTCTGTGAAATTTCCCCTTCCCACTAAATCTGCACCAATGCAACTTAGACTTGGTTCTCAACAATTCAATGGCCAAAACCGTGAAAAGAAACAGATGCATTTCAAAATTTTCATTTAGCAAAACATCTGATGGGGGAAAAATCAACTTATTTTCCTCTGGTTAACTCAATGGGAAAGTCAGTTTGAACAAAATATAACGTTTTTAATGAACTTATATTTTATATTAAAAGATATGAAGGGGGATGTGACTCTCACAGCACAGATTGAGCCCACTTTTTGTTTGAAAGGCCTTAACTAATAGCTCTACGCCTTTCGAGAAGCTTTGCAAACTTTACTCTTTCAAGTGTTAATCAAATTTCATTTATTAGTGGGCCAGTAACAATACTGACTTTTAAAGTCACCTTAAAATTGATGGCGACTCTCACTCCGAAACTAAAAACATGACAGGCAAAAGGTTTAATGCCGTCTCTTCTGAACTCGTCAAAAATATGAGATAAGTTGAATTGTTAATGCAATGTGCCTCATCACAACAATACATGTACTACGAAATTAAACAAAATTGTGGATGATTAATTTTCTAGTTCCCTCTTCCTCAGCTGTAGATTGCCTAATTATACAATAATACCACACGTGTGAGTGAATTATAAAGTAAGGGTGATACTTGCAACGTTACAAATTACAATGGCAATCTAATTAAGGCTAGCACCGATAAATCATTCAAAGCGATTCAGAGAGAGACTAAGCCCAACACAATTAAAATCGCAAAGAAAACCACAATTTTTTAAAAAGATTTCAATTTATAAAATAAAGCAAATAAACACTACAGGTTTTAAGTGTTAACATTTGTGTTTGAATGAAACCACTAAATTTGAAATACCAATCACATTTTCAGATCCATTCTACAGAAATCAGTAGCTCACAGGTTTCCAAAAGATTGACACTGATTGGGAAAGCTTCCTCCCAAAGGCAATTCCCGACCCTCGCACACCACTTTAAAGAATGTAACTCTTATTAAAACAAGACTCCCAATGCAATACTCCACACACTGTGTGTCTTAAGTGGAGAGCTTGGGCAGTGATATGCCGAAACCCATATTGAATACACACTTCCCTCTTCAGACTTCCCAAAGCAAAAACTGTGAAGAGGGCTATGAGGTAGATGTGAGGATTGGGGTGAACGAGAGGATTCATTGTATTTTCACGGAACTAATCAAAATAATTAAAATTAGTAAACTAGAAAATAAGAACAAAATTAAATAAAACTATTCACCAAAATACCTTTGGAAATAGCTCCTGTCTAGACTGGGATTCTGGAGAGCAGCACAACATGAGTTAGTCTAAATGTGTGGATTCCATTTATACAGGAAGTAGCTAATTAATAGATGCTTAACTGGCATGTTAGCAAATTATGGTGCACTTAAATGATCCAGTTTTTGAAAGAGAATAAAAGCTTTTTGAAATACATAATTAAACCAGTACGACATCTGGACTTTTTTTTAATAAAATGATATGTTTTATAAAGTTTTGATTTCATAATCAATGTAATAATATTAACCTAAAATAAATTCTTATTTCCTAAAACAACAACTACATTAAGTTTCATTCACTTGCAGAGAGTTTCCCTTGTACTGTTCGTTTTTAGGTTTCACCATTCTTTCCACCACATACCCCTAACAGAACATGATATTTACTTCACTTTTCTGAAGGAAGTAAATTGTAAGGAAAAATATTTAGTGAGGTGCTCATCAAACCAAATTTACTGTGGCAAGGTTTCTGCGCACAAGGCGAAATTCAGGCACTTAGTGTTAGATTATTGCTTACAGGCTTTGCAAGCGGTTAAAGATTAATTAGCAACTTTGTTGAACAGTTGGAAGAGAGGCCAGATTTGTTGACTTCTCTAGCTTTACCTTTAGAATCAAGCCCACAAGCTAACATTGTAGACTGGGAAGTCTGACAGATGGTGTGCTGATCTGAAATGAGAATCTCTGCTGCTTTACCAGAGGTGCTCTGTTGTTTAAAATAAATAGGCTAACTGTATTGTTAAAAATAGGAGAGAGTTAGATCAATTGCCCAAGCAACTTGATCTCCAGTGTAATTTCAATGCCCCAATTTAAAAAAAAACATTGCATTCTCCATTAGTTTTCTATCATCTTCCAAGTGACCACTGGAAAGACGTATCCTTTTAAAGCAGCACTAGTGATTGTGATCTTTCAAATGGTGATACAACATCAAATCTCCGCTGGGCTTAAAGGTCAGCTTGGAGCCAAACTACTCTCCACAAAAAGATGGTTGCACAGAATATTCTGCAACTAACCTTGTGTTTAAACCTTGACATGAATCTCCCCGGATCAAAAACACAACGGTTAGAATAATGGTCATGAAATTTGGTGTGAAACTTTGCAAATGATTAAAGCACATTGCAGAGAATTTGATATCATCCAACAAAGGTAAGATCCAACAGTCCCAGTGTTAACGAGTGAAAATACCCCACAAGAGTCTAATCGAATGACAGCAAGTCTGGATGATGTTCTTCATTTTCAACACTTGAACATCTTTGCCTCAGCACTCCAGAGCTTTCACAGTCGCCCCCTAAAAGATCATCTTCACTGATGCTGATCCGCAAGCAAGCCTTATCGGGGCATGGGGAGGAGGCCATCCTTTTCTCCGGGCCAGCTGGCTTCAGCTTGACATCCACAGGCTCTTTATTCAATAGATCAGGTACGGAAAGGGCAGGCTTGGCAAGGTCCTCGGTACCCTCCGGCATGCCGCAGTGTTTGTTCTCCGATTTGGCTTCAGCGATGAGGTTAGGAGTCAGGTTCTCCGCAGTGCTGAAGGGGGAGGTTTCCCCATTGCCGGCCTTGCTTTCCAGTGCTTGGTTATTTCGCTGTGCTGCTCCATCAGAGATGGAGTTGATGGACAGGTCAGAGATGTCTCCACAATGAACCACTGGCACTGATGAGATCATCATGTCCTGAGTGGTCTTCAGGGCCCGGGAAGTCCTCTTTTTGGCTGTCGGTGGAGGTGGCTCCAGCCGAGGGAATGACTCTGAGAGGCTCTGACTAGAAGTAAAGGAGGTACAGGTTAGTAAGGTTGGCAACTTTAATGTGACTCAGAAGAAAGCAAGATACATGGAAGCTGAATACATTTCTCTTAATCCCATTTGTGTCTGATTTAAGAACCTTGACGCAATTTACAAGCGACAAGTTTCATTTTTGGCTTTGATTCAAACATTGGGAATGACTCAAATTCATAAATGATCCTGACCACCTGCAGCTCCAGTGATGTTTCTTTATCACAGCTTGGGAGTCAATAGGCCAAAACTTTCCGCTGGAAGCAGGCTGCCCATTCACACTGTTACCTTCTGCAGATCTCTTGGTGAGAATATGCCAATGACAATGCAATGGCAAAGAAAAGTCATGACACAGAACACCAGAAGAAAGATCTTTGATGACTAGCTAAGTAAGCTACAACCCAACCTTAGGTGGCGAATCATGGATTTTAAATGTACTTTTTGATACAACATGGAATAGGCCCTCATGTCGCTCAGCAATCCCTCGATTTAATCATGGGACAACTTACAATGTCCAATTAACCTTCCAACCAGTACACCTTGAGCCGTGGGTGGAAACAGGAGGAGCACCCAGAGGAAACCCACGCAGTCATAGGGAGAATGTACAAGCTTCTTACAGGCAGTGGGGGGAAGTGAACCTGGGTCGCTGGTGCTGTGAAGCGCTGTGCTAACCACTACACTACCGTGCCACCCCACTTTGTTTCTCATCAGTCCTTCAGGAGCACTAAGAAAAATTAACAATCAGTGATTCAAATACAGATTACAACTAAAAATATTGTTAATAAAAATGCTTAGCACACTTGAAGACAATGAACTCAATTCAAAATTTAAAATAAAATTAACTATCATTTCTTGATAGCAGGAATTTCTCTCAACTGAGTCATGGATTCATACAGTCACACAGCACAGAAGCAGGGCATTTGGTCTATCACACCCATGCTGACTCATCTATTTTAATCCCATTTACCAGCACTTGGCTTGTAGCCCTCCATGTTTTGGCAATTTAAATGCTAGTTACGACACTTCTTAAACGCTGTCAGCTGCCCCTCTTTCAGGCAATACATCTAAGATCTTTACCACTCTCTGGGTGAAATGGCTTCCCTAAAATCTCTTACCCTTTTCCCTTTCCTTCAGCAGCAAGTAAAATTTGTTGCAGATTTGGAGGGCAGATTTCCCAACATACATCCTGAGAAGCTCACATTCGACACTAGATTTCTTGAGAGTGTTATCTTAAAGTGCAGTTAGAAAAACAGTCAGTGAGTTGGGAGTCTCCAGAATTGACCACCATGTCCAGCCTATCTGAGATAGGACTAAGAATAATTTTCTACCGAGAAGGCTTTAAACTAGATTTGCAGGGGTATGGGAACCAGAGTGCCAGAGCTGACAGTGTGGCTGGGGTGAAAATAAATGATGTTGAAAGTTTAAGCAAATCCGCTGATAGAAAGGATGTGAGTGGTGGTAAAAATCTTCTGAGGTGTATATATTTCAATGCTAGGAGTATTGTGGGGAAGGCGGATGAGTTGAGGGCGTGGATTGACACGTGGAATTATGATGTAGCAATTAGTGAAACTTGGCTACAGGAGGGGCAGGACTGGCAGCTTAATATTCCAGGGTTCCGATGTTTCAGATGTGATTGAGGCAGAGGAATGAAAGGTGGGGGAGTAGCATTGCTTGTTAGGGAAAATATTACAGCAGTGCTCAGGCAGGACAGATTAGAGGGCTTGTCTACTGAGTCCTTATGGGTGGAGCTGAGAAACAGGAAAGGTATGGCCACATTAGTGGGATTGTATTACAGACCACCCAATAGTCAATGAGACTTGGAAGAGCAAATCTGCAGAGAGATAGCAGGCAACTGCAGGAAACATAAAGTTGTGGTGGTAGGGGATTTTAATTTTCCATACATTGATTGGGACTCCCATACTGTTAGGGGTCTAGATGGTTTAGAGTTTGTAAAATGTGTTCAGGAAAGTTTTCTAAATCAATATATAGAGGGACCAACTAGAGGGGATGCAATATTGGATCTCCTGTTAGGAAACGAATTAGGGCAAGTGACAGAAGTCTGTGCAGGGGAGCACTTTGGTTCCAGTGATCATAACACCATTAGTTTCAATTTGATCATGGACAAGGATAGATCTGGTCCTAGGGTTGAGGTTCTGAACTGGAAGAAGGCCAAATTTGAAGAAATGAGAAAGGATCTAAAAAGCATGGATTGGGACAGGTTGTTCTCTGGCAAAGATGTGATTGGTAGGTGGGAAGCCTTCAAAGGGGAAATTTTGAGAGTGCAGAGTTTGTATGTTCCTGTCAGGATTAAAGGCAAATTGAATAGGAATAAGGAACCTTGGTTCTCAAGGGATATTGCAACTCTGATAAAGAAGAAGAGGGAGTTGTATGAAATGTATAGGAAACAGGGGGTAAATCAGGTGCTTGAGGAGTATAAGAAGTGCAAGAAAATACTTAAGAAAGAAATCAGGAGGGCTAAAAGAAGACATGAGGTTGCCTTGGCAGTCAAAGTGAAGGATAATCCAAAGAGCTTTTACAAGTATATTAAGAGCAAAAGGATTGTAAGGGATAAAATTGGTCCTCTTGAAGATCAGAGTGGTCGGCTTTGTGCGGAACCAAAGGAAATGGGGGAGATCTTAAATAGGTTTTTTGCGTCTGTATTTACTAAGGAAGCTGGCATGAAATCTATGGAATTGAGGGAATCAAGTAGTGAGACCATGGAAACTGTACAGATTGAAAAGGAGGAGGTGCTTGCTGTCTTGAGGAAAATTAAAGTGGATAAATCCCCGGGAACTGACAGAGTGTTCCCTCGAACCTTGAAGGAGACTAGTGTTGAAATTGCGGGGGCCATGGCAGAAATATTTAAAATGTCGCTGTCTATGTGTGAAGTGCCAGAGGATTGGAGGTGGCTCATGTTGTTCCATTGTTTAAAAAAGGATCGAAAAGTAATCCGGGAAATTATAGGCCGGTGAGTTTAACGTCAGTAGTAGGTAAGTTATTGGAGGGAGTACTAAGAGACAGAATCTACAAGCATTTGGATAGACAGGGGCTTATTAGGGAGAGTCAACATGGCTTTGTGTGTGGTAGGTCATGTTTGACCAATCTGTTGGAGTTTTTTGAGGAGGTTACCAGGAAAGTGGATGAAGGGAAGGCAGTGGATATTGTCTACATGGACTTCAGTAAGGCCTTTGACAAGGTCCCGCATGGGAGGTTAGTTAGGAAAATTCAGTCGCTAGATATACATGGAGAGGTGGTAAATTGGATTAGACATTGGCTCGATGGAAGAAGTCAGAGAGTGGTGGTAGAGAATTGCTTCTCTGGGTGGAGGCCTGTGACTAGTGGTGTGCCACAGGGATCAGTGCTGGGTCCATTGTCATTTGTCATCTATATCAATGATCTGGATGATAATGTGGTAAATTGGATCAGCAAGTTTGCTGATGATACAAAGATTGGAGGTGTAGTAGACAGTGAGGAAGGTTTTCAGAGCCTGCAGAGGGACTTGGACCAGCTGGAAAAATGGACTGAAAAATGGCAGATGGAGTTTAATACTGACAAGTGTGAGGTATTGCACGTTGGAAGGACAAACCAACGTAGAACATACCCGGTTAATGGTAAGGCACTGAGGAGTGCAGTGGAACAGAGGGATCTGGGAATACAGATACAAAATTCCCTAAAAGTGTCGTCACAGGTAGATAGGGTCGTAAAGAGAGCTTTTGGTACATTGGCCTTTATTAATCGAAGTATTGAGTATAAGAGCTGGAATGTTATGATGAGGTTGTATAAGGCATTGGTGAGGCCGAATCTGGAGTATTGTGTTCAGTTTTGGTCACCAAATTACAGGAAGGATATAAATAAGGTTGAAAGAGTGCAGAGAAGGTTTACAAGGATGTTGCCGGGGCTTGAGAAACTCAGTTACAGAGAAAGGTTGAATAGGTTAGGACTTTATTCCCTGGAGCGTAGAAGAATGAGGGGAGATTTGATAGAGGTATATAAAATTATGATGGGTATAGATAGAGTGAATGCAAGCAGGCTTTTTCCACTGAGGCAAGGGGAGAAAAAAACCAGAGGACATGGGTTAAGGGTGAGGGGGGAAAAGTTTAAAGGGAACATTAGCGGGGGGCTTCTTCACACAGAGAGTGGTGGGAGTATGGAATGAGCTGCCAGACAAGGTGGTAAATGCGGGTTCTTTTTTAACATTTAAGAATAAATTGGACAGATACATGGATGGGAGGTGTATGGAGGGATATGGTCCAGGTGCAGGTTAGTGGGACTAGGCAGAAAATGGTTCGGCACAGCCAAGAAGGGCCAAAGGGCCTGTTTCTGTGCTGTAGTTTCTATGGTTCTATGGTTCTATGATGCACTAAATGCTTTACTAACCAGTAGTGCTCAGGTTGGCAGTGAATGTTCAGTTTCATTTAAATTCCGTCAACATGAAAACCAATTGAAAAGATAGGCCCAGAGGATACCCAGCACAAAAATTCACACTTCAGTATTGTTGAAGCCAAATATTATGGAAAGCATCCCATGCAATCAGTGCTGTTAATCATGGAGAGATAAGGCAGAATATTTTCCAATAGAAGTGTTGTCTTCGGGAAAAAATAATGAAAACCCTTGTCATTTCTTGGGGTGTCTTTTGGATATATATTATTACTTTTGAAGCAGAATCACTGTTATCCGGGCAAATATGCCAGTCAATGCAATATTAATAATCTTCACTTCTAGTGAAATGTCCAATTCTAAGAGGATGTTGCTGTTCATCTGTCACACTGTGACACTGGGCTATAAGCTCAAAACGCTGGTTGCTCTCTTGACTTCAGTTCGAAGATTTTAGGTTCAGGTGTCACTGCAGGACTCGAGCACAAAACCTATACAGGACAGTCAGTGTGCTGTCCATGTGCTCCATCTTCCTTTTGTAGTTGATGTAAAAGATCCCAAAGCATTATTCTGAAATATACTGTCAGAGTTCTTCCTAATGTTCTGGCCGATATTTGTCACTCAGCCAATGCCACTAAAACTAGATTACCTGATCATTGATTCATTCCATTATTATGATGGTGACTAAATTTCAAAATACTTAATTGGCTGTAAGGAATTTTGGACTGTTCTCAGGTGAACTTAATGGTTGAGGTCTTCTTGTGCTTCCATGCTCCAACCACTGGGTGACACTGCTGAGCATTAGCCACGCAGACTGAAGGTGAGTAACTGGACCCATCTTGTACACATTTTTAAAATGGGTAAATATATATATTTGCACATGTTTTAATGCCATTTCCTGTTCCCAGGACACTTGTGTAGAATACTTTTCCTTGAGATCACTTAGGACTCAAAAGGTCTTTTCTCTCTTACAGATGCTTTGTAATCTATAGAGTTCCACGCATAGAGACACTTGGAACAGTTGCATCTTTAGAGGATTTCAAATATATTCCAATTTCAACCTGGCTGCTTAATATAGGATTATTTACAGCCAGGTTACAGTTGCAATACTTATCAAAGACATTCTATAAGTATGTTTAAGGGGAATTTACATAATTACATGTGGAAGAAAGGAATAAAGGCTGGTAAATGGGATTAGTATTGATGGGTATTCATAGAAAGGGCCAGGATGAACTGTACAGTCTGTTTCTCAAGTATTTTACATTAATATACCTGGGTGAAGCATAAACATTGTCATAAACCAGCTGGGTTAAATGACCTAATCCTGTACTATAAATTCTATGTTATTTACATGAGCAAGTATCTGCAATAGTCAACATACTCTATGAACACCCAGAACATCTGCTCAATGTTAGTTGCTAAAAGAGATATTTTGCTCACATGGTTGGCAAAGTAACTGAGAACCTACTCACATCCCACTGTTGGTCACTGGCCCATTCTCATCCTTTCCCGCCACTGAAAGGGCCCCCTCCGCATTCTTGTTGACCTCAGTCACACCGACATCTGTCACCATGCTCTGCTCTTTTCTTCGCAGCAAGTCATTGACCTTTGCCCCCATGGCCTTCCCCAGGTTGAAAGCACTCTTAAGGGGCTGGTGGTTGTTGCTGCCACTGGCCAATCTCCCAGCTGACTCGGCAGCAATGGCCGTCGAGGACCCGGCCAAGGCACTTCTTGTGGAGGTGGAGGTTTTGCCGTGGTGAAGTTTTGGCATCGGTGTGGTATTGGAGTTCTCAAACATGCTTTGGTCAACTACCAAGGAAAAACAGATGGAAAGATTCCTAATTAGCTGGGATCTAAAAACCAGTTACATGACATAGATCATTACAATGAACAACACAAGCTGTTACTTTACTGATGAAAAACAATCAAATTACACTGGCCTACAGCTTCCTCATTAGGCATAATCAGAGGTCAAGCAGAAAATCACTCCAAAATCTCTCATTTTCTCAGTTTAGAATTTTTTTTTGTCCCAGATTTCAACCATGCATTTTGTAAAAAAGATTTCCTCAAGTCACTCTTAATTCTCTTCCCGTTGTTTTGTTTTAGACCTGTGACCCCTGGACCTCAACCACTCCACAAAAAGATACATTATCTTAATGTCCATGATGTCCAAAGCCTTCATTAAATCTTCACTCAGCCTCTTCTCTGAAGAACGCAGTTTCATTCTCTCCACTCTATCCTTGTACCTGTAGTCCCTTGTTCATTAAGCCCTTCTGGCAAATCTTTAATGCCTTCAAGTCCTTCCTATGATGTGGTGATCAATGAAAATCATACTCCATTCGAGGATGGACTTATTCTACAGTTACCATAACTTCCCTGGATTTAAACTACATAGATCCATCGATAAAGCCCTGAATTATTTACAAATGTATTACCTTTCTCAACCTGCGCTGTCACTTTCAATAATCACACACCTCCATTCTCTCTCCTCTGCACTGCTTTTAGAATAGTATACTTCATTCTACACAGCCTCTCTTCATTCTTCCTGCCAAGAAGTTTCACCTCACATTTCTCCAAAATGAATTGAATTAATTCAACAGGGATCTGATCAAATTTGAGAGTTAGGCTGGTATCTGCAAAAATAACGCGGCAACTTTATTTTGACCCAAGCTTTTTGTATTGGTTTGGTAAGCTTGTGGTTATGAGCTAAAAGCAATACAATCCAGCATTAGTTGTGAGCTAATATTTGGGAAGAGGGAAGTGGAAAGAACAAAAAGACTTTCTCCAACAATTTACTAGATATGATTATACAGCTGAAGGATCTTACCTTATGAAATAAGAGCTCAGACAGCATTAAAGCAACAGGGAAAGTACAGTAAAATAAAACGTAGTAAGGAACAAGTGATTATTCAACAATCATCGATTCATACACACTCAGTAATAACAATGGCTAAGATTACACAGATCCTATTCACTGACATCTCATTCAGCAGACTATGAAGAAAAGGACCGACATTTTAATCAATAATGCCTATACTTAATCTGTTCATCAGCACCAAGAGATTGATGTTTTAATATTCACCTTTTCAAGGTTTATCACCACATTCAAAGTTTGCAAAAATGAATCTGAAATGGGATCAGAATTACAAAAACAAGAATGTGTGTAGGCATGTTAAAAGAATTAAGTAAAAACAATTTGGAAAACTCTATCGTTAACAAGTAACTTCCCCATTCTTTAAGTGTAAATTCAGAACCAGTTTAGTTATTTCTATTCCCCTCGTTACTCATCTTTAAAAACCCTTCAGCCAGATCAAGTGTGTCATAATTAGTTTAGAAGAAAAATGCTTTCTCTTAAACTGCATTATATCTTCTAATAGTATATAAGGAGTCCGATGTGAGTCTATGCCGGGTAAAACCATTCTTCCACCTACATCATTGTAACCTCTCCCTCCCAAATGCCCACCAACACAACCTTGATTCTCTTACCACCCAGATATAATGGGAGTAAGTTACAGTGGCTACATTATCAAGCAACCAGCAAATCCTTGGGATGTGGGAGGAAATCAGAGCACCATGAGTAAGCCCACATGGTCACAGGGAGAAGTTTCAAAGTCTACATAGTGAGCACTGGAGATCAGGGTCCAACCTGGGTCACCAGAATAACATGACTTGCTATGTCACTTATGTAACAATATAACCAGACCATTGTTCTATTCCCTCTTGAGGTTGCAAGTGAGGTCAATGACTTCTCTGATGTGAAACACTAACTCTGTTTTTCTCTCTCCACAGATGCTGCCTGACCTGCTGAGTGTTGCCAGCAATTTTTCTTTAACCCTCCATCCCCTCCATAATGAAAGAGTGACATGCTGAGGGTAGGCGATGATGACACTGAGGGACATCAAGTCTGCTCCATGAGCAATTCAACCCACAACAACCTGACGCTGAAGCAAAGCATTTCTGCTCCCAGAAACAATGGTGAGAAACCAGTAAAAGTTTGCCCCAAATTTTCAATTCTTTTGGGGGCTGGAGAAGCCTGTGGGGAAATAATAAAATACTTCTTGAGGGGTGAGAAAGATTCGTGACACAATGGACCATATCAAAATGCATCCGATATTCTCGGCACAACCACGTGTATAATTTAGCTTAAATAGTTTGATCATTCTTCATTTACAGCAACAGTAGTCTGAAGAATGAAATCACTTGTAATGTACTTTTACATGAGTAAACCAGTTTATTTTCTTGGGAAGAGACTGGAATTCTATTGCTTAACTTTGCCTTTCAGTCCACACTGTTGTAGCCAGTTGTTTCAACCAATGGTAGGCATTTCACATCCAAATCCAATAAACAGTGGCTGGAAAACTACAAATGACAATTTAATTAAACGGATCTGATTTTGGAAATTGCCCTGGGATATTGGATGCTTGGTCAAACTGAATCAATATTGCGTCATATCATTTCCAGTATCATAGTCCCTGCAGGAGAAAATCCCAGCCTGCTCGTCTACAAAATTATATGCTACTTTCAAATAAGGAACATAATTCCTTCCCGCAAAGACGCCTTCCCCCTTCCTTTCCAGTACTGAAGAAGAGTCTCGGCCTGAAACATCAACTGTTTAGATGCTGCCTGACCTGCTGAGTTCCTCTAGCACTTTGTATATGTTGCTTTGGACTTGCAGCATCTGCAGAATTTCTCATATTTAAATTACAGAGGCTTGCTTAAACCTTTTCTTTGATTACCCTTTGTCAGCAGTTTCCAGATTCCTACTGCTGATCTGTAATCTCAGTAAACTGCTTTCAGAAATAACCGCATTGGTAAATAAGCCAATTTACTTTTGTTACAGGGACTGCCTGGTTCACTGATAACATCTATCTGTTGAAACTGCAAGGGAATAGATGGACTGCTTCATTCTCTTGCAGCAAACTTACAGTAGTAATAAGGGAAAGATCTGGGTGAGGAACTTGCTCCCCAGTTGCTACAAAACAGACAAGATTACATTTCAGATTTGTGAAGAGTGTATTCATACATCAACAAATCATGGACATCAATAGAAACTAGTCAACTTTTAAGCAAGTTTAATAAATTTCTCCGTCCATCTATGCTGGTGAATCCACCACTATCTCTATAACTAACTACAATTTGTAATATCACATTTACTGGTTTGTTACATTAAAGAAATGTTGCTGTGGATATTAATAGTCCAATCTTTCTTAAAATCAAAAGCAGGAAACAGAAATGCTGGAAGAACTCAGCCAGTCATTGGCATCTATCCAGAGATGTCAACCTTAAGGAACCTCACCATCCAGACATGCCTTCTTTTCATTACTACTTTCAGGAAGGAGATACAGGAGCCTAAAGACACACACTCATCATTTTAGGAACCTTGCCTTCCCTCCGTCATCAGATGTCTGAACAGTCCAAGAACCTACAACACTATTCCTCTTTTGTACTATTTACATATTTTCTCTTGTAACTGATATTATTTTTTATGTATTGCATTGTTTTGTGGCAGCAAAACAACACATTTCATGACATATATCAGTGCTAATACACCTGAATCTGATTTTGGACTTAGCTGTGAATATCTTATATTTGTGACTCACTGGCTTTGGACCCTCGTAGATTTCTTGGGGTCTATCCTGTTCCTTTCATTTCTCCTAAGGTAGTATAGGTACTACTAAATCCTGTCTCTTTCCCACTCCTAATTTTTGGTGATTCATGATGCTAAGGTGACTTGTTGGGACACTTGCCTTCTCACACTGCACTGATGAGATTCCTCAATAGCATTAATCCCACTCATTCCCTATTCCTTCCAAGATTCTGGTATCTCATTCCTGTAGAATTCGCCAAGTAAAATCCCAGATAAAGAAGTGTCTGTAATGATCTGTCTGGGACTCCTCCTGCTTGTGTCCTGGGATATTAAATGCCACTCTTCGTGGGGTTTTCTGCTGAGTAATAGGAATCACAGCCACGACATAGTCCTTAGGATGTACTTAGGCTGCCAGTTATTTTAAATTCTCTGAGCAGTGACTGTGACTGATAGCTTGTTCAAATATCTTCCATCCATTAGCCACCTACCCCATATTAATTTGGCCATGTTGCCGAACATCTGCAAACAGCTACATTGCCTCGTGTTATCTTCCCTATGCATTTAGTGTCATCTCTTACTTGACTAACCTCCCTCGACCCTGCCCCACTCCATGAGGATACCACTTTGTTCACAAATTCTCTATTCTGTAACTCCAAGCAGGAAGAAGAACATGCATGCCTTAAGCTGAGTTCAAGCATGGAAGCTGGTCCTTCATCGCAAATGGTTCATGCCAATTAGGATGCCCCATCCAAGCCGGTGCCAGTTGCCAGTGTGGTGTTTATAACCTGTGAAACATTTCCAATAAATGTGTCTGTCTAAGAACCTTTAAAAGTTTTAATGAAACTGCCTCAACTACCTTCTCTGGCAGCTTATTCTACATACACACCACACATGGTAAAAATGCTGCCTCTCAAGTTTCTACTTCATCTTTCCCTTCTCACCGTAAACTTATACCCTCTGGATCTCAAGTGCTCAAACCCTGGGAAAAAGACTGACCATGCCCCTCATGATCTTGGACACATCTAATAAGATCATCTCTCAGTCTCCTACATTCCAAGAAATAAAGTCCTACCCCATCTGACCTCTAACTATAACCTGGGTACTTGTGTGCATAGAGAGATTCTAAATGTTTCTGATTTTCTAAACTTACCCTTTCAATGCCTCTCTCACTAAATCCACCCAATAACAAGGGTCATCTCTGGAACTTTAAAAACAACACCAGTTCATTAATCTAACAAAACATTGCTCTCCTACCATTGGATAGGATGCAGCAATATACAAGACTCCTAATTCTATATGGCATTTCAGACCTTCCTCTTAGCAAAGGCCTTCGAGAACAATTGCTCTCACACAGTCCCCCAACACCCCTAGTGACACAAACCCAGCACTTCCATTTCCACAAAACCAAAGAAGTTTGGCAAAAAGTTTGGGCAGATATACGAGGGGTGATTGATAGGATCATGGCCTAAGGTAGAAGGAGTCAATTTTAGAAAACCTAGCGCATTTATTTGTAAACGTAGTCCCCTCCCTCCTACATTTACACACTTAGTCCAGCGGTCATGGGGCATTCGGATCTTGGACATCCAGAAAGTGTCCACAGCAGGGGTGATTGATAACTTTGTGGCCTAAGGTAGAAGGAGATGAGTTATACAGCTCTTGTTACATGCACATGCATTTCAACTCTTTCAGTGATTATGCAGAAAGTTTGAAGTTAATAATTCATCTCCTTCTACCTTAGGCCACGAACTTATCAATCACCGCTGTGGGCATTTTCTGGAGGTCCAAGATCCGTATGCTCCACGACCGCTGGACTAAGTGTGTAAACATAGGAGGGGACTACGTTGAAAAATAAATGTGCTAGGTTTTCTAAAATTGACTCCTTCTACCTTAGGCCACAAACTTATCAATCACCCCTCGTACTATAGAAACGTAGAAAATAGGTGCAGGAGTAGGCCATTCGGCCCTTCGAGCCTGCACCGCCATTTATTATGATCATGGCTGATCATCCAACTCAGAACCCCACCCCAGCCTTCCCTCCATACCCCCTGATCCCCGTAGCCACAAGGGCCATATCTAACTCCCTCTTAAATATAGCCAATGTACTGGCCTCAACTGCTTCCTGTGGCAGAGAATTCCACAGATTCACCACTCTCTGAGTGAAGAAGTTTTTCCTAATCTCGGTCCTAAAAGGCTTCCCCTTTATCCTCAAACTGTGACCCCTCGTTCTGCACTTCCCCAACATCGGGAACAATCTTCCTGCATCTAGCCTGTCCAATCCCTTTAGGATTTTATACGTTTCAATCAGATCCCCCCTCAATCTTCTAAATTCCAATGAGTACAAGTCCAGTTCATCCAGTCTTTCTTCATATGAAAGTCCTGCTATCCCAGGAATCAATCTGGTGAACCTTCTTTGTACTCCCTCTATGGCAAGGATGTCTTTCCTCAGATTAGGGGACCAGAACTGCACACAATACTCCAGGTGTGGTCTCACCAAGACCTTGTACAACTGCAGTACTACCTCCCTGCTCCTGTACTCAAATCCTGTCGCTATAAATGCCAGCATACCATTCGCCTTTTTCACCGCCTGCTGTACCTGCATGCCCACTTTCAATGACTGGTGTATAATGACACCCAGGTCTCGTTGCACCTCCCCTTTTCCTAATCGGCCACCATTCAGATAATAATCTGTTTTCCTATTTTTGCTACCAAAGTGGATAACTTCACATTTATCCACATTAACTTGCATCTGCCATGAATTTGCCCACTCACCCAACCTATCCAAGTCACTCTGCATCCTCTTAGTATCCTCCTCACAACTAACACTGCCACCCAGCTTCGTGTCATCCGCAAACTTGGAGATGCTGCATTTAATTCCCTCATCCAAGTCATTAATATATATTGTAAACAACTGGGGTCCCAGCACTGAGCCTTGTGGTACCCCACTAGTCACCGCCTGCCATTCTGAAAAGGTCCCGTTTATTCCCACTCTTTGCTTCCTGTCTGCTAACCAATTCTCCATCCACATCAATACCTTACCCCCAATACCGTGTGCTTTAAGTTTGCACACTAATCTCCAGTGTGGGACCTTGTCAAAAGCCTTTTGAAAATCCAAATATACCACATCCACTATATGGTCTCCCCTATCCACTCTACTAGTTACATCCTCAAAAAATTCAATGAGTTTCGTCAGACATGATTTTCCCTTCACAAATCCATGTTGACTTTGTCCAATGATTTCACCGCTTTCCAAATGTGCTGTTATCACATCTTTGATAACTGACTCCAGCAGTTTCCCCACCACCGACGTTAGGCTAACCGGTCTATAATTCCCCGGTTTCTCTCTCCCTCCTTTTTTAAAAAGTGGGGTTACATTAGCCACCCTCCAATCCTCAGGAACTAGTCCAGAATCTAACGAGTTTTGAAAAATTATCACTAATGCAGCCACTATTTCTTGGGCTACTTCCTTAAGCACTCTAGGATGCAGACCATCTGGCCCTGGGGATTTATCTGCCTTCAATGCCTTCAATTTACCTAACACCACTTCCCTACTAACAAGTATTTCGCTCAGTTCCTCCATCTCACTGGACCCTCTGTCCCCTACTATTTCTGGAAGATTATTTATGTCCTCCTTAGTGAAGACAGAACCAAAGTAATTATTCATTTGTATGAATGTGGTTACAAGGGAGACGGTACATGGGAGAATTACCAGGATGTTATGTAGGATGGAATGTTTTGCTTAAGAGAGACTGGATAGACTGTGGAGCAGAGGGGAGTGAGGGGCAATGTGATAGGGTAGATCATAGGATATCTTTTCCCAACGCTGTGGTGTTTAAAACCATAGGATATACATTTGGGGCAAGGGATACAAATGTAAAGGGTAAGGTGTAGGAGGATTAGAAGAGATTGGAGAAGGAATTATTTTCACCCAGATGGTGAATGGAATCTGTAACACAATGCCTGACAGGTTGATAGAGGCAGAGACTCTCACAATCTTTAAGAAATATCTCGATAAGAACTTCAATTGCCAAAATGGCTCTGGAGCAATTGTGACAAATGGGATGAGTGTAGATGGGTACTTGATGGTTGGCTTGGACATAGAACATAGAAATCTACAGCACATTACAGGCCCTTTGGCCCAGAATCTTGTACCGACCATGTAACCTACTCTAGAAACTGCCTAGAATTTCCCCACCGCACAGCCCTCTATTTTTCTAATTCATGTACCTGTCTAAGAGTCTCTTAAAATACCCTATTATATCTACCTCCAACACCGTTGCCAGCAGTGCATTCCACCACTCTGTGAAAAACTTACCCCTGATATCCCCTCTGTACTTAGTTCCAAAGCACCTTAAAATTATGCCCCCTCAGACATAGTGGGCTTTAGTACTTATTTCTGTGCTGTAAGACCCTGTCTCTCTGTAACCTTGACTAACATCTTGTAGCCAACTAAACTACTTAGGCTTAAACTGCCACGACAAACCCAGACTGGGTAAGGACTGGTTTTGGCTAAAATGGCCACCTGATGCTCAAAGAGCTCCTTAAAACTTGCCAGACTGCCATTATGCAAATCCTAAACAAGCACATAATAACACCCAACCCTGATTCAAATTTCAGGACAATATATAGGAATTATATTCACTTGGGGGCAGGGGTGGTGGTGTTGGTCTGATTGGGACTGGATTATGGGACTTGAAATTAAAGTTGTATGGCAGGTTCTGCACTTTAAATTTATACAAAGCCAGACTGTCTCTCTCACTGAGCATTCACAGCTGACAAAAACCTTTCTTATTCACCAGCTTCCTGGTTCACCCATTCAAACCTCTCCTCATTCACCCATTCAAACCTCTGCATTATGAATGTGGTCATTCTTTACACGTTGTCACTCTCCTTTCAACGATGCACAACAATCCTGACGGACCACATCATCATGAGGTAAACATGATATTCTACAGTCTGTCCAGAGGGAAGATTTTGATTGATAGTTCTGCTGTTAGCAAGGACAAAGCCATAAGGTCCCTGTAACTGCTGGAAAATTCAAGGTCAGCCATGACCTCAACCTGAATGGAGCACAGGTTCAATGGATTTGAATTGTTCACCTCTTCCTACTTCTATACTGTACCTCCAAGGGCAGTTTGGTGCTGGAACTGTAAAGAGCAGATTATTCTTTTGATGCCATTCAATTCCAAAGCAGTCAGTGCTGCACATTTTGACCCTTTTCTTTAAGTGTGGATTTAGCTACTATGTCAAGAAGTCATGAATCTCCAGCTCCTGTAATTTTGATGTGGGTTTGAACTGAGGTTATTGCTTACTGCATTTCCAACAACTATGTTTCCAGGACATAAATGTTGTGTTTCTCCTGTCATTCACATAAATTGAAGGTACTTTTATAATCAATGATATTAGAATGATAATAATAGACTTGAATGCTTAAGAAAACCAGGAAAACAGTCTATGTAATAACTTAGAAATTCAATTGCACAGTTGTTTATTACAGCACTTTATGGTTGAAAAAATCTACAATGGGTAAACCTGTTCGGATGGTTTCACATATTTCTGGAAACTTAAACAGCCACTTTCGACTTGAATTGTATTTGCATATCTGATGTGATTACTGTGACAGGTGTGCATCAGCCTACATTCTCAGAGTCTCCAGAAACACGAGACAGCAAATCTCTGTGCAGAGGTCCCAGTGATTCCCACACTTATAATTCTCCTTCATCGTGAATGATACTACTCCTCACTGCTCAGCACCACACCCCCACAGACACACACATACACACAAAGGAGCCACACTACATTCCCCCATACCTGTCCAGAATACTGTTCAAGGCTTGAACCTGCAAAATCACGACATATTACTGTGCTTTTTAATTTGAAGCTTGACATAGGGCACCACTTTTTTTTAGTTTAAAGAAAGAGTCAAGAATACAGAAAGAACTCCAGTTACAAAAGGAGATTTATTAAGCAAAAAGCAGATTGGAGACAGCAACAGAGTAAGTGCACTTACAAATACCAAGAAGACATTGTCAGAGGGAGCTGAGTGTACAGAGTCAGGGCTAGAAGACACCAATGTGCTTCTTACTGGGTTAGTAAGAAAGAGCCTAAAGCATGTATCACAGCGATAATTGGTGAAGGGCTTGACGTCACTCAGTTCAGTGGAACCAGCCTTTCACTCACCATAGACTTGCACTGATAGAGTACGCTCTCAATCCAAGGAACATAATCATCAGCATTCACAGGCACTTTCAGAAACAAAGGAACAATACCAACTCAATGGGATTAACAGAACTAAAAGACAAAGGCCGGAGGGGTGGCTGTGGTTCGGGATTTGAAGATAGAAGATTGATTGTCATACAATGAACTCAACTTTACTGGAATATGATTCTCTGAATAAACAATACTTTTTTAGTGGTGGAGTACTAATCAATATCAACTTATAACTAGTCTATTTGGGAGACAAATAAGAAAACCCACAGAGAGGTGCCAGTTTAGAAACTGTTCTGTAAATTGTGGATGCAAAGTGAATTGATAATTTCAAGGGAGAGAGTATTGTGCGAAAGTCTTAGGCACATATATATAGCTGGGGTGCCTAAGACTTTTGCACAGTACTGTATTTGTCAACGTGGAGCAGAGAGTGCGTTTGTAAACCTGGCAGGAGCAAAGGATATTGGGACTGGTGAGAAAGTGAAGTGCTACAGCAGGGGTGTGGGACAGGTGGCAGAGGTTTGTGCAGGTACAGACGCACCCAGCCCTGAGTCACCAGGCAAGGTCATTTGATTCCAGACTATTGGTTTATTGGTCATTACAGAATATCTCTCTGGTGCTTCCCACTCTTTCCCCTCTCCCTTCCCCTTTCCCTAACCATGATTCCCCTCTCCCTGCCTCCTTCCCACTCTCAGTCCACAATAGAGACCCATATCAGAATCCAGTTTATCGTTACTCACACGTCATGAATTTCAGGGTTTTTTTTTGTGGCAGCAGTACAACGCAATACATAAAATTACTGCAGTACTGTGCAAAAATATTAGGCACCCTAGCTATATATCTATGTGTCTGAGACTTTTGCACAGTGCTGTATGTTTCTGTAAGGTGGGAAAACTAAGGGTGGTGGATTGCAGATTGAAGTCACAGTTCAACACATTGACAGAGAACCTTGAGACATCATCATCAGGAAGCAAATGTGAGCAGGTGAGATCACCTTCAGAAACTGGGTTACATGCAGATTGTTGGAGGAGTTAGATGGTGAATAGACTGGGACAGCCTGAATCTGGCTCTCTGGGTCGCAACTCATTGACAAGCTAAAAGTTTGAAAGATAAAAATTATAATCAAGGGGTGGGTTATTGCGTGCAGATGCAACTACGGAAGTAGGTTCAAGTGGCACTGCTTAAACATGACAATATTGAGGGATAATTGTAGTTTAATAATTGAGTTAATACTTGCAGAATTTTAATAATTACTATCAGAATATAATAACACGATGCTTTGTCCGGTTTGTCACATATTCATTGAACAAAATACAGTACTGTGCAAAAGTCTTAGGCATGCTAGTTTTTTTTAATATATGATTTCAGATGTTATGGCCTCCGCAGAGCTCTGATTTCAAGATTATTGAGGCTGTCTGGGGTTACCTGGACAGGGAAGCGAGACAGCCAAAGTCAGAAGAAGAACTGTGGCAAGTTCTCCGAGATGCTTAGAACAACCTACCAGCCGATTTCCTTATAAAACTGCATAACAGTGCACCCAAGAGAATTGATGCAGTTTAAAAGTCAAAGGGTGGTCACACCAAATATTGATTTGATTTAGTTTTTTACTGTTTACTGCTCTTTATAGTATAATTAGAAACTTTTAATTTCATTATTTTTGAAAACATCTTCGCTTTACAGAACTTTTTTTTACGTGTCTAAGGCTTCTGCCTAATGCTGTACACTTCTTCAAAAATCTCTAAATTTATTTAATGCAAACTAATATTCTTGTTCAAACACTTCCAGAACTTACTGTTACTCACTCCCTCACTCCCATTTTGAAGTTGTTTAAGTTTTCCCATCAGTAAATTGGAACTTGAGACCCATAATGCAGGAGGCTGCATCATGTAACTGTTCGGAGTGGACATTTGGCAAAGAGAGTATTGTGGTTGCCTGGAAACTCAGGTCTGAACAATTTGCTAATACGCTGCACCTAGACTCCTACTGTGGGGCTATAATAACAAAAATGTAATTAAATGCAGTTATGCATTGGAACTGTAACTAAGCTTCAGATAGAGTCCAAGCAGAGTTGGAGCTTTGATGATGAAGGGAATCCATATATTTCTTTCTGTTTCCTGGGCCACAGAATAGCCAGCAGGCACAGCCTCCTGGGACTCAACAGGCCAGACAAGGAAGGATTGTAACCCCTTGTCCCAGGGTATATTCATGTGGCTGGGGATGCCTCTGGTGCTTTGTGATAGGTTTGGAAAAGACAGTAAAATAAAGGAATGATATCTGCTGTTGTAGACTTGGCAATAGGTATTGAGGCTTTATGGTAACAGACTTCACGAAAACCTATAGCAGAGGGGGTGCCATTCGGTCATTGAGCCTTTGCTGTCTCTAAGTTTCCAATTTACAATTTCTTCATTCAGATTGTACTGTGCTTTGAATCAAGTTCTTTCTTGTTGTTAAAATACATTTTGTCCCATGACTCCAATTTGTCTCCTTCTCCTACCCAATGACTAATTCCTTCCTTGTCTTCAATCTGTACCCCTCAGGCAACTGCAAGATATGTTTCCAAAGTTTAAATGCAAAATGCCAAAAGAATAGCCAACCACTGATGATTGAATTCCTTCTCTTGAGCACAAAGATCAGAAAAATCAGTTTAGGTCACACCATGTCAGATCTCTTTATGTTAAACCAAAATATTTTCTGCTTTCCTTAGGCTCTGTCACTGAATCTCCCTGCCATTCTATTGCATTGTTTCCTGCTACAGACCTGATTCGTAAACAAGGCAGTTTTCACAAAAGCTTAAGTATGCTGGTGTAATCAAAACTTGGGCTCACATAGCAATGCCACACTTAAAAAGGGAGAACCATGGAAAAAAAATGAATCATCGGGTAGCTTCTGTTCAATCTGCAAATGATTTTAAGACAAAGCCACGAAACAGATGGCAGTATTGAGTCTACATTTTCTTTAGTCATTGACAGTGGCTTCTTCATTACCATTCCAGCGAGAGTCCATTAAAGAACTGCAACTAAATTATCTTCATTAGTTTTATCAGGTGCTTCATTTTATAACCGGCGCACTTGGTTGAACCTTACTTACAAATAATGGACTGAAATATTTTATAGCTATTCGATATTACGCAGGTTCAAGGGAATGCAGCAGGGACATCCAATAGGAAACAGAGGTGGTGCCCTGCTGCTGATGGTCCAATAAGGGTCCGCATTCAGCAACAGGCTGGAAAGCAGAAGATAACTTGGAGAACTACACTTAAGTTTCAATTCTCTGCCAGTACAAAAAATACAACTTCTTTTCATCACAAAATACTTTCTTATTTATATGTACGAAACAGAGAGCTTGGTGCAGACATGCAAAGCCCCTGGATATCTCTACAGCTTCTGCAAAGAATGAGTGGGTAATATTAAATATACTCTCCACACTACACAGTTTCATTTATAGAATAAACACGTATTACTATGAAACAGAGCTTGCTTGTATGTACAGAACAGGGAGCAGAATATAGTCTTTTGTGGTCAGTGTTACATTGCCTCCCAATAACCGTGCTGCTTAGTGCTTTCAAAGTCATGTTACACAAGAACATCTGCAGCCATATTTTTTTTTTACTTAATAAACTTAATTGCTCACAGATTCCACCTCATTTTCTCAGAGGCCACTTGAGAAACTTCATGTTGATTAGTTGTCTTTTATTGTTCTAAGTGCTTCACTACAATGTCACTTCTGTGAGCCAAAGCATAACCTTTCACAAACAACACTCACCTCCCTCAGACTCAACGTGGGTGACCGGGATAAGAACAAACACCCAAGCAAAATGCCGCTCTAAATTTGTTAGAAACTGCAGATAGCTGGTGGCCTTGAAAGAAACTGATCTGAAACTCTTTTTGTACAAGATAGCACCTGAACGAATTAGTGATTCTGATGTTACACAGCCGACCCTCATTTAATGTCCTTTTCGGCACTAGGCCCAGTGAGGCTGATAAACCTTTCCTTGTACTCAGTGTTTGTGACGCATTACCAAACCTGCGCAGATATGGCTGTATTAAAGTGCTGTGTTTGCATTGGGAAACACTTAATTTAAAAAAAAAAGCACAGTGCACGGTTTATACAGTTAATCTTTTTTTTAAGAAAATCATTGCTGTAAATGTAAAATAACAATAGATTAAGCATGGGTTCAGATAAGACATCAGCTTTATGTAAAATATCAATCAACTTAAACTATTAAGCATTTTATTAAAGGAATTGTCCCCAGTCATATGATGCTCATAATATGAAGGAAATGACCACACTTTAATTACTGAAACATCAAACGCACTGATTTGTGGATTCTCAAATTGCCACCATTAATTGTAGGAGAGAACCAAACTGAGAGGGGTGAATAATACAGGGATGGACTGGATGAGCAAGAACTGAGCCACAGTAGTGAGGTCAGATTTAAGAGGTTGGTGTACACCACAAACTGCAATCAACTCATTAACATGCTAACGTGCACCATGACAGCTAACTGCATTTGTAGTATTGCTCTAGCAACGTTCGGTTGCATAACACTTGTTTTGGTGTTATGCAACCCAACAATCAGTTGTTCCACCAATGAATGCAGTAATAACTGCTTCTGGTTCGTTTTGCACCTGGGCTCATGGGGTATTATCTTTCCCCCGAAACACTGAAGGGGAGGTTAGAGCATTGTGAGAGAACTTGGAGGACACAAGGGACTGTGAACCATGAATGCCAAACTTTGGGCACTTTGAAGTCCTAGCAAGGAGTGTAAATTGTGGATTTTTCCAGCTTTGGGGTCCCATTCAAGCAGCCCCCCCCCCCCACACTTACTGTGCCACTCATATTCCTGGCTCTGCAACTAACCAATTTCTACTCCTGATCTTCCACCAACCAACCCACAATCCTCCCAACTACATGCAAACACACCATTCCCAATCCCCATCATACCCCTTCACCCACCTCAGTCTGTTCCACTTCCCAAACATCAGCTCTGCTGATCCCAAACCTCCCAACTCCCGAACTGCAGGAGCCTGACTGTGGGAGCAGCAAACATTCCAGTTCCACAGAAGGGCGCTTCTAAAGACTACGGATCTGGGGACTGCAGTGCTAACCAAATGCTGGCACTCGTCACATCAGAGTAGGGGCGGTCTGCGGCGTGACCCAGTGCTTCCCCACCTTGGGTTCCAAATTCCATCTGCTCATTCACGAAAAAAAACTCTCTCTAAAGTTGTCCCTGTTTTTTTTTGCAAGTTACCTTAAATTTATGCTCTGGCTCCACTAGAAATAATTTGTCTTTATTTACCCATAGGATTACATAATGGAAAGCAGCATAGAATTAGGCTAGCTGGCTCTTTGTAAACATGCCAATTTTATGAAAGTGCAAAAGCAATGCAGCCCATCCCACAACTTTCTTTCAGCTTTTGATCCAACTCCTTTTTAAACCCCCAATTAAATCTACCTCCATTGTCTCGTGGTCTTGCTGATTAAATAAAGCCCGTGTTCATTTTACTTTTAAAAGTCTCCACAAACCCATGCAATAATTGTCACATTCAATTCTCTTCTTCGCCTTCTTGAGTCTACAGAGAACATCTCCAAATTCACCAGTTCATTCACATAATTCTGATCCCTGTGCCATTGTAGTGAACCACTTCTTCACCCTTCTAGATCCATTCTCAGCTGTACTGTCCAGAATCTAACATAATATTCAAGCTGACAAGAACTGATGGCTTGTATAGGTTTTCCCTAAATTCTCACTTCTGCATTCTGTGTTGCTGTTTTTAAGCTCATGGAACCCGTATGTTTTATTAACTGCTTTGTAAATCTATTCTGTCACCTTCAAAGATTTAAAGGGAAGCACGCCCACTTTTCTAGCACACTCTTTAAAATTATACCACTTAACACTTATTGCCTTTCCCTGTTCTTATTTTTAAAAATATATTATTTACTGCCTGAAATTACATTCCTACATGTCTGCCTATTCCACCACACATCCTTTTAAACTTTTCCCACTTCCAAGTGGGATCGGAAGATCTTAAGATTGCATCCAGTTTCTTCACGTGCATCAGATTAGCATTTTTTTCCTGTACTAATCATGGGGATCACTGCATAACTATTCCAGTCTGAAAAATAGCCTTACAATCAAACTCTGTTTTGTCTTGTGGTGTTATCCTTCCCCTTGAGCAGTCTCAAGCGACCACCTCTCCAAATTTGCCTCTCAATCTATGTTGTATCTATCGTGGGCCGAGTGACCTTATTCTATGCCATTTTCTGCTCAGTGATTATTTGCTGTAATTAATGGGGCCCATATTCCTCATTGACTCTCCAAACATCTCCTGTGTTTATCTCTGGTATCTCAAGTCCTTTGGTCCTCCTTCACAACCGTGACACCTTACAGCATTCTCCTTTCAGGAACTTTACTCTCACAAAACTCCAGTTCTTACCCACCCATTGCCATTCTTCAAACCTTACCCTCTGCTATAATTTAGAACTCGAATCACCCCTCTATTCTCCCCTCAGGATTACTTGAGGGAATCCCATTGGCCTCATTGGATCCTCGAGTGACTCTTCTATTCAATTCTAGGGGAAGCCTTACCTCCTACCATTGATTTCAACATCAGACGTTTTATTCTCACTCCAAAGCTAACCATATACACTCTGTGAACCACCAAAACTGGGCTTGAGCTAAGACTCAAGTGGTCAGCAATGATATTCTTCATGGAGAGGACACTATCTTAAATGGGATGCCCTGACATGCAACCACAGCAGACTGAAAATAGTGGGCTTGTGTTTTCCTTCCTTATAAAAGTCTGCAGGGATGATGTCTCCAAATCTGCTTCTCATTTTGCTTTTGAAATATGTTATCACACTCGACTATGAGCTCAGACTCCAAATGACAAAAAAAGAGCAATGAAGTAGAATGCAATAGATGAAGTGCTTATGAATCAGATAATAGTGGAAACCATAAAGATAGAGTTAAACCATGGGCTCCCAACCATTTTTATGCCATGGACCAACACCACTAATCAAGGGGGTCCACGGACACCAGGTTGGGAACCCCTGAGTTAAACTGATAACTATAACCAAAAAAATGCACACACTATGCTGGAGGAACTCCGCAGGCCAGGCAGCATCTATAGAAAAAAAAGTACAGTTGACGTTTCGGGCTGAAACCCTTCAGCAGGACTGGAAAAAAGAGACGAGAAATAGACTTAAAAGGGGGGAGGGGAGAGGGAAACACAAGGTGATAGAAGAATCCTGAAGGGGGAGGGATGAAGCAAAGAGCTAGGAAATTGATTGGTGAAAGAGACAGAAGGCCATGGAAGAAAGAAAAGGTGTGGGGGGGGGTGGAGGAGCACAAGAGGGAGGCGATGGGTGGGCAAGAAGATAATGTTAGAGAGGGAATCAAAACTATAACCAAAAACTAGTTCTTGGAATTAACTCATGTTCTCATGGAATATGTACATTTTCACTTTGAGAGGAAGTTTATTTCTGTTGTTTCATGATGCTGTTCATTGATTTAATCCATATCATACAAGCATCTCATGCTTGAAATTAAAAACAATATGGTGGCAGAAATGCTTGAACTCACGAGTCAACTCTGCAGTAGCAATACATCCAAGAAATTCTGAACACTTTATGCCAACCTTTAACAAGAAGCATTTTGGTTTACACAGACTAATTACGAAAATCCCCAATATTCTATTTGTAGAGGTTTTACAGTATTAAAATAGTCAATTGCTGCCATAAAATATTCTATTATATAAAATTCTATCTTTTCTCTCCCTCCTATAATTATCTTTTATAATCTATATATTGAACTATTTTCCATTTCACTCTGTCTTTTATCTGCTTTGTTTTTATCTGAAATCATTTCATGATTCAAACTTGTTTTATTTACCCAGATGGTTGCAGAAAGAATAATGAAGGCCAACACAATTACGTCAGCTGAATGACAAGTCAAAATCCATATCTGCTTTGAGCTGACTCCAAACATGTGTGAAGCATCCAGCGAGGTAACCTGTCACTACCTACAGAGAGATAGCAGCATGATCTATGTGGGGTCACGAGTTCAACTGACAGCGTCTGATGATCACAAAATTTTTATCTGTCTGTTACGAAACCACAGTTGTTACAGCTTCAGATTAAAGGGGAACTTTGCTCAATAAAACCTTTGTGTGTTAAAAGCACAATTTTTCAATGTGCAACACAGTAGTGATCTTGTATCAGAGGACATTCATTGCAGTACGTGTGATGTCAGCACAACAGAAAGGGTATTCTGTTCCTCTGGGTCTCAAAAAGCTGTAAATCCTAACCAACAGACAAAGAGCAGTGCTCTCTAGATAGCTCTGTCCATCATTAGGGCAAATGACAAGGGTTTAAGTGATGATCATGGCAAATCAATTTGTTACACATCCCTGCCCCCAAAGGCATAGCCCTAACGTAATAATTAATCTGCAACGATCTAGAAAGGATCCTGTCTGAGATTTTGGAGTATGCAAGACCTTTCTGTGTTGCACAATGCTTTGAAATCTTTTCTTTTATTTCTTGCAAGTATTTTATGGATATAATCTCTCTGTGAATTGTAAATTGCTTCTTGCATTATTATGGGCACAAGCTTTGTGGTAATTTGCTCTCACAGACATCTACAATCTGGGACTAAAGCTTTTTTTCAAATGTCTGCTTTTGCTGAACCAACAACTCCTGAGATTACTCTGAAGGTGACGACAACAACTGAATACTCTTACAGACTCTCTATCTCTGTCTGTCGCTAACTAGTAAGGTATAACATCAAGAAGTAATGGTGTGGGAGCAGATGTATGGAATGACTTTCATTCAGGTCTTTCAGTGATTGTGGCTTCAATGCACAACTAACCTCTTTAGTACCCATTCAAAGACTTCAGTGTGAAGAGACCTTATAATCATATCCCTGAAGTATCCTGCCTCATGTATTTCTAAGCTTCTACCATTTCTCAAAGTTTAAAGCATGTGCTGAAGCCTCACTTATATTTTTTTAAACTTGGGAAACTTGATATTTAAAGAAGCAAAGTACACATTGATTTTAAACAGATTGCACAGTGAGTCATGTCAAATGATTACTGTCACTTAATCAACAGGATAATGTCAGGAATGAACATTTCTAGCCATTATTTACACGAGACAGCCCAGCTGACTGACCATAAGGATGGGTCGGTCTGTCACATCGAAAATTCTTTCCTAAGTATTCACAAACTTTCACACTGCAATTTCATCATCAAGACAATCTCCCAAATCCTGCCTTTTCATCACATTCATTATCCGAACTGACTCTTCATTTACCCAGCAGTCCCTCTCCTCACTCTCATCTGTGTTAGACTCATACTCAGACACTATTCCTGACTCTCGGAATTTGATCAGCTCCAGGCTTCCCATGAATTCATCATGGGAACTCTTTTCATTGCGCAGAAAGTGGAAGCACTCCAGTTTTACCAGGCAGTCGTCCATACCTAATGGGCTTCCCAGAGGCAGGGGGAGATCCGATCCATCGCACAACTGGGGCACACAGACGTCTTCTGGCTTGGGAGTGGTTGGGTCACAGAGCACTGGAGGCACCGTTGATCGATAAGTGATCTCCAACAAGCTGTCTTGTGAACCCACTGGAAGAGAGAGGAGAACAGACCTTGTCACTGTGGCTAGATAACAGGATTCTTCTCGACCATTCCCTGCCCTGGCTCTTTGACACTGGCTTGGAGAAAGTGTGAGAGACAATGGATAAGAGAACAATTCAATAAACTACAGAAAATGAGAGCTTTGAGTTGGAACTAGCAAGCTCCTTTTCTTCACGGCCAAGGTATTTTAAAAATTGGGTGGAATGTTTTGCCTCTAGTAATGAGCTTGAGACAAAAGACACATTGAAAATACACAAATATGAAGCAATATTTAAGTAAGTGTCTGAAAGAAGTGTCTCACTATCAGTGCATCACTAAATCAGTTATACCTAGTGATTGCAATGGGAGGCCTTGAACCCGAAAGGTAACTCCACTTGTCTTCTTATATTTGCCCAACTTGTTAAGGTATTCTAATACATTTTGCTGTCATTGCACAGAATTATAGATTCATTTAAACAACTGTGCTGATAACTTAGTGAGAAGTGGTTGTGTTGAGGCACTGGTACACAGTGGAGCACTAAAGAACTACAATCAGATGAGGCGATTTGGCCCATCTGTGTACTCCTTCATTTAGTGAAATTACCTCAGTGCAACTTTCCTACACCAGTCTCTCATCTTTTGATTCCTTAAACATCTAACAAAAAAAATCTATTGATCTACATCTTACAAATATTCAGTGTCTGAGCTGCCACTGCAGAGAATTTCAGTGATTCACAGACTCTCTTGCAAGGACTCCACAACTCATGTTCTCAATGTTATTGATTTTTTTCACTTGCACAAGTTGTCTTCTTCTGCACATTGGTAATTTGTCAGTCTTTATTTATGTGGCATTTTTCATAAATTCTATTTTTTAACTTTATGTCCTATAAATGCCTGCAAGTAGGTGAATCTTGAGGTAGTATATAGTGACATTTACATACTTTGATAATAAATGACAATGAACTAACTTTGACTTTGACTTTGTTGTCTGGATGAAGCAATTTCTTTTTATCTCTGTCCTTAATGCCCAAGCACTTATTTTGAGGCAGTGAGAATGGACTCTAAACACCCCAACCCAAGGGAAACACTAATTCTACAGGGGAACAGGACGACATTTTGTACAATGTAAAGTGCCTATGTGATAACTGAGACTCTTGGTAATTGAAAACTTCAGGCATTTCTATCGTAATAATACTATTCCTCTGCAAAACAAAAAAAAAAGTCCCAGCGCAGATGAATAATAAATCTCAACAGTCACAGCCTTAGTTAAAAAGTAAACATTTTCCAAGTTCCAAAATGTTCATGTCCCCACAGATTTTCACTGTATTATCAATATATAAAACATTGGATGTACATGGCTGGAGATATTAGACATCTGCAGAGGACCTCAGTTACTCAAAGGACTAATTATAAGCTCATCCTCCACTAAATAAGCAAGCATATAAAAATTACAAGCACAACCAGCACTGTAAGATCTGCTAAAATTCATGATAAGTTAAGAAATGCACCACAAGGCTTCATCATCATGATTATGACGCTTATCTATATTTGAATGATGAAAGGACTCAGCCCTGACAATGTATGAATATAAGAATCAGTGTACTCAATACATTACAAATTTCCTAAGATTTCGCAAACATTAAACCTTTCATTTATATTCACAGATTAAAAATCTTTACCAGGGGCATTTTGAAAAATAAACAGGGGTGTTCCACTGGCTGTTCACAACTCCCTAGCCGCTGCCAGTTTGTTAAAGAGCGGGTAAATAGTGACCGGTCATTGCTTACTTGAACCGTGGCCAGAAAGTTTGAACTCCAGTTCCTGCACTTGCTTCACGAGCAGTGAGATGTGTTTGAGCAGATCCTTGTTCTGCAGCAGCAGCTGATGCACCCGAGCCTGGGCCTCGATTCGAGCCGCTGCTTCAGCTGCCAACTGGTCCTTCAGCAAGTGGACCTGGACCAACGAAGAAAGGGAAGAATTAGATGACAGGTACATCTGTCACATCGCTCATTATCACAACTGCCGTGAAGCTTGCATCCACGATGGTGGAGATCTGAAATAAATGCAGAGAACCCGGGAAGGACTCAGCAAGTCATACAACTCTGTTTGGGAATGTGTCAATCCGTCTACAAAGACAGAAACTGCATTAACATATCTAATTAATGATCCTTAACCAGAATAGGAAAGGTGAGAAAACGCGTGTGTTTTAAACTTGAGTGGTGATGGGAGGAGAGAACAGAAGGAATGTCCAATGTTGGGTCACAACTGTCCAGATGACACATTGCTTTCATAGCTGTTAAGAGTTGAATGAAGGCAGCTGGAGAAAGGAAAACTAATCAAAAGACGTGTTACATATTGGGTGCAGGAAAACTGAAATAAAAGTGATCAATGATTGTTTCACAACCAGTGACCTGAGTTCAGACCTGACCCCCACTGTGCTAGTGCTGAACATTCTCACTGTGACTGCATGTGCCTCCCCCACGTGCTCTGTTTCCACCCATATTCCAAGCATATGCAGGTTATTAGGTTGACTGGCCTCTGTAAATTGCCCCTGGCGTTCAGGTGGGTAGTAGTAGAATCAAGTTGGGGAGGTGTGGCTGTGGGAGAAATTTAACTAAATAGATTAATGTAGAATTAGTATAATTAGGTGGTTGATTTTCCAGCATGGACTCAATAGTGGGTTTCCTTGCTGCATGCATATTCAACACCAAATGATGACTTCTGTTGTAACCTGGAATTTTCTTTCTTTTCACTTATGCTAAACTAAATAATTCTGGAAATTTTAAAACTGTGGAATGATGTGGTATTTAGGAGGAGTTGCTTTTTACTTGGCATTGACAGCTCTATTGGTGTGACAGTCTAATATTCCATATATTATCTGTAAATCTCATTTCACATTAATTTTGATGATCCACATTAACTTTGGTAGTCACAATTGGAATGTGCCCCTTCCCTATGGGATCTCTTTAACCAAGCAATCACTCAGACATCTATCGTGTTCAGTGAGTTAATAGATCACACAAAACCTAGCCCTCAGCCCACAAATGCCCCTGCAGATACATTTACCTGTTGGATTGTGATGGATTAATTTGTAATTCTGGATTCCATGGGCATCTTGTGAGCTGAGACTCACCATGGGAACCCTCTTGGGCTTTTTGACAGGAGGAGGTGATGGGGTTATACATCACAGTAATCAATTTGGTGAATTTCACAATACTCTCTCCACGGCAATCATATCCATATGAGACCAAACCTTACACACTTACAGTAAAACAGAAGGGCACAGACCATTGATTTCATGTTGGCATCTGGGAAACAACAACAATAAATCCAACTTCACTCCCATCCACATTCTTCCGATCCTTTGCACCATTTACCTGTGCCAGTCATTTGCAGCAGCCAATTAACCGATCAGCAAGTGCTTGGAATGTGGGAAGAAACCCATAATGTGACAAAGTGAATGTGCAAACACAGCACAGACAGCAGTGGGTCGGGACAGAACTGGGTCTCTGCAGTTGTTGAGCAGCAGCACCCTGTTGTGTTTGGCAACTTCAAAACATTAAACTAATTGGAGTCGAGAGATGAATCTTTTTACTTTAAGTGAGGCGCACACATATCACGTGGTAGCATCATGATGCACACAATTTACATATTTTGTACAAATAACCATCATGATTTAGATAACAAAATGCTTAAACAATTTATTTACAATATTACTCAAATATTACTGAAATATTAAATATACAATACTCCTCCCTGCTTAGCTATAAATCAAACTCATAGAATGCATCTCAACTACATACACAATATACTATATGATACAACTACTATACAGACATCCACAGCATAGTCAATTTTAAATTGAGCCATTCAGGCATAAAGAATTAATCACTGTGGAGGACTTGTTGCTCTTGTGGGATATGCCTTTCCTGACAAGGGAAGCTGTTCTGCTTGGCAGGTGAGACTTGTGGCTGTGAAAACAATCTCAGGTTCTGGGGCTTCCTCCATGCGTGAGCTGACTCTGAGACTGCAGGAAGCAGTTCTGACAGCTCTGGACATCTTCCTTCCCCTTCCTTTGTCTTCTTCTAGTTTCTGCTTCTTGAATTTGGGAAAGTCCATTTAGTTTACTGGAATGTTCTCTTATTAATCCTTCTATTACTCCCTTTACAATCTGACTTCTCCTCTTTTGTTTCCTCATCTACAACATCATCTGATGTTTTCATATCTCCAATGACTCCTTTCTTTTTGACCTTCAGTTTACCCAGCTGGCTTTGGTCTTTGTATCTACTTTTATAAGCAGTTTTGTGTCTCCCTTTGAAGTTCATGCAATGACCTTAACACATGCAAAGCAGGTTCTCGTTCTTTATATTCACAAAAGCCAAATGCTTGCAACTTTCCTGAAGCTCTTCAAATCTCTTCCAGCTTAAAACCAAGACACATTTTGCAAGTAATTGCCTGATTAACATATCAGAAGTTTTTCAGATATGTTGCCTACAAAAACTGTTGTAGTTAGACCAATGCTTTCGTCAGATTCATGCTTCTCTGAGCAGCATGGTCCTTCCTTGGCCAATATACCTTCCAAATAGAGGCACACATGTTGGCACCAACACTTGTTTGTCCTGTTGGGCAACGGTTCAAGGTGTACAACAGTTGTGGCATCACCCAGTACTTCTCTTAATTCACTTGTAGTTGACTCTGTTGCAGAGGATGTGGCATGAAAATGGAGGATGGATCTCCACTCAAATTGTAGTCATCTCAGCCAATCACACCCCTATAATACTAGCCCCCCTGTTTTTACCACATGCAAGCCCAATGTGCCATGTTAGTTGTTGTATTTCACTGTTACAAATGTCATTCCCACAGGAGTTACCGTTTTTCTGGCATAAATTCTAAGCTGGGTATCTGCAGACCTTTGAAAAGCCGTTGAAACTCATCTTGTAGAATGACTGAAACAGCTTAGCCAGTGTCCAAATCTATTTATTTAATTTGCCATTCACTTCTGGTATAAGCTGTATTGTTTGTCTAATGTTATTTTTCACAATGTAAGTCACAAGGCTACGCAGTCCTGTGTCACTCTCATCATTATCAGAGTTTTCATCAACAGCATGCAGAATAATGCTCTTTTTGAAACTGCAACTTGACTTTTTATCTTTTTTCCCTTCCCTGTGCAGTCCATTTGTTTTTGTCTGTCAGACATGTGCTTTGGATCTGTCTTACTTTGTTGCATTTTCTGTAATTTTCATCTTTAAATCTGCATTGATCTGGTGTATGTGAGGCGTCACCACAACAGTAACACAATTTGTTAGGCCAGGCCAGTGTCTGTTTAGATATTACAATTTTATTCACATTCACTTTCATTCCTGACTGCAACGCAATTGCATTTCAGTCTACTGTTTCCATTGATACAGCTATTTCAACTGCTCTTTTAAATGTAAGTTGTGCTCAGTTAGGAGCCATTTTTGAATGGATTCTGTTAAGATTCCACACATTAAATATACATCTTAGTGTATCATGAAGCCCATTACTGAACTGACAATGCTCAGACAATCTCTTCAGTTCAGCCACGTGTGCAGAAATGGACTCCACTTTCTCTTGATTCCACTTATTAAATCTAGAGTGTTCTGCAAGCAAAAGTGGTTTTGGTCTAAGTGTTCCTGCATTACTTTTATGATATCAGCAAAGCTGATTTCCACTGGTTTGGTTGGAGCAGTCAAATTTGAAGCAAACTGTATGCCTTTAAACACAATACACTCAGCAAAGTCCGTACTAATTTCTCTTTGTCTATTTTACTTGCTTCAAAATACTGTTCAACCACACAATTCAGTTAGCTGTTGAGCAATTGAATACATCATTCTTCTCGATGTAGCCAGCTAGTTCTGCTCTTCTTTGAAAAGGATTATTGCCGCCTGATACTCACTGTTTATGAACCAGTGAAATCTGTTTTATATTTAACTCAATCGTGTCTTCCCTTCTGAAGAACATATGCTATGCTGCTTTTCTTAAAACTCAAATGTCTCGTTGTGCTTCAATGGGTAGGTAGTTGTCTTGGGTTCATTTTAAAAATAACTCATTAGCAATGTAACTTCAAAACATTAAATCTAATGGAAAGCAAAACAAGAGAGTGGGGAGATAAGTCATGCACCGCTTTTTACTTTAAGTAAGGCCCACACATATCATGTGGTAGCATCATGATGCATGCAATTCACATATTTCATACAGATAATCATAATGAATTACTGAAACAACAAGGAATGCTTAATCTAACAATAACACCATATAAGGTGTTCAAGGCTGTTCTTTTTATTTCTTCCATGTATAAGTTGGCTACAATGGGAGACACTGGTAAACCCACGGTGCAACCATGTTCCTGCCTGTAGAAGACATCTTTGTATTTGAAAGAAGGGTAAAGAAGCCATCTCTGTCAAACTGAAGAACCCATTCCTGATCAGAGCGGGTGGGGTACGACACCACCTGTCAGCTACTTGCAATGTAGTCCTAACATCTTTACCTGGCATCTCCACAACAGTTCACACCTTCATTCGTGCAAACAGAAGACTAATGACTCGTTACCTCTACAACTCTTGAGAACCCTCATGTGATTGCTGTACCTTAAAACAACTCACAGAGTTTATAAGCCGGAAGACTATGCACCATGGTTTAGAACAGAAGAAGCCTCTTGGATGTGCGGTGAAATGTCTTGTAGACAACACGGTAAGTCCAGTTGCCTTGATTTAATATTTGCTTGATATACAATGACTGGGATGACTGAGAATCTTCATAGGCATCTGAGTAAAATGTGATTTACTTTGATAATTTATCATAGGTCACAAACTTAATCTGTCAATATTACTTCAAAAAGTTTTTTTTGCTGCTGAACAGAAAACTGATCAAATATACTAGATTAACCTACTAAGTGCTTGCTCAGTCAATTATAACTAATTAGTTAATACATCAATGCATCATTGAACTAGTGCTACAAACTTTGCTGCTTAATGAGTCATACTTCATTTAGCAAGGGACTGTAAATGGAAATAAATATGCAGTGACTGCACAATTTTGGCCTTCTGGTAGAAGGAAGGTCATTGATGAGATAACTGAAGATGGTTGAGGCTAGAACACTATCCCAAGGAACTTCTGCAGTGATATCTTGGTGCTGGGATGATTGACCTCCAACAACCATAACCATCATCCTTCATAGTACAACTCCAATCATCGGAGTATTTTTCCCATGACGCCCATTGGCTTCAGTCTAACAGCACTCCTTGTTTCTACGTAAACACGAGGAATTCTGCAGATGCTGGAAATTCAAGCAACACACATCAAAGTTGCTGGTGAACGCAGCAGGCCAAGCAGCATCGCTAGGAAGAGGTACAGTCGACGTTTCGGGCCGAGACCCTTCGTCAGGACTAACTGAAGGAAGAGATTTGAAAGTGGGAGGGGGAGATCCAAAATGATAGGAGAAGACAGGAGGGAGAGGGATGGAGCCAAGAGCTGGACAGGTGATTGGCAAAAGGGGATACGAGAGGATCATGGGACAGGAGGACCAGGGAGGAGAAAAGGGGGGAGGGGGAGAAAAAAAACCCAGAGGGTGGGCAAGGGGTATATAGTGAGAGGGACAGAGGGAGAAAAAGGAGAGAGAGAGAAAGAATGTGTGTATATAAATAAATAACGGATGGGGTACGAGGGAGACTTGGGGCATTAGCGGAAGTTAGAGAAGTCAATGTTCATGCCATCAGGTTGGAGGCTACCCAGACGGAATATAAGGTGTTGTTCCTCCAACCTGAGTGTGGCTTCATCTTTACAGTAGAGGAGGCCGTGGATAGACATATCAGAATGGGAATGGGATGTGGAGCCACACATTTTAATTCCACATCCCATTCCCATTCTGATATGTCTATATCATGTTTATGTCTATATCAGGCGTTGGGTCTCAACACCTCTCTCTGCAACAGGATCTCGGACTCTGTGACAGAAAGGCCTCATCAGTCTGTGCCGGCAGCAACATCTCTAGCTCATCACACTGAGCACCAGGACTATGTGCTGAACCCGCAGCCATTCACGTGGATGATGCATGACTGCACTACTAGAGCTGGTTCAAACCAAATCATCTAGTTTGCTAATGTCACAACAGTGGCTGGCCTCATCAACAACAACGGTGAGACGGAGCACAGAGGAGGTAGAACTCTTCATAGAGTAGTATGAGCACAACAACTTGCGACTTAACGTAGACAAGACTAAAGAGGTGATTGTGGACTTTAGAAAGGTTCAGCTGACCAATCCTCAATGCACAAAAAATGGCTCCTTCATGGAGAGAGTTAGGAGCACCAAGTTTCTGGAATGCAGATAATGGATGATCTCACCTGATCCCTCATCGCCACCACTTTAGTCAAGAAAGCAGCGTTTCCACTTCCTGAGGAGATTGAGATGAGAGAGACTCCGCCCACCCCCCTCCACCACGCTAACCAAGTTTTACAGGAGCACTGTAGAGAGTGTCCTGATCAGCCGCATCTCCGTTTGGTATGGGAATTGCAAGGCATCCGACTGCAAGTCCCTAAAAGGATTGCATGGACTGCTGAGAGCACCATTGGAATCTCTCTTTCACCCATCAGAATAATTTATCAGGAGCGCTGCATAGGCAGGGTCCTTAGCATTGTCAATGATCTCTCCGATCCGGCTCCTATCATCAGGCAGGAGGTACCGTGGCATTGGTCAAGGACTGTAAGGATGGGAAACAGCTTCTTCCCCCAGGCTGTGAGACCGCTGAACTCCCTGCCACCTCCCAGTTCCCACCTGTTTACAGGAGATTGAGAGCCTGGATGAACAGACTTCAGAAAAGCTCACTCCCCACTGCTATCTGACTTCTGAACCAAGCACCCCTGAATGAAGGGTCTGCAACAGAAATGGTGACCATCGATTTTCCCCCATAGGTGTGGTCTGACCCACTGAGTTCCTCCAGCACCTTTGCAGGTTGGTTCGGATTTTCACATCTGCAGCTTCTTGTGTCAAATTCTCTGCTCAGTGATGCTGCACAGTCTCAAACTTTTCATTCAGCTTCTTCCATTCTGTCACTTTTGCATTTCTTTTTGCACTTCTCTATTTTGCACTCTGCATTCTGTTTTGCGCTTATCGCTGTACTTATTGTTGTATTTGTACTATCATATATGTCCTGTACTCCGTGAGTTACAAGTGATCAACAAATGTCATTGCCCCCTGGCGTATATGACAATAGAGTAAACAAACCAACTCAGTGCCCAGTTACGTGTCGCTGAAACATGGCAATTGTATCTGATTTCACCAGCTCCTCTGGCATCGTGTTCTATCAGTCATCTCAGACCCACAGAGCTGAAATGGGAAAAAGCTTATCCCTGACGTAGAAGATAAGTTATAACAGCAGTTCAAGAGCTACCTAACATACAATCAGAATTTCATACACGACATAAAAGTGTCTTGGCGATTGGATTAAAATATCAATGTCAGGAGCATTGCAGACATGCGGAGTGTGAATACAGAACACAGGCACAGCAGAAGCGCGTTTGGACCACGAAGTTGTGCTGTCTTTTTAACCTACTATATCATCAACCTAACCCTATCCTCCCACATAGCCCACAGCTTTCCCTTTTTCTTTCATCCATGTGCCTATCTAAGAGAATCCTAAATATCCCAGATGGATCAGACTCTACCACCACCCCTGGCAGTTTACTCCAGGCATTAGCACTTTCTGTATAAAAACCCTACCTCTGAAATCACCCCTGAACTTTTTTCCACTCACCTAAGAAAGATATCCTCTGGTATTAGCAATTGCTGTACTGGGAAAAAAAGTGCTGTCTGCCCACTCCACAAATCCCTCCGATAATCGTTTGCACCTCTATGAAGTTGCTTTTCATCCTCCTTTGCTCCAAAGAGCCTTAGTCTTCGCAACCTTTCCTCATAAAACATGTTCTCTAATCCAGCAGCACACATCAAAGTTGCTGGTGAACGCAGCAGGCCAGGCAGCATCTCTAGGAAGAGGTACAGTCGACGTTTCAGGCCGAGACCCTTCGTCAGGACTAACTGAAGGAAGAGTGAGTAAGGGATTTGAAAGTGGGAGGGGGAGGGGGAGATCCAAAATGATAGGAGAAGACAGGAGGGGGACAGATGGAGCCAAGAGCTGGACAGGTGATTGGCAAAAGGGGATACGAGAGGATCATGGGACAGGAGGTCCGGGAAGAAAGACAAGGGGGGGGGGCCAGAGGATGGGCAAGAGGTATATTCAGAGGGACAGAGGGAGAAAAAGGAGAGTGAGAGAAAGGATGTGTGCATAAAAATAAGTAACAGATGGGATACGAGGGGGAGGTGGGGCCTAGCGGAAGTTAGAGAAGTCGATGTTCATGCCATCAGGTTGGAGGCTACCCAGACGGAATATAAGGTGTTGTTCCTCCAACCTGAGTGTGGCTTCATCTTTACAGTAGAGGAGGCCATGGATAGACATGTCAGAATGGGAATGGGATGTGGAATTAAAATGTGTGGCCACTGGGAGATCCTGCTTTCTCTGGCGGACAGAGCGTAGGTGTTCAGCAAAGCGGTCTCCCAGTCTGTGTCAGGTCTCGCCAATATATAAAAGGCCACATCGGGAGCACCGGACGCAGTATATCACCCCAGTCGACTCTAAAGCTTCTTCACTCAAGTCCATGGGTTTATTCAAAGTTGATTGGTTGGAGCATCATGGGATATGGTGAAAGGACAGGTGTATGGGGTCGAATGGGATCCGGGATCAGCCATGATGAAATGGCGGAGCAGACTTGATGGGCTGAATGGCCTAATTCTGCTCCTATGTCTTATTGTCCTATCCTTCCCACAATGAGGCAACTAGAAATAAACACAATACTCCAAGTGAGCTTGAAGCAGAGTTCTACAGAGCTCTAACTCACGGGACGAAGTGAGAAAGGGAATGAGTAACAATATTTTCCCCCATGTGGGCTGGCGTGCTCCACTTGGGTTTACTGAGGTGGTAGACTGGAGTGCCGCGAATGCACCGGAGAGCACCAGCGTCCAAGTGATCAGAGTGTCCTTGGGATCACCAACGGCATGGAAGAAGAAATGCTCTAAGTAGCAGTGAGAAAATGAAAGCAGCCATGAATAAAAGGTCAGCCACACAAAATATTCAAATGTAAATGCAATGTTTGATGTGCTTCTCCATGGTAACTGTCACTTATTTCCTTCACTTTAAATTTAAGCATCAATTAGATCAAAACCCCAAGACCCAACTGCATGCAATAATACCATAGACAGAATAGATCATTGCTAGACTATTTGGATAAATAGCAGCAGGGAGTTATTGCAGATATTTTTGCCACACTGTAGCTATTTTGGCAGAACTCCTAACACTGTGGTGAGCCAAGTCAATCTTTAAACAAATAAAAAAAATCATTAATCCTTCAGAATTGAACACAGTCAATCCAAATAGAAATCTGAGCTAATTCTTTGCTTATTACTTTGTTCCAAATTGAGTGCGTCCCAGAAGTCAGATGAAGCTTGCCTGAGTCAGATGCAGCTGCAGAGCCAAGCCTTCATGTTGTAACTGCAGCCTAATTCACATTTAATTCTACAGCAGAGATTTCAATCCAGAATTTTAAGATGATTAAGTAGGATCGGTTTTCCTGCACACTTCATTGTCGTTCAACAAATGCACCCGGTGCGCAAATGATGGTGGTGAGAACGTATGTAACATCACCAGTGATCATCATACCAGGGACCAACTCCATTACAGTTATACAGGAGCCACCCTGACTGAGTCCAATCACAGATGCGGGGATTACAAGGTTTGCGGATATTAACTAACCCTGAATTTTGAATTTTACATATTTACATCTCATAATTGTGCCCAATAACTGTGATCCAGCGTGAGTTTCCCTCGTACACTCAGTTCAGACTTCACCCTATTCTTCCTCAGGAACTGAAGTTCACCAGTCCTTATACGACCCTACCAATGTATCAGTCTTGGTTAGTCTGTAGCTCACTTACCCAGTCAAAGGCTACGAATGACCACCTTGAAAGCTCGAACATAGCCACCATTCAGCTTTTGCTGGGGAAGTCTATTACGGCTTGAGTGACATCTCTACTTCTTTTCTAATCAGCCTAGCTCTAATCTTAAGATGCTGCTCCTCATGGAAATAGCCTCTCTGTGTTGATCCTATTTGAATGTCTGTGGGATACTGCTGTGCCCTTGCCAGCATTGGTATCCAGAGAGTGGGACTATCAGCAAAACATCCTTTATTGAAGGCAGTATCATTGCTAGACTGTGGAATCTGGTTAAAGCAATGTATCAAGAACCAAAGCATGATTAAAAACTGCTTCACAATGTTGTTCTGTGCCCATTCACCAGAAAGGGATTATATTACTGAGCTCTTTCAAAGTTTTAAATAATTCAGTCAGATTATTTCTAAAACCATTCAGATTTTCTCACTTCAATTTCTAGTACTGTAAAGACTGATCAGAGTTTTCTTGGTGCCTCTATCAGTAACATAGCTTGTGGTATGAACACGTCAGTCCTTCTTAGAGTGCACTAATAATGATTGAGAAGTTGTCAGTGATTTTATGTTTTGTATCCCTGAAGAATAGAAGTATTTTCAGATAGAAACTGAAAGATCAGAAAACAGAATACTTCATTTAGAGGATTAAAAGTAAAGCACAGTTTTCCAATAATGAACATATAACTAAGACAGAAAGCATACTTTTTAAAAATTTGTTAAAACCTCTGAGAGATGTTTTATAAAATTAAAGTCTCAATGTAAATGAAAGCTGATGTTACTTATGGCTACTGCTGTGTATTCTATAATCCTGGCTTCAGTACAATTAGACCTCTCAAAAGGTACAGTGCATTGAAATATTCATCCACTCACCAGTGGCAGATTAACGTTAATGCCAAAAAACAATAAGGTCGCTACTTGATCTGCAAAAAATACTTCTTTAATTTACCAATGCTGACTGCCATTTCATTAACCTCTGGATGCTCACTTCTCACATTATGGAGGATTTTGGCTAGCCGGGTCGGATAAATACCTTTCTGAGACTAGACTTTGTGTCTGTATTGTTTAATGCCTGGATCAACAGAAAATCCACGTGTAGACATAAGATTAAATGGTGTTGCCCTCTAGCCTACAGTTGTACACCACGAGGCGATGTGATTTAGGTGTTTTACCTTCTAGCTTGCTCAGATTAATACCAAATATGGAAATGTTGAACAAACCATTCCTGTTAGAATTACCCATAAAGGGAGCGTGTGTACTGATCTTAAGCAGAGACATTGCTCTCTGGAGGGACAACTCCCCATGTCACGTAAATAAAGAGTCTCCTGATGAATACCTGGGTCTGAGTCTTACATGGATAAGGAAACTCCCTCACACAGTGCCCTTAAATTTACGACCACTTATTGAGAAGGTCACAACAGATTCTGGGGTAAAATTCCAACAATGCACCCACAGTCCACAACCTTTGTCTTCATTTAGAATGTTTCTGGAATATGGCCATCACAGGCAAGGGTAGTATTTATTGCCCTTCGTTAATGACCCTAGAAATTGGTGGTGAGACACTTTTGAACCACTGCTGTACCTCTGGTGAAGGCACTCCATCGGTCCTGTTGGGTAAAGCATTCCAGGATTTGGACTCACTGAGGATGAAGGAAAAGCTGATCCTCTTCCAGGTCAGGATCAGACGGCGACCTACAGGTTGTGGAGTCCCTTCACCTGCTGCCCATGTATTTCTTGAAGGTAGATGTCGTGTGCTTGGAAAGTTTAATGGAGAAACTGTGCTGGGTTTTGTGGACAGTACAACTTGCAGCCACTGTGTGCTGTGGGTGAGGGAGTGCCTGCGTAGGATGGTGCAACATGCAGGAGCATTTGTATTTGATGGTTCATGAATGTTGGAGCTGTGCTCACCTGCAGATGTGGACAGCATTGCTTTTGACTAGTGCCCTGTGGATGGTGGAAATGCTGAGGGATGTCGCCTTTTCTGTAGGAAATTTCAGCCTCTGACCTTCTCTTGGTTCCACAGAGGAGGCTATTCCACCTGCATATTTCTCTGTATGGGCAATGCAGTCATTTCCACTCATTCACTCTCTCTTCCTTGTTCTGCAATTTCTTCCCTTTCAGATATTTATTGGTATTCCTTGTTAATTTCTGCCTCTGACACTGCCTATGTCAGTGTATTCCAGCCCTAAACTCTCCACCCCACTGAGTGAAAATATTTTGTCACATCATTTTTTTAACCTCTTGCTAATCACCTTCATTCTAAATCCCCTCAATCTCAGCCTTTTCAATAGAACCATAAAACAGGAAAACAGGCCATTCGGCCCAACTGGTCCGTGCTGACAAAGATGCCCATCTAGGCTAGTCCCATTTGGTAGCATTTGGCATGACCCAAAACTTTCAAAACTTTTCCATTCCATGTACCTGTCAACTGTGTACTAGAAATTGTTATTTAAAACCTCACTTTAAACCTATACCCTCTTGTTCTGACTCCCTAACTACAGGAAAAGGTCTGAGTGCACTCATGCTGGCTAAGTCCCACATGATTTTATAAACCTCTACAGGATCACCTCTCAGAGTCCCAAAGTCCAAGGAACAGTGTTCTTGCCTGTCCAAGCTCTCTCTATAACTCAGTCCCTCAAGTCCTGGCAGCATCCTTCTAAATCTCTTCTGCACCTTTTCCAGTTTAATAACACCTTTCCTATAGTACAGCAACTAAAGCTGAAGACAATACTTCAAGTGCACCCTCACCAGCGTCCTGTTAACCACACTATGAACTCCTAACTATAATGGGAATAGCTTCACTTTATCCACCACCATGATTTTAAACAGTTTTTCACAAGCTCAGAACTCTATATACTCTAAAAAATTTGTTTCTCAACTTGTCCTGCTGCTTTACATATTCTATGCACATTGACCCCCAGATTTTTCTTGTATCATTTTTGAATTATACCCCCTGGTTTATATCGCATCTTCTCATTTTTCTTTTGAAAACTAAACAGTTCTGGAGAGACTCAGTGATAGAAAAAAATGAACTAAATATAAGTAGGAATAGGCCATAGTTCCCTGAATCTGCTTTGACTTCCAGTAATTTAGAGCTGATTTGACACCTGGCCTCCCACTTTCCTATCATTGACACCGTAATTGATTTCCCTGTAGTCCAAAACTCTGTCCATCTCAGGCATTAATAAGTTCTGTGACTTTGTCTCCTCAACTCAGGAGTACAGACTTCCAATGGTACATGACCCTCTGAAATAATGTTTTTGTCATCTTAAGTGATTGATCCCTGATCCTGGACCATGGCCCACTGTTTAATCCAACACCCTTCTATCATCTACCTTGTGAAACTGCTCAAATCCTTAAATGTCTCAATCAGATCTCTTTGTCCTGTTTTGAACTCCAGATCTTATGGGCCTGATCTGCTTAACATTTGTTCATAAAGTACCCCCCTCCACTCTCATGAGCCAATGGAATATACCTTCACTGCATGGCATCCACAGCAAGAATTCCCTTCCTACAATAAAGAAACTAAAACCACATGTGATACTCCAGCTGCGGTCCCAGCAAAGTATTCTCCAACTTTTGTACTTCTCGCCCTTTGAAGTTTTTCCCCTTTACTGTACCTACATGTGAAATACCTGTGTTAAACAAGGGCACTCTGATCTTTCAGCCCTCCAGCCATAATCAGTCTCACTTTATTTCACCAACAGCCTTTTACACCCACTCTCCTTGCCAAAGTAGACAGCCTCACACTTAACCTCTATCTACCATAATTTTGTCCATTCTCTTAACTTGTTTAATTCCCTTTGCATACTTTTTATGTCTAGTTTACAACTTATTGCCATCTGTGTAGGTATCGGCAGCAAACTCGGATACAATGTCACTATTACAATGCACCGCTGCCACAAAACAACAAATTTCACAATGTACAGCAAGTCAGTGATATTAAACCTGATTCTGATTCTGAATGTCTTCCCAACGTTTCTCCGTTTATCTTGGAATGCGTGCGATGTTGCAGTGGGGTGCTACCCTCTCAGGTATACAGATATTGGAAGTGTGCAAGAGGTCCGTTGCACATAATTAATAAAGTTGATTGGCTGTGAAGACAAAGGAGCAGAAGTGAAATAAATCAAAATTAACCTTGGTCCATTGGGACTATTTGCAATGCCGTGCCATGGATCACTACAAAGTAAGAATCTATCTACTTGAATCATAGCAAAGGTAAAGTCAGCAGTATTGCAGGGCTATATCCCTCTAGAAATTAGAAATCTCATCAATATGAACCGCATGATTTATGTCGTCTCATCAGTATGCTGAAGACTGCTAAGATGAGTGTTTTTTAATTCACTTTGGATTGTCCATAAGGCCAGCATCTATTACTGCTCTTGAGAAGGGGTTGGTGAGCCTTGTTCTTGAAATGTAGCAGTCCTTCTGGTAAAATAACTCCTACAGAACTGTTAGATTTATAGTTTACGGATTTAGATTCAATGACATTGCAGGACTGGAACATATGTGTTTAAATTGAGTTGGTGTACATCTTGGAAGGGGATCTGCAGGTGGTGGTATCCCATTTGTTCATTTTGATGACAGAAGTCATGGGTTTGTAAGGTGCTGGCCAGCACCCTGGGGGATTAGCCACTGTGTGTTTTGCATTGCATTGAGAAGCTATAATAGTTCAATTGGAAATTGGCAATGTTTGTAAGTATCCAGTTCATTACCGCATGGAAAAAGGAAAAATCTACACTTTTGTTCCTCAGGTTGTGATGGACACTATGTGATCAGGAAACTATAAGACTCCTGTCCATGGAAATATCTAGGGACTTCAGCAACTCACACCCAGCTGCCTATCATCCTCTCTCTCTCAGTTCCCCCCTTCACTTACCACTATGTGAACTCTCTCCTCACTCACCGCCTCCTGTTCAGTCAGCTTCTCATTTTCTAACCCTCTCCTTGGGCACCTGCCCCTCTCAGCTCCCTGCCCTCCGTTTCCCTCAGTGATCTTTTCATGATCTTAAATCGGTCTACCAGATCTTCTTGCATCCTTCTCTGCTTCATAGACAGCAACATGAGCTTCTCCAGCCTATCATATATGAACTTCCCCATCCCCAGAACCATTTCAGAAAATTCCTTCTACATTTCCTCTAAATGAAACAGATTTAAAAGAGTGATAAGACAATGAAGAAGGTGGTGTAAATATATGTGTATGTATACATATATGGATGTGTATACATGTGTAAATATATGTGTGTGCTCAAAAATGCACAATGGCGCATATATATTTATATGTATGTGTGTCGTATGTGTGACAGTACATGTGCACAGATGTGCTGTCTCTAAGACAGACTAAACACAAGTCATATAAGTTTGTGCAGAGCCTAGTTTTCAGTCATCTTGGGACGTTGGACTGAGTCCTCAATATGTCAAGCATGCTGGTTTGCAATAGCCACCCTACATTAAAAGAAATCATACCCAAGTAACACCCACTACTCTGAACCAAACGACTGCCTAAGAAGAAGGGTACAGAGCTCCAAAGTGTGATTGATTCCCTTGGCGATACTAGTAGGGCATATTCTGGATACAGCAAATTTTGATTTCAGCAGCAACCAATCTTCAGACCTGAATGTGGATTGTAGATTGAATTTAAAATGCAGCCCTGAACAATGGTTTTCCTGGAGTTGATTTCAAACCAGACAATGCCGACTAACACTCATTTTGGGTGTCTGGTGTGTGGGTGTGAAGAAGGAGGTGTATGAAAACTCTATGTAATTCAAAGGAAGCATTGAAAATACATTGTAAGTATAGAATTGTCCTGCTGTTAAAATGTCATGTAATATTGAGTTGGAAGACCTTTCTCCAAGAGAGTCTCAAGATAATGCCTGATACTAGATCTTGTTGAATAAAACACTTCTATATTCACTAGCTTCAGTGTCTCTCTGGTGATTTTATTCATGTCACAACAGACACCATCACTGGTTGGAGTGCTTCCAGCTTTTGACTGGCAGACGTCAGGGTAACAGTGTGGTCTGGACTCACACCAGCCGCCCAATGAGACAACGCTCAGACCTCAAGGTAAAAAGACCAGTTTTACTGGTGGATATAAACTGAGCTGGCCTAAAGTTCTAGAAGTACTACAGCAGCAAGCTGAACATAAAGGATGCCCAAAAGCTGAATTGTGCTTCAAAAAACGGATACAATGTCAGTATTTACAACTCCTGTGCCACACAAGCATATACTTCATGGAATAAATAGTGGAAGATTGGCAATACATTTTAAAAGCAATCCAATCTACAGGTTTCAACAAAAGCAGAGTATACATTAAAATATTTTATCGCCCCAGGAATTCCCCAGAGTGTTCCTCAGTGAAGCGCTGATATATAATGACTGCCACGTTATCACAAACACAGCTAGCATTTGCACACAGAGAGATCCCAAACATGCACTGAGTTAGTTTTGACAATCTGTTTTTATCAGGCCATTTGCACATATAAAAGAGCCCAAAAATCTGCTTTTAATGGTGTTAGTTAGGGATAAGTATGTTGTGGCAAGGTCATGGGATAGAATTCAACTGTTCTCCTTGAAAACTGTGCCACGGGTGCTTTATAAGTACCTGGGATGGGAGACAGGGTTAACAGATAATCAGGCTACATCCACACTAGACCGGATAATTTTGAAAACGCCGGTATAGTGTAAAAACGATAGGTGTCCACACCAGGTGTTTTTGAAAACACATCCGTCCACATTAAAACGGATATTTGGGTGAATCTCCTCCTACTGGGCATGCGCAGGTCACACAGAAAACAAGCGAAGAGGAAACGGTATAGTCGGTGCATATTTGTCCAGTTACAGACTAGAAAAACTTAAAAGGAAATTGCCAAAGGAAAGACTTGGCGCACGTTTGTCCAGAAACATTTCCTACAGCCATAGTCTCTTCACCGATGAAAGGGACGACAGCTACAAATAAATGCAATAAAGCTTGTTACTGGGCAGAAGTGAAATTTGCTGTTACCTCATTTGTTTGCCTTTACTTTTGCCATGGCTTTGTGTATTATTTTGCTGTATTTAACATGTGCAATAAAACCAGTTACTGGGCAAAAGTGACAATTGCATCTATTGAATGTTTGCACAAGCAATACATTAATAAACCACCTTGTTAAATGTATAAAACATGTCTGCATCAGTGTTATCTTGTATTTCCATACAATGTTACATCAGGCTGTTACACATCTATTGTCAGATATTGTTGTGATGTTGGAGGTTGCGTTCAAGAACACAATGAAATGCCGCGCTGCCACCACCACTTGTTCCGGCACGTCATGACAGCGGTTTTAAAATTAGCCGGTTACCCCGTCCACACTACAACGGCCAACCGGCGTTTTCAGATTTAAACACTCTGGAGGGTGTTTTAGAAAAGCTCCGTTTTCGGGGGAGGAAAATGTCGTTTCAGTGTGGACAGAGGGTCAAAACGAAGAGATGAAGCTTCAGTTACGGACTTATCCGGTCTAGTGTGGACATAGCCTGAAAGACAACATCTCTGACAGTGCTGCATTCCCACGGCACTGGATCTAAATGCCATCCATTGGAATGGAAAAAAATAAATCTGACAACTTACATCCAATTCCAGTCATGCTATTGTAGACATGCAAATATCACATTAAATGATATTATAAATGATGTAAGGAAAAATCATTGTGTCAAAATGTATTAAATGATATAAATTAATGAATATTCAGAGTGTTTTTCAGGTTTTTACAGTGGGACATCTGGTGGATGATAAAAATATTGAGGCAAAAGAAGGAAATGTCAAAGACGGTAGAGATGTAATGATTAGTGAGAGAGTCAGCTCAAAGAACCGGAAGGGTAAATTCAGGTATCTCCAAAAGCCTGGCTCAATCCAGTACTATGGATATTAATATCTGTAGCACATCTAGGAGGAGGTGCCAGGACTAAAGGGACGCAGGGGTGACATTTTTCCAACCAAACGAGAAACTCCGCTTCTGTTGCACAGTTCCAGATCGGGGTTAAATTAGCATTTCTGTCTCGGTTACAATGAAATAAATTTAATATCAGTCAACCATATATATGTTCCTTCAGGCCAGCGTGTACAACACGGTACAAGTAACTCACACACAACAGGTAAGGTTATACTACCACAACTAACTTAACAAATAATAAGGAGCATCTATGACACAAGTTAAACAATGAACAGTGAACAGTGCTGGCACTTCATATGTGATGAGACCTGGGTGGTGGCAGGGAGTTGAGTAGTTTTACAGCCTGGGGAAGAAGCTGTTTCCCATCCTAACAGTTTCTGTTCTAATGCTACAATACCTCTTGCCTGATGGTAGGGGGTCACAGAGATTATTGGATGGATGTAAGGGATCGTTGACAATGCTAAAGGCCCTGCATACGCAGTGTTCCTGATAAATATTTAATTTTTGAGATACAGCACGGAATTTACCATTCCAGCCCTTCAGCTGTGCTGCCCAGCAATCCCCCAGTTTAATCCTACCCTAAATCACAATCCCTTGTAAGGACTTGCGGTCAGCTGCCTTATAATTCCCGTACAAGATGGTGATGCAGCTGGTCAGGACCCTCTCAATAATGCTGCTGTAAAAATTGGTTAAAATTGTGGGGATTTGTGGCTCAGTTACCTCAGGAAGTGGAAACACTGCTTTGCTTTCTGAGCCAAAGAGGTGGTGTTGAGGGACCAGGTAGATCGTACCCTCCCCCAAGGAATCTGATGCTCTTAACTCTCTCCATGGAGAAGCTGTTTTTGTGCAGCGAGGAGTCGTCAGCCTGCATGTTCCTAAAGTCCAGAAACATCTCCTTGGTCTTGTCCATGTTGAGACTCAAGCATTCTACCAGCTGCTTCATCTCCTCTCTATCCACCGTCTCGACGTCATTGTTGATGAGGCCAGCCACTGTTGTGACATCAGCAAACGTGACGATTCGGTTTGAACTGGCTCTAGTAGTGCAGTCATGCATCAGCAGTGTGAACAGCTGTGGGCTGAGCACGGAGCCCTGGGAAGTGCTGGTGCTTGGCGTAATGGAGCTAGAGATGTTGCTACCAACATTGACCATTTGTGGTCTTTCTGTCAAGACATCCAAGAGCCTGCTGCAGAGAAGCATTGAGATCCAGTGAGGGCAGCTTACCCACCAACTTCTAAGGGATGATCGTATTAAACGCTGAGCTGAAGTCAATAGAGGGCACCCTGCCATGTCAGGCACCATATTACAGGTGGGACATGATGCAGTGGAGTGCAGAGGCTGTGGCATTATCAGTGGACCGTTTTGAGTGATAAGTGAACTCCAACAGATCCAATGTAGCAGGAAAATGGTGTTTAATGCAATCCATAACCAGTTTCTCAAAGCACTTCATTATTGTTGACCTCAGTGCCACTGGACAGCAGTTGAGGCAGGTTACTGCCACCATCTTAGGCACCTGGATGATGGTGGCTGTCTTGAAGCCTATGGGGACAGTGGACTGTTCCAGACAGATGGTGAAGATGTCTGTTAAAACCTCAGTTAACTGGGCTGCACAATCTCTCAGGCGCTGCAGCTTGACGTCTTTGACTCTGGCTAGGGTCTTCCATAGGTCTGCTGTGGCCGGACAGAGTGCGGCTCCTTGTGAGGGTGGGGGGTGATCCTTCTCGCAGGTATATCGTTCCGTGTATCAAATCATGCATTAAAGACATTCGGCCCATCAGGAAGGAGGCATCACTGTCATTGACATGCAGGGTGGACCTGTAGTCTGTTACAGTCTGAAGGCCCGGCCAAATGTGCTGTGTGTTTGCAGTGCCACAGAAACCTTACTTCCCATTTTTCTATTTTCTATTTATGGTATTTAATTTAAATTTTTAATATTTACTAATTTTAACTATTTTTAATATTTAATATTTGTAATCCAGGGAGTGGGAAGCACAGAATCAAATATCGCTGCGATGATTCTATGTTCTAGTACCAATTGTTTGGCGACAATAAAGTATATTCTATATGAATAATTTTGTTTCGCCTTCCTGATGGCAGCTTCCCAGTCTCTGAGCCGTGTCCGAACCTCTGCTGTCAGCCACAGCTTCTGATTTGTCCTCAGTGCAATTCTCTATGTGGCCAGTCACAGATCCCACATATTCACTGATATTAAAGTGATAGTTATAGGAAGCCACCTCCCTGAACACATTCCACTTCTAAGCAGTACCGCATTGGTGAGGTTGATCTACCTGGCCAAGTCTTTATCTCCCTTTGAACTGATTTGACTCATTTAATCGGTAGTCAGTATGCTGGAATTAGCAGAACAGATAAATGGTCAGAATATCCAAGGTGGATGAAGGAGCAGCTTTGTATCCACCATGGATATTGGTATAAACCAGGTCTAATGTCTTCTCACCTCTGGTACCAAGGTCAACATGCTGGTAGAATTTAGGCAGGACTGTTTTGAAGTTAGCACGGTGGAATTTGTCAGCAGCAATAAAGAGCCTGTCGTGGTGTGTGGTTCGGAGGTCACTGGAGGCACTGTAGAGCTCGAGCATTGTTTCCCCAGCATTAGCACAGGGGTGGGGGGGGGGGTGGTTGCAGGGAATGTATACAGCAACAATCACAATGACCGTGAACCCTCTCGGTAAATAGAAAGGCCTATACTTCACTGTTAAAAACTCACCCAGAGGCCAACAGTAGGTCATCACGACTGAAGCGTTCACACACCAGTTCTTATTAACATAGATGCACAAACCTCCTCCGTGTATCTTGCCAGAGGTTGCAGGGTCGAGACAGGGGTTCCCGAACTTTTTTATGCCATGGACCAATACCATGAAGCAAGGAGTCCACGGACCCTGGGTTGGGACCCCGGATCTAGCTGAATGGCCGCTTCAGGGGTGGTATCCTGGAGCCGCGTTTCCGTCATAGAACACAGTTTCATGTAGAAATAAGGGTGTACTGTGCTCAAACATGATCTACTGGCACTGTGCAAAATTAACTATTCTGAGCCACAATATACAAGAGGAAGTTAGGAATAATTTATGAGTCTGGAGTAACCATTTAATGATTGTTTCCCAAGGGTCACTTCCAGGGCTTTGGTGTTTAATGACAGATTGGTGGAATGGGTGAAGTTTACTGCAGGTGCAAAGTGAAGTATTTCAGGAGGAAGACTGGGAAAGCAGTATATTATGAAAGGCAGTTTCATACAAATGAGTGCAGGAACAGAGAGAATTGGGTTATACATATATTAACCTTTGAAGATGGCAAGATAGGCCAAAGAAGTTATTAAAAAATGCTTCCTGGCCTTGAAAATGGATTCCCTGAAGTGGGGAAAGCATAGGGTCATACATCACAGAAACAGGCCCCTCACTCACCAAGTCCATACCAACATTAAGCACCCATTTATCCCGCACTAATTTCCCATTATTCTCTCTATCTTCTCAACAACTCCCCTGGGATTCCACGACTACACACACACACACACACACACAATTACAGTGGCTAATTGACCTAGCAAACCACATGTGGCTGGGAAAACAGGAACACTTGAAGGAAACACGGTCCCAGGGAGAAGGTGCAAACTCCACGCAGCCAACACCAGAGGTCACAATTGAACCTGGCTTGCTGAAACTGGGAGGAAGCAGCTCTACCAACTGTGCCAGTCTGCCGCCTGACTATTTGACACTTAATTTTGTCACATCGCCACAGGAAGAATGTGAAGACGAAGACAGGGCAGAGGAAGAGTTTAATAGAACAGATCTGGTAATGAGACTTTAATTGTGTGGATTGGCAGTAGGAGCTGAAATTGCTCTTAAAGCTGAGAAGGTTTTAAACCAACAATTGCTGAGAGACAACGAATAAAGAGAAACAGCTTCTATTAGGGGAGGTTCAAGAACTGCAGATTTAAAATGATTGGTTAAGAAACCAGGCGTGACACAAGGAAAGCCTCTCTCACCACGTGCACAGGCACCATCCAGGTTTCACTGCTTGGAAGGTTCAATTGTCACATCCGAAAAGGAATTGTATGTAAATAGTGTCCAAGTGAATGTGGCCCACCAACTGCCATCACCATGCTTGTCCAAGGATGGGATTTATGTCTGGCATGCTGGCTCCACTATGCTTTTCATATAAAATCTATCCCAGAGCACATTATTTTTGAACAGTAGGGGATTAAACATCTTGGCTGAAGGATGCGTGCATAAGTGAAAGAAAAGTAAGATAATTAATTAACAGCATTCTCAAGGCTGGCTTACATCCCCATCTTTCATATTACACAATGTAAGAAGGAAGCATTGTGAGAATTTGCGGCTTACTGTTGTTTGGCCTCCGTATTTCTCTCAGCAGAACCTTTACATTTGCAGTCCTAGCATACAGAACTGCAGTTGTCTGATCTGAGGTGCTATCAAGCCATGCAGTATTTCTAAGCAACGCTGGAAATTCAGTCTGTGATATCCAGCCCCTTTCTAATCAAAGCACTCAGATCATAGCACAGAAAGGGGCCTTTACGCCCTTCAAACCAATGCCACGATTTCCCCTCTCTGAGCAAGCAAGCCTCAGTGTCGTCTAGTACTTGCATATTCCCTCCCCTTCAAATGATCATCAAATTACTGCAGCAGAGAGGTGGATCTGGCAGCTCCTTGTGCACAGCTGCATAGCTTTCCGGCTCTCCTGTTTACCTGGGCCACATAACTCTCCTGCTGTCCTGCTTACCTGAGCTACATAGCTCTCCGGCTCTCCTGCTTACCTGGGCTACGGCGACCTGGCTCTGCTGCTGCTGCTGTTGTAACTGCTGCTGGAGAAGTTGGATCTGGTGGTGAACCGAGAGCGGGGCGCCTGAGGGCAGCTGGCCAGCTGAGGGCAGCAGCATCTTTGGGGAGGCGGTCAGGATGCTTGGGCTGTCATCTCGGAGCTGCAAGAGAGGGGGAGATGGGGGAAGATCATTACTAAAGCAGGGAGAAGGATCTGTTCCTTTTCCTCATACATTTCCCAAAATTAGTGAACCTTAACGCAGTTGAGCAACAAACCATCTGATGGAGGAACTCAAAGGGTCTAGCAGCAGATGCCATCTCACTGGCTCTTCATTCAACCCTGGAATATCTGAACAGCAAAGGTGCATACATCACGAGGTTCTTTATTGATTACAGCTGAGCATTTAATACCATTTTGCCCTCAAAACTAATCAATAAGCTCCAAGACCTGGGCCTCAATACCTCCTTGTGCAATTGGATCCTCAATTTCCTCTTTAGTAGACCTCAGTCAGTTTGGATTGGCAAAAACACCTCCTCCATAATCTCCATCAGTGCAAGTGCACCACAGGGATGCGTGCTTAGCTCCCACCTATGACTGTGTGGCTAAGCACAGCTCCAACATCATATTCAAATTTGCTGATAACACCACTGTTGTGGACCATATCAAGGGTGGTGTCAAATCAGCATACAGCCTCTCACTCAATGTCAGCAAAACCAAGGAACTGACTGTAGACTTCAGGAGAGGGAAACCAGAGGTCCATGAGCCAGTCCTCATTAGAGGACCAGAGGTAGAGAGGGTTAGCAACATTAAATTGCTGGGTGTTACTACTTCAGAGGGCCTGTCCTGGACCCTGCATGTAAATATAATTGGAAAGAAAGCATGTCAGTGCCTTTACTTCCTTAGGAGTCTGCAGACACATCAAAAACTTTAACAAACTTCTATAGATGTGCACTAGAGAGTGTATTGACTGGCTGCATCATGGCCTGGTATGGAAACACCAATGCCTTTGAACGGAAAATCCTACAAAAGGTAGTGGATTCTGTCCTGTTCACAGGTAAAAAGACCTCCCAACTATTGAGCACATCTACATGAAATACTGTCATAGGAAACCAGCATCCATCATCAGAGATCCCCACCACCCAAGCCATGCTCTCTTCTCACTGCTTCCTTCAGGTAGAAGATACAAGAGCCTTGCACCACCAGGTTCAGGAACAGTAACTACCCCTCAACCATCAGGCTTTTCAGCCAAAGGAAATAACTACACTCAGTTGCCCATTCACTGAGATACTCCCACAAACAATGATTCCACTTTAAGGACCTCTTATCTTATTTCATGTTCTTGTTATTTATTGCTATTTATTTATATTTACATTTGCAGTTTGTTGTCTTCTGGTTGATCTTTTATTTCTCCTGTTACAGTTACTATTCTATAGATTTGCTGAGTATGCCCACAGAATCTCAGGGTTGCATGTGGTGACATATATGTATTCTGATAATTAAAGTTACTTTGAACTGTTGAGGGAAAGGGGAAGAATTCAAGATCAAGTTTTATTCTCATTCTACAATACATAAATATAGTCAATCAAAACAGCGTTGTTCTGGGGCCAAGATGCAAAACACATTACCAACAGCACATAGCACACTGCATATATGGTTATGATTTCAGGAAAACATATTGTCACAAAGAAAAAATTTTAGTCCAAGTCCCTGAGTGGCATGATTGTAGAATTGATGGGAAGTTGTCCTGGTCCAGCTTGTTTTTCCCCTGAGTGAACACTAGAGGGCAGCACCAATGGGACAGGCTAGCCCCCAACTCAAATACGGATTCCAGCGCGTTCTACAGCGGTTCTCCACACCACTTTGGCATCTCCTCTCCTCGTCAGCTGCAACCGGCGACTCTGCGGCCTCGGTCTAGTCTTCCCCAAAACTGTAAGGCAAGGCAGCTCCCCCGCTGTGGGTATCGCCAATGAAACAGTGAACCAGACTTGCAGAATTCCACGTGACCAATGTCCAAGAGGGCCTTGCAATCACAAAGAATGCCCAGGATAAGCACTCACACTGCACACCGTCCAACGGTACACCACAAGTCCAGGTGAAAACGCAACAAAGATACGCAAGCCAAAGGCTTAATTGTCCTGTGCACCCCATGTACAATCACCACAGATGTTTGTAATCCAAAATCGAACAAAACACTCAGTAGGTTGGGTAGCATCTATGGAGAAAGAAGCAACTAGAGCTTATGTTTTTAAGTTGAACACCCTTCCTCAAAACTAAGGAATGTGTATTTCTCCCTAAATATCCCTCATCTGTAGTTTTTATTTCTCTTCCTCTCTCCCTCTCTCTCTCTCACACACACTGTATCTCCCTAAATGCCCTCATTAACCCATTGACTACAGGACCTTTTAAACTTATTCCCATCTCAATCCTGCCCTCACCTGTCACCCATCCCTTTCCCACCTTCACTTCAACTTCAGACTGACTCATTTCTCAATTCTAATGAAAGGCCTTCATTATCTCTCTTTAAATAGATGCTTCCCTAACTGCTGAGGGCTTCCAATGCTCTCAGTTGTGTCCCGTGAAATCTTGTCCTTGGATCACAGGATTACCCAGCATGGAAACTGGCCTCTCTCGGCCCACCATGTTCATGCTGGCCATCTAATACCTATCTACATTATTCTCGTTTTCCTGAATTTGGCCTGTTACATACCTCATAGATGTCTTGTGACTGTCTTATGACCATGATGTAATTGAGTGTCTTATCAGCATGATGTAAAGGTCTTGTGGAGGTCACATGATATAATTTTCCTGCCAGTGAGGTCACATGATTACATGTTCTCAACAGGTATATAACAGGGAGACCCCTGGTGACACAGTTAACTTTCAGTTTAGTTTTGTATTAGATACTCCGTTTTGCTGCGTGTTCCGCTGATGACGCAGTTTTGTTTTAAAGTGGAGTTCTACTTTCTATTGTAAATAGTATTGTAGAGTGAAGAACTTACCAAAGTACAGGAATTCGCCGAGTTGAGTAATTTTGATATCGTTTGGCGGTTTTGGAGAGGATCGACCTATATTGAATCTTGGTTCAAGAAAAAGTGACCTGCAACTGAGATATCCCCTGCTCATGTAGGAAGAATAGTGCAGTGTCTATTCTCCAGAGGAAAAGATCAGTTCCTTTAAACCGTTTTATTTCCGTCGTTGTGAATCCTGCAGACAAGGCAGGTTCCGGCTGGGATCAGCTGTAATGTCACGCCTTCGAGGAATTCTTTACTTCAGGAAAGACTCTCCTAATTGTCTGTATGAATCTCTTGGACTTTCGAATTTACCATTCTAAGAACTGTGTTCGAATTTACCACTTTAAGAACTGTTTTCGCATTTACTCTTTTAAGAACTGATCCAGAGTTTGCCGTATAGCAGTTAACTTCCAGTTAAGTTAGTCGTTTGAATATTTTTCGCCATTGTTCATCAGAGTTTAATAAGTGTTTGTTTGTCTTTATAAAACCAGACTCAATTGATATATTCATTGTTGCCGGTCACGTGACAGGCCCATAGTCTTCTACACTTTAATTTCAATTGCAAGTACAGTTATTATCAAAGAATGTAGAAATTATACAACCTTGAGATTTGCTTGCTCACAGGTAGCCACAAAGCAAGAAATCTGAAATAACCCAATTTAAAGAAAAAAAATACAGTAAAAATAAAAGACCAACACTCGATGGGCAAGAGAAAGAAAGCAAAAAAAAAATACAAGTCATGCAAGCAATTTAAGTGAACAACAGCATTCTCGACCAAAAATGAATCCTCAGATCCGAACCCTGGAGCAGCCTAGAGTAGGCCTAAAGCCTCTCTAATCATTTTATCATATTAGCGGGCATGGAGCACAGTAGCCGGGACAGTCTTCACAGCCTGAGCACCATGGAGATCACTATCGCAGACAGCAAGCAAAATCAGCTCCGTCTTTTCAGTCTATTTGGGCCAGCTTTAAATTGACCCAATAACGGAACAATAAGACGCTCCACACCCTGGACTGAGGAATGAAGATCGTGCAGAGTGAGTGAAATCGGCTCTCGCCTCCGATCCGGGATGGCGTTTAAATTGTACAAACTATGCATTGTGCCTTGCTCTAGGACCCATGCACCACTGGTTAAAGTGCCGTTTTAAGTGTTATTACGAAAGGTTTCTTTACATTCCACTCTATATATAGTGCTCTTCCAAGGTATCACAAACATGAGGACACAGTTTTAAGGTATGATGCAGGAGATATAAAGGAGATCTGAAGGATAGGTTTGCTTACGCTGAGAATTGCTGATATCTGGAATGGGCTGCCAGAGGATCTGGTGGAGTCAGACACAATTAATACACGTGAGCTACAAACAATCTGACAGTAAAACTTGGGACTGGTGCAGGGCTTCAACCCAAAAAACATCAACAATTCCTTTCCACTCACAGATGCCGCTTGACCCACTGAGCTCTTCCAGATTTCAGCACCTTCAGTCTCCTGTGTCTCCACTGCACTACTGCATTTCAAAGTCATTTACCAACTTTTAAGCAGTCAAGGCACCGAAGAATGCAGCCCTGACATATGGGATCCCTACAGGTGGATATGGATCTGGTGCTACAACTCTATGAACGTGTTCCTTTTTCTGTCTGTCTTGCTTCCAAAGCAATAAAGTTAGGGAAAGCCTCTAAGTGGCATCACAATATAGAGATCAGCTCTGTGGCCTTGGTTCTCCTCTGCACCTCAGTAACAGGTTAATCTACCCTGGTTGCTGGTTACCGTATTGAGTTCTTCCGGCCTATGCGGGGAGCCAGAGAGCATTGGGCTCCAAGGTTTTTTGAGCACCCGAATTAACTAATTGTTGTTTAACGAGAACCGTTTATCATTTAGAGTCCCTGGTGTTTTTCTTGAGTGACTTGCTCTTTGTAAAGCGGCCTCCTGGTGCTTTCTGTCAAAACTTGTTAAGTTTATTTTGAATGCTTGGGGCTTCCATGTTACTTGGATTATTTAAGTGGGTGCCTGATTAACACTAATTGTGGGGTCCTAGTTTTGAGAATGTTATGTCTTGCAGTGTTGCTTGGCCGAGCCACCTTTCTTCTGTTGGAATTCTTATGAATAAAGTCTGGTCACTCTCTCTATATTGGAGCCTGTCTTTCCTCTGCACGTGGTTTCCAACATTGCCAGCGCACATCGTGACAAGTTACGAATCAGTTGTGTCTGAGGCCCCAAGTACTGCACCCTATGGTGTGGGATTTACACACATTCCTTTGCCTGCTGTATAGTTGCAGATATGTTGGGAATAGTGGGCAGTGTGCATGTCACAGTGCAGTAAGGACCAGTGATCTACTCATTGAGTTAGGTCCACAGGTTCAGGACCCATGGGTGTTGTTCCAAAGGACTTCGGCTTAAGGTTAGAGGGTAGGGGCTGGCGGGGAGGACTTACTGAGTGGTTTCTATGAAGCTTTGAGAATCAGGACAAACAGAATCATGAGTTGGCAGCCTTTGTGGGTTATTGAAGAAGGTGGGAGAGTTTACCAAAGAGAACAGGTAAGACGCAAAGAGCTCAGACCTAGTCACTGAGCCCCTGCATTAATTCTGAAGTCTGTAGGGCCTCGAAAACCCAGGTGTTCACCCACATGACAGTCAACTTTGGGAGTAATATGGGCTCATTTCCACGGCCTTTCCTTGAAGGAGTACTGCAGGGGGAGCGTTGTTGGTAGGTTTGTCTGATCCTGGCCGTCAACGTCTCAGAAGATCTATCCGGGGCCCAATGCACTGATACAATCATGACGAGGCACACCAGTAGCTATACTTCATCAGGATTTCGAGAGATTTGGTAAAACTCTATCAGATCTCTACAGATGCATGGTGGAGAGCATTCTGACTAGTTGCATCACTATCTGGTATGGCGGTTCCAGTGCACAGGGTTGAGAGGTTTCACAGATTTATGGACTCAGCCTTTAGCATGGACACAATCCTCCCTACCAGTGAGGACATCTTCAAGAAGGCAACATCCATCACTAAAGACCCTCACCATCCAGGACATGCGCTCTTTTCATTACTACCACCAGGGAGCCTGACGACCCACATGTAATGTTCTAGGAACAGCTTCTTCCCTTCCAAAATTAAATTTCTGAATGGTCAACAAACCCATGAACACCACCTCGCTCTTTCTCTTTCGTGCAATTTATTTATTGTAACCTATAGTAATATCTTATGTCTTCCACTGTACTGCAGCCACAAAATAACAAATTAAATGACATAAACCTTATTCTGATTCTGACCCAGAAACGTTGCCCTTAGCAAAATGGGAGGCACGAAAAGGACTACCTGGGTAAAATTTGAAATGGGATCTATTATAATCCACTCCAGGAATGAGAGCAGAAAACTGAAATAAAAGAGGCAAGCAAATGAATTTCTCTACCAATGTCTTTTACATTTCCTATTCATATGTTTGCCATCCAGTCTGTTGGACAGCTGGGATTCATTGTAAAATCAGAACACAGAGATACTCTAAAGATGCAAGTTGCTCACTATAATGAAAAACACATTTAGTGTCATTTTATGATCAGTAACAAACAATGAGTATTGTTTCCTCCACAGATATTGGAAAATCTGAATTCATTCTTCCATTGGCATAATTATAAAAGAGCAGATAGCTTTGCATCCAAATGTGCTATCAGCTGAGCAAATATTACACGAAACTAGTCCAGTTTTCAATGAGATTCCATTTCTAATATTTGATTCACTGAACATCAACTGTCAATTTAAGTCCAAAGAGGCCTAATTTCACTGTTAACCTGAAGAGTCGAAGGGGCTTTATCTCCAACAAAATCAGGCAAAACACGTATTACTTGGATGAATTGACTTTCTGCTTCTGATTTATGTCTAGGAACAGCTAATGACAATTCTAATGGGTGATTATTTAATGAGCTTGCACTACATGCCTCAGTCTGCTGTTTTCCCATTTAAGTTCAGAATGCAGCCAAGGAATGTTATTCCAAACGTATCAAGTACTTAATCTCTATTATACTGCAAAATGTAATTTGCAGACTTCAACATATTGTTTTCCTACATTGCTTTTACATTTTGTCCTGCTTGTAAACTCAGACAGAATATCAAATATTAAATTTTGGAATGACTTATAAGAGGTCTTCTCGAAGTCTGATAGAAATAATTTTATCCAAGGAAAAGAACATTAGTTTAGCCCAAGACCAGAACTAACTAGGTTTCATTTTTGTCCTTTACTAGTCTGGATATGCGTTTTCAGTTTCCCAGGTTTAAATTCCTGCTTTCCATTCTTTAGAACAAACTGCACATTTTATGTAGTAACTGCAATCTCCCTTTTCAGCTCTACAGATGTTCCATTTACACTTCCCATGATTTCAACTAATTATTTTGCTGCAGGAATTAACTTTCCATCAATCTATAATCCTTTCCAGAATCATCAATGTCATCTTTGTGAGTTCATATCACCCAATTAGAAAGCATTAGATTAAAACCTTGCTGAAGTACAGGATTGTGCTTAGCTTAATAAACAATGCTCCACCAACAAGGACACAGCATTGCATAAAGTAAAAATTACTACATTAGATAAATACCATCATTTCAAGGCTTAATTTTACATAATGACATCATGTGCTTCTCTGTCAAATACACAGCCTTTTAATGGAATTGTTCTATTATTCATATCAAAGAAGAAGTCAGTGATTGCTTTGTACATTCAAACAAATGGGGTGAAGAAATAAGATCTCTGTGGTACAGTGTGTACCTAATTCCACAACCTAAGATTCTCTTATTAATTCTGAGCAAGCCATTCTGATTCACTGCCCGGTTAAGTACTCAGAATGTTTGAAAGTACAACACAATATGGGATAAACCCCCAGACACAATTAGCAACAAGCAAAATGACTTCTGAATATGAAAGCTGGATAAACACAGCCCCATGATGGTAGGGTATTAACCACAGATTCAATTCGCTGATTCTGCAGCAGAAAATTGACCATAGTATGCAAAGTCTAAAAAAAATCATGTTCAGAATATCTTAAAAAAAAGCACAAAAGGTCAACTATTATTGCAATATGCAGACCACCTTTACTCCAAATTTGCTGAATTAAATTAATCTGCTCAGCAGCAGTGCTGATTTGATCCTGACTTTATGGGCCACTCGTCTAGTTCTATTGGACCTGTAATGTATACCAACCTCCTGATTTAGAAGTTGGCAAACACAAGCTGGGGGCTCTCTGCATCAGAGCAAAGGCGTCAACAAAGGCCCTTATAACAGACATCCCACCTCTCCTGGAAGTGCCGGGAGTCTCCCGCATATTAATAGTGGCTCTCTGATGCCCGCAAATTATATACAATATCCCGGAAATAAGAGGGAGAGCAGGAACGAGAGAGAGAGAGAGCGACCACGAGAGAGAGAGAGTGAGCGCGAGAGAGACCACGAGAGAGAGAGAACGAGCATGAGATGACGAGAGCGAAAGAGGGAGAGAGAGCGAGCAAGACCATGAGAGCGAGAGAGAGAGAGAGTGAGCGAGCGAGACCATGAGAGAGAGAGAGAGATAGAGTGAGAGAGCGACCACGAGAGAGACAGCGAGCACGAGAGAGAGAACGAGCATGAGAGAGACCACGAGAGCGAGAGAGAGAGACCGCGAGAGAGACGAGAGTGAGAGAGCAAGAGCGAGAGAGAGAGAGTGAGCGTGAGAGGGACCATGACAGCGAGAGAGAGAGAGACAGAGAGAGAGAGAGAGAGAGAGAGAGAGAGAGACCATGAGAGAGAGACAGAGAGACAGAGAGCAAGTATGAGAGAGACCACCACAGTGCCATGGCAGAGTGTTCCAAAAAAAAAGAAAATATAAAACGTATGTCACCCCAGACTACACTAAAGCGTACCCCTGCCTAATAGGGGTCAAAAATAATGACAGTGTTGCTCGCTGCGCTGTTTGCAACAGTGGCTTTCCTATTGCCCATGGTGGGTTAAAATGTAAAAGACATGTTGAGGTGAGTTTAACAGGTGTCATTCGTTCATTAGCATGCTAACGTTATTTAAACTAGCTGGCTAGCTGCTCAGGAGCTACTCCATTGCAGACATCCCACCTCTCCCGGAAGTTCCGGGAGTCTCCCACAAATTGATGGTGCTACCTCCCTGAAATGAGTTTTTGCAGGGTGGGATGTCTGTTATAAACTTAGTGACTGAGCACCTTGAATAAACTAAATCACAGAAACAGATTATCAGGCACATAGAGGAAAAGATTTTAGGATCTGCTCATTGTCCCCTTGAAGATTTGCAACGTTTCTCTGACTTTTAGGATTCTTTCTGGCCCAAGCCAACTTCAAAGTGGGAGAAGGAGCATTTAGGTATCAAGTCCATTCATTGTGAGCATCCATAAGCAGCAGAAATGTGTACCACCTCACAAACTACTCATCCACCCTCCCCAATAACCACCATCTGTGGAAGAATCTATACTTCCAATACTGGCTTTGGCAGCCACCTCAGAACCTGCAAACTCATATTGTAAAGAACCAAGTGATTTGGCTAGGAAGAAGACCTAGGAATAAGATAAGACCTCTTATCAAACTGAGCACTGTAATGTGGAGCATCTCTGGGACCATCAAGTAGATTCCAGCACATTGGCTGTCTGTGCTGGGATCCACTGCAATAATGATTAAACATCTCCCTCTTTCTACAAAACTTCACCATCTCTTGAAATTATACAAAACTTCCTGAATCAGATTATCTAAATCTTCTGCAGGACAATTCCAAATCCAGTGAAACTAGTAAGATATCACAAACAGGTACCCAGTGAACAAAAAGCCACATAAGTTTCCTGGCTTTGATCTTCCATGTAGGTCATTGGCATCTCTATATTGTCTCGGCAAAACGTGCAGTAAATTTATAAAAAAGGAGGTGAAGTTTGATGTATAAGGTGAGCTGAAAGTCATATTCAGTGTGAGTTTGTCATCACGAACAGGTGATTAAACACATAATGAATGATTCACTGCCCGATGCATGAATATAATGGAAGTATTGCAGCAATATAACCTGCCAATCAGCCATCCAAATAATGAACAGGAAGCCCTTCTTTTACATTTCCCTTCCTCCAATGTCCACAAAGCAGGATGAAAATTCAAACCATACTACTGCACTGCTTTGGACCAGAGGAACAATCATAACATACTGAAGTTTGCTGATAATCCAATGCGAGGTAGGAGTGTGAGTTGTGAGGCAAATACACAGAAGAGGCTTCAAGGGGATATGAACAGCATACGTGAATGAACATGGACTTGACAGGTGGAATAGAATGTGGCAAAATGTATAGTTATCACTTTGAAGGGAAAACAAGACTTTTCTTTTAATAGTGAGAGTTTGAAAGATGTTCAAAGGGACCTGGTTGTCCTTATGCAAAAATCACTGAAATCTAACATGTGGAGTTCAGTAAATAATTAGAGCAGCCAATAGTGTGTTAAACTATGCTGTCAGAGGATTTGAGTACAAGATTAGTGATATCCTACTGAAATTATAAAAAGCCCCAGTGAGACTTCACCTGAAGTATTGTATATAGGTCTGATTTCCATACTTAAGGAAGAATGATACTGCAGCCAAGAAAGCACCAACACCACTTCTTGATTTCCTCAGAAGGTAAGAAAACGGGGCAGATGCCTGATAACTCTAACCAATTTTTACAAATGGACCACAGAAAATATCCTACCTGGATGTGAATGCTCTGCCCATGACCACAAGCAATTGCAGATGGTGATGGACACTGTCCAGTTCATCACATAAAGCTGTCTCCCCTTCATCAACTCCATCTACACTTTCCTGCTGCCTTGGAAAAGCAGTTAACATAATTAAGACTTCCACTCCCATGGTCATTATCTCTTCTCCCATCTTCTGTCAGACAGCAGATAAAAAAAAAGCTTGGAAGTATCTCCCATCAGACTGAAAGATAGTTTCTACCTGTACCTGTTATAGCTTCCTCACTGTTATCACTCTTGAACTCTCTCTTCTCTACTGCCCGTTCTGCTGCCTGCCATTTGAGGCAGCAGTAAATAAAGGCCCTCCATCCCTGTTGGTGTTCAGGGCTTCTTCCATCATGTCAGTAGCTCAGTTTTCACTACTGTCAGTCATGCAAGTTCTGGATGGAGACTAAGGAATACCATTGCACTCAGATGTAGGAGGATTCTTCATTGCTGTTTCCATACAATCTTGTGTTATCAATCAGGGTTGTTAGCCCTGAGCTGAACCCTTGAACCTGGAGCACCAATGGACCACCCTTAGTCTGGCTGCTACCTTTTGACCTGTTTGACATGGGTGACCCTACCAAGAGCCAAACCTTAAAGCTCTGACTCCAGCCTAGATAGCTCTCTGGGTCATTGAGGCAGACAAGCCTCTGAACCACAAATTTGTGGTCCTCTTGGAGGATTATTCTTGAACAGACCTCTTATATTCTAAGAATAATCTCTTGATGTTGTTGTGGCTCTTGCACGTTACTTGTTTACTTGCGCAATGTATGGGGTTGGCCATTTTGACGGAGATGACACAAGAAAAGACATAAGATATCCTAATGTTAAAAGGATCAAGGAAATTGTAGAGAGTAAAGAAGCGGGCTTTGAAGCACAGGATCAGCCTTGAGCATGGGCTGTTAAATGGCAGAGCAGGCTTGGAAAGGCTGAATGGCCACCTCTGCTCCTTTTACCCATGATTCCTGGTCTCTAAGCACAGAGATATTTCTTACAGCTGGTCAAATGTGAGTGTGAGTGAAAATGTTAAGAGAGTGAGGGATGCGGCTAAGTCCCTGACCACCATCAAGCACAAATTTACAAAAAGGAAAGAGAAACAAACAAAATCAGAGGGAGATTTCAAGAACGTGGACACCGTTGCATGGCAAGACCTGAAGAGGAGGAAGAATGTGGGAAAACACAGAAACAGGCAGCAAATCTATCCAGTTGCAAAAGCCATGAGTGAGAGAATAAACTAGATTCATTGTTCTTGCTGGGCAGAAGTTCCTGTGCAAAATGAGAGAATTTACAGGGGAGTGCACACACAGCAAAAGTAGTGAGAAACAATAAGCATGACAGGGGCCATCCACTGAGGTATAAATCACACAGCCATATTGTTCTGATTAAACTCCACAGCTGAGCACAGTGGCCAGTGAATTGAGACTCTATAAATATCATTCCCAGCTGCAGCTTAATTAACTGATAGGTGTTATATTACAGGACAGTCTCCAGTCACTAAAACCACAGCAGCCTTCTTAAAGCAAAGCCCTCTCTTTATAACCCATGAGTGGGTTGAGTACAAGCCGAAGATGGGGTAGTCGGCAGAGTGAGGGCACGAGCAGGGTGTTTATTCAGTCAAGCCAAGGACAGTAAAGCGTCCGGTCAAAATGACTTCTACATACAATGCTCCCGCAGTCGATATTTTCTGGATAGACCATAAGTCATATATTTCACTTTCATGTCCTTTATGTTTGTGTTCATCTTGAATGTGATTCTGGAACCATTGGAGCCTTTGATTTGCAGTTTGGAGATCATTTGGGTGCTTCAGCAATTCTGCAGTAATTGAGAGGATTCCAAGAGACAGAGGCAGTGTATGCAAACCTCATGACAAAAAGACTGCGGGATGGGACATGTCAATTTTGCCAATTAAAGCACCCATTGTTCAACAATTAAGGGACGAGGAAGATTGAAACATTGAGGCAAAAGCGGGATGTGAGCGCCAGCTGCCTGCCTTTTAATCGCTGGTGGGATCGCTCTGCTATGGAGAGGGGAGACTGCCTTTTGATCGCTGGTGGGATCGCTCTGATATTGGAGAGAGGAGATTACCTTTTGATCGCTGGTGGGATCGCTCTGCTATGGAGAGGGAAGACTGCCTTTTGATCACTGGTGGGATCGCTCTGCTATGGAGAGGGAAGACTGCCTTTTGATCACTGGTGGGATCGCTCTGCTATGGAGAGGGGAGACTGCCTTTTGATCACTGGTGGGATCGCTCTGATATTGGAGAGAGGAGATTACCTTTTGATCGCTGGTGGGATCGCTCTGCTATGGAGAGGGAAGACTGCCTTTTGATCACTGGTGGGATCGCTCTGATATTGGAGAGAGGAGATTACCTTTTGATCACTGGTGGGATCGCTCTGATATTGGAGAGAGGAGATTACCTTTTGATCGCTGGTGGGATCGCTCTGCTATGGAGAGGGAAGACTGCCTTTTGATCACTGGTGGGATCGCTCTGATATTGGAGAGAGGAGATTACCTTTTGATCACTGGTGGGATCGCTCTGATATTGGAGAGAGGAGATTACCTTTTGATCACTGGTGGGATCGCTCTGATATTGGAGAGAGGAGATTACCTTTTGATCACTGGTGGGATCGCTCTGATATTGGAGAGAGGAGATTACCTTTTGATCGCTGGTGGGATCGCTCTGCTATGGAGAGGGGAGATCCTGCCACTGTAGCAAAGAGACTGTTACCCAGGTTTTCTGTGCTTTGGATATGGACAAGGATTATGGACTCTTTTTAGTCTTATAGCTTTTTATATTCTGTGTTTTTTGCCCAAACTTTCTCATTTCTTTTTGTGCGCAGGCAGGGGAGATTTGGGGGTTGATAATCATGCTGCAATTCTTTTCTTTCTTGGTGTCATAGCAATCTGGAGGAGAAGAATTTCAGTATTGTATACTTTGATAATAAATGAACCTTCGAATCTTTGTGCTCAGTCAGAGTCAGCAGGGTGGAACACTGCATCAGCCTCAGCTCTTTCAACGTAATGCTGCCACCACATTGTCATTACAAAAACTCAGCAGGGCCAAGGGCGAGAGGATTTACCCCAACAGTACTGAAGCTGGGACACTGATCACAGAACCACGGGTAACCCTGCTAACTAAAAGGCATCTCACTTTATTGAATAATTGAGACATCCACAGCACAGTAGATTACGCGTTCCGCCTTCTGTTTGGACTGCCATCTCATATCTTTTCTAGCAGCTCAAACTAACAATGTGAGATAAGGCTCCTGCTATTATGCTGTGCTGATTCAGGTGGAGATCATTTTCAAGTTCACATCTATGAACTCTATCTACAGTCTAGAAATTCAATTGACTAAAACGGCATGTTTTTTCTGTACTATGCAACTGAAAATTGATTTTTTTCCAAGCCAGAATCAGAGGAACAACTACATCAAGGTTGTTTAGCTCCACTCCATGACTTCAACGGGTATTTCAGTTTGGAACTCACTGTGCCAAGCATTTGGCACCGTACTCCAAACTAGCCTGCCCTTGTGATGAATCCATTCATGTCAACATGACCAGCCACTACAGCTTGTGACTGGTTAAAACTAGCTTTCCAAATCCTTCAGCTGTTGATTACATTTCAAGACATCAGATATGCTGATTATTAACATGATAATTTTGGCTTCAGGATTTAATTGAGAGCTTCTCAGTTGAAGCTCCCATCACCTTGGTTAGGGTTCATGCCCAGAATTTTTCCTAGTATAAATGATTGTACAAATTGTACAGTATTGGCACAATTTGTTTGATCCAATACTGTAAGATCTCTCAGATGTTCTCAGCTGGCAGAGTTTGAGCTGTGTAGTTGTACCTGGGAAGTATAACTTAAGTTGGGAGAATGAAGCTGGAGTTTATCCTCCATTGTCTATTCCTGCTCATTCTACACCACCGTAGAAAATATTGAAACCATTCTTCTGCCACAGGAACCAACTAGCTTCTTTCCACAAAGTCTACTTGTGTAAGTATTTATAGTGAAGGTGCAGGAAAATCCTTTGCAGTCACTGCAGCAATAAAGTAGTTTATCCAAAATGTCTCTATATAACTCTGCTCCCTCCTTGAGGTAACAAGCTGGGGTGCAGGCTGAACAATCTGATGGTTTTAAATGGGTTCTTACAGGGCTTTTCCCTTAACAGAACGAACAGTGGGAAATAGTTCCTGCCAAAGCTGGCCTGTGTAAAATAATTGCATATTAATAAATCAGTTCCGTGCTGTTTAAAACTGATGTTTTGTTCTTTGAACCCAGCCAGAAAGAGACTATTTTTTATGTGCTGGTTTTTGTTTCTCTTATTGTTCTTTCCTATCCAATGTCTATCTGAATTTATTCATTGCGAAGTGAAAGTCACTTGGAATGCCCAAGTACTGCTATTCACACTTTTAATTAGCTCAGAGCTACCCAGATGTGTGTTCAAGCATCTAAAACATTATTGCAGGGAAGAGGAGGCTTGGATGGGAGCCACACATTAAATAGCCAACTTTGAAAGTTGACTCTATTGGTGAGGCTGTGTGATAAAAAAACCTGGTAACTGGGGTTTCAGTAGCTGTTCAATTTTCCTTGTGCATTTCAGGCAAATCTTCTTTCCCCTCCCTCTGACTTACAGATCAAATAAAACTTATCAGATCCATTCACTTGATTTATGGCATCGAGCTCTCTGTAGTTGAGTGCTAACAAAGGAACTGAAAGTCAGATGTATGAAGGATTGGCTTAGTATCTTTTAGAATGTGAGCAGAAGAAAAGAAATGGCCATGAATTACTGTACTGCCATAGTGACTGCAAAGGACTTCCCTGACATCTTTGTAATAAATTGGGACACAAGTGCTTGAAACTTCAAAGTTCAAAGCAACTGAAAAGAGAGAAAATAGTATTTTTCCTTGTGAAGTGGAATGACAGAGTCACTTCTTCCAACAGGCCAGAGCTGAGAAATACTTGATCATCTGATTCCATAACAATCCCTAAACTGACACTACTTTTCCTCAAATGGAGTGAGTTCACATCAATTGAAATCCGTTTAGCTACTGGGATCTAGGGATCAAGCCAGAGGTAAAAAAAAATAACAAGCTCTCTTAAGAGCAAGTTCAAAGTACACTTATTATCAAAGTATATTGTACAACCTTGAGATTTGTTTCCGAACAGGCAGCCACGAAGCAAAGAAACCCCAAAACAAACCCCATCTATGTATATAAAAAAAACTGTCCAACACTCAGTGTGCAGAGAATAAAAAACACTTTAAGCCCATAAAAAATAAAATAACATATAAAAAAGACCATCGAACACCCAATGTGCAATGAAAAGAAAACATCGTGCAAACAGTGACCACAAGCAAATAGTGTTTCTGAACTGAAGCCCATAAAGAGAGTTCCATAGTTCAGCACAGAGATGAGTAAATGTCTTGGAGCAGCAATCCGAACCGGCCTGTACCTCACCTCAGGCCCCAACACCAAGATCATTTCAATCCGGCCTGAGAAAACATTGATTTATTGGGTGTCTAACAAGAGAGTGACACAATTAAAAAATACTGGAGATACTCAGTAGGTCAGGCAGCATCTGTGGTGAGAATTACTGAATGTGATATGTTGATGCTGTTTCCCTCTGCAGAGCTTGCCTGATCCACCGAGCCTTTACATTGTTTTTCTGTTTTTTTTAAAGTTTAGATTTCTAGCATTTTCTGTGTTTGCCTTACTAATTTTTTAAATATCAGTATGAATACGCTGGGCAGAAGGGCCTGTTTCTGTGCAGTATGACACTGTATCTAAAAAGAGCAAGCGTTTATATTGGCGGAGTCTAGCCACACAGCACACCACCAGCCATCTTGTATCAAACCATTCATCCCACAACCCTTTCACCTGGAGCTGTACTACTGAGGCAGTTAGCACGATGCTATTACAACTTGGGGTGTTGGAGTTTGGAGCTCAATCCCAGCCTCCTTTGTAAGGAGTCTGTCCGTCCTCCTTGTGGAATGCGTGGCTTTCCCCCGTGTGCTCTGGTTTCCTCCCACAGTTCAAAGATGTATCAGGCAGGTGACTGGTCATCGCAAATTGTCCCATGATTAGGTTGGAGGTAAATCGGAGTTGTAAGGTGGTGCTGCTTGAAAGGCCGGTAGGGCCTACTCTGTGCTGTATCTCTAAATGCAAATATTGGTGAAATCTCATCCACAAGCCTTTCACATTAATTACCACAGGATAATTTCCCATCATCCAGTATAGCAGATTGAAGTATCTCTCCATTCAGTTTGTCATCATACATTTTACTTCTGTTGTAGAAGAGCCTACCCTTCTGCTCATTAGCTGCTGAACCTATGGTCACTAAAGGTACCGACTTACACAAGGGAACCATGCCTAGCCAGACTGCCTCACTGAGAACGATTTCTGCCGCCACCAATCAAGTGGCTTTTTTTAATTTCACGCCACAGTATGCCTATTCTTTTAAGCTCACCAAGCAGAGCTGATCAGGCTGGAGTCTGTGTCAAGGTCACTTCAGAGTGAGCCAGAGCAGGAACCCCCCACTCAACATGGGTGCACTACTACGTCGACTCAGACCTAGGGGGCCAGCGTCGGCCAAACATGGGTACAACCTGCTGACAAGCTGGCACAATCTAACTTTCCGTGGTTTTTGGAATCTGCAAGTTAGGTTGGCTGTGGATGGCTCCTGTCTCGACTATCTACAATGCAAATCAATTTGTCCACTCAAATATTGTGGCCCATGAATGCATCCGAGCTCTTCTCCCACTGCATTTCTTCGTTTTGTGAAAAAACTCTATTTTTTGGAAAGAGCCCCTTCGGCCCAGCAAGCCGGTTCCAGCCCTCGGCCATTCCACCTTTATGCTAATGCAACATTAACCCAATTTATTAATCCTCCCTACATTCCCATCAAATCTTTCCCCAAAAGTAAAAAACACAGCAGGATCAATTTAAAGTAGCCCAATCACTCTACCAATCCATACAATCTTAGGATGTGGGGAAAAACCAGAGCACCGAGAGAGAACTCACATGGTCACAGGGTGAATGTACGCTCTGAGTTGCAATAGCATTTTGCTAACTGCTATGATAATGCAGTTCCAAGTGAAAGGGAAGGATTTTGTAGAAGATGTGCAGACTGTACTGATGGTCAGGGCTGAATCAGGGTCTCTGGGCTGTGAGGCTGTGGCTCTACCAGCGATGATTCAACTGCTACTGCCCTCTTATAAACTGAGCCATTTCCGCTATTTACCCTGAGCTCCTGTGGCTCTTGTTACTATTAAACTGAAATACTGAGATGCTGGACTGAAGTGGCAAGAAGATATCACCAGTCTAATGTTAGATTTGTCACTCCACTTTATAATGAAATATATAACCAAAATTGCACTGAGTTAGTATTCTGGGACTTGTATCTATTTAAAAAAAATTACACTATAACTGAGCCAAATCAAAATACCCTGAGGTAATGTTTGGATAATTTGCATTAGCTGAGCTTAATTTCTAAGAAAATTCCCTTAGGAATTTTCTGATCATTATTTAGAAAGAAAATTGTTGGCAATTTGTTCCACGTGTTCTATGAATCCACAAATATGTGAACAGCCCAGCTAGATCGCTGATTCTGTCTTGATGGTAAAGCATTTTGGATGAGTTTGAATAAGGAATGAGTGTTTTAATGACAGTTACCGATGTTAATTAGGTATATTTAAGGATGCAAAACACATTTACACTGAACAAAGAGTATGCTGAGAAGGCAGGCACATAGTGACTATCAATAATAACAGACAGGTTAAGCTTGTAAACAACGAGACTTTAATCCAAACAGTTCCTCAAAGTTAAGAATCAGTAGGAAGCAGCACCAGGGCCTTTACTGCCTCACGTAGACTGAAGCTCGGGCTTCTTCCACATTCAAAAGTGCATGGATGAAGGATTTTAGCCCAAAGCATTGACTGTTTATTCCCCTCAATAGATGCTGCTAAGACCATAAGACCATAAAACATCGGAGCAGAATTACGCCAGTCAGCCACCAGAATAAGTGACTGTTTGTGGCCTGACTTAAGACCATAAGACATAGGAGCAGAATTAGGCCATTTGGCCCATCGAGTCTGCTCTGCCATTTGAAACCTAACATCATAAATGGCTGTGATGCTTTATTCCCTATGCAGCTGACCACCTTTTATGCATACTTCAAAAGGCAGAATGAAACTATAATTTTGCACAGCTCTGCATATCTGTCTGAGAGGCTGATGTTAGAACATCTTTCCTAAGGGTGAAGTCCTTGTAAGGTGTTGGGCCTGATGATGTACCTGGTAGTGTATTGAAAACTTGTGCCAACCAGATGGCTGAGTATTCAAGGACATCATCAATCTCTCACTGCTGTAGTCAGAGTTCCCACCTGCTTCAAAAGGGCATCAATTATACCAGTGGCCAAGAAGGGTGGGCTGAGCTGCCTCACATTCACTTTGATGTAGTGCTTTGAGATGTTGGTCATGGCTAGAATTAGCTCCTTGCTAAGCAAAGACCTGGACGTGTTGCAATTTGCCATGCACTACAATAGGTCTACAGCAAATGCAATCTATCTGGTGCTCCGTTTGGCCTTGGACCACCTGAACAACAGCAATATCTACCTCAGACAACTGTTCATTAATTACAATTCAGCAGTCAACATGAACCTTCCCTCAGAATTAATCAACAAACCTCAAAACCCGGGCCTCTGTACCTCCCTCTGCAGCTGGATCTTTGACTTCCTCGTTGGGAGATGAGAGTCAGTCGACATCTGAAATAATATCTCTCCCTCTCTGACAATTAACACAGGCGTAGCTCAAGAATGCGTGCTTAACCCACTGCTCTACCCTCTTTGCCCCCACAACTGTGTGGATGTGCATAGCTCAAACAGTATCCACAAATTCACCAATGGCACCACTGCTATTTGGCTGAATCTCAGATGGTGGGGAGGACGTGTACAGGATGAGTTAGATCAGCTGGTTGAGTGGTGTCACAACAGCATCCTTGCAGTCAATGTCAGTAAGGACAAAGACTTGATCGTGGACTTCAGGGAAGGGAAGTCGAGGAACACACACCAAACCTCATTGAGGAGACAGCAGGATAAATGATGAGCAGCTTCAAGTTCCTGGGTGTCAACATCTTTGAAGTTTTATCCTGAACCCTACATATTGTGCAATTACAAAGAAGGCATGCCAGTGGCTATATTTCATTAGGAGTTTGAGGAGATTTGTTATTTCACCAATTGCCTGGCATGGAGGCCCCAACATGCAGGATTGGCAAAAGCTGCAAAGGGCTTGTAAATTCAGCCAGCTCCATCACAGGCACTAGCCTCCCTACCATCGAGAACATCTTTAACAGGTGATGTCTCAGCTAGGTGGCATCCATCGTTATGTACCCTCACTACGCAGGGCACGCCCTCTTCACATTGCTACCATCAGGGAGGACGTATAGCAGCCTGAAGTTGCACACTGCCATCAGGTTTCAGAACAGACCACAAACCCAACCACGCATCTTGCTCTCTTTTCACACTATTTTATAAAGTATTTTTATATTTCTTTTCAATGTCTTATGTATTTTCACATTTTTTTATGTATTGCACAGTACTGATGTTGCAAAACAACAAACTTCAGGACATACATCAGTGAAGATAAACTTGATTCTGATTCAATTGATCTTTCAGGTCAAGACCCTTCATCTGGACTGGGTACTTTGCTCCAGCCACACCACTCCCATTAAACCCAGAATTGATATTTGGAACCAAGTACTGTTGTCTGCACTGGATGGAAAAAACATGACTTTCAATGAGAATTTACAGTATAATCTGATCCTTCAGAAAATGTTATCCCATCCTCCCTCCAGGCTTCAGGAAAGCTCCTCTCTAATCTTGCCCTGAGGCAGAAGGTTACTGAGTTCAAATCCCACTTGAAACTCTTGAGAGCTAAACAGAACCTGACACTCCATTGCAACACGGACGGAGTGCTGCACTTCGCTTTGATGAATTTAAAAAAAACAAGACTCTTTCCAAATTCTCAGGTGGGCCCCAATGATTCTTGGCCACAACTTGTTATCAAAACGGAGGAAATATTTTGGATGTCCCACCAAATCTCCCAAGGAAATCTGATCATGACCACACTGGTGCCCGAAGGGACTTCTTATTTTATGACCATGCCCATACTTCAAATGATACATGTATGGTAGGGTGCATGTAATGCATGTTGGATGCTCTGAGATTGTAAAGGTGTTCTCCAAATGAAAGTAAGAGTTATTATTGACTTTCACTTGGAACTGCAGCAGACAGCTTTGGCCCTGGTTTCCTTGGGGTTCTGTTGCTAAAGGTCCATACGTCAGAGACATTTGTTTCCTAAAATAACCCATTCAGTGCCTATAAAAAGTATTCACCCACCATACCCCCCCCCCCCGGAATTTTACATGTTTTATTTTGAAAAGTGAGGGGAGTAGAAGTATTACTTTAAATGGATTAAAAGTATTATATATGAATGCACGGAGTATAAGAAATAAAGTGGATGAGCTTGAGGCTCAACTGGAAATTGGCAAGTATGACGTTGTGGGAATAACAGAGACATGGCTGCAAGAGGACAGGGCTGTAAAATGTATATTCAGGATATACATCCTATCAAAAGGATAGTCAGGTTGGCAGAGGGGGTGGGGTGGCTCTGTTGGTGAGGAATGAAATTCAGTCACTTGCGAGGGGGGACATAGAATCAGGAGATGTAGAGTCAGTATGGATAGAACTGAGAAACTGTAAGGGCAAAAAGACCCTAATGGGAGTTATCTACAGGCCCCCAAACAGTAGCCTGGATATAGGGTGCAAGTTAAATCAAGAGTTAAAATTGGCATGTCACAAAGGTAATACTACGGTTGTTATGGGGGATTTCAACATGTGGGTAGACTGAGAAAATCAAGGTGGTACTGGACCCCAAGAAAGGGAGTTTGTGGAGAGCCTCAGAGATGGATTCTTAGAGAAGCTTGTATTAGAACCTACCAGGGAGAAGGCAATTCTGGACTTAGTGTTGTGTAATGAGCCAGATTTGATCAGGGAACTCAAGGTAAAGGAGTCATTAGGAGGTAGTGACCATAACATGATAAGTTTTAATCTACAATTTGAGAGGGAGAAGGGAAAATCGGAAGTGGCAGTATTACAGTTGAACAAAGGGGACTATGGACACATGAGGGAGGAGCTGGCAAAAGTTGACTGGAAAGAGACCCTAGCAGGGATGACAGTGGAACAACAATGGCAGGTATTTCTGGGAATAATACAGAAGGTGCAGGATCAGTTCATTCCAAAGAGGAAGAAAGATTCTAAGGGGAGTAAGGGGTGACTGTGGCTGACAAGGGAAGTCAAGGATAGTATAAAAATAAAAGAGAGGAGGTATAACATAGCAAGGATGAGTGGGAAACCAGAGGGTTGGGAGACTTTTAAGGAGCAACATCAGATAACTAAAAAGGCATTACGGGGGAAAAGATGAGGTGCGAAGGTAAGCTAGCCAAGAATATAAAGGAGGATAGTAAAAGCTTCTTTAGGTTTGTGAAGAGGAAAAAATTAGTTAATACTAAAGTTGGGCCCCTGAAGACAGAAATGGGTGAAATTATTATGGGGAACAAGGAAATGGCAGACGAGCTGAACAGGTACTTTGGATCTGTCTTCACTAGGGAAGACACAAACAATCTCCCAGATGTGATAGTGGCCAGAGGACCTAGGGTAACAAGAGGAACTGAAGGACATTCGCATTAGGCACAAATTGGTGTTGGGTAAACTGAAGGTTGATAAATCTCCAGGGCCTGATGGTCTGTATCCCAGGGTACTTAAGGAGGTGGCTCTAGAAATCGTGGATGCATTGGTAATCATTTTCCAATGTTCTATAGATTCAGGATCAGTTCCTGCAGATTGGAGGGTAGCTAATATTATCCCACTTTTTAAGAAAGGAGGGAGAGAGAAAACAGGCAATTATAGACCAGTTAGTCTGACATCTGGGGAAGATGCTGGAGTCAATTATAAAAGATGTAATAGCGGCATATTTGGATAGCAGTGGCAGGATAGGTCCGAGTCAGCATGGATTTACCAAGGGGAAATCATGCTTGACTAATCATCTGGAATTTTTTGAGGATGTAACTATGAAAATGGACATGGGAAAGCCAGAGGATGTAGTGTACCTGGACTTTCAGAAAGCCTTTGATAAAGTCCCACATAGGAGGTTAGTCGGCAAAATTAGAGCACATGATGTTGGGGGTAGGGTACTGACATGGATAAAAAATTGGTTGGCAGACAGGAAACAAAGAGTAGGGATTAACGGGTCCTTTTCAGAATGGCAGTCAGTGACTAGTGGGGTACCGCAAGGCTCGGTGCTGGGACCGCAGCTATTTACAATATACATTAATGATTTAGATGAAGGGATTAAAAGTAATATTAGCAAATTTGCAGATGACACAAAGCTGGGTGACAGTGTGAAATGTGAGGAGGATGTTATGAGAATACAGGGTGACTTGGACAGGTTGGGTGAGTGGGCAGATGCATGGCAGATGCAGTTTAATGTGGATAAATATGAGGTTATCCACTTTGGTGGCAAGAACAGGAAGGCAGATTACTATCTGAATGGTGTCAAGTTAGGAAAAGGGGAAGTACCACGAGATCTGGGTGTCCTTGTTCATCAGTCACTGAAAGTAAGCATATAGGTACAGCAGGCAGTGAAGAAAGCTAATGGCATGTTGGCCTTCATAACAAGGGGAGTTGAGTATAGGAGCAAAGAGGTCCTTCTGTAGTTGTACAAGGCCCTGGTGAGACCCCACAAGGAGTATTGTGTGCAGTTTTGGTCTCCAAATTTGAGGAAGGACATTCTTGTTATTGAGGGAGTGCAGTGGAGGTTCACTGGGTTAATTCCAGGGATGGTGGGAATGTTATATGTTGAAAGATTGGAGCGACTGGGCTTGCATACACTGAAATTTAGAAGGATGAGAGGGGATCTGATTGAAACATATAGAGGCAGGAAACATGTTTCCGATGTTGGGGGAGTCCAGAACCAAAGGCCACAGTTTAGAACGGAGTTGAGGAAAAACTTTTTCACACAGAGGGTTGTGGTTCTGTGGAATGCTCTGCCTCAGAAGGCAGTGGAGGCCAATTCTCTGAATTCTTTCAAGAAAGAGTTAGATAGAGCTCTTAAAGATAGTGGAGCGAAGGGATATGGGGAGAAGGCAGGAACAGGTATTGATTGTGAATGATCAGCCATGATCACAGTGAATGGTGGTGCTGGCTCGAAGGGCTGAATGGCCTACTCCTGCACCTATTGTCTATTGTTTTACAACATTGAATTACAGTGGATTTAATTTGGCTTTATTGACACTGATCAACAGAAAAAGGCTCTTTCATGTCAAAGTGAAAACAGATCAAAGTCATCTAAATAAATTACAAATATAAAACACAAAACAATTGATTGCATAAGTCAGTGGTCCCCAATCACCAGGCCATGGACCAGTACCGGGCCCTGAGCATGTGCTATTGGGCCACGCGGAAACGATATGCTTTGGCGATATGAAACGATATGAGTCAGCTGAATCTTTCCTCGTTCCCTGTCACGCCCACTGTTGAACTTGAAACCCCCCCCCCCCCCCCCGCCGGTCAGCAAGAATATTGTCAATATTAAACCAGTCCGCGGTGCAAAAAATGTTGGGGATCCCCTGGCATAAGTAATCACCTCCCTTTAATACAGCACACCAAATCATCACTGGTGTAGCCAGTTGGTTTTAAAAGTCACATAATTAGTTAAATGGAGATCTGTTTTTGGAGACTTGTGTGCAGTCAAGTGTTTCAATTGATTGTAGTAAAAATACACTTGTATCTGGAAAGCCCAACCGCTGGTGAGTCACTATCCTGGCAAAAACTACACCATGAAGACAAAAGAACGCTCCAAGAATATAAAACATTGAGAGTAATTTTCTTGCAAGCGTTTACAAGAAACTATAAACCTAATAGAATTTTATAAACTATACATAAGCAAAGGCTGGCAAACAACCAATATGCGAAGGAAGACGAACCACGCAAATAGAAGAATAATGTTGAGAATGTGAGTTGTAAAGAGTCCTTGAACTTGAGTCTGCAGGTCGTAAAATCAGTTCATAGAGGTGACTGAAGTTATCTGTGGCTGTTGAGAAACCCGATGGTTTTGGGTAATAACTGTTCCTGAATCTGGTGGCATGTTGTTGAATATGCTGAATACATATTTTGGACACAATGTGAATCAATGGATGTGGGGATCAGGAGAGAATTTAAATTAAACCGTACCCCTTGTCAACATGTTACTTAGCTTTGGACTATTGTAACCTACAACTAATTAGAGAGTAATGATATCTTTGATTAAATCCAAGTGCTGTGCTGAAATTCCCTTTCCAAATTATAAATTGAAGATTGGAAACCATTTCAAACACAGATGTAGAGGATAAGATTTTTGTTTTAACTAAAAGTATAAACAACAATATTTTCAGCACAATAACAAACAGAGTTTTGGATACTTCCTCTTGAAGGAGGAACACAACTGAAGCTAAGTGTACTTAGGTATTAGAAAGGCACCATCTATTAATAAACCTTAGCAATTAAATATGCAGACAGCTTTGCTATCATAGGCTGAATTAATAGATGCAAAGGTGTGGCGAGAAATGAGCTCAACAAAAACACTGCAAATGCTGGAAATCAGAAATAAAACAGAAAATACTGTAAACACTCAACAGGTTAGGCAGCCTCTGTGGAAAAAGAAACAGTTAACATTTCCGGTAGACGACTCTTCCATCATAGAACATACAGCATAGAAATCTACAGCACATTACAGGCCCTTTGGCCTACAATGTTGTGCCCAGCATGTAACCTTGCTGACCTATAGCAATTTCTGCTTTTATAACTAGGAAACGACTAGCACCCTCAATCCCAGTCACATTACCATAGGCACATTCTGATTTCATGGTAATGGAGTCGCACTAGAGTAGTCATAAATTCAGTCAGATGAAAGTGCCTATCATATCTCATCATCTACCAAATGAAACAGTAAGCAAGACAAAAAGAGACAACACAAAATTCTTTGTAACAATTCTCCTTTTCAAAAGAAGTCTTGTCAAAGTGACTCCCTTTTAAACCAAACTCTTAAAAAAAATCGGTTTAACGAGAAGCTGTCATTTCTCTCTGAACCCTTGTCCTGCACAACTCCCCAGGCACTGGTTAGTGCACATTCCAGTCATTCTTCAGTGCTCCTGCAAACCACTCTGGGCTGCTCCAGAATGACAGTGATTTATGAAACCTTTTCAAACTGCTACAATAGACTGATGGGATAATGAACCTGCACAGTATGTACAAGTAAATACTCATCCTGAGCCAATTTTCTCCCTGGTCTGAATGCTATAGTTTCTCACTGTTGCTGGCTGTTTCAAAACAGATGGAGAGAGATGGAAGATGTTATGCAAGAGCAAATGGTCACCTTTCAGCAGAATTGTAGACAGATGCTTAAATTGGGGTCAAGATTGACATCAAAAGACTGGACGCTATGGCATTTCCACTTTTAACACATAGCGAGCACAGCTTTAAGAACCCACATGATGACGGGACCAGGAAAAGGCCATCTGGCTCTTTGAACCTGCCCCTTGAGTCAATATTTTTGAGAGACTTTGAACTTTTTTACCGTGCCCATGGCCTGCTCTTCATCAAGTTATGGTACTGCTTGCACTGTTGTAACTATATGTTATAATTATGTGGTTTTTGTCAGTTTTTCAGTCTTGGTCTGTCCTGTGTTTCTGTGATATCACACCGGAGGAATACTGTATCATTTCTTAATGCATGCATTACTAAATGACAATAAAAGAGGACTGCATGTCCTCATAATCTAATCTAATCTAATATGGTCAAGGCTGATTGTCCCAGGCCTCAGCTCATCTTCCATGCCAGTTCCCTATGGCCTTGTAAGCTAAATATCATTTCACCTGCCCTTACCACCTTCAATCTTATAAAGCAGCTAAGTAGTAGTAGAGCTAATAGGACTTGATGTTTCAATCCCTAGGGTAAATTGGCACTCTTGACGTTGGCAGTAGGCTTGGAGTGGTGACGAGGAGGGAGGGTAGGTACGTCATCGGGGTCATCAGGTGGGCACCCTCCTTCTTTGACGTTTCGTTGATAAGCCCACGACGTCTCCAGAGGGCTCAACGGTGCTACCTGGTGTCCCAGATACACCCCCCTCAGTTCCATACCCTCCTGTCTTCATCTTGCAGCCCAGTTGTTGTCTTTCCTTTTAATCCAAATCCAATTGCTGCTTTCTTCTGCTGTGTTTGACAAGGACTTGATTGCTTGTTGGAGGGAGTGACCTCTCACTCCCATCTTCTTCAATAGACTGGTCGTAGATGTAGCAACGAATCCCCTGCATCCCACTTCTACAGGGAAAATCATGGTCTTCCAGCCATTCTGGGCAGCTTCAGTTGCCAGTTCAGAGTACTTGGTCTTTTTCCTCTCATAAGCTTCATCGACACCATCTTCCCATGGTACTGTCAATTCCACAACATATGCCAGCTTAGCTGTTGTGGACCACAGGACCATGTCCAGCCGGAGTGTTGTAGCTGCAATGTCTGGGGGAAACACAAGCTTTTTTTCCAAGTCCACATCCATTTTCCAATCCCGAGCAACCTGCAGAACACTTACATCTTCGATGTTATATGGTGCTCTGGAGGTTGGCCTGCTGGTACAAATCGTGTGATGTGGACATTTCTTGCCCATGTTTAAGACAGAACAGGGCCCTGAAATGCAGGTTAGTTAAACTGTTTGAATTGGTTAGGACTGTATTCCCTGAAGTGTGGGAGAATGAGGAGAGATTTGATAAAGGTATACAAAATTATGAAGGGTATAGATAGGGTAAATATCAGCAGTCTTTTTCCACTGAGGTTGGATGAGACTAGAACCAGAGGTCAGAGAGTCATAGAACACTACGCCACAGAAATTGGTCCTTTGTCCCATCTAGTTCATGCCAAAGCATTAATTTACCTAATTCCATCGACCTGCTTCAAGACCATAGATCTCATACCCCTCCTATTCCTGTACCTGTCCAAATTGCTCTTAAATGTTGAAATCAAACCCACAGCTGCCACTTGTGGCGGCAGTTCGATCCACACTCTCACCACCCTCTGAGTGAAGAAGTTCCCCCTCATGCTCCCCTTAAAACATTTCACCTTTCACCCTTAACCCATGACCTCTGGTTGTAGTCCTGCCCAATCTCAGTGGAAAAAGCCTGCTTGCAATTACCTTATCTACACCTCTCATAATTTTGCATACCTCTATCAAATCTCCTCTCAATCTTCTGCAGTCTAGGGACTAAAGCCCTAACCTATTTAACCTTTCCGTATAACTCAGATCCTCAAGTCCTGGCAAATTTCTTGTAAATTTTCTCTACACCCCTTCAACCTTAGTTACATCTTTCCTGTAGGTAAGTAACTAATACTGCACACAATACTCCAACTTCGGCCTCACCAACCGTCTTAGGCAGTTTCAGCATAATATCCCAATGACTGTACTCAACATTAGCTATCCTCCAATCCCCCGGCACCTCAGCCGTGGCTAAGGATGTTTTAAATATCTTTGCTAGTCCCCTGCAATCTCTACACTAGCTATCCACTGGATCCAAGGGAACACATGGTCAGGACCTGTGGATCTATCCAACCTAATCTGCCTCAAAAAAGCAAACACTTCCTCCTCTGTAATCTGTATAGGGTCCATGACCTCAGTGCTGCTTTGCCTCACCTCTATAGACTCTGTGTCCATACCCCCAGTAAATACAGATGCAAAAAGTATCCATTTAAGATCTCCCCCCTCCTCTCTTTCAACTGCACACATATTATCACTCTGGCCTTCCTATGGAACAATTTTGTCCTTTGCTATCCTTTTGCTCTTAATATATCTGTAGAAGCCTTTAGGATTCTCCTGCACCTTGTCTGCTTTTGCAACCTCATGCCTTCTTTTGGCCCACTTGATTTCCTTCTTCAGTGCCCTCTTGCATTTCTTATACTCCTCAAGTATCTTAACTTAGATTAGTCAGAAGTTAAGGGTGAAAGGTGTAATGTTTTAGGGAATCTGAGGGGAAATGTCTTCACTCCGAGAGTGGTGTGAGTGTGGAACAAGCTGTCAGCAGAGGTGGTGGATTCAACTGCAACACTTAAGAGAAGTTTGGATATTCACATGGATGAAAGGGGAATTGAAGGCTATGACCTGGATGCGGGTAGATGGGCCTAGCAAAAGAAACAGGTTGGAATAGAGTAGATGGGCTGAAGGACCTGCTTTTGTACTATGTAGAAACATAGAAAACATACTGCACAATACAGGCCCTTCAGCCCGCAAAGCTGTGCCGAACATGTCCCTACCTTAGAACTACCTTGGCTTTACCCATAGCCCTCTCTTTTTCTAAGCTCCATGTAGCCATCTAGGAGTCTCTTAAAAGACCCTATCGTTTCCGCCCCCATCACTGCCGCTGGCAATCCATTCCATATATGCTCTATGATGCTATAATAGTTCTTTTAAGAGGGCTGTTGATAGATACTTTAAAAAACATTTGGAAGAGGTGCCTCCAGGAAGTCAGCAGCTGTCTGATACACCAAATGGCCTCCTTCTCTGCTGCAAATATTCCAGTTTATTTCTACTTTTCGAGGCCCAGCTGGTAATAATACAGGGCAAAAACAATCTTGAATTCCTGTGGCTTCTTAATATTGAAAAGTGCCAGCAGTATTTAACAGAGTGTTGAGAAACGACATTCATTGACAGCGGCGCTCGGTATCTTGATGTACAGCACGATTCAATGTTTCAAAGCATGGGGCAAACGCAGGACTGGTGGTAGAGACAGTGAGCTGTGTGGATTGGTAGCAAGAATGTAAGGTGTGTGCTGGGCATCAGTTATAAATGTTAAACTTCGGGTCACACCTTCAAGAATGAAGTCAATACATGCCTGTAAACTGATCAAACCACACTGAAACGGCTGCCCACAATCAGGAGGTTGGTAATAGTCTTCACAGTGAATGGACGACCTTGTGGCCATATCTATACAGAAACTAAATGAAATGGGCATTGCTTTCCCGAGTATGAACATGCTGCCACGCAGGTCAGACAGTCCAGCAATCTCAACGTAATTCCGAAAGATTTTTAAAGAAGAATTTGCAATACTAAGCCTCTATATTTGAGCAGTTCATTACCATCATGAAGAGAAAATGAGGCTGGGATTTGCAAGTATGTTTTTAATGGAAAGTATGGATTTAATGGGGAAATTTTTAAAGTGTGAATATTAATTAAAACACTGCATAACATGGACTTACAAGCAAGGCTTCAATATCATTTTTTTTTTGTTTTTGGTTTAATTTGTGATTTTATTGTTATTATCACTGCTTGGCAAAATCAAAACAAACTGCCTATGCAAATCCAGTTTTCCAATTCCAAGATAAATTGCAACTAAATTGGTAACACAGTAAACAGTATCCAGGCATTCAAAGCCATCCATCATCACGCCCTGTGTTTTTGCTAATTTGCTTCCTCTTCCTTATCGCGAGTTACCCGCTCACGAACCTATTCTGTTCCACGTTCAATACCATCTCTCTGAGGTCCAAGCACAAAATGTGCATTTTAACAGTTGTAATCTTAAATTAAACATACAATATTGGCATAGTAAAATACACTTGGTTGCCAAGTTGCCAATTGACTTTGATCAGTGCAAATGTCTTTAATGATATCTTCTGGGCAGCTTTTCTTTGGATAAAATCAGTAAAAGCCAAAGCTTCCCTATAGTTTAATATTCCAGGGAAAATGAATTGTGACTCCCCAGTACTTGATGACTCCAAGATCTCATTTTCAAGCCATTTGCTGTTTCCACAAGGAACCTGTGGACTGTGTTGAAATGTTATCAGCTGTTCATTTTATGTTTATTTGTTTCACAGTATGTATCTTAATTTTCACAAGGTATTAGAAAAATCAAGCACTGACTTCTAATTTGGCGAAGTATAGACCCTAGCACTTAAAGACGATGCTGAATCCAACAGATAAACACCCATGTTGATTTGTCAGAACTATCCAGTTCTGATGAAGGGCTATCAGCTGAAACATTAACTCTGTTTTTCCCTCTTGGCATTTGCTGCCTGATTTGCTGAGAGTCCCCAGAATGCTTTGTTTTTTTCCAGATTTCCAGTAAATAGTGCATTATATCTGATTTTGTTTTCTCTTTACTCCGCTACTTGGTGGGGTAGTAGGGTGGAGATATGGGTGGTGGGGTGGAGATACACCTCTATCAAAGGAGGTGTAAGGCGCTCCTTCCCTCCGCTAGTCTGCAGGTCACCCTTGGGCAGGTGTAGCACTTGCTTAGCTCCCTGATCAGGGCACATGAAGCTATGGGAGCAGGTGGTGGACGGTCGCATGAGCAGCTGGTGCATATCACAAGTCCTGCTTATGTGACCATTGACGCCAGCTGGAAAATCCTTGAAGAGTATTGATAATGGTTCTGGTCACCAGTCCTGTAAAGACACTGCCCAGAAGAAGGCAATGGCAAACCACTTCTGTAGAAAAATTTGCCCAGTTCAATCATGGTCATGAGATCATGATTGCCCACGTCATATGAAACAGCACATAATGCTAATCTCCTTCAGATGAAACCACTTGAAACTAAGACACTTGTGTCTCCCTCTTTCTTCTTTTTCCACCACCAAGGAAGTCATTCAATCTGACTTGATCTCATAAGGCCTTCGCTTTGTTCCTTCCATCTTGCCCCTTCTCTGCAACTTAAGACCATGTTCGACTTTTGAATTGTTCCCAGTCTGAGCAAAGACGATGAACCTGAAACATCAGCTCTCATTTTCTCTTGCTAACAGATGTTCCGTAGCCTGGAGAGTATTTCTAGCACTCTCTTATTTGTTTTTTTATTTCAAACATTGCACTTAGGAATCAGCAGTTACAAAGATAAAGCTCTCAAGGGAGGAACTCAACAGGTCAGGCAGTATCTGTGAAAAGAAATATTCAGTCAAAATTTTGGGTCAAAACCTTTCATCTGGACTGAAAGATAAGCGTACAGGTGGCCGCACATAAAGTGATGGGGGGGGGAAGGGGGTGTAACAAGAGCTGGCAGGTGCTAAGGATGATAGGTAGATGGAGAAGGGGGTTTGGGCAGGTGCTAAGGATGATAGGTAGATGGAGAAGGGGGTTTGGGCAGGTGCTAAGGATGATGGGTAGATGGAGAAGGGGGTTTGGGCAGGTGCTAAGGATGATGGGTAGATGGAGAAGGGGGTTTGGGCAGGTGCTAAGGATGATGGGCAGATGGAGAAGGGGGTTTAGGCAGGTGCTAAGGATGATGGGTAGATGGAGGTGGGGTTGGACACTTTCTAAGGATGATAGGTAGATGGAGGTGAGGTTGGACAGGTCCTAAGGACAATAGGTAGATGGAGGTGTGGTGTCAGACAGGTGATAAGGATGATAGGTAGATGGAGGTGAGGTTGGACAGGTCCTAAGGATGATAGGTAGATGGAGGTGTGGTGTCAGACAGGTGATATGGATGATAGGTAGATGGAGGTGAGGTTGGACACTTTCTAAGGATGATAGGTAGATGGAGGTGTGGTGTCAGACAGGTGATAAGGATGATAGGTAGATGGAGGTGAGGTTGTACAGGTCCTAAGGATGATAGGTAGATGGAGGTGAGGTTGGACAGGTGATAAGGATGATAGGTAGATGGAGGTGAGGTTGGACAGGTGATAGGAATGATAGGTAGATGGAGGTGAGGTTGGACAGGTGATAAGGATGATAGGTAGATGGAGGTGAGGTTGGACAGGTGATAAGGATGATAGGTATATGGAGGTGAGGTTGGACAGGTGATAAGGATGATAGGTAGATGAAGGAGGAGGGAAATAATGGAAATTTTAAATCCTGATATTTCCTATTCTGCTTTATATCTTTAGAAGCTGGCTTTTTCCTAATGAAGCTGACCTTGTTCATTTCCAACCAGCATGAATACTTGCTGTCTTCATGTGTATACGTATTGATAGGGCTGACCACCAACTGTCCATTACTCCCTGCGGAGAGCACTGAACATTTTCAATGAAAATTGGAGAGGGCCAGCAAGCCAAGAGCTCTAGGGTGTAGGGAGGTGGATTCTGGCTGTAGGTTTGACAGGGGAGGGTGGGACAAATTTTGACCAGCAGGTAAAAGAGGTGGCAATCTGATGTTGAGCTTTCAGTGCAGGCTTGGGATGGGTGATGGGGAGCAAGGAATTACTGAGATGGGCTGGTTTGGCAGTATTAAAAGACCATATCACACCCAGTGGCAGGCATTCCCTGGCAATTCCATTCAATTTTCACTGTAACTTCCCAAAAGGAGAATCATTCCAATGGGAATTATTTTACCAGTCATGCCAAGGCACGGAACCAACATCAGAGTCTGGAGGATGCCCGGTGATGGGAAGTATCCTATTTCCAAATGACTCAAAACTACCTTACAACAGTTGTTATTATCTGTCACCCAAGATAACTCAGAATTTAGAATCGTATAACATTGAGTAGAATACTGAATCACACAATCAAATTTCCAGCCAATAGTCTTTATCCTATCCTTCTATAGCATCAGCAAAGTGCATCATTGCAAATGGATGACACAGTTGAATGCATATTGAAATTACACCACAAAACCGTGCGTTAATCACTAGACCAACATGCTGAGCAGCAACAAAAAAAAAGCAAATAGCAGAATTCATGCCAGTTCCCAAAATTTAAGACAAGGAATCGTAACAAAAAGAAATGGAATGTTGGAGTAAAGTAGAAGCATGACACTAAGCCTATCAAACCTTTCAATGGTTCAAGCTCAAGGGAAATCCTTGGGGCTGTGGGAAATGTAAGTCAGGACAATCCCATGTCCCACTTGGACCTTTACGTAGCCATTATTTGCCAGAATGTGTGGGGCTCAGTGGACTTGGGAAACACAACCTATGAACTCCTGGCCTTCCTTTACTGTTCTATGCTTTCTCCCTCCTTTCCGTGCTGTTAACAGAACATACAATAGCAACCAAAGACCATAGAAGTGCACACCAGGGAACCAGCTAAAGAAAGGTCTCAAAAGTGCCAATTGCTTAGTCTAGGTTTATGAGTTGTGGCAATTGTTACAGCCCAGGCAGTGCATGTTTTCAATTTCAGTCACTGAAAACATTTTCACTGGCGTGAGGGAAATAGATGACTGCGGGAAACTGCCAACAATTACAACGAAAAGAAGACAGTCTGAATAAAGTCAGCCTTAATTTCTTGAAAGATTGCAGTATTCAAGGTAATTCAAAAATGCCTCCAGTCACTGTGGATTTTTGATGCTGAGAACAATCTATTGAAAAAGGAAGGCTTTCTCTGAAAGGCATTTGACATAAAAAAAAACACTCAATGAATTTCATAACAAGTTAGATAAGGCATAATTAAGAGGCAGAAGATTATTTGCTTCAAAACCTGGGTGGGCCAAAGTATTACACAAACCTTGAATCATAACTACTAACTTCCCTCAACCATTCTTGCCTTGTCTTTTTGGCACTGGGTTTTATGAAATATCAGATTAATTTTTTGAAGAACGATGTGTAACTTTTGATCTTCGTGGTTGCTTAGCTGTAGGGTGTACTAACTGTTCCTTCTACTTTGCTACTTGCTGGGAGCAGTATGTTGTGAAACTCTGCAAATTTCACCTGCTACTTTCCAAACAGACAGGTTTTCAATCCTTCTCAGCCATTTAATGTTTCCACAACCTCTGCGCAAAATGCCAACATCAATCAAAATCTTCCTTCCAAACCACTAACCGAATCCCAATACCTCTAACTAACTGTAGAGTATGAAGACAATGTTCCAACCACATACTGTACTCACCGTACAACATTCATCTTACTTAATTAAACTGCTGATTTTTTTTTCCAGGGCTCTGTAGGACTGGCTGTATCACAGCCTGGTATGGAAACTCCAATGCCTTTGAACAGAAAATCTCACAAAAAGCAGTGAATTCAGCCCAGTACATCATGGCTAAAGCACTCCTAACCATTGAACACATCCATATGAAACACTGTTGTAGGAAAGCAGCATCCGTCACCAGGGTCATGCTCTCTTCTCGCCATTGCCATCAGCTAGACAGTACAAGAGCAGTTACTACCCCTCAGCCATCAGGCTCTTGAACAAAAGGGGATTACCACACTTGACTTCACTTGCTCCGTCACTGAAATATTACCACAACCAATGAACTCACCTTCAATGCCTCTTCATCTCATGTCATCATTATTTATTGCTTTTTATTTAATTTGCATGCGCACAATTTGTTGGCTCTGCACTCTGGCTGATCTTTCATTTATCCTATTATAGTTACTATTCTATAGTTTGCTGAGTATGCCCACAGAAAAACTCAGTATTGTATATGGTGACATATGTATATATCAATATCAAAGTAAATGTACTTTGACAATAAAATTTACTTTGAACTTTGAAAGTAAGGAACTGAAAGGGCGGCTTCAGTCACCTCTGATATCACTCCTGTTGAAAGTGACAACATGACTGAAGGCTGTGATCAGGTAATATTTCTGAGTATGCAGTTACAGTTCGATATATCAGAAGCTGCTAAAAAAATGTAACACTTACAGAACAAGCCAAGCACTGTCCAGCAGTGACTTGATGTTCCGGTTGCCAAACCCCCACCCAAGCTTGACTGAAGACAGGAGAAAAATGAAAACAGTGTGAAAGCTGTGAAGTGACTCTCATATGTACAGACACCCACACCCTCACCACAGGCATATAACCACCCCACATCCAAGCATGTGCATACACACACAAATACATGTTAACGGTCCCAAATACACAAAAATGAAGCATGCAAGCTTATGCACACTCGCACACACTTGAAGAAATCCTGCAGGAAATCAACACTAATTCAATGAGATGCTTATGCATACAACCTAACTTGTTAACTTGTGAATAACAAACACAAGACAAGACATTCTTGATGGCGCTCCTGTAGAATGCTGTTAGAATGGAGGCAGGGAGCCTTGCACACTTCATTCCCATCAGAAAGTGTAGATGCTGCTGTGCCTTCTTGACTAATGAGGAGGTGTTGTGGGTCCAGGTTAGATCGCCCGTTTTGTGCACACCAAGGAACTCAGTGCTTTTCACTCTCTCTGCGACAGGGCCATTGATGTGAAATGGAAAGAGGCCATCTTCCTGAAGACCATAATAATCTATTTTGTCTTGTCCACGTTGAGACTCAGGTTGTTGTTTTCAGACCATTTGACAAACCTCCCTACCTCCTCTCTGTATGCCGGCTCATCATTGCTGCTGACGAGGCCAACCATTGTAGTTTCGTCAAGATGGTGCGTTTTGAGCTGGATCTGGTAGTGCAGTAGTATACCAACACTGTGAACAGACACAAGTGACCTTGCTTTCTTGGTGTGTCAGGGCCAGGTGCATGACAGACGCTATGGCATCTGTCACAGAGCAGTTCTGTCAGTAGGCATATTGGTGAGTGTCCGGTGTGTAGGAATGGAGTTGTTGAAATGGGCCATTCATTAACTATGCTCAAAGTATTTCATGAATTATTGGCATCACTGCCACCGGGCGGTAGTTATTTAGTCCTGAAGCTGGAGACTTCTTTGGTACAGGGATAATGGTAGCTGATTTGAAGAAAGTGAGTACAGAATCTTCGATGAGTGAATTGTGAAGATGTGGGTGAGCTGAAGTGCACACTCCTGGAGTACTCAGCCTGGGATGTTACCTGGGCCGCCAACTTTATGGGGGTTGACTCTCTGCAAAATCCTTTTCACATCAACTGCTATCACAGATCAAGGATCAGTGGTGGGATATCTGTTTTTTGTAACATTAATGATTTGAATGAAAATGTATGTGGTCTGATCGGTAAGCTTGCAGAAAACAAAAACATTGATGGTATTATGGACAGTGAGGAAGGTTGTCAAAAGATACAAGTAGATTAGTTTTAAACATGGACATGGCAGACAGAGTTTAATCAGTTTTGCATTACAAAAGTATACTGTAAATAGCAGGACCCAATAGATGGACCTTGGGGTGCACATACATAGCACCCTAGAAATAGAAGAATAACAGAAGAGAATAGGGCAATAAAGAAGGTGAATGGCACACGTGCCCCCATCATCCAGGCCACTGAGTATAAAAGTTGGGAAGCCATGTGGCAGCAGTATAAACTTTGGCTTGGCCACATTTGGAGTTCTGGTCATTGCACTATAGGAAGGATGTGGGGCTTTGGAGAGAGTGAAGAAGGGGTTTACCAGCATGTTGTCTGGATTAGAGAGTATTAGCTATATTGAGAGGTTGAATAAATTTGGATTGTTTCCTCTGGGACGTCAAAGGTTGTGGTATGACCTAACTTAAGTGTATAACATTATGAGTGGCAGAGAAAGGATAGATATTCAGGACTTTTTTTTCCCCTAGGGTGTAAATGTCAAGGTTTAGGATGAGAGGGAGAAAGTTCAAAGTAAGTGTGTGAGGCAATTTTTTCATACACAGGGAATGATGTGATATCAATGCTTAAGATGCATTTACACAGGGTGCATGTAAAGGAACGGGGTAGAAAGATATGGTCCATGTGCATGCAGATGGGGTAGTTTAATTTGGCATCATGGTCAGCACAGATATGTTGGGCTGAATGCCCTGTTCCTGTGCTATATCATACATTTTATACAGATGACATCCCTGCAACACAACTGTGGAGAGTATGGGAGGAAAATTTATGATTACATTGAGAGAGTCTTTGAAGACGTGAGCAATCCCAAATTGTAACAAGCAAAAAACAGAAAATGCTGGAAAAATCAGCAGGTCTGGTCAGGCAGCAGTTGTGCAAATGGTTTATGTCTGCAACCTTTCGCCCGAGACTTGCTGTCCATTTGGAACTTCATCCAGATTTTTTGCTTTTATTTCAGATTTCCAGCATTGCAGTTTTTATGATTTGCAAACTAGCACCTGACTGCATTCTTGGCTTTGTGACAAGTGGTAACTGATCCGTGGTAAGTCAAACTAATGATCCTCCTTGAACCAAGGAGTACAATTTCAGTCAGATGATCAGACTCAGTACTTGCATTAATACAGCATGTAAAACTTTGATCCATTGTTGCAAAAGTGTAAACTATCACAGATGAGGCAACAGGGTTACATTATCAGCGTACCTACTGGAGTAATCTTTCCCCAGGCCAAATATACTACGTGTCTACATGTGTCTGTGAGTTTGGCACTTTGGAGATTGTGAAAATGCAGTATAAGATTTCTTACTTCAGTAAGTTAGTAGATTTTTCAGCATAGAGATTCAGAGCTTGTACTGAGCAATAATGTCTGTGATCCATTCCCATTCCTTGACCACTGTCCCACTTTCCCAACCCAGAGGTACCAGCAGGCAGGTACCTGGGTGACAGTCAGGAGAGGGAAAGGGAAAGGGCAGTGATTGCAGAGTATCCCTGTGCTGTTCCCCCTCAATAATAAGTTACCACTTTGGATACTGTTGGGTGACAACCTACCAAGGAGAAGCCACAGTGAGAAGGTCTCTGGCACTGCCACTGGCTCTGTGGCTCAGAAGAAAAGGAGGCAGGAGAGGAGTAAGGTACTGACAGGCGATTCCATAGTTAGGGGAACAGACAGGAGATTCTGTGAATGTGATAAAGACATCCGGATGGGATTTTGCCTCTGAGGTGCCAGGGTCAGGGATGTCTCAAGTCAAGCCTACAGCATTTTAAAGGGCTAGGGCTAGGATTAGCCAGAAGTTGAATATGCATAAGTCGTGATGCAATGACATATGTAGGCAAATGGGAGGAGGTCCTGAATAAAGAATATAGGGTGTTAGGTAGAAAGCTGAAAAGCAGGAACACCAGGTTAGTAATTCTGGATTGTTGCCTGTGCCATGCACTGTGAGGGTAAGCGTAGGACGACCTGACAGATGAATGTGTGGCAGAGGACTTGATGCAGGGGGTACGGCTTCTTTTTCATCATTGAGATTTCTTCTGGGAAAGGTATGATCTGTACAAATAGAATGGGTTATATCTGAACCAAGGGGGGGGGGGCGGTCTAATATCCTTGCAAACAGGTTTGCTAGAGCTGTTGGGGAGGGTTTAAACGAACATTGCAGGGGAATGGGAACCGGAATGATAGGGCTGAGAATGGGGCAGTGGTTTACAAGTAGATACAGTGTGCAGTGAGACTATGAGGAAAGACAGGCAGATGATAGGTGAAAATTATAGTCAGTGGGATAAGTTGAAGTGTAACATGAGGGCAAAATTGAAAAGAGTGATGAATACAGGACTGAAGGTGTTATATTTGAATGCAGGAAGAAGGTAGGTGATCTTGTAGTGCAATTAGAGATAGGCAGGTATGACATTGTGGGCATCACTGAGCCATGGCTGAAAGAAGATCACAGTTGAGAGCTTAACATCCAAGGATATGCATTGTATCAAAAGGACAGGCAGGTAAACAAAAGGTGAGGGGTGGCTCTGCTGGTAAAAAATGAAATCAAATCCTTTGAAAGAGGTAACATAGGATCAGAAGATGTACAATCCTTGTGGATAGAGTTAAGAACGGCTGGGGTAAAAGACCCTTGATGGGAATTCTTGTATATAGGCTTCCAAATAGTAGCCAGGATGTGGGATACAAATTACAATGGGTGAAAGAAAAGGCATGAAAAAAGGGAAATGTTACGATAGTCCTGGGGGATTTCAATATGCAGGTAGATTGGGAAAATTAGGCCGGTGCTGGATCCCAAGGGAAGGAATTTGTAGAATGTCTATAAGATGGCTTTTTAGAGCAGCTTCTGCTTGAACCAACTAGGGAATAGCAATTCTGGATTGAGTGTTGTGTAATGAACTTGATTAGGGAGCTAAAGATAAAGGAACTCTTAGGAAGCTGTGATCATAATGTGATAGAATTCATCCTGCAGTTTGAGAGGGAGAAGATAAAGTCAGATGTCTCAGTATTATAGTGGAGTAAAGGGAGTAATAGGAGGTGGCCAAAATTGACTGTAAGGGGACACTAGCAGGGATGACGGCAAAACAACAATGGCTGGAGTTTCTGGAGGCAACTCAGAAGGTGCAGGACACATACATCCTAAAGATGAAGATGTATTCTAAAGGGACAATGTGGCAATCGTGGCTGACAAGGGAAGTCAAAGACAGCATGAAACCAAAGAAGAGGGCATATAATACAGGTGTCCCCCGCTTTTCGAACGTTCGCTTTACGAAACCTCACTGTTACGAAAGACCGACATTAGTTCCCTGTTTTCGCTAACAGGTGTTTTCACTGTTACGAAAAAAGGCAGTGCGCGTCCCGAGCAGCCGCTCCTCCCCCGGATTTGGAACGGCATTCTCGCCAGCATTGCTTAAACATGTGCCTATGAGCATCTGTTCGCAAGATGAGTTCTAAAGTATCGGAAAAGCCTGAAAGAGCTCGTAAGGGTGTTACACTTAGAGTAAAACTAGACATAATTAAGCTTTTCGATCGTGGTGAACGAAGTAAGGACAAAGTGAGTTTGGCTATGGAAGTTGACAAAGATGATGTTGAAGAGGTTTTGGCATCCCATGACGAAGAACTGATAGACGAAGAGCTGATGCAATTGGAAGAGGAAAGGATAACAATCGAAACCGAATGAGTAATGATAAAGTACGACTTTAATTTTGAAAGGGTATGTCAGTTTAGGGCATATTTGCAAGATGGTTTGAGTCCTTACAAAGAATTGTATGATCTAAAAATGCGTGAGGCTAAGCAGTCAAGCAAGCCTTCCACATCAGCCACAGCAGACGACGAACCTCGACCTTCGACATCGAGGCAGGCAGAGATAGAAGAAGATGAGCTGCCTGTTCTAATGGAAACAGACGACGATGAGATGACGCCCCGGTGTCCCACCATCCCAACACCCAGGCCACGGACAGATACCGATTTGCGGAGAATGCAGCAGTAGCCGGGAGGCACACAGCACATCTTTAAGAAAAAAGCCGAAATAAACATGCTAATTAATTAGGTGCCGCCCGGCACATAATTGTCGGCCCAGATCAGAGGTGATGCTCAAGATCCAATCGAACCAATGCAGGTCAGTTGCACTAGACTTTTTGCCAATCAGAGGTCCCAGCATCGGAGTCAAGGTTACTGCTTTGACTGTGGGGTACAGGTCACCTGCAGGTCAAATGTCCGAAGCTACAGCACCTGGGGAACTGTGAAGACCGCCCAGTGTCAGGAGAGCTGTGATGGTAGCAGCCATTAACCCCAATCCCACGGATTCTAGTTTTATGCTGAAGACGGAGTTCACCTGGGGTAAGAACTTGAGGCAGCTGAAGGCTTTTGTGGAGTCAGGGGGAGCAGGTAAGTTTCTGGATTTAGAAGCCAGTTTGACATATCATTGCAAGAGTTGAGTTAGTCCTTGCTTGCAACTGCTTTGGACAGCTGACTGCTAGGTTCCGGACAGATCCAGGAACAAATTGTGCTTTTGCAGATGAGGATAGGGGATCATGTGGAAGACATTAGTTTCTACATCACTGACTCTCCACTCATACCCCTGATCCTTGAGTACCCTTGACTATCCCAGCATAACCCATCCATGGACTGGAGAGAGGGGAGAGTCACTGCTCGGTTCAGTCATTGTAAGAGGCTTTGTTTACGCCATAGTGCTCCGACACCCAGACTCTCTAGTGACCAACGACCTAAAAGGGGGCAGGATTCAGTGTACTGAGACCCAGTCCAGTCCTCACGAGCAGACCAGCTGGTTCTGGTCAACAGGAGAGTGCGAGTCCCGAAGCAGTCTAATCAGAATCCCACAGGAACTAGAGAGAGGGAATTTCTAGGTCAGGAGATGTCCGAGCAGTCTGGGAGACTTGCCACTAAGCTGAAGGGAACCAGCCGCCAGGACTCAAGGAGAGGAAAGACTCGTTCATGCTGATTCTTGAAGCCTAGGATGCAAGATCCCTCCGTAATGCCTCGCTGCCTTTGCCTGTGGATACAGACAGGGAGTCGGACTCTGATTTAGCCATCGTTTCCATGGATGAACTTAGGCAGCTCAGAGAGAGGATTTTGAAGCCCGTCAAATCATCCCTGTCACCAAAGAGGTCTCAGGAGTCATCCTCAAAGGAAGGTCCAGAGGAGATAGCACAACCCAAACAGGTCAAAATCCCTTCCATTTACAAGGGCTTGGAGGAGGTCTTCAGCAGGGGAAAGGCCTCAACTCCTCCACTGTACTGACCATACGGCTGTGCCATGGACCTGTTGCCCGGTACCTGTCCTCCACAGGATATGCGCTCTCAGGCCCAGAGTGAAGCGCCACGGAGCAGCGTATAAAGGAAGCTCTTGCCACAGACTTCACTTGGCCCTCCACTTCACCTGCGGTGCAGTTTCTTCTTTGTACAAAAGAAAGTTGGGAGCCTGTGATTACAGGGGATTAAAACGCGTAACAACCAATCGCTAGCTCCTTCCTCTTATGAGTACGGCTTTCGAGATGCTTCAGCGGGGCGAGGGTATTCACAAAATTAGACCTCTGGCGTGCCTACAATCTGTCTGTATCAGGAAGGGCGATGAGTGGAAGACGGCATTCAATACACCGACAGGGCTCTACGAGTACCAGGGCACTTGCAAACACTCCAGCCACTTGCCAAGCCTTTATAAATGACATGCTCCAGGATACGCTCCATGGGTTATGTCTTTGTCTATGATGATATCCTAATCCTCTCAAAGTCCATGGAGGAGCATGTCACTCGCATCAGGGGCATTTTAAAGAGGCTAATAGACCATGAGCTTTATGTCAAGTTGGAGAAGTCTGAGTTTCATGTAACGACTGTTTCATTTCTGGGTTTTGTCATCTCTAATGGTAATCTTGAGATGAACCCTACCAAGACCCAGGCAGTCAGAGACTGGCCACCATCATCCAACATCAAACAGGTCCAGCGGTTCGTGGGGTTTGCTAACTTTTACCGGATCTGCTGACAGCCCTAGCTAAGAAATCCACAGGTCCTTTTGCCTGGACTACTGAAGCAGGCGCTGCTTTTGCAGAGCTGAAACAGAGGTTTACTACAGCTCCCAACTTCCTTTCTCCTAACCCTGACCTTCCCTTCATCGTGGAAGTGGACACCTTAGACATTGGAGTAGATGCTCCTTGTCTCAACGATCACCTTCACAAAGTAAACTGCACCTGTGAACATTTTTCTCCAGGTGGCTATCCCTGGCAGAGAGGAACTATGACATCAGGAATCAGGAGCTGCTTGTGGTTAAGTTAGCTTTGAAGGAATGGCATCACTGGCTGGAGGGGGCCAAGATCCCTTTTATCGTTTGGACTAACTGTAAGAATCTGGCTTATATTCAGGAAGCCAAGAGGCTGAATTCCAGGCAGGCCAGGTGGTCTTTGCTTTTTAACCAGTTTAGTTTCATCCTTACCTATCAACTGGGGTCTAAGTTTGACAAACTGGAATCAGAGGAGTAGCCTACCATTATTTTGCCCCAAGCCGGGGTGGTAGCACAAATTCACTGGGGAGTCAACGCTCTTGTCCACAAGACCCAAGCGGAAGGGGAGATTCCTGAGAACGGTCCTCCAGGTCAGCTGTTCATCCCAAGTTCCATCCAGTCCCAGGTACTACAATGGGGACATTCGTCAAGAATGACCACACACCCAGGGATTGCCAGGACCTTCGAGTTTATCAAGAAAAGGTATTGATGGCCCAGAAGGATGAGGGAAGTTCAGCAATGCACGCAGGCATACGAGTTGTGTGCCCAGAACAAGAAACCACAGAGCCAACCTCAAGGGCTTCTCCACCCCCTACCCATTCTGCAAAGACATTGGGCACACAGCTCATTGAAATTTGTCTCGGGTCTCCTGCCATCCAAGGGGAAGTTGGTCATCATGGTGATCGTCAATTGGTTTTTGAAAGCCTGCAAGTTCATTGCCTTGGAGAAGCTACCTTCTGTGGTGGAAGCAGCTGAGATTGGCCTGGACCAGGTTTTCAGGGTCCACAGATTCCTGGTGGACATGGTCTCACATCAAGGTTCACATTCTCATCGCATTTCTGGAAACTGATAGGGGAAACAGCAAGCCTTTCTTCTGGGTTTCACCGGCAATCCAATGGCCAGATAGAGTAGACCAACCAAGACTTAGAACGTACCCTAAGATGCCTGACCTCAGAAAGACCTGATGAGTGGTGCGACCACTTGATGTGGACAGAGTTCGCCCACAACACTTTACAGCAGTCAGCACATGGGATGTCATCATTCGAGTGCCAGTTTGGTTATCTTCCACCTCTCTTTCCAGAACAGGAGGCCGATGTTGGCGACCCTGTGGCTGAAAAGCTCATCCAATGCTGCAAGCACAAATGGATGAGGGCAAGAGAGATTTTGCTGGCTTCTACCCAGAGAGTGGAGACCAAAGCAAACTAAAGAAGAAGTCTGAGACCTGTGTTACAGCCTGGGCATCAGGTCTGGCTGGCCACTCATGATTTGCCTCTCCGAGTGGAATCTTGAAGGTTGACGCCCAGGTTCATTGGTTCCTTTAAGATCCTAAAGAAGGTAAACCTGATGGCTTGCAACTTGCAGCTCCCCAAGACCCTAAAGACCAACTCCACCATTCACATCTCTAAATTAAAACTTTCTGCACCAGCTCCAAAGCCCCACACCAGTTGGCCCCACTGGCCCTCCAGGTTTATCGATAGGGAACAGGTCTTCATGATGAAAAGTCTTTTGGGCTGATGTACTGTTTGAGGTTTTTGGCAATTCCTTGTGGACTGGGAAGGATTTGAACTGGAAGAAAGGTGCTGGGTGCAGGAAAGAGACATTCTGGATCTGACTCACATCCACGATTACAATCACCACCTCTCTGAGTAGCCAAGGCCACCAGGAGTCAGATGTAGGGAGAGGGTCCTGTTATGAGATACTCTCAACTTCTGAGACTTAAATTTTCTAACGCTCTGAGGTACAGGTAGCTGGCGCTGCCTCTTTAAGGGCTTAGGATGTTCCTGCTAATTGATAATCATGTTTTGGGTGCCAAGGATTGAGTATTTAAGGAACACCTGAACATACGCTCAGTTCTCAATCGTAAGCCCACCAGGGATTTTGTCTAGCATTGGTTTTGTGCTCAGTTTCTCAATTCTGTTTGAGAGTGTGTCATGATCCCAGCCTTGAATACTCCAGCATTTGGGTCCATGTCATCCTTGTCAAGGACTCTCGTCACAAGTTCCCCAAAGGGGGTTAATGACTTGGGAGTAAAAATGGCATTATGATTAGAAATGTGGGATAACTCTGGAGAGTGGTACGTGGCATCTGACAAAGCTGAGGCGCTTTAATTATGAAAAGAGAACAGCCGAAATGGAATTGTTTCCTTTCAGACTGATAATGCTGACAGAGGATGTAATTGTGATGTTTAAGATTAGAAACCAAGACAAGGTAGATATTGGAAGGAAACATTGCCTATCGCTAAGAGGACAGGAGCCTTAGGACTTACACCACCAAGCTCAGGGACAGTTATTACCCCTCGGTCATCAGGCTCTTGAAACAAACTTCACTTTCCTTGCCCCATCATTGAAATGTTCCCTCAACCTATGGACTCACTTTCAAGGACTCTTCATCTCATGTTCTTGATATTTATTGCTTATTTATTATTATTAGTTCCTCCTTTTTGTATTTACAGTGTTTGCTGCCTTTTGCACACCCTGTTGTCTGGTTGAACGCCCGAATTGGTGCAGTCTTTCATTGATCCTATTTTGCTTATTATTCTATTCAGGATTTATTGAGTATGCCCGCAAGAAAATGAATCTCAGTGTTGTATATATATGGTGACATATATGTACTGCGATAATAAATTTACTGTGAAATTTGAACAATTATCTGAGAGCATAATTTGAAGAAAATGGCAGCACGATTCAAGTGGCCTTGAAGGAGAAATGTTCTTCAATGCCTACAAAGTTTCTGAAGCTTCTTGCCTGAGGTACCTACCTTCGGAGCTTTTAAAATGTACTTGGATGTGCTGTAAACGTAAGGCTAGAGATAGAAAGCTGGTGACATTGGATCAAACTTCACCGCCCCACAACCTTTTCAGAGCCATAGACACTCAAAGCCAACAGCCTTCTCCCTGCATTGTAGATGTCTGTGCTTCCACAAAGCTAAAGAGCAGAGAAACAGGGCCAACTTCTAATAGGCATGAGGACTGAACGGCCTTCTTCCATAATAAATGAAAAGCAGACAAAGTAGAACTGAAAATGGGAAAATAATTTAAAACTCTTCAGGAAGTGAGAGTTAATCTCAATCAGGATTCTGATGATGCATTTGAATCTCCTTCAGCCATAAAGTGAACTGCGACTCCAGCACAGGACCACTCAGTAACATTGTTCTACTGATACTGGAGATTCAGCTGTGCACTGCTATTTACATCAACTCCAATTACTCTTTTCTTCCCTCAGAGACAGTTAAATGCAATTAAAATGTGCTCTCAAAATTGAGAGCTGCACTGTCTGGGATATGGAACATTTAATGTCAGAGCATGGACAGGACTTTCTCCTAACATTCTCTCTCTGCCTTGATGTGGTGATAGGTACTTACGTGCTGTATTTGTTGAAGCTGGCAACCCTCTCTGCCCCACCAGAATCATTGATTCTCCAGTATTAGCCACTGGAGCCCAGATTTTCCAATTAGCGTTAATGTATAGCTAATTAGAAATTCAAGGTCAGGTACAGTTTGACCTCATCACTACAGCAAAGTCTTCATCTACTATCACACATATGCACACATGTGTACACACACACACACACACACACACACACACACACACACACACACTCACACAACACCACAATGATCAGATTAGATCCTTGGTGATCTTTGTCCTAATCAGACAGTTCTGGCAGATGACAGCACCTCCCATGCAGCCTTTGCAAAGGTACAGGGAAACTCATTTGCCTCTGAAGTTGTGGTAAACAACTCCTTTGCCCGGACTCCTAGGATAAATACAAGGGTAGCTATCAAGAGATATACATTATAACTAAGCATCAGCAGCTCTCAAAATATTGCAAATTAACTTGATTAGATGTGCTTGTCATCTTGTCAATGAGAAGAAGAAAATAGACCCCTAGGAAATGGCAGCAAAAGCATTTAAAAAGGGATTATCACCAGAACTGCTCTCCCAAGGGGAATGCGGTTTCTATGGATCCGGGAATCAACACAGCCAGTCTCCGCATGGGAAGTGCTGAGTGCCTGAGAAAGTGTTTTTAAGGTTACCTTTTTGATCTTATGAAGATCCGGTTCATTTCGTACTGCATCCAAGTCAGTCACGCCCCGGCTGAAGTGGGCCTCTGTACCATCATGTAGAGGGTGATCGACAGCGTCGATATCAGTCTCTTCTGAATCCTCCTTCTCTATGCCAGTCTGATGCAGAGCTGGTGCAGATACAAGGACAATGTAAAGGATTCATCACTGTTAGATAGAGTGACATTCAGAACAATGGTAGAATTATAAGTTTGGTGGCATGTGACTATCCACCATGTAGAAATTAAGGAGATCTACTTTTTCCAACCTAGAAAATATCTCACTTGGCAGACTTGGTAATTATTTCAGGTGTCATTATTGGCCAGCTAGAAAGGACTTTGGTATTTGCAAATGAGGGATGTGTATCTGGTTGAAGGATTATCACCAATCTTTGATGTGGCTGTGGAATGTAGGAAACTAAAATTTTGCTGCTGTGAGTTCCAAATGGACTTGATGTTCTTTCTCAACCTGGAACAAAAATCAATGGCAATTCTCTGGATTGCTTGGATTTCCTGTAGTGAACAAGACAACCACATCTAAAAGGGAGAATGGATCAGTTCATGATAAAACGGCAGAGCAGACTTGATGGGCCGAATAGCCGACTTTGCACCTTTGTCTTATAGAAGTTGGCTGCCTCGCATGATAATAGCATGGAGAACCTTTTTTCTTGACCTATGAACTCCTGTGGGAATCCTGAGCTGAATGGCTCTCTGATGATATCCATCCCAGATTTTCCCTATGTTCTCCGGAGCTGAGATCAACAGAAGACATCAATAGCTTTCTATGTACTTTTACAAGAAGCCTAAGCCTTCCTTGCAGCAATCCTTTTGATTGGGACTTCTGTGAACAAACAAAAGACTTTGGAGCTAGCTGAAGCCCCCAAGTGTGCTGTCAAATATAAGAAGTTAAAAATACCATTTTGAACTTTTGAAGCGCAATGCAGACAACTCAAGGGCTGTCATCAGCCCCTGCATCAATCCCTGTTACTTATTGCTACATACAGTATATTTTCTTTCAACATAGAAGGAAGCCATTTGGCTCACTGAGTCAATGTCAGCTCTCAAAGCAAGCCAATTAACTTGATCTCCCTCTCATCCTTGTAACCAATTCCACCACCCCCCAAGATTCTACTGCCCACCTATAGTTGTGACTAGTTACAGAAGAGAATTAATTTACCAACCAGCTCATTGTAAGGATATGGGAGAAAACCTGAACATCTGTTGGAAGCCTACGCTTTTTAATGTTGCCCATGACTCTGGACATTGTAGAACCCATGGCTTCCATTTCCAAGCAACTTAAAAACATTAGTACTTTGGGAAATTGAAGCTGGAAGCATGCCTGGCTCTATCCCGCTGATTTGCTAAAGGGTTTTGAGGGCCATTAACTACAGCTACTCACCTGTGGGTCTGTTTTTCAAATTTCCCAATTGATGAAGCAACCCTGATCTCTGCTACTCCACCTCTCTGTTCCTCTAATGAGCAGAGCAACTCTATCAGATCTCCTACCCCAACAAGCAAAATGAATGGCCCTCCTCTACGTTAATGGCAGCCAACCCTACAAATCAATGGTGCCTTCTTCTTTCCATGTAGCATGACAATGGTCTGTGTGAACAGAGGAAGTACATCACTATAATGTTATTCAGATGTTTGGTTTTGATAGTAATGGTTCAGTGTTCAGCACAGCAAATCAAATAGGATATTTACACTGGCTGGCACCCAACACTCAGTAAAGGACAGGTATTTGTTCAAATGAAGAGACAGATAAGCATCTGAAAAGGTAAGAAATGGAGCATTAATCACCTGCTGAGGTGTACAGATTGCACACAGCCATTTAACAGTCACTGCCCTTAACAGTGACTCTTAACTCCTGTGCACACAATCTCTTTTGATTCCAACTGGGTGAACTGTTGCATTAAATAGAATCTTGTAAAATATAAAGCTTAATACCCTTCACAAACATTAAAGTTGCTGGTGAACGCAGCAGGCCAGGCAGCAACTCTAGAAAGAGGTGCAGTCGACGTTTCAGGCCAAGACCCTTCGTCAGGACTCTTCCTAGAGATGCTGCCTGGCCTGCTGCGTTCACCAGCAACTTTAATGTGCGTTGCTTGAATTTCCAGCATCTGCAGAATTCCTGTTGTTTACCCTTCACAAACGTGTTTTTCTACTTGTGGCTGAGTCCAACGGCATGTCACATGACTAACTTACAAGCGCCAAGCTGGACGGCTTTCCTTGAACCCTGCTCCACGAGAAGCAGTGTCAGGGCCATGGCATGAAGCCACTGTTGTACAGCGGTGCGCAAAGATGTCCAGGTCCTTTGTGGTGTCTTCAGATCATCTTAAGAGTTACAGAGTGAAATAGCCCTGAAGCAGGCCCTTTGACCCCGCCTTGTCCACGCCAACCAAGTTGTCCACTTGAGCTAGTCCCATTTCTGTAAGACCCATATTCCCCTAAACCTTTCCTATCCATGTATCTGTCTAAATGTGTACTGAACATTATAAATGTACCTGCCCGACCACTTCCTCTGCCAGTTCATTCCATATACACTCCAACCTCTATGTGAAGAAGCAACTGTTCCCTTTTAAAGCTTTCCCTTCTCATCCTAAACCTCTGCCCTCTAATTTTAGACTTCCTTTGGATTGAGGTTGTTTTGTCTGAGGTCTTTCCAGTGTGGCAGCCCTGCCTAATCACATCTACAGGGAGTGGGGAAATAGCGGAGAAGTGACCAGAAACGAGCAGCTCCCAGTCTGCTCCGGACGGTTGTCCCTGTAAGGTAGCAGTGAAGTGGCTCCTGTTCCACAGACCTACTTGACTCTGCATTTGTGATAAATAATTAGATCACAGAAACCGGCCTCCAAACCATGAGCTCAGGCTACACTCCTCGCTGCTTCACTAAGCAGCCAGTATCATCAAAGGCCTCACACAAATTGGCTATTCTCTCTTCTCCCCTCTCCGGTCAGGTCGAAGATATAAAAATCTGAGAGCATGTAATTTAGTAAAGAATAATTAAAGTCCTAGATGGGAACTATATGAAACTGAATGCCACAAATTCTAACAAATTATATGACCCAATAATAATCTAATGCTCAGTTAGAAATTAAGCATTCACCCAAAGTAAGCAAAACATTGCACCTAAGATTCAGCAAATGCCAGATGTATGCATTACAGAGATAATTAGCAAACTTCAAAGAGCACCAATAAACAATAATATTTTGCTCCAGTGGATCTCTGCAAGAACTAATGAGGTAAATGGACACCCACACAATGGAGTGACAGCTTTTCCTTGGCACTGACTGCTGCCAATATGCATTCAGCAATGCCAAGCTGGGTATGACTGGAAACTTGGCAGCATAATCAATGATATAGGAAGTTAATTTTTTAAGGGTGCAATTGGTGAATCAGTAAGTTGTGCTACTGAGGTTTAGTCCATCAATCAAAGCAGCAGTGTTAGTCAAAACCGCTGAGCAAACATTGGTTTAGATATTTGGCTATCCTCTCCTTATCTTTTTTTTTGTCTGCTTCACCTGGCACCTTTATGGTCAACTGTACTTCCAGGTATGATTGAATGATCACTGAGTGCAAGATGGTTTATGAGCTTAGCCAAGTGAGAAGGCAGAAGGGAAATATTACAGTTCAGAGTCTTGTCATTAAACATGAGCTCAATTAAATTTAAATGTTTGTGTAGTTCTTAAGCTTAATTTTTAAGTCAAACTAAGACACTTCATTCATTGAAAGTAGCACCACAATATTGTCGCAATCCAATAACAATTAATACAGTCAGGGCTTGGATGGTGGTGCGATAAATTGAGGGCGACGCAACAAAAGTATCACCTTTCACTCTAATAACCGGCAGTCCAGATTTTCAGCCTGCCCTAGTGGATTCTGGATTTAAACTTTGGATGTCTAAGGGTACTTTCCATCTAGGAGATTTGTTTGATGAAGGAACGATGCCATATTTTAGTTAAAGAGTACAGAAATTTAACATACCCAATAAGGATCTTTGTTGTTTCTGTCAGCTAAGAGATTATATACAGAAAAAAACATCATTGTTAACTGATTTCGATAGTTCTAACATAGAAAAGAGGGTGTTTCGTTCTAAGGGTGAAGTCTCCATTAGTACTTTTTACGGCATCCTGAGGGAATGTTCTTGTGGAGAGGCTGAGCAGCTGGGAAAGGCCTGGGAGGAAGAGCTGGGAGTAGAAATTACAGCTGAAACATGGGAAGACATCTGTGATAATGCAAAGAAAATTTCAGTTTGTAATAGAACTAAAGCACTGCAACTCAAAATTCTGCATCGAGCCCATCTGACTCCAAACTGTCTCTCAGTTTAAGACGCGGGTTCCTCCAATGTGTTCTAAAAGTAAATACTGGAACCTTCACCCACTGTTTTTGAACTTGTCCCAAGCTTCAGGCATACTGGAGTGATATTTTGGGTGAAATGGAAAAGATTCTGAAGATGGAGCTTGAAATGGACCCTGTGTCTTTTCTCTTAGGCTTACCCAACAGTGGTATTATTAATGAACATTAGAAAAAACTTTTTAACATCCTGACTTTTTGAGTGAGGAAGAACATTTAACTTTGTTGGATATCTGATAAGGCCCCTGGATGTTTTGGTTGGCGTAAATTAATCATGGAATTCATTCCTTTGGACTTTTGACATGGATGGTACACTCAAAAACAAATAGTTTTCATAAAACATAGCAACCTTTTCTGCAGTATGTAGATGTAAATCTGTCTGCTATACAAATAAGGGCTTTTGTATAGGATATTGGGGTGATGTCTAGATTTTGATGGAAGTGTTTGATAGCTGAGGGGAAGAAATGTAAATATAAATATATCTGTAAATTCAAAGTTTTATTATGTTGAGCAAAAAATATTGTTTTAAATAATTAAAAAAAAGTAGTGCCACATGCAGATAGGGCTGTCAAGTAAGCTTTTGGCATATTGGTCTTCATAAATCAAAGGAGATGAGATGGTACGTTGAAGTTTATAAGACAATGGTGAGGCCTAATTTGGAGTATTGAGTGCAGTTTTTGTCACCTATCTACAGGAAAGATATAAATAAGGTTGAAAGAGTACAGCAAAAATTTACAATGATGTTGCTGGGACTGGAGGACCTGGGCAATAAGGAAAGTTTGAATAGGTTAGGAATTTATTCCTTGAAACATAGAAGATTGAGGGGAGATTTGATAGAAGTAAACAAAATTATGAGAGGTATAGATAGGGTAAGTGCAAGCAGGATTTTTCCACTTAGGTTGGGTGGGACTACAACTAGAAGTCATGGGTTAAAGATGAAAGGTGAAAAGATTACTTTATACTTTATTGTCGCCAAACAATTGGTACTAGAACGTACAATCATCACAGCGATATTTGATTCTGCGCTTCCCACTCCCTGGATTACAAATATTAAATATTAAAAATATTAAAATAGTAAAATTAGTAAATATTAAAAAATTAAATTATAAATCATAAATAAAAAATAGAAAAATGGAAAGAAAGGTAGTGCAAAAAAAAAACCGAGAGGCAGGTCCGGATATTTGGAGGGTACGGCCCAGATCTGGGTCAGGACCCGTTCAGCAGTCTTATCACAGTTGGAAAGAAGCTGTTCCCAAATCTGGCCATACGAGCCTTCAAGCTCCTGAGCCTTCTCCAGGAGGGAAGAGGGACGAAAAGTGTGTTGGCTGGGTGGGTCGTGTCCTTGATTATCCTGGCAGCACTGCTCCGACAGCGTGTGGTGTAAAGTGAGTCCACGGACGGAAGATTGGTTTGTGTGATGTGCTGCGCTGTGTTCACGACATTCTGTAGCTTCTTTTGGTCTTGGACAGGACAACTTCCATTCCAGGTTGTGATGCACCCCAGAAGAATGCTCTCTACGGTGCATCTATAAAAATTAGTGAGGGTTTTAGGGAACAGGCCAAATTTCTTTAGTTTTCTCAGGAAGTAAAGGCACTGGTGGGCCTTCTTGGCAGTGAACTCTGCTTGGTTGGACCAAGCCCGGTCATTTGTGATATTGACCCCGAGGAACTTAAAGCTTTTGACCTGTTCCACTTGTGCAACAAAGATGTAAGTTGGGTCGTGCAGTCCGCTACTCCTTCTGAAGTCAACAACCAATTTCTTCGTCTTGCTAACGTTGAGGGATAGGTTATTGTCTTCGCACCATGCCACCAGGTTCTTAATTTCCTCTCTGTACTCAAACTCATCATTACCTGAGATACAGCCTACAATTGTTGTGTCATCAGCAAACTTATATATTGAGTTTGATGGAAACTTTGCTACACACCGCTGTCAGCTTAAGGGGAACATGAGGGGAAACTTCTTCACTTATAGGGTCACGAGAAAGTGGAATGAGCTACTAGCGCAAGTGGTGTATTGCAAGCTCGATTTCAATGTTTAAGAGAACTTTGGACAGGCACATGGATGGTAGGGGTATGGAGGGCTATGGTCCTGGCACAGGTTGATAGAAGTAGATAGTTTGAATGGTTTGGCACAGACTAGAAGGACTGAAGGGCCTGTGTCTGTGCTGACTTTTCTATGACTCAATGACTTAATTGCAAAACTAGAACCTGTGCATTTAACAGAGAAAAGTTCCACAAAACTGTTAGGATGTAGCCACCAATTTTGTCAGAAGAAACAATACTTAATGGAAACTCCTGGAGGGGTAAGCAGTGACGGACTTGACTGCTGATGGTAAGGGCAGAAAAGGAAGTCTATGGAGCTGAGTTCGAAGGAATTGAGAGGGATTGGGAGGGAGAAAACTACGGAAGTGAAGAGAAGGAAATGTGCAACCAACGGAGAGAGTAAAGGCAAAAGGTTTCAGGAATGGAAGAGCCATGCAAGTCAAGGAGAAAAGGGATTGTTGTGGAATAGAGAGATGGCATAATACAGGATTAGAGACTAGCCAAGAGAGCTGCAATATTGGGTTAGATTTTAAGTTGATAGGGGGGTTGTTCGCTGCAGATGATATGTAGCAAAACTAGGAAAACCCAAAAGTCATGTTATAAACTTAACTGCAGGGTTTCTTTAACTGAGTTTCCCGTACATCGGGTTGATCCATTGGCAAACAGCCTTCATAAGGGTGAAGCCTACCAGAATACCACAGCCTACAAGAGCGGGAGTATCGGTACAGGTGTCTTTTAATAATCATTCATTATCAATGTTAACTACCCTCGAGAGCTTGGTGAACATCTTGAAAAACAGAAGTTCTTTTGTAACTAAACTGTACAATCCTCCTTGGTAGGGTACTGCATGATTTAGACCCATAGCCGATGAAGGTAGCACAATATACTTCCGAATTAGAACGGAGACCAACTTGGATGAAGCAAAAACAAGAGACTCTGCTGAGGCTGGAAACTCAGAGCAACATACATACAGAGTGCTGGAGAAACAGTCGATGTTTTGGGCCAAATCCCTTCTGCAGGGCTGAAAAGGAAGGGGCAATATGCCAGGATAAAAAGGGTAGGGACAGGGGAAAGAGGATGTGCTAGAAGGTGATAGGTGAAGCCAGGTGGGTGGGAAAGATGAAGGGCTGGAGAAGAAGGAATCTGATAGGAGAGAAGAGTGGACCATGGAAGAAAGGGAAGAAGGACAGGTACCGGGGGAGGTAATAAACAGGTGAGGAGAAGAAGCAAGAGTCCTGAGTGGGGAATTGAAGAAGGAGGAAGGCGGAGGGGGCAAAATGTTACTGGAAGGAGAATTCATGCCATCAGGTTGGAGCCCACCGAGATGGAATATGAGGTGTTGCTCCTCCACCCTGAGGATGGCTTCATCTTGGCAAAAGAGGAGGCCATGGACTGACTTGTTGGAATGGGAATGGGGATAGGAATTCAAATGGCTGGCCAGGAAATTCCATTTTTGATGGATGGAGTGGAGGTACTCAACAAAGTGGTTCCCCAAGTTACGCTGGGTTCTCACCAGTGTACAGGAGGTTGCATCAGGAACACTGAATGCAATAGGCGACTCCAACAGATTTGCAGGTGAAGTGTTGCCTCACTGTAAAGACTGTTTGTGGCCCGTAATGGAGGTGAATAGGCAGATATAGCATTTCAATCACTTGCAAGGATAAGTGTCAGGAAGGAGATTAGTGGGGAGGGGAGAATGGATAAGGGAATCACAGAGGGAGCGATCTCTATGTAAAGCAGAGAATGAGGCGGAGATAAAGATGTGTTTGGTGGTGGGATCTTGTTGAAGATGGTGAATGTTGTGGAGAATGATATGTTGTTTACAGAGCCCCATGGGGTGGTAGGTGAGGATAGGAGGAATTCTATCTCTGTTAAGGCTCAGGAAGTTGGGGTAAGCGTTGATATTCAGGAAATGGAGGAGATGTGGTTGAGGGCTGTATCAATGGTGGAGGAAAGAAAATCTCATTCTTTGAAGAAGAAGGATATCTTTGTTGTCCTGGAAAGGAAAGCCCCATCCTGGGAACAGATGCAGCGGAGTCAAAGGAACTGAAAAAAATGAATATAATTTTTACAGAAGACAGGGTGGGAAGAGGTATAGTCAAGATAACTGTGGGAATTGGGAGGTTTATAAAAGTTGACGGCCAATAATTTGTCTCCAGAGATGGAGACAGAGAGATCGAGAAAGGGTCCATGGAGGAATCATAGAGATGATGGCATTCCGATCCATCTGATGTCCTGAGCTTCCTTCTTAGTGGAGACTGCAGGTTTGGGAAGAGCTGTTGAGGAGCCTCAGTGAGTAACTGCATTCCAGATCAGATGCAAGGAAGAACCGATGTCTTCTTTTCTGCAAGATCATGACTCTGGAGGAATCACTGCTGCTCTTCCATGACTATGGGCAATGCTGACAAAGTACTTAACTCATGGGCTGCCAGGTTTCTTGAGACACACAAACTACCTGCTCCGCATCCAGCTTCCATTTAAACTGGAAAGGGATAGAACTATCGGTTTGTGCTGCAGGTTTGACCTCTGACACAACCCAAAACCACTTGACGTCAGATCCTGGCAGAACATATAAAGTAAATAGCAGGGGCATTACGTGTGTTGATGTGCAAGTTCATAGTTTCCTAAAGCTTGCAACTTGGATGGACAGTGTAAAAGGCATTTGGTATCCCTGTCGGGGCTTTGAGTCCAAAGGTTTGTACGTTACACTTAGGCCACACTTTGTGGTTATTGTGGACCGTTCTGGTCACCATACTACAGGAAGGATCAGACAACAAATGTGAGAGTGCAGAAGAGATTCAATAGGATGTTGCCTGGCATAGGGGACTGTAGTTACAAGGAGGCTGGGTCTATTCTTATGGAGTGTATGAGGCTTACAGAGGTGTTTATGACTATGAAGCGTATAGACAGAATAGTGAGAGTCCTTTTCTCAGGGTATGGGAACTGGAGGTCATAGGCTGAAGGTGAGAGGGAGAAATTTAAACAAGAACGGGCGGGGGGGCAAGATTTTCATACAAACAGTGATTGCTGTATGGAACAAGCTGCGGGGGTTGGTTGCAGCAGATACAATTTCAATGCTTAAAAACATATTTAACCAGGTACTCAGATAATAAGGGTGTAGAGGGTTAGAACACAGAGTTAGTATATTACAGGCACAAGCTCTGCCGTCCACAATGTTGTGCTCAACTAACTAGATCAGTAATCAAAAGCCCAAATAAACTAATCTCTTTTACCTAGATCCCTCCATTCTCTACACATTCACATGCCTCTCTAAAAGTCTCTTGAACACCTGTCCTGTATTTGCCTTCATTACCACCACAGGCATTGCCACCCTCCGTGTAAGGTACTTGCCCACACATCTCCTTTAACCTACCCCTCTCACTTTAAATGCATGTCCCCTGGTATCAGACATTACAACCCAGGGAAAAATATACTGCCAGTCGAAGATATCTATGCTTCTCATATTTCTATAAATCTGTCAAATCTCTTCTCAGCCACTGCTGGTCCAAGGAAAATGACCCGTTTTTTTCCAAATTCTTCTTGTACATGTCCTCTAATGCAGGCAGCATCCTGTTAAGCCTCTCCTGCACCCTCTCCAAAGCATCAACATCCTTCCTGTACTGGGCAACTAGAACTGAATGCAGTATTCCAGGTGCGGCCGAAATAAGAGTTTTTTAATGCTGCGACATAACTTCCCAACTCTGAACTCAATTCATTGACAAATGAAGACAGATTTGTTCAATGCTTTTTTTTACTTTCCTATCAACCTACATAGCCTCTTTCAGAGAGTTATGAACCTGGACCCCAAGATCCCTGTTTATCAACACTGTTAAGGGTCGTACCATTAACAGTGTACTGTCTCCTTACTTCTCATTATTTTTGATCTCCCATGGTGCAATACCTCACATTTGGCCAGCTGGAACTCTGTCTGCCATTTCTCTGTCCATATCTGCAAAGCAGGCATGTGGTATTAGTGTATATAGGCAGCACGTCTGGCATGGACAGGTGGGCTGAAAGAGCTTCTTTCTGTGCTGTGTGCTGTATGACTTTAAGACTCTAATTTTGCGGAGATAAGATTCAACCCAGAGTCTGTGAAACACGAAGGCAAGATCAAGAGTTTCAGCAATGTGGGTGTGAAATTGCAGTCTGGTGTCATCAGGCCAATCATAGGCAGTATTTTGCAAGGACCTCAGGTGAGGTTGGAAGCTGCTCAAGGTTATGATGGTTGCAAACAGCCTAAAACAATGGTCAAGGGGAGCACAGATTCACTGGTGACTCAGACAGAAGATTTCAGCTCTCCTCCTCCCTGTGGCGTTTATAAATTTAGGGAAGTTCAAAGAAGTTTAGGAATTAAAATTTAAAAAGAATCATGATCAGCTCAATAAGTTTCAGGCCTTAGGTACATTTATTTTAAAAACCACTGGGTTTTATGTGTTTATAATATATCACATTTGCTAATTCCTTCCTGCTGTGTATGGAGGCAGACTGCCAACCTTGCCCACACTGGACAGATACCACAGAATGTTACCCCTTGAATGGAGCATACAGTAAATGAAACGTACCTGAAACACTGGTGGCTTCTACACTCTCTTCACTTTCTTGGTCTTCTTCTCGAGGTACATTCTGCTCGGTGTGCAGGAGGCTCAGCTTGTGGCACACTTCAAAAGCCTGTCCTATAGTCCGCACAATCCTCATTGCTTGACTCTGGTGCAGGGAGTGAGAAAAAGAAAACACTGTGAGCAGGTGGATTTCAATGGCACACTGTCAGAACTAAAACCGACTCCAATGACAGCTCATCCTTCCTCGTCCTTAACAAGGTTGCACCACTTTACACAGCTACACTCGCAAGGAGTGTGCAGTACTGAAGCAGGCTATTCAGCCCAAGAAGTCAACATCTGGAGCCTTCCACAGCACCCTTCATCTAACCCAGTCATAATAAGCAATCTTAGTTTGTCTCCCATTTCTTTACCTTTAAATGATCAATCGTCTTGACTTCAGTTTCCGTACAGTTCCAGGTTCTACCCATGAGGCACACGAACAGAAATAGGCCCTGTGTCCCTGCTCTGCAATGCAGCTGAACTTTCCCACACTAGCACAATGCTCCATGTTTCCCTGAAAACCTACTGCTGTCTGCCTGAGCACAGAGCCTTGCAGAACTTCAACGGGTCACTGCCCTCTGAATGGAGAATTTTTTCTCCATCAGAGCAAGCCCAATGCTACTCAAACTAGTGCTGCTCTCTGTAAAACTCTCTTGAGCATCTAGTTTGCGTTCGCTACAATGGGGCCTACACGACATCAACATCAGTGGGATTTCTAAAACATTGTTTTATTAAGCAAATACACTACTTTTTAGATGTTCCTGCATTGAGGATGACATGCTTCCACTCCTTTTCTCTGGGTTCTGAATTAGCTGATAAGGCCATAAGATATAGAAGCACAAATTAAGCCTTTTGACTCATTGAAGTTGCACCATCATTCAATTATGGCTGAGTTTAAAAAATAAATTCTTCTCTCTTCTCTCTGTAACTCTTAATCACTTTACTAATAAAGAATCTATCAACCTCTGTCTTAAATGCACCCAAGTTCATGACTTACAAAGCCTTCTGGACATTAATTCCACAAGTTTATCACCCTCTAGCTGGAGAAATCTTTCCTCATCTCAGTTTTAAAGAGATGTCCAATTTAGTCTGAGGCCGTGCCCTCAGATCCTGAGGCCAATGGGAAATCAGACTCTGCCACAGGTTAGGCAAGGAAGCATAATGGGTGGATTGTCTTTCCAATAATAACACTGGGCTTGAATTCCCAATATCATCCTAAATGACCTTTCCCCATTCGAATGGTCATGGACCAGAGATACCCAAGGATCAGTGGGTATAGTTACACATTTTCAAGGAGGCTTTGAACATGTCCTTGAATTGGTCTTTCAGTCCACTTGGTTGTTTACACGATGGAGCTCAGAAATGGCCTATTTTGACACAATCTTAATGCTGTACGTATGATATAGTCCACACAACAGAACCAACAGAATATAATTAAGCCCCCAGTACTGGACACAGTAGCCTGGGAGAGGACCTTATTCCGCTATTTGAGTTGGAGCATTTGGCAGAGTCGGCATTGGTGGTGCCTTTCCAGTACTTTGATGTAACTGATATTAGTTGTCCAAATCTCAGAGGTGGGGACCCCAGCTGCCCTCAAGACCAGGAGCTCTGGCCAAGTTTGAGGTATTAATTTTCACATTATTTTCCTCAAGATGGCCATAGAATTGCAGGTGAACTTCTTCAAAGATATCTATTTTCATTAAGAGGTGGCTGCAAATTTATGGGCAGTGGTCACATTTTCCAGAGTACTGATAGGAAACTCCATTGTCAGTTATGCAATTGGGGCTGTTGGTAGATCACCTTTGTCTTCAGTCCAGCTTTTCATCTATCTCTGTGAACGAGCCAACAATGACTTGGCAATCAGCCTCAGACGTGCACAGTGTGGCTTGGTGTCTTGGGCCAGAGTGACCTTGGCTCTAGAGGTGATAGCTTAACTCCAGCAAGAAACTTTGTAGAGGTGAAGTGCATTGGCAAGAAAGTTTGGGGAAAGCACTGGGGAAATGAATCCTTGTTGCTTAACAATGGCATAAACTCTAATGGATCTATTTGTTTCTAAGGCAGGGGTCCCCAACCTTTTTGGCACCGCAGACCGGCCCACCGGGGGGGGGGGGTGCGGGTGGTATTCAAGTGGGGTTAAACTCACCTCGACGTGTCTTTTACAGTTAGGGTTGCCAACTTTCTCACTCCCAAATGACAAAAGTAGCAGTCAAATCCCGGGACACTTTACCCCCGGAAAGACTACCATGACCATGAAGCCTTGCACAGGCACTTGTGTGCGCATGCGTGACGTGCGCATTTGCGTATGTGCCGATTTTTCCACCAATCGGTATTGCCTTCATCTTTCCGACTATACTGTACATACATTATTTCTACTTTATATAGGTTGTGTATTTATCATATCATTCCTGCTTTTACTATATATTAGTGTTATTTATTTTCGGTTTTATGTGTTATTTGGTATGATTTGTTAGGTTATTTTTTGGGTCTGGGAACGCTCAAAAATTTTTCCCATATAAATTAATGGTAATTGCTTCTTCGCTTTACGCCATTTCGGCATGAAAGGTTTCACTGGAACACTCTACCTTAGCGAGGGAAATACGGGACAAACCAATTTAGCCCAATATACGGGATGTTCCCGGCAAATACAGGACAGTTGGCAACCCCATGTTCAAGTTCAACAGTGTGTGACAGGGAATGAGGAAAGGTGCAGCCGACTCATATCATTTACTCACGGCCCAGTAGCACCTGCTCTGCGGCCCGGTGGTTGGGGACCGCTGTTCTAAGGCGCTGTCTGAGATGGGGTTTCACTGTAGGGTGCTTAAGATCTTTAGTATTGATTTTCTAGAGGCAGTGTTTCTGTTATCACTGTTAATCTGGAAATAACTAAGCTGGTAGGCTTTACAGTGATAGTGCAATGGTCACTGGAACCCTAGCTGGCCGGTGGTGTAGTGGCATCCGCCCCAGACCTGGAGGAGTGTGGTCCTGGGTTCAAATCCGGCCGACTCCTTGCACTCCTTCCATCTGTGCTAGAGTGTCAAGCTAGCAAGTCGGCCTTGTAAAAAAAAGCAGACAAATGCTAAAGAAAAGTCAAGTTTTCTGCCCAATGTTCTACAAGGCACCATGAGGAGGAACAACAACAACATTAGAACCTGTCGCGGCCTGGTTGATATGAGCATATGTCCTTGTGCTATCTTGGCTGGACAATGATATATTCTAACAGGTATCAATGTTGGATAGGGGTTCATAGCGTTGGTGAATAAGCCTCAAGGAAACTGCAGTTTTTTTTATTAATGTTACAACTGTTGATTTCTACAGAAATTCAGCTGCCAACAATTAAAGGCAAGAGAACTTGAGGATGTCATTACAAGTTTCAAACTGAAAAGGGGGACACTAAATTTATACATGCATGTGAACCCAAACATGCCTGATATATTAATGTACTAATGAACCAAATGCTTAATTCTGAATTCTATGTCTTATGATCTGGATGAATCTATTATTTCTAGCTGGTTTATCTTTCTCCCTACTTTTCTTCCTTATTTATAATTGCAGTCACATACCACAAAACTAAGCTAATATTTAACTATCCAAGGTTATTTACCTCAATGCTTCAGAAAAGGTAGTTTCCATGTTAGTAATTTAATTCAAACTGAGATCTATATAAGCCTGCACCAACACATTTTTAGTATAATCAAATGCATTCAAAACTCATTCTTCAGGCTTTGAAAATAGTGGGCCAAGAGTTCGCCAGCTCTTCCAGCTGTGCAGAAAATGAAAACTAATTTTATATACCGTGGAAACTAAACAGTAAACTGGAACTTGATGGCTATACATTGATAAATCAGTACCCGGTAATATATTACTGACAGTTTCCTAGAACAGCCATGTTTGGATCAGAAGTAATTTACCTTGGACAGGTGCGATAAGGTACTGAATGGCAACACACATTTTTTATTATTAATGATCTCTCTTTAATTTTAGGAACCTCTTAGCCAGGAAATGGAGAATTATATGTTTTTCAAACTGCTCTGATGAAGTGGAACTTGATACCCTTTACGTGACCAGATGACATCATCATATCTGTCGCAGGTGTATTTAATGTATCTATATATACAAATTACTTAATTCTAATTATACAAATACAAAAATTTCTTCTGCATAAAAACACCACATTGTGGTCCCAATTGCCTTTAATCTGCTATGAAAATGCTTGAAGCTGGTACAGAGATATGAAATAAATATCCATATTCATACTCTCATATGACCAGCAGGTTATTGCTCTATTATACTGCAGAGGCCAATTAATTTATTCTCTTTACACAGTGATTGCAGAGAAATGTAACCTGTCCAAATAATTGACTTTTATATGTTAAAGGACAATGAGAAGTCTTCTTTCATAAAACAAAGCAGCAAAATATTAAGAAATTCACTAAACGTTTAAACTATCAATTACCTTAAAACATTTGAACAACAATGATTATGGAATAAGCTGCTATTAAACTTATCATTATCAAGCTCTGCACTGTTACGCACCAATGAAGGGAATTTTCATGTAAATCATGCACTAAGCTTCAAAAACCTTCCTGAAATATTTTTACAGACAGGTAATCAGATCAGGAACGGGTGCTGACACAAAAAGAAATATATTAGGAGGCATTGGGTAAAAGCCTGGATGGAAGGCTTTTTTAAAACATTTCAGTAGCTATATAGGCTACTGGTTTAGGCAGGGAATCCTGCATTTGTGCCACTTAATTCATAGCTGAGTTCCTGAACATGTAACAATATTATTTCTCCTCTTCCCCTCTGAAGGCTCTGACTGGTTTTCATGCACTCCATGGATGTTGGCTTGCTGAGAGCTCTCCACATACCTATTATCTAAGTATAGACACCAATCGGTTTCTGAGAGCTGCCACAACCAAGCCCGATCATGCTTGGTCCACTTGGCACTTTCCAACAGAGATTACTGGTTGCTGACAAGGCACACAATTAACCCTACCCACAACTGATCTTTTACCTTTCTTGGCCCAGGAGTTACCAAGCCAATTCCAACTCCAGCCAACTGAACATAGACTGATTTTATGGCCAATGCTTCTACCTTTAGTAACCTTATAACATATAACCATATAACAATTACAGCACGGAAACAGGCCATCTCAGCCCTTCTAGTCCGTGCCGTACTAATAGTACTGGTAGTATTTGTACTAATGAGTACTAGTCATCTGATGAAGGGGCTCAAAATAGAAACGTTTACTTTTTTTTAAACCACAAATGCTGCATTATTTTTTACTTTGTGGTATTTTTCTTTTTTTTCCAGATTTCTTGCATCTGCATTTTCTTATTTTCCTTAGTTCTTTGAGGTTCTGGCCTGGGAGTTACTCCACACTGATGGTACAAGTTGTGAGGAAGACTTTGTGATTCTGCAATGGGATACAGATTGATTGAGGGACTGGGCAAATACAGTTTTGCATGGGGGAAGTCAAGTCATGCATTTCAAAAAGGGGAATCAAAACATAGATTCTCATCAAAATGGAGAGAGAAAGAAAATGAATGAAGTTCAGAGGAATTGAAGTAGTCAAGTGTTTTAATCACAAAAAGTTAGTAGGGAGGTCGAACAAGCAGTTAAGGCAGCAAACAGCATTTTAGCCTTTATTATTGTCTGGTTTTGCTGCATACAATCTGGCAAATCTACAGTCATTTGTACACTGATCTAGAGGAGCCAAAGTTGTACCAAATAATGCCAAATCTGTGTCCATTTCAGAACAATGGAACTACAGTGCGGCTAGTCATAACAGGTGCTGCTTGTGGAAGGTCAGTGTTTGTGAGCACACTATGACAAGACTAATGATAAATTGAAATGTGAGTGTTAAAGAGGTGGAGAAAATAAATATTTCGGTAAATATATAAAGTTCTGCTCCAACTTCAATAGATTGCAGACTTCAGCTGGAATTTGGATAAAAGGCTATTCTTTCAGAAGGGTATAGTTAAAACACCTTTCTGGCCAATTTAAACAATTACTGAGCAGCCTGTAAATCAGATTCTAAAATTCCCTGGATCTGGGGAACACCGCATACAACTGAATTAAGAAATTACATTTTCTATTTTCCAAATACTGTAGATATGGAAACAGAAAGATGTAGTGTTTTGATTTGATTTTTTTTATATATTCATGTGCGAGGAGGGAGGAGGGGAGCTTTGACGTTTCAGTCATTTATTCTTTGGGTTTTTTTCTGCGAAGAGTAAGAATTTCAGGTTGTATACTGTATACATTCATTGATATTAAATTGAATCATTGAATCATTGAATTGAACAATTGAAAATCTTACAACCTTAAACACAAGAGATTCTGCAGATGCTGGTATTCCAGAGCAACACACACAAAATATTGGGGGAGCTCAGCTGGTCAGGCAGTATCTATGGAGAGGAATAAACAGCCTATGTCTTGGGCCAAGACCCTTCGTCTTAGAACCCATTATTAATTATGTTATAGTAGGACACATAAAGGTATTTAGCAAAAGTCAGACAAGTTTGTGAAAGAGAAGTCAGGTTTGACCAACTTATTGGATAGCATTAGAAGAGTTTTCCTCTAGTTGGTAAGATATAACTAGTGGTGTGCCTCTGGGATTGGTGACAAGCCTCAATCTTTTATGAATATCAGTAACTTGGATGAAGGCATGAAAGGTATGGTTGGTTGATGAAGCTGCTGTTGACACAATGACAGGTAGGAAGTAATTTGTGAAGAGGACGTATGAATGCAAAGTGATATATAGGGTGACTGAGGGGGCAGAGGTCTGGCAAATGGGGAGTAGTGTGAGGAAAATTGTCCATTTTGGCAGGGAAAAAAAGTCAACTATTCATATTGTGTAAATGGTGAGACACTGAAGAGCTATGTGATGCATGGCCACCAAAAGGCCATGTACAATTAGGAAAGCAAAAAAATAGCATTGTCTATTACTATTAAGGGAATGGAACATAAATGGAGAAAGGTTATTTTTCATTTGTGAAAGACACTGAGAAACTACACCTGGAGTATTGTGTATAGTACAGTCTTATTTAAGTAATAATATTAATGGATTGGAAATATTTCATGGAAGGTTTACTAGACTATTGCTGGAACAGGCAGGTTGTCTTACAAAGGCAGATTGGGCAGGTTGTCTTATCAGAATCAGAATCAGATTTAATATCATAGGCACATGTTGTGAAATTTGTTGTCTTTGTGGCAGCAGTACAATGCATTACAAAATAATTGAAAAAATGTGAATTACAGCATGAATATATATAGTATATTAAATAGTTAAATGAAATAAGTAATGCAAAAATAGGAAATAAAAAAGTTGTGAGGTAGTTAGTGTTCATGGGTTCAATGTCCATTCAGAAATTGGATGGCAGAGGGGAAGAAGCTGTTCCTGAATCGTTGAGTGTGTCCCTTTAGACTTCTGTACCTCCTCCCTGATGGTAGCAGTGAGAAAAGGCATCACCTGGGTGATGGGGGTCCTTATTGGTGGATGCCACCTTTTTGAGGCATTGCTCCTTGAAGATGTCCTAGGTGATATGGAGGCTAGGGCCCATGTTGAAGCTCACTAATTTTACAACTCTCTGTGGATCTATGTAAACAGACTGGGCAGGTTAGGCTTGTATCCAATGGCATTTAGAAGAGTGATAATGGACAATTAAACCATATAAGATTCTGATGAATTTTGGCAGGGTGTGGGGTGGATAAAATGTCTTCTTTGGTGGAAGTATACAGAATTGGGGTCACTATTTACAGACAAGTGGTCACCCATTTACAACTACAACAGAGATGAAGCAAAGTTTCCTCTCTCAGATTACAATGTGGATTTTGGAACTCTCTTCCACAAAGGAGGATGGAAGCAGAGCCTTTGAATATTTTTAAGGTAGAGGTAAATACCTTTCTGATCTGAGTGAGTGTATGGTTATCAGAGAGGAGATGGGAATGCAGAGTTAAGATTAAATTAGATCAGCAAATGGCTCTGAGGCACTGATTGGTTCCACACTTGCTCCTGATTCATACAATTGCATGACTTGTTTATAATGCTGACGGTAGAAAAAGAATATGATGTATATAGTGTGGAGGAGGAGAGTGAAAAATAAGGAAGTGATTTAATCATCAGACTCTTAGGTTCATATGCTTCACTCCGTACAATGTAGATGAATTCTGTCATCAAGCCTTTCAATTTTTCAATTCCTTAACTAATACAGATTTCCTCAGGCATGGTTCATACTGATGGAAAAAAGGACCTTGCAGTTATAATAAGTTTCCTTTCACAAGCTCAGAATGTTCCAAAGTACTTCGTAGTCAATAACCGATGGAAGTGCAATTATTGTGGTAATGGAGGGAAACACATCTTCTCAGATAATGAAACAGTCCCCCATCCAAATACAGTAACATTCAGACATGGGCTTGTAAGCTGCATATTATATTCCTACCAGACATGTGTCAGCATTTGCCATCTAACTTTCATTATAGTATCATCACTGAATCACTCACCATCCCCATCATGGCTCACCATTGACTAGATGCTTAAATAGGCCAGTTACATCAGGTTAGAGATAGGTCCCTGGGCCATGTGTCTCACTCCCCATTTTAGAGAGCCCTCCCACCATCTATATGTGACATGTCAGGAGTACAGTTCCAAGCTTGAGACCATCTACAACAAAGCACCCCATCAGTAACTTCTACTCCCTCCATTGTTGGGGCCAAAGGTTTTGAATGCTTTGGGCTTTTATATTCTTTGAAGGTCTTCCACATCCTTGAAGATGTCTGTGTACCACTGCCAGAGCAAGGTGTGAGCAAGATTCTATCACATGCTCCATGAGCAGGATCAGCTCATGAGAAATTCCCAAGCACAATTTTCCAAGAATCATATTTTGTCTGGTGTCTCTGGAAATTATAGGAGTACTTGTTTGGATCCTGACCTGGTCATGTTTCAGCCTATCAAGACTAAAACCATCCACTTCGATCTTTTTCATCCCAGTCTCAACCATTTCAGAATTATATATTGTATCATACACAGGTTATATCCTGATATCCAAACTGGATTAGCAATAGCCCTCAACAAAGAAAGCAATTTTGTTTCCCGCTGACCGGCTGAATTGGCTTTGGGATCATTAAGGCCAAAGTTGATGTGATTTGCCTTAGCCGGCATTAATTCAGTTCCTTTTAATGAACGCTGCAGAAACCTCTCTCTGTGATTTACTCATCTATTAAGGCAGCCGGTCACATTAATAACAGCAAGTAAACACAGTTTATTCATGTTTCAAAGAGGTTGAAAAAGATGCCATGGACAAGATGGGATTGAATAATTATTTAAAAGAAATGGCTTAAATACTAGTCTGGGTGGTAGAAGATACTGAACTTATAAAGGGGAAAGTTGTTACATTGTTTAAAAGTGATTGAAGCCTAATTGCTTAACTAAAAGTGTTTTGCTCAAACAGCCATTATGCATACTTTATAGGTAAGAAATGACATTCTGCCGAATTTCAGCCAATTCCAAATCCTTTCATTCTGTTATTTCCTTTTGAACTCATCAACACGTTGATTAGTGCAGTGAGTATTTTAATTGTTCTGTGGAAAATGAGACTCTGTACTGTATCTGAATCTGATCTCCAGAGGAGATCACACTCATGTTTGTCTTACTATAATGTACACAAGTGGATTAGACTGGAGCTCAGGCTTGAATTTATGCTGAGCCGTCCCTCAATGTTCTGTAAATTGAACCTTCAATAAGAATCTGTGTGGAAGGCTTGAGGTGCAGACCATCATACACTGAGCAATGGTCCAGCTTAGGTTTCCATAGATCATTGAAAGCAAGCATGACCAATACTGGAGAAAATCACAGATGCACCAAAGTAAAAGGCTTCTCCCATTTTCTTTGAAAACTTCTGATTTCTGGGTACAAAAAACTAGGTACAAGAAACACATCATTCAATTGAATAATGAAGGCATTTTCAGCATTCCTAATGGCTGTGGAAGACCAAGCACTGTAAGGGTTTTTGTACTATTGATTGCAGTGCGTCATCGAGACATGTACCAAGACCTCTGGAACTACAGTTAACCTCTGCTGGCAAGACGTAGAACAGTACAGCACGGGAACAGGCCCCTTGGTTAATGATGTTGTGCCAATCTAATTAAATAATGACACAGCCCCTTCTGTATGCACATAGTCCATATCTCTCCATTCTCTACACAGTCACGTGCCCGTCCTAGAGCCTCTTAAATGCCTCTGTATCTGTTTCCATCCCCGCACCTAGCAACCCATTCATTCCAGACACTCACCATTCCCTGTGTCAAATTACCTTCTTTGAACTTACCCTTTTCCACCCTCAATGCATGCCCTCTTGCACTGGACATTTCAACTCTAGTAAAAAAGATTCCAGCTACTTCTTCTTATTGCTACCATCGGGGAAGAAGTACTCACGCTTAACAATTCCGAAATTTTCTTCTGCGTGACATTACCTTGTTATTCCTTTAACTTTCTGAGTTATTTAATCACAAACAAGAGAAAATCTGCAGATGCAGGAAATCCAAGCAATACACACAAAATGTTGGAGGAACTCAGTAGGCCAGGCAGCATCTATGGAAAAGAATACAGTTGATGTTTCGGGCTGAGGATGGTGGACCATGGAAAACAGGGAGGGAGCAGGTGAACTAGAGAGAGTTAATAGGCAGAAGAGGAAGACAGAAGAGGTGCGAGGGTAACCAGAATGAGGAATGGAAAAAGGGAGAAATCACCAGAAGTTTGACAAAGCAAAGTTCATGCCGTCCATTGATGGGAGACTACACAGACAGAATATGAGGTATCGCTCCTCCAGCCTGAGTTTGGGCTCATCATGCAGTACAGGAGACCATGGACAGACATGTCAGAATGGGAATGCCAAGTCAAATTGAAATGGATGGCCACCAGGAGATCCTGGCCTTTTACAGTGAACAGAGCGAAGGTGTTCATAAAGCTGTCCCCAATTCAGTATCGGCTCTCCGGCCTCTGTCCCCTACCTTTCCAGTTCTGATGAAAGGTCTCAGCCCGAAACATCAACTGTTTATTTCCCTCCCTCACTGCCTGACTTGCTGAATTTATTTTATTTTACTTATTTTTATTTGGAGATACAGTGGGGAATAGGCCCTCCCAGACCAATGGGCCACACCACCCAGCAACCAACCTATTTAACCCTAGTCTAATCACAGGACAATTTACGATGAGCAATTAACCTACTAAGCAGCACATCTTTGGAATATAGGAGGAGATCAAAGCATCCACATTCATGGTGAGGACATACAAATTCCATATAAATGGCGCCATAATTGAACTCTGAATTCCAACACCGCAAGCTGTTGCGCTAATCTCTACTGTACCGAGGCACCCTCCTCCAGCACTCTATGTGTGTTGCTCAAAGATTTCCAATCTGTGTTTTCGACATTCCCTTCAGAGTGTGCTGTATCCTAAAGTATTTCTCTTTTTTTAAAAAAAAGAATAATTAATATCAGAATTGATTTTTTAAAAGAGAATCGAAGAATGGGAGCATGAAAGGTTGAATTTTTGCCGTTGGTTAGTGGTCATAAGCTGGTGTCTGCATGTGGAAATGCTTTAGAGGCCGATTTAAATTACACTGCAAAACCTCCTTGCAATTTGCAATGCTGTTGAACTACACAGGAATATGACAGAAAATACTTCAGAATTTTTCAAAGCGGGATTAAATTTTATCCTGTGGCAACTTTGCAACAGCTGCCATTTTCAGTTATTATGATTAGAACTATTCAAAATCGTATTTATAAAATTCCCAGAAGGTGCAGCATCTGTGTAATTTTACAAATTGCATCACCTGATAAGCAATAATGCTCCTCAGCCATTATGCCTGTGTCAGTACGTCTGGAGAGCATTCCAATGAGCACCATTCCTACCTTCTTTTGCTGTATCTGCACGTTGTTTGGTTTTATTATTGTCACATGCACCAAGATACCGTGAAAAGCTTGCAATCCTGATAGATCATTCAATACACAAGTATGCTGAAGTCATGCAAAAGCAAAACCAAAATCAGAATCTAGAATATAGTGTTAGATTTGCAGAGGAAGTCCAGTGCAGGTACAGTAGATAAATAAAGAGCGAGGGACATGACAAGGTAGATTGAGAGTTCATCTTTATCGTCTAAGAGGTCTGCTTGAGAGTTTTGTAACAGAATGGATAGATGCTGTACTTGATACTGGTGGTACGTTACATCAAGCTGCCTGATGGGAGGGGAAATGAAGAGAGAATGACCAGGGTGGGAGGGGGCCTTGATTATGTTGGCTGCTTTCCCAAGGCAGCAGCAAGTGTAGACAATGTCAATGGAGTGGAGGCTGGTTTTCATGTTAGACTTGAAAATTCACAACCCTCTGCAGTTTCTTGGGTCTTGTGCAGAGCAGCTGCCACTCCAAACTTTGATACATCCAGATAGGATTCTATCTATCCAAGTCCTTTCTGAAAGTACCTGTAGAATGTGCTTTTGTCATCCTTTCAGAGAGCACTGTCCACCTTTGTCAGCCATTTTGTGTCAGTTAATTCATTAATTAATTTTGTAACTCAAAATATACGACAACTTGAACACTAAGATTCCTGCAAAGCTCCTTCATACTGACACAAAACAGCTCAATTTTAGCCCTAGTGGAACAAGTTATCCAGCAATCATGTTTAATATGGTGCAGCAGAGGGAGCAGCCAGTTTATAAGGAAAGAACAAAAAGTTTTTTAAAGATCTCTGTTCTCTTTATTAGTGCCTTCACCTCAAATGCTTGAAGGCTCTTCAAAGACAGAGAGAGGTTTATTATTCTTTTTGTAGTTGGCTAACACATCTGATCAAACTGAAACTAAAGACAACAACCTCCTCAAAGCAAATCGAATCTTCTCAAAAGGAACTGCTTGTTAAAGGGCAATATATACAAGGTCAGACAGTACTTCAATTGTAATTGTATTGGATATGCAGAATGTAGTAATAGTTATCAGACTGGGAAGATCTTTGCCCTTTTACCATACCTATTCGCAGTATTCCTTGCTACGTTACTAACAAGTCTGACTTCCATTTTTTTGCCAAAATCTGTATATTATTTCAAAACTCACTGAGGTTTTGTGTTCCATTGTTCATGACTGGATTTTGCTTTACATAACCTAGCAGGCTTTTAGTAAATGATTTTCTCTTGTCTTTCTGATTTTATTTTCTTGCCTTTAATTTGCAATTTTCTTTAATGACAAAAAAAGGTAATGGATCCAATTTGTCTAAACTAGAAATGATGGTAAAGCACTGCCAATTTCCTAATCAAATGTCCCCTTCCAGATAGAAGTAATTCAGTCGTCAATTTTTCCTTACTTTATGGGATCATACTCCATAATTTGAAAGTAATATTTCAAATGGGAATGGCTTTAATATCACCTCCAAGACATCTGTCTTGCCTCTCTATATGGGCTTTTTCCTCAACCAACTTCAGCTGGGAATGTGAGGTGAAAGGTGAGCATATTGGAGGGGACAGGAGGGATGAGGTTTGTGAGAAAAGCCAAGGAGGGAGGAATGAAAAATGTCACCAATTTTCCATTTCTCCTGAGTTCAGCCATGATCCTTTCTTCACTGTTTTCCCTTTTTGCCGCCCTACCACAATACTACCTACGCAAGGGGAGAAGAGCAGGCCAAAGTGGATGCTTCATAACTGCAGTTTTCACAAGACACTTGCTCTAAGCTGGTGAGCAACTAGAAACAAGGAAGGCACAAAGCTACACACTGATCGAGCAACAGTCAATATCAAACAAAACCTGCAGAGTTATTACATTCGATATGAAATTAGCAATGATATTCAGGAACTTGTTTACCATCTTTTGTTCTCCCTTCTCCCTAAGAAAAAACAAGTTGGGATTTAATTCTGGTGAACGCAGCAGGTGAACTACTCTTACTATCCCTTCTTTCAGTTAGTCCTGACAAAGGGTCTCAGCCTGAGACCTCGACTGCACCTCTTCCCATAGATGCTGCCTGGCCTGCTGTGTTCACCAGCATTTTTTGTGTGTGTTGCTTGAATTTCCAGCACCTGCAGATTTCCTCGTGTTTGGGATTTAATTTTGCTCCTATGTATTATGTTCTTATTGGGGAGAAGGCTGGAGAATGGGGTTGAGAAGGAAATGGGTCAGCTATGATCAAATGGCGGAGCAGACGCCATAGACTGAACGGCCTAATTCTGCTTGTATGTTTTGAGGTGTTATGATTTCCGATATAGTTCAGGCTCAAATCCAATTCCCTCTTGTAATCACAACGTGACTATTTGATCATTTTCAGAAAGCATTTCTTCTTTCTCTCCATTCCTTCTTGCATTTTTAAAAAACCATCCATTTGGCGAACTAGGTTTTGCTTGGTACACTTTAGAATCATAGAATGATTACAGCAAAAGAGGACGTTCAGTCCATCGTGTCCATACCGGCTCCCTACCAGAGCAACTTATTAGTTCCACATAGGAACCATTGAGAATTTCTCCCACCATGTATTTATTGAGTTCCATACAGATGGTCACCATGGAACCAGCCTTCACCACATCTGCAGGCAACGCGATCCAACTGTGTAATAGACGATTCACACATGTCATTCTTCACTTCCCCTATATACCCATTGATCTCTAGTCCTTGATTCCTCCATCCTGTTTAGAAATAATGCCCACCATATTAATCTCGTGCCACATGTAAATCTGGAAATAATGCAGTGTCTTCTGGAAATCAGAAGTGAATACAAGAATTGCTGGAGGTATAGGAGATATACACCAGCTATTTGAAGACAAGGTTCAGGGCTGCACTGCCAGGTCAGTGACATTCAACACAAACTCCACTACCTTCTTCTCACCACTATGAATCTTGTGGCCACTTTTGGGTATAATCTTTACACATTCTACTATCTAATCCTCTATTTTCAAATGCCCCAAAACTAAGCTTGGATCGTTCCACACTCTTCTGAGTATAGAGTTAAGGCACGTTAAAGGTGCTGATGTTATTTAGAATCCAGAAAATGTGGATTCATCTGTAATACCATGAAGGGCTCTCTCAATGGAGATTGACCTTGTTCGTGGCTTGAAAAATACTGTTGCCACAGCAACAGTGCTGGAACAAAGCACAAGTCATAAGCTGGGCAAATCACGCAGTCAAATTGGATTTCCTTTAAATCACTCCAGGAATTTCATAACCACAAAAATATTATAATTTTTTTAAAAAGTTGTATATTCCCAGGAAACATCTTAACATTCCAGTGGATATTCAACACAGAGCATTCCATTTTCCAGCAGGAAAGCCATAGGGTAATTGCTTTGAGCTTGGTATACTCTATATTGGTAGGTAGATGCTGTTGTTATGAAGCTGGCATCATTTTGATGATTGTCCATTGGAAGATGAACCTGCACCTTTATAGAGATAGAAGAGGAAAATACTGCACATGCTTTGAATCGAAAACAAGAACGGAAAATGCCTAAGTTTTCAGCAGTTTGGACATGCTCTGGATGCGGCAAGGGACTCTCAGGGTGATAAATGTTACCTGGGTATTTCCATCACTTTCATTTACACATACAAAATGCTGGAGGAACTCAGTAGGTCAGATAACGTCCATGGAAAGGATTAAATAGCTGACGTTTCATTCTGAGACCCTTCATCAAGACTGGAAAGGAAGGGGGCAGAAGCCAGATAAAGAAGGTGGGGTAGGGGAAGGAGCACAAGCTGGTAGGTGATAGATGAAGCCAGCTGGGTGGGGTAGGGGGCAAGTGAGAAGCTGAGAGGTTGAAAAGGAAAAGGGCTGAAGAAGGAATCTGATAGGAGAGAAGAGTGGACCATGGGAGAAGGGGAAGGGGAGGGGGCACCGGGGGAGGTGATAGGCAGATGAGGTGAAGGGAAGAGGTAAGAGGAGATCTTGAGTGGGGAATGAAAGAGGACGGAAGGGGAAGGGGAAAAAATTATTTGGAGTTAAGAGAAATTGATGTTCATGCCATCATGTTGGAGGCTACCGAGTGAGAGTATGAGGTGTTTTCCCCTCCAGTCTGAGAGTGGCCTCATTGTGGCAGTAGAGGAGAACGTAGACCGATATGTCAGGAAGGGAATGCAGCTTGGAATCAAAACGGCTGGTCACTGTGAAATCCTGCTTGTTGCAGTTGGAGTGAAGGTGTTCGACAAAGCCGCCCTCCAGCCTACACTGGATCTCACCAGTGTGGGGAAGGCTGTATTGGGAGCACCGGATATAGCAGACAACCCCAAAAGATCTGCAGGTGAAGTGTTGCCTCACTTAGAAGGACTGTTTGGGATCCGGAATGGAGGTAAAAGGAGGAGATGAAAGGGCAGGTGGAAGGATAAGTGCAAGAAAGGATGAATGGATAAGGGAATCGTAGAGAGAGCAATCCCTGCGGAAAGTGGAGAGTTGTGGAGGGGTGAGGTAAGAATGTATTGGTGGTAGGATCCCGTTGCAGATGGCGAAAGTTGTGGAGAATGATGTGCTGAATGCAGTGGTAGGTGAGGTCAAGAGGAACTCTATCCCTGTTAAGGTGGCGGGAAGATGGGGTGATGGTGAATGTTCAGGAAATGAAGGAGATGTGGGTGAGAACAGCGTTAATTATGGAAGAAGGGAAATCATATTTTTTGAAGGAAGACTTCTCTGATTTTCCAGAAAGGAAAACCTCATTCAGGGAACAGATATGGTGGTGATGAAGCAACTATGAAAAGGGAATGCCATTCTTATAGGTGACAGGGATGTTGGCTTCATTATGGTACTCTGGGCACATTACGAACAGCAAGGAGAGTAATATTATGGTGTAAGCTCCCTACTTTGTTATTGGAGAGTGCAGAGATGGTGCTGTTGATTGCCCTCCCCCTTCACACCTCCCTCCATTCCCTCACAGCATACTGAAGGTGGTCAAGGAGTCAGGGAAGGCACCCGTTAGTCTTGCGAGACCATGGATCTGTGCCTGGAAAGTCTTCACTCTCCAGGGCGCAGGCCTGGGCAAGGTTGTATGGAAGACCAGCAGTTGCCCATGCTGCAAGTCTCCCCTCTCCATGACACCGATGTTGTCCAAGGGAAGGGTATTAGGACCCATACAGCTTGGCACCGGTGTCATTGTGTTCTTGCTCAAGGACACAACACATTGCCTCGGCTGGGGCTCGAACTCACGACCTTCAGGTCGCTAGTACGATGCCTTAACCACTTGGCCACGTGCCCACACCAGTCAAGGAGTAGAGCGAAGAAAAAGAACAAGAATGTTCTGGAAACCAGGCCTATGCAGCATCTGAAACAAATATTGACCAATGGAGCAGATCTGTGGGGTTTGGGGATGAAAATTCCCTTTAAAAAAGGTAAAAGATTCATGGGAGAGCAGGTTGCTCTTTATACAAGAAAAAAAATGGATGGGTGACCTGACAGAACTTTTTAGGATATGAAGCATTTGATTGCTGTGATGCTTCAACCTGGGGGAAGATCAGAAACAGGAACACACTACCACACAAACTTACTGAGGCAAACGATGTTGATGTATTGAAGAGGAAGATAGGAAGTACATAATGGAGAAAGGAATAGAAGGTTATGTTGATACAAGATACAAAAGGGGCTTTAATGCCGCTTAAACACTACTATTAGTCAATTGAACAACATGGCTTATTTTAATTTTGCATATAAATGAGTATCCAGCGTGTAAAGGTTACCTTCTTCTTAGATTTGAAGACGTTGCATCTGAAAACATTGCTGGAACCATCTCTGGCAATGTAACTGAAGATCTTGAGGTCCTGGGAGTCATGTGATACGTAGAATATCCTGTGAGGAATGAGAACAATAGAATGCCCATTAGAAAGTCCACAGTCTTATGTCATGGAGTGCAATAGACAAGGCTGACACTATCCTCAGAGGCCAACTCTTCAAATACTTTAATGTCAGTGATACTAGCCAACTAGCGGTAGGAAACTTTGTCACATGGTGTGAGCAGAATTATCTGCAGCTTAATGTGAAAAAGACTAAGGAGCTGGTGGTAGACCTGAGGAGAGCTAAGGTACCGGTGACCCCTGTTTCCATCCAGGGGGTCAGTGTGGACATGGTGGAGGATTACAAATACCTGGGGATATGAATTGACAATAAACTGGACTGGTCAAAGAACACTGAGGCTGTCTACAAGAAGGGTCAGAGCCGTCTCTATTTCCTGAGGAGACTGAGGTCCTTTAACATCTGCCGAACGATGCTGAGGATGATCTACGAGTCTGTGGTGGCCAGTGCTATCATGTTTGCTGTTGTGTGCTGGGGCAGCAGGCTGAGGGTAGCAGACACCAACAGAATCAACAAACTCATTCGTAAGGCCAGTGATGTTGTGGGGATGGAACTGGACTCTCTGACGGTGGTGTCTGAAAAGAGGATGCTGTCTAAGTTGCATGCTATCTTGGTCAATGTCTCCCATCCACTACATAATGTACTGGGTAGGCACAGGAGTACATTCAGCCAGAGACTCATTCCACTGAGATGCAGCACAGAGCGTCATAGGAAGTCATTCCTGCCTGTGGCCATCAAACTTTACAACTCCTCCCTTGGAGGGTCAGACACCCTGAGCCAATAGGCTGGTCCTGGATTTATTTCATAATTCACTGGCATAATTTACATATTACTATTTAACTATTTATGGTTCTATTACTATTTACTATTTATGGTGCAACTGTAACGAAAACCAATTTCCCCCAGGATCAATAAATTATGACTATGACTATGAAAAATCTAATGTCACAGCAACTTTTGCATCCATTTATTCCCATCAGAAGCATCCAGAAACATGCTGTTACTAAGGCCAAAGAAGTTCTGACTAAAGATTCATTAACCACAAATGTAGCCTGATCTGTTGCAAGAATCTATCAGTATTAATTGTCGATTTCCAGCATCTGCAGCATTTTGCTTTTCTGCCACGTTTCAGAATCAGAGTCAGAATCAGAATCAGGTTTAATATCCCCGGCATATGTCGTGAAATTTGTTAACTTAGCGGCAGCAGTACAATATACTGTATACATGATAATATAGAAAAGAATAAAATAAGTAAATCAATTACAGTAAGTATATATATATATAGATCTATGTTAAATAGTTAAATTAAAAATAGTGCAAAAACAGAAATAATAAAAGTGAGGTAGTGTTCATGGGTTCAATGTCCATTTGGGAATTGGATGGTAGAGGGGAAGAAGCTGTTCCTGAATCGCTGAGTGTGTGTCTTCAGGCTTCTGTATCTCCTACCTGATGGTAACAATGAGAAGAGGGCATGTCCTGTGTGATGGGGCTCCTTAATGATGGATGCCAACTTTCTGAGATATCAGAAGATGGCCTGGAGACCATGGAGGCTAGTACCCAAGATGGAGCTGACTAATTTTACTACTTTCTGTAACTTCTTTTGATACTGGTGCAATAGTCTCTCCCCCCTACATCCCCATACCAAACTATGATACAGCCTATCACAATGTTCTTTACGGTACAACTGTAGTGGTTTCCGAGTGTCTTTGGTGACAAACCAAATCTCTTAATGAAATAAAGCCGCTGTCTTGCCTTCTTTATAGCTGCATCGATATGTTGGGACCAGGTTAGATCCTCAGAGATCTTGACAACCAGGAATTAGAAATTGCTCACTCTCTCCATTTCTGATCTCTCTATAAGGATTGGTTCATGTTGGCTCATCCTCCTCTTTCTGAACACCATAATCAGCTCTTTGGTCTTGCTGACATTGAGTGCAAGGTCGTTGTTGCGGCACCACTCAACCAGCCGGTATATCTCGTTCCTCTACTCCCGATCGTCTCCATCTGAGATTCTGCCAAAAATGGGTGTATCATGAGTAAATTTATACGTGGCACTTGACTGTGCCTAGCCACACAGTCATGAGTGTAGAAAGTGTACAGCAGTGGACTTAGCCCACACCCCTGAGGTGCACCAGTGTTGATCATCAGCGAGGAGGAGCTATTAATACCTATCCACACAGATTCTGGTCTTCCAGTTTGGAAGTCTAGGATCCAAATGCAAACAGAGGTATAGAGGTCCAGGTTCGATTAGGACTGTAGGAATGATGGTGTTAAACACTGAGCTATAGTCACCAAACACCTATGCTGTATCTTGACATAGGTGTTTGTATTGCCCAGGTGATGAAAGGTTGTTTGAAGGGCAAATGAGATCGCGTCTGCCATAGACCTGCTGTGGTGATAGTCAAATTGCAGTGAGTCCAGGTCCTTGCTGAGGCAGGAGTTCATTCCAGCCATGACCAACCTCTCAGAGCATTCCATCACTGTAGATGTGAGTGCTACTGGATGATAGTCATTAAGGCAGCTCACGCTACTCTTCTTATGCACAGGCATAATTGTTGCCTGTTTGAAGCAGTTGGGAACGTCTGACGGTAGCAATGAGAGGTTGAAAATGTCCTTGAACACTCCCGCCAGTTAGTTGGCACAAGTTTTCAAAGCCTTACCAGGTCCTCCATTGGGACCTGCTGTCTTGCGAGGGTTCACCCTGCTGAAAGATATCCTGTCATTGGCCTCTCAGACAGAGGCCACAGGGTCACCAGGTTCAGCAGGGATCTTCACGGCTGTAGTTATATTCTCCCTTTCAAAGCAGACATAGAAGGCATTGAGCTCATCTGGTAGTGAAACATCGCTGCCATTCATGCTATTGCGTTTCGTCTTGTGGGAAGTAACTTTCTGTAAACCCTGCCAAGGTTGACATGCATCCAATGTCGCCTCCAACCTCACTTGGAGTTGTCTCTTCACTCTTGAAATAGCCTTCCACAAGTCATACATAGTTTTCTTGCACAGGCCTTGGTTGCCAGACTTGAATGTTATAGATCTAGCCCTCAGAACACAACGAACCTCCTGGTTCATCCATGGCTTTTGGTTTGGGAATGTACAGCAAGGTTTTGTAGGCACACACTCATTCACAGAGGCTTTAATGAAGTCTGTAATAACTGCAGCATACTCAACCAGATTCAAAGATGAATCCCTGATTACTGTCCAGTCCACCAATTCAAAGCAGTCCTATAGGCGCTCCTGTGCTCCCCATGTTCATACCTTCTTGGTCCTCACTACTGGTGCTGCAGTCTTCAGTCTCTGCCTATACTCAGGGAGTGGAAGTACAGCCAGGTGATCAGACTTTCCAAAGTGTGGGCATGGTATAGCATGGCAAGCACTCTTGATCTTAGTGTAACAGTGGTCCAGTGTGTTGCTTCCTCTTGTACTACAAGTGATTTGTTGATGGTAATTATTTAGTGACTTTTTCATGCTGGCCTGGCTAAAATTCCCCAAAATGATGGTGAAGGTGTCAGGGTGTGCTGTTTCGTGCACGTTGATCACATTGCTCAGATCATCCAGAGCCTGGTTGATATTGGCCTGAGGTGGAACTTACACTGCTACCAAAATGATCATTGCAATCTCTCATAGCAGGTAAAATGGACAGCACTTAGTTGCAAGCTTTTCCAAGTCTGGTGAGCAGAATTGATGAACAATCAACTTCATGAAGATTTGATTGTTCCTCCGGCCCAGCTTTTGTCTTGACACTGCAGCACCTTCATTTTTCTAATTGTGCAAAGCAAGTGGATTAAAATGCATATTTAATGGTCAGAATCCAATGAATATTAATTTAATAAGTTATGCAACTTCACATAAAGGAAATATTTTTATCTGAAAACTAAAGAAAAGCCCAGGTGCCACATACCGATAATGTTCCTCAAACTCTATTTTGAAAAGTTATTTCTCATTGCAACTCAATATTTGGTATTCCTTATAAAATATTCATATAGATCCTATTAAATGTATGTTTTCAGAAAAGCCTGACACCACTTAAGCTTCTTGGACTCAGCAGCAGTTACTAGGAGCTTGCTCAGCAGTACTGAGGCAAAACCCTTTAGTGCTTACACAGCGACTCAAGTCTCCCGTGCCATTACCTAGACTTACAGCAGTTGCAAACTTCCAACTGTAAGGTCCTCCCGTTCCAGAGTGACACAATCTCCTCTTACTTACAGTATCTTGCAGAAAACCAAAACTCCAGGGAGCAGAAACTGAACCGAATTCTCAGGGAATCCTCAATAAGTTAATTCTGCCCTTTCCATTACCACCAACACTTTGGAAAAACACTTTAACATAGAAACTTGGTAACACAATGTATTTGCATTCACTGGCAAGAATTTGGTCCTTGTTGTAAATTCTAGGGGTGCTTTTTATGAATAAAGAACTGCTATATTTATTACTGGGTGTGAGTCATGGACTATCCTTCGTGTTACGTGATGATGTTGCCAACTGATAACTAAATAATCCATATTCCGTTTATGTGTTACTCACACTGTAAACACAGCAACTGAGGTTTTTTCTTAGACTTCTGGATTTCAAGTTGCTGTACTCAACATCATCAGTGCTCAGTAACCTGCATTCACGTAGCATCCTTAATTTGACAGTGCTTGGCAGGTGTGAAATCAAACTGAGTGTGACTGAACAAAAGATGGAGCCACACTAGGTGGCTGAAAGTTTGGATGGTTGCAGGTTTCAGGGTGTGTCGTGAAAGACATAGTCATAGTCATACTTTATTGATCCCAGGGGGAAATTGGTTTTTGTTACACTTGCACCATAAATAATAAATAGTAATAGAACCATAAATAGTTAAATAGTAATATGTAAATTATGCCAGTAAATTATGACACCCTATCGGCACAGGGTGTCTGACCCTCTAAGGGGGGAGTTGTAAAGTTTGATGGCCACAGGCGGGAATGACTTCCTATGATGCTCTGTGCTGCATCTTGGAGGAATGAGTCTCTGGTTGAATGTACTCCTGTGCCCACCCAGTACATTATGTGAACAAAGAGAAGGAGTTAGAACGGTGGAGGGAATTTCAGAGGTACGTGACTTAGACGCAGCCACACCCACACTCACCAACGTACAAATCAGAAGTTTATTAGTTGGCCACTCAACAATTTTAATCTCCTATTCAATCAGATCATGGGTGATCTAACTGTAGCTTCATCTTTACATTCCTACCTGCTTTTGGTCATATTTACCCCCTCGTTCGTGAAGAATCTATCCACCTCTGCTTTGAAAATATTCAAAGATTCTGCTCCCTACTTTCACTGAGTAAGGAAATTCCAAGACTCATCTTCCTAGAGAAAAAAAAACTCTACTTTGTTGAGAACCTTTGCTCCATCCACAACAGGGAGAATTTACCGATGGTCAAACATTTTAATTCTAATCCCCATTCCCATCCCAACATGTCAGTCCATGGCCTCCTCTACTGACATGATGAGGTTACTCTCGGGTCAGAGGAGCAACACCTGATGGCATGAGCATTCATTTCTTCAAATTCCAGTAATTTCTGCACTTTCACTCTTCCCCATTCTCTCCCTTCCCATTCTGGCTCCCCTCTTATCCCTTCTCCTCTCCTCACCTGCTTATCAACCCACTTTAAGATGACCCACTTCGTTCTCTGTCTCCATGGCCCACTCTCCTCTCCTATCAGATTCCTTCTTCTTCAGCCCTTTATTTTTTCCACCTATCAGCTCGCAGTTTCTGACATCATCAACCTACCTCGCCCATCTACCTTATCTGGCTTTACCTATCATCTTCTAGCTTATCCTCCTTCCCCTCCCCACATCTTCTAATCTGGCTTCTTCTCCCTTCCTTCCATTTCCTGATGAAAGGTCTCAGCCTGAAACATTCAGTCTTCATTTCTCTCCATAGATGCTGCCTGACCTGCTGAGTTCCTCCAGCATTCGTGTTTGTTATACTGGATTTCAGCTTTTGCAGAATCTCTCATGTTTATCAACTCTATCTTATTTACGGCGGTTGAGATCATTCAGTGCTAAATGACTGAGTGAAGTCAGTGGGGGATGTAAAGGATCCAAATGTTGATGAGCATAAGGTTTGTGAAGCATTCTGGGGCAACTGCAAGCACTTAAGAGTAATAGGAAAATATATTCTAGGTTTCCAGTCAAGTTGTAAACACATTTTAATTCTACGTTTATGTAAAACAGAAAATCCGCAGATGTGTACGCAAGAGGAGTTGATAACCTGCTCAGATATCAAGTGACAGGGCACACTGGTCAAAAAGGGTTTACCTCGAGACCTGCAAACATGCATGATGTCTTATTAGATGAAACTCAAGAATTCAGTAAACAAAAATGTAATTAAACTAATAGGCAGAGGGAAATGAAGCTGATAAAAATAACTGAAGTAAATCTCTTGTTTGAAACTGACACCAAAAGACAGTTTGAGATAACTTGATGGCATAAATGCTGGATACTACTTGTGACGGACCATGAGGGACTTTAACAGAACATCTTATCCTCTAATTATCTATTGTCTTTCTCTGGTGATAAAATCGCCTACAAGTTTCCCTGCACACAAAGACAAAGCAGAGGTTTCTGTGCTTGCCCCAAGGTTATTACCAAGCTTTCTTGAGGGAAGTTGCAATATTTATTAAGCTATCAAGAACACAAAGACATCAGATTAAATACATGCTTTCACATCAACTGTTTTAAGTGCATTATTTCTGTCACTTCACTATGGAATGATGGACGATGATACAAATTATACTGCTTTCTCCTTTAGCAGGACCTCACTGGCCCAGTGCAGGCTAGGTTTCAAAGCTGGAATCTGTGTAGATCAATAACCCATGACAAACTCTAACTACAATTTCAGTCATGACACTGCAATAAGAAATCACAAAGTATAAGGATAATTGTATTAATAAGTCAGTTATTGTGAAATTGTACTATTTTTTCTGTGCTTTTTTGTGTGAGTGTCATGGTCCGGATCGGGGTCCCTTTAAATTTACCTTGTTTATGTTACGATCCAGACCGTTGATTCCCTGTTTTCCCGTGTCCCTCGACTTTGGTGATTAGAGGCAATTAATGCTCGGCTGAACCGGTAGTTTATAGTGTCCAGCTTTCAGCCGTTTGGCGCGGGAGCGTTTGCAAAGTCACCAAGGTACGGCGTGCCAATGTCATCTGGCCGGAGCAAGCCTAGTCTCCACCCGAAGCGAGTGCCGGTAATTCACCTTTCCTCACCGGAGCAACCCTGTCTAGTTACCTCGCCAAAGCGAGCCTGCAAAGTTTCCTCACTGAGGTGGGTCCGTCAGTTAACCCGCCGGAGGGAATCAAGAACCGCTGTCTACTGTTCCCGGGCCGAGTCGAGAGCTCACCACTACCTGGAGGCTCCAAGTCAAGTCCTGGCTCTGGGGGCATTCAAGTTCCAAGTCCAAGTCCTGGTCCTGGTGGCATTCAAGTACCAAGTCAAGTCCTGGCCCTAGCAGCATTCACGTACCAAGTCAAGTCCTGGCCCTGGCAGCATTCACGTACCCAGTCAAGTCGTGGCCCTGGCAGCATTCAAGTACCAAGTCAAGTCCTGGCCCTGGCGGCTTCCCAGTTCTGAGTCAAGTCCTGGCCCTGGCGGTCTGTGATTCCTGTCCTACCCCCCTCTCTGCCCCTCTCGCCTCTAGCCCTCGTCTGCACTTCGGTCTAGTTCTATTGCCGGAGCTAGATAGGTACTGTCTGGTGTTCTTTCGTGTTGGTCATGTCTTGTCTTGTCCTCGCCTCCGTGGGGTAAGTCAGGCCATCTTGCCGTTGCCCCGCGGAGGGTCATGAGTCCCGGCCCTATGTCCTGTACCCAAAGAGGGGTCTCGGCTCTCTGTTCTGTGTGTGAGTCCCGGCCCTATGTCCTGTACCCAAGGAGGGGTCCCGACTCTGTGTTCTGTGTATGTGTCCATGGTTCCATGTACCTGCTCTCCCGAGACCGAGGCTCTGTTTTCCATGTTCCTCCTCTCCCTAGCCCACGTCATGTCCATGCCTGGTTCTGGGGTCCAAGCCTCAGGAAAGCAGGTACTGGGTCCTTGCCCAGTCTTGGGCTCGGAGTCCATACCCTAGCCTCTTCATGTCTCCTCTAGTTCTGGGAGCTGATTCCTAGTCCAAATCCAGACCCTTGGTCCCAGCCTAGTCGTAGTCCTGAGTCCTTATCCTGTTCGTTATTCCTGCTTCTGCTTTGCTCTCTTGGTATCCAACAATAAACTAAATCTAAGTAATTTCACAAGATGTGTCTTGCATTTGGGTCCACCCTTGCTCCCTATGCCCCCGCCACTGTGACAGTGAGTGTTTTGAAAGTAAATTCCATTTCATGCTGGTTATTTTTTGCATTTAGCAAGAACAAGACAATTGCCCCAGGCACTCAAAGTTCTAAAGTTCAAAGTAATTTTGTTATCAGAGTATGCATAGGTCGCCAAGTACGATTCTGAGATTCATTTTCTTGCAGGCATTCACAGCAGAACAAAGAAAAAGAATAGAATCAAAGAAACAAAGACTGACCCCAGATTCCCCTTAGCCTGTCCAGCTTCTGACACCACCTGATGACATTACAAAGCCGTGCAGTGTCATTCCCGTCAGCAGGACAGAAACTGTAACTTGTAGGGGAGACGCATGAACTCTGAATCAGCTCAGGAGTACATGGCACAGGGTTCAGGAAAAAGGTTCCTGATAGAGAGGCTGCACTGACTCTCTAATGCATTGCTTTTGTGCTTTGAGCCTTACTTTTCCATCCCTGGCACAATGATAGGCAATTTCTTTCACAGATCACAGCAATTTTCAAGGGTTCTGATGAAGGATCTCAGCCTGAAATGTCGACTATTTACTCTTTTCCACTGGTGCTGCCTGGCCGGCTGAGTTCCTCCAGCATTCTGGGTGTGTTGCTTGGATTTCCAGCATCTGCAGATCTTCGATTGCTTATGACAGCAATTTTCAAGATCATGAGTGACTTATTTTCAATGATCACTGGTCCTTCATTGGCTTGCAGCTCACAGGAGCTTGAGACAACTCTTGACCCGAGCTGATTGGGCCACTTCATCGAGTGAGCATGTGTCACAGTGGTGTGGGGATGATTGTCCATAAGTAGAGGGGAGCACCGTGCTCTTATTTTACCTGCATTTTCCCCCTTGCTTAATCTGACAACCCAGTCAATGTAGTGCAGGCACAGCAGTGCACACAAAATGTTGGAGGAACTCAGCAGGCCAGGCAGCATCTATGGAAACGAGTAAACAGTCGACGTTTTAGGCCAAGACGCTTCATCAGAACTGGAGAAAAAAGATGAGAAGTCAGAGTATGAAGATTGGGGGAGGGCATTAAGAAGTACTAAGTGGCAGATGATAGATGAAACTGGGAGGGGGAAGGGGTGAAGTAAAGAGCTGGGAAGTTGATAGGTGAAAGAGAAAAAGGGCTGGAGAAGGGGGAATCAGATAGGCAAAGGTAGAAGATCATGGAAGAAAGCGAAGGGGAGGAGCACCAGGGGGAGGTGATGGGCAGGTAAGAAGAGAGAGGGAAACAAGAATGGGAAATAGTGAAGCAATGCGATGGAGGGGAAGAGCAATTACTGGATGTTCGAGAAACTGATGGTCATGCCATCAGGTAGGAGGCTACCCAGATGGAATATAAGGTATTGATCCTCCAACCTGAGTGCTGCCTCATCGAACAGTAGAGGAGACCATGGACTGACATGGGAAGTGGAATTGAAATGGGTGGCCACCAGGAAATCCTATTTTTTCTGGTAGGCAGAGCATAGGTGTTCGGCGAAACCCTCTCCCAATTCCGAAACAATCCATGGCCTCCTCTATTGCCATGATGAGGCCACACTCCATTTGTGTTCCAGCTGCATAGCCTCTAAGCTGATGGCATGAACATCAATATCTCAAACTTCCAGTAATTATCTCACCCCCCCCTTCACCATTCTCCCATTCCCATTTCCCTCTCTCACATTATCACCTCCCTCTAACATTCTTCTCCCTTCCCTTTCTTCCATGGTCCGCTACTCTCTCCTATCAGATACCCCCTTCTCTTGTCCCGAAATGTGAACTGTACTCTTTTCCATAGATACTGCCTGGCCCGTTGCGTTCCTCCAGCATTTTGTGTGTTGCCCCCTTCTCCAGCCTTTTATCTCTTTCACCAATCAACTTCATCCCCACTCCCTCTCCTAGTTTCACCTATCACTTGCCATCTTGTACTTCTTCCTCCCCTCCCCCACCTTCACACTCTGACCTCTCATCGTGTTTTCCAGTCCTGATGAAGGATCTCAGTCTGAAATATCAACTGTTTACTCTTTTCCATAGTTGCTGCCTGACCTGCTGAGTTCCTCCAGCATTTGATGTGTGTTGCTTGGATCTGCAGATTTTCTCGTGCTGGCACAGCAGCGATGAGTTCATAAGCAGCTGCCAACAGGCATGTGCAAAGACAGGCTTTCACACGGCTCAGCTGAAAACCACCCCAACAACTTTTTAAAAAGCTCTTTCACCAGTTTGTTTTTGTTTTTTGTCTGTCACTCGATTTTTCTAAGCAATTGCTTCTGACTTCACAGATGGTGCTGCTTTTGTATAAAGCTCATCTGTGCTGCAAATGGCTCCCTTCACTTTTCAACACTAAACATCTCAGGAGGTGGTTTGACAAATTAACATGTAAAGTAATTCATTTCCAATAGAGAAAGTGAGAAGTGTCAAAATGACATTCCATTCCAGAGCTTAATTTTATCTTTTTAAAGGCAGAAGCCTAAAGCAGGTGTACATTCACACAAAGCTATAATTTATTTTGGTCATAGAGTCATACAGGCTTCTTCAGACAACCAAGTCTACACCTGGTCAGAAACAGAAGCCACCGAAGAGCATACAAAGCAAAGAATGACTGAATTCTGATGCTAGGCTCTGATTTGAAATCTTAGCACTGACATGCTTCTCTTTCCACAGACACTGCCTGATATGCTGAGTATTTTGGTTTTGGTTTTGATTTCAGGTTTCCAGCATCTGCATTTTGGTTTGCTAAAGAGACAGGACATGATGGAACAAGTGGGGGAAAAGGTCAAAGGAATTCAAACAATGGCATTGACCAGTTGAGGTCAGTGGCCTCACTGTGCTCCTAAGACTATGTTAATGTTTCAGATAGTACCATCATTAATTTGCACCATGACATGTTGCACTCCATAATCTCCTTAGTTACCCTAAGGTGAAGGAAGAAGGATTGCACGAAAGTTTGGAGCACCATCACCACACAGACATCTGTAGTTCAAGTAACCTTGCTTTCATATGCGCAAGAGCAACCAACTAAAGAGAATAAATTCTGATAATATCTTGCTAGTGATGCCCACAAAGGGAAGACATCTGAGACAAACTTCTGATGATAAGACATGGATATCACTATTATTATTCAGCAGCTCCAGCGGTGGTGTGGGCTGGGGGAAGTGCAGTGGTTAGGAATACAGCAGGATACTTTAAAGCAAGGGTTTCCAACCATTTTTATGCCGTGGACCAATACCATTAAGCAAGGAGTCCCTTTAAACTTTAATGTTTAAAGTGAAGAAGAATAAGCCATGAATATCAATAATTAAGAGTGCCTCATTAATTACACTGGAATTAAAGTAAATCATCATCAATCCTGAGGACCAGGCTAAGAAAAGAATATGCTCATAGTGCTTACTCCAAGAGCTTGTTGTGAGAATGTTCTTCTCACCTTGGATTGAGGATGACTTGCTTCTCTAGCAGTTTTCGGGTGACTGACTCGGTCCACGTGGAGTCTATAGACTCCACCACACCTGTCCAAGGTCCCCACGTGTTAATGCACCAGACGACTAGAAAGCCCAATGCAGACTTTTAGCGACTTACACAAATCCAGCCCTTTAGGTCCCCCACTGCTTCTCAGAGCGTGGTGAACCTGGATTCCCCCGCCCAGAGTAATCTGGAGAAGGATTTGAAGAGGAGGCAGATAAAGATTTTGTAAGATTGGGGAATTGAGGGCTATGTAGGACTGGCACAAATGAGCAGAAAAGACCTGGGGCAGGTCAGCTGTGATAATACTGATTGATAATGTAGGCCTGAGGGGTTGTGTGGCCTAATCCTGTTCTTATTTTTTTGTGTTCTCTTTTTCCTGCTTCTGAGAATGGATCTTACACCAGAAAGACACATGGCAATAATCCATGGTCACTGTCTGGTTATTTTGATTTTGCCCACCTCGGCTCAGTTCCTACTAAAACATGTTAAATGAAAATTAAATTGTACATCAAGAGGTGCACACGTCATTTCAATGTGAACCGATGGCACCCTACCCACTGCTGCTCACAAATCAGACGTGATGAAAGGCACCTGTTGCAGAATAAACAGTGAGGCTATGTGAATGACTGTCACTTTTCCTAGTTCACTGACAACACGGAAGAATCCTGCATTGTCTTCAAAACGTTTGGCAATGTCTGCTGCCACTGCTCTAATCCAGATTTTACAAATTGGACAACGTGACAAAGCATGGGGAAAATATGACATCGATGATGCAGGGTGTGTGATTCTGATATTGTAACTGTGTTGCTGGGACGCTATATACAGAGCTTAATGGTCCATGTAACCGTACAACATTGATCAATGTCCAGTAGGGACCTCTTGTGTTACTCAATTGAAACCACAGTGCATTGCAGCACAGCCACAAAATGTGATGCATGAACGGAGAGAAAGGAAATGCATGCAAACATAGACAAATGCATTAGAGAGAAAGGATTAAGATGAAATAAAATGAGAACACAATACAGCTTGTCCATACTAATGCACATCGCACATATTTCTTGAAATTCTTTATTAAATAAAAAGAGAACTTGCACAAAAGGAAGCTTTATCAAACTGAATTCAGATTCCCTCTCCTCTCCCAGATGATTACATTTGGGTCAAAATCCATTAATCAAAACAGTGAGGAACTGTTGTGGCATTTTTCATTGAGAATTTAAGAAAAAAAAAAGTACCTGCGTCTTTGCTTATCATTCAGAAGCAGTGCCATTCATGTAATCAATCCACTACAGATACAAAAGCATCCATAATCCTACACATTGACATCATATTTCCATAAAGTTAGCCTTGAAGTATCATAACCTGTACCGTACTCATTGAAAAGCTCATTCTCACCTGCCAGTTTGAAAGGAGAAGTTTGGGAATGTCTGGCTCTAATTCTTATCAAAACGGTGCAGATTTATAAGCACTAAAATTTATTGTAAATAGAAATTATTGGCATTTAATAGAAGAGGTCTCTTGGTTGCAGATGGAAGGAGTGCCATTGTCGCACATTTTTATGACTGAATTCACTTCACTGTGCAAATTAAGAATACCACAAAAAACCGGGTCTCACTTAATCTTCCTCAAACATATCATCTCCCTCTATTTTTGTAAATTCTTTACTTCATTTTCAAATGAAAGAGGTTCTTAACAAGGTTCTAAAAACAGGACAGTTGATTTTAACCCTTTAAAGTCTGAAACACTGCAATCCCGGACATTACTGTTCTGGAGAAAGCCATTCAACTACTTCCAGTTTGACCCAGGAAAGTAAAACACAGCAAATGCCGGAAAACTGAAATAAAAACAGAAAATACTGGAGATACCCAGCAGTTCACAAAGCATCTATGAAAAGAGAAACATAGTTAATTGATCAAATCCTTGATCTATCACGGTCTGCCTGAACCTGTCTGAACCTAAGCTCTGTTCTTGTTAAGTGCTGACTTGTAAGCTGTTTGTTCTGGTTAGCACTCAGATCTAGAAATGGATCACATGATCAAAGTGAATGCCTAAAGAATCATACAAAAATGGTGGGATCAGGGAACTCCATCTGAACCATGTCAATACTGCTGCTATGGAATGAAATGAAAGTGTTGTAAGGCTTTTCCTACTATCAGTATTGCTTCTTTTTCCAATTACATTCACTCTACATTCTCTGGTTCCTGTTCTGTCCAGTCCCAACTATTTTAAGTAACTCCACCAGATCTCCTCTAACCTTGTCTGATCCAAAGAGAGCAAATCCCACTTCTCTAGTGATCTCATTTTGTCAAAACCCCTCAAAGGGTCATAAAGTTTAATTAAGTTATATAGCATGGAAGCTGGCCTAACTCAACTACATCTTCCTTTACTAATACTCCAGCAACATCTTCTTTCTTGGCAAAGACGATCATAAACTAATCACTTGGTATTTTGGCTCTCCACCTCCTACTTTCCTACTTGGTCTCTAATCCGCCTATCTCTTCACTTAAAACCCTTTCACTGCTTAAAAAATATATATTTTGGGGTTCTCTTTTTATACTGTCTCCCAGCTTTGTTTCATACTTATTTATTTCTTTTTCATAATTTCCAGTCTAAACATCCTATGACCAGGCTGTACTGAAATTATGTGTTACATCCCTAACATAGCTGCTTCATTTTACTCACTATGGCTATCCAAGGAGCATTACTTGCCCAATTTTTCAGCTTCTTCTTCTTCTTCTTCTTGTTTTACGGTGGTTGGCACCCAGCTTAATGGTGCATTACCGCCACCTTCTGCTCCGGAGTGTATAATAGACTTACATTCTAAATCCCTTCACCCACTCACACACATACCCTAACCTACACTTTATCCTCCCATCTTTGGCCATCTTAGAACCCTATTCCTGCTTAACCATCATATCCTATAAGAAACCCTGTACCCCTTAAGAAAGCTAAAAATACCTTGACCTGTGCTCTCTCACTCATGCCCAGCAACCCTTTTAATGTGAATTCTTGTACCCCCAATTCCCTTAGATTAATTCTCATCATCTCTCCCTGCATCCCATACTTCCTGCAACTCAGAACTACATGTTTGTACTGACTGCTCTTCCTACACACTCTACCTCGTCTCTACCTGAAACAATCCTTGTGTTAACAGACTCCCATTGTTGAACCACAGTTTTGTTTGCCAATCTTTGATTCCAATTTAGCTGAACCAGATGTTTTCTCAATGCAGTGAACTTGACTCATCTCCAATTAATTAAAGTTGTCCACACCCTCCTCCATATCTTTTCTAATCCTCAAGCATTTCTATATTGAGGACTGTTCTGGTTGGCTTTGCTCAGTACTCAGAACCAAGATAAGGGACATCATCTTCCTTGTTGGGCCAGAAACATGCTAATCAAGAAAATTCTCCTAACAAAACCTCAAAAACTTCATCCCTCACCCTATTGTGTTCCTTCTACTATCACTACTTCAAGGTACATTTGGATAGTTAAAGCTCCTTGTTCTTTCCGCACACTGGCTTTTACACATGCTGAATTTCCTTGCAAAATGCTTCTTTGTTCCCTATTCAAAGGGATGTGGAATATTTCCAATTTCCCAGTCACATCATGGCACCTCAGTTCTTTCTTAACTATCACCTAATAAATTCTCATCTTGATCATTCCAGAACATCCTCTCTTTGCAATATTTTCTTTCATCAATTTTGCTGCCTCCTCTCTATTCTTTCTTTCATGAACACTATACATATAATAATATCTAGAATTCATTTCTGGTTTTTTATTTAGTAGACTTCATTTTCACTAAAACATTACGGTGTATTCCTTTAGTTGCAATCTCTTCAAGGACTTACATCATCACATTACATTATTGTAATGGTGATAAATCCCCAATTCAGTTAAAAATGTGAATGGTGCAGTATTGTCCCAAATCAGTGTGTAATTGGATGGTTACAAGCTGGAAGTTTGATCAACAGGACCTGGATGCAGAGCAAAGCAATGAACTTGTAATTGCACTACTAAAAATAGTCAAGCTGAAAACTATTTAGGATCATTCTGGAATCAATATTCAAGTTCAAAGTAAATAAGACCATAAGACCATAAGATATAGGAGCAGCAGTAGGCCATTCAGACTGTCAAGTCTGCTCCACCATTCAGTCAAGGCTGATCCGATTCTTCCAGTCATCCCCACTCCCCTGTCTTCTCCCCATACCCTTTGATGCCCTGGCTAATCAAGACCCTAAATTTATTATCAAAATGCAGCACATATATGTTACTATATACTAGTGTGAGATCCTTGTAGGTATTTACAAGGGGAAAAAAAAACAAATACAATAGAATTTACCAAAAACGTCATAAATAGACAAAAACTGACAAACAACTAATGTGCTAAAAATGACAAATGCAAATAAATAATACTGAGAACATGAGTTATGAAGAGTCCTTGAAAGTGAGTCTAAATATTAGCATCAGTCCAGAATAGCAGTGATTGAAGGTATCCATGCTGTTGAAGAGTGTGAGGGTTGTAGGGTAATAACTGCTCCTGAACCCAGTGGTATGGGACTTGAGACTTCTGCACCACCTGCCTGATGGTTGTAGCATGGGCTGGATGGTGAGGGTCTTTGAATTAGGGAATAAACTCTAATTGGTAACAGCTTTATTATTGTCACATGTATCAAGGTCTGGTGAAAAGATTTGTTTTGCATGCTATCCAGACACATCATTCCAAACACAAGTACATCAGGATAAGTATGAAAGGAAAAGCCATAACAGAATGTAGAATAAAGTGTTACAGCTACAGGGAAAGTGTGCTGCAGGTGGACAATGAGGTGCAAGGGCCATGGCGAGGAAGACTGTGAGATCAATCGTCCATCGCATTGTACAAGGAGTCAGTTCAAGAGGCTAATGAAATGGAAAGTGAAACGAGGACACCTCTGTTTCCCTTCTTAGGGACAGAGAGCCAGCCTGTGGTATTTCGAATACCAGGTGAACGAGTAGTCTTTGGGGTATTGTTAGTCTGTGTCTTTATTGATGCTTTGCTGCACACTTGAGTGCTGGTGGGGAGCGCCGATACTTTTTTGCTGGGTTGGGGGGGTTGCCACTTTGCTGCTGTTTATATGTGGGAGGGGGGAGCTGGGGGGTCTTTGGGTTCCAACACTTAACTATCATTCATTCTTTGGGGCATTCCTCTGTTTTCATGGATGGTTGCGAAGAGAAAGAATTTCAGGATGTATATTGTATACATTTCTCTGACATTCAATGTACCTATTGAAGCCTATTGAAACCTAATTACAGCAGGACAGAGGCTGTCCTTGAGACAACTGAAACATGTCCTCAGGCTTTTCTACCTTCTGCCCTATAGAGAAGAGAGAATGACTGGGGCGGGAGGGGTCTGTGATTGTGTTGACTACTCCCGCAAGGCAGCGGGACGACCGACTAAACCCAGGTCATTGGTGCTGTGAGGCAGCAGCTCCACCAGCTGTGTTGGACAGGATGGCTCGCGACAGTTGTTCAGAACTAGCAAACCAGCATTAGCCCATTTGTGTTGGCCACCTGCCTTCAGTTGATTTTACACCAGGCATCAACCATCAGAATCAGAATCAGGTTTAATATTACTGGAATATGTCATGAAATCTGTTGTTTTTGGTTAAACAAGTAGTACAAAACAAGTAGTGAGCTAGTGTTCATGGGTTCAATGTCCATTCAGAAATCTGATGGAAGAGCGGAAGAAGCTGTTCCTAAATCATTGAGTGTGTGTCTTCAGGCTCCTGTACTTCCTCCCTGATGGTAGCAATGAGGAGAGGGCATGACCTGGGTGATGGGAGTCCTTAACAATGGATGCCGCCTTTTTGAGGAATTGCTCCTTGAAAATGTCCTGGATACTAGGAAGGCTAGTGCCCATGACGGAGTTGACTGAGTTCACAATTTTCTGCTGTTTCTTTTGAACCTCTGCAGCAGATCCCTACCCCTCTCTCCCATACCAGATGAGAATGCAGCCAGTTAGAATGCTCTCCATGGTATATCTGTAGAAATGTCCCCTTCCTGAAGTAACAGGTGATTATGGATGGGGCCAGAGCCAACTTCTGAGAATCTATGTACATGCCAGGATCGTCTCTGGAGATAAAAAAAAAGATTGACTGCCTTTTGCAAATGAATTTCTACACAGAGTGAATGTCCAGGTTTCAACAGCCACAAGAAGAGAGAATACAAATATGTCTGGTCTCCTAAAGGGTTTTAAAGTATCTAATCTTTTGGTTGTAGGAGGCCTGCAGAATCAATTATCTATACTGGACAGAAAAAAATACCCCCTGCAAAGTAATTCGATTGGCAGGCTTTCAATCCAGATAGCTTCCTTTCATATTTAAATGAAGTAACAAAATATAATTAGTTTGAATGACTCTAGAGTAAAATGGAGAAGTGGAATGACCTTAAGTGCTTTGCTGGCAAACAAACAATTTTATTAGTTCTAAAGGCAGCAGAGAATCACACCAGTCTCCACCATACTCATCAATTTCAATTCAGTTATATCAGAAAGATGGAACTAATGTGGAAATGGGGAGCTGAAAATCAATTAACCCTCAGATGCTGGAAATCTAAAGTTAAAACAGCAGCCATTGAAATTCCCAAAGGATTATCTGTGTTCAGAGATGCAGCTGGGAAGGAGTCTCAAAGAGATGCCTCATCAAAGGCAGGCACTACTGATGTAGCTATACTGTACACCTTAGTACTACAATGGAGAACCAGCTTGACCTTGAACCCACAACCTACCTATGCAGTGCTAACTAATGAACCAAAGTTGAGACCACCTCCATCACCAATACACAAGTATGATGTTCCTTTTAGTTACGTGACCAGACCTAAAATCTGGAGGCCTGGATACGTAATGCGAAGAACATGAGTTGAAACCCATTTAGCATAGAACATAGAATAGTACAGCTCAGGAACAGAGCCTTTGAGACATGATGTCTGAGCCAACTGTGATGCCAATCCAAACTAATCCCAAAATGCCTGCAACTAATCTATATGCTTCATTCCCAGCCCGCTCATGTCGCTGTCTAAAAACCTCTGGAATTTCAGGCACCCACTGCCCTCTGCACAAAAAGTCCTGCCTCATACTTTGCCCCTCTCACTTTAAATCTATGCCCTCTAGTAATTGAACATTCCCTGGGAACAAGACTCTGACTATCTACCCTATCTCCACTACATACTATGCAGATGTGCAAAAATTTTAGGGGCATAAACAGTATACACGTCTAGTGTCTAAGACTTTTGCACAGTACTGCATATTGGTTACAATAGGAAGGTGGTTGGGAACTGTGTGCTATCTACAAGATACACTGCAACAACACACCAAAGTTCCTAAGGCAGCTCCTTCCAGATCCATGACCATTACCATCTTGAATAATGAGAACAGCAGATACCTGGGAACACCAGCACTTGGGAAATCCCCCTCCAAGTCACTCACCATTCTGACTTGGAAACATATCGCTGTTCCTTCATTGTCGCGGGGTCAAAATCATGGGACCCCCTCCCTAACAGCACTGTGGGTGTACCTACACCTCAGGGACTGCAGCTGTTCAAGAAGGCAGCTCATCACCACCCCTACAAGGGCAATTAGGGATGGGCAGTAGATGCTGGTTTAGCTGGCGACACACCCACGTCCATAAACAAATAAATACATATAAAAAAAAGAAACAGAGATAAGGGTACTTGGCTTTGTTTTAGCTCAGTAGTATTAAGTGTTATTTGGTAACTGGAAATACATAATATACAGTACTGTGCAAAATTCTTAAGCACCCTAGCTACATATGTGCCTAGGACTTTTGCACAGTACTGTAAAATTTTATAATAATCTATAACAACAACCCTCAGCCTCTGACACTCCAGAGGAGACAATTCAAATTTGTTCAACCCCTCCTTGTAGCTAATACACTCTAATCCAGGCAACATCCTGGAGATCATCTTCAGAGCCCTCACCAAAGCCTCAACATTCTTCCTGTAGTGCAGCAACCAGAATACTCTAAGTGTAGCCTAACAACTGCAACTGAGTTCCTCAATTTTTGTACTGAACTCCCCTATCTGCTTGTATTGCTATCTTCAGAGAGCCATGGCCATGCACCCAGAGATCCCTACATTAATGCTCCTAAGGGTGCAGGCAACTTAGAAATTTGCATTCAGTTAATAAAGTCTGAAAATAAGGAAGTTCATTCCCATAGAAGTTGTCACACTGCCAAATAACAATACCCAGATCGGATTCACTGGTAGCTACACTCTGAGAACTCCAACCCCTATAAGTTACTCCAATGCCACGTTAATGTAGTCAATTGTCAAAAGCGGTCTGGGAAGCCATTTGGTCATGCCAAACCACAAGCAAAGAGGAAAAAAATAGAAGACCAACCTCTTATTCAGAGTATGTTGTAAATGAAAACATAGCTAAAGGCCAGATAGAACTGTGAACAGCTTCAACAACTATTTGTGTTTATGTAGCATCATTAATATAGTAAAACATCACAGATGCAACACAAGAGCTTCATCAAATTACATCTGACAGACTGGCACCAAAGGATGCCTGAGGGCGAAAGAACAAAAACTTTGACAAAGAGGTAGATTTTCAGGAGCATTTCACAGGTAGGGGAAAAGAGTGCACCACCTGATCACCAACCATCCCCTGCCTGTCCAATGCAACACCCTTGCCCCAAGCGTGCAACAGTCTCCAATTCTCACACAGGCCTCATTAAATGCCTCAGAACCTACAAATCTGCAGTGAAAGCAAGCCATCCTCCACACAGTCAAAGAAGATCTAATGGCTATAATCTCACTGTAGGTCAGTGAGGCTTGAAGCAAAGTAGTGAACAAAGCAATGACGCACATTGAGTGAAGCAGTCGGGATATTATTTCTACTTGGTTGCATGTTGCTCTCCAATATCTCCTCAAAGGCAATTAGGAATGTGTAATAAATGCTGGTATTTCCAGTGACAGCCAAATCTCAAAAACATGTTAAAAGGAAATGTGGGCAAGTTTGGCACATGAAGAGTGCCAAAAATAGTGTTGACAAAATGATGTTCCTGAGCAGATCATACAGAGATAACTTTAAAGAAAACAAGGTTGAGCATAAGATATATTAATGCTACAGCTGGTGTATTGTGACTAACTCCAGTCAGCTAACATTAGGAACAATGGGAATATCTTAAGAGATTATTAGGGAGTATTCTAGAGTTATGTAAATATAACAGATATTAATTCAAACAAGAACCAGTCTTCAGTTCTTAAGGTAAATTACAAGCAGTAAATTGAAGTTAAATGCACACCTTTGTTAATAAACAATATTGTCTGTGGAGCACAGGCCACCCTCAGACCAAGAGGTATGGTTTACAAAATGATAACAATCTGATGTTAGTAGATACATCAGTCAAATGTTAAGATATTGGGGTTATATTATAGGACTTGCATCAAAACAGGCAACATAGCTTAGTTACTTTGCACCATTGTGAATTGCGTTAAAGGAACCTTGCAGACCAGACTGATATTAACACTGAGCACATCAAATAGCTGATCTATCAATAGGTTTGTGTGTCTGGGATCCTTGACCCAGAAGCTTTTAGACTATTTGTGTGAATTATTTTGCTCCAGAATGTTTGTACATTCAGAGACATCTGTCACTGTAGATACGTAATTCAAAGGAAACATTGTCAACCCAAAATATTGATGCAAATGATGTCATTGTAACTATTGAAATTGTATTCAATCACCTACAGTTACTTTTGATTTAAAGGTATAAAAAATGTGCTGTACTTTTGAATTTGTGAGACTCGACTGAGAGAGTCTGTAGACGAATGTCTGCTTGTGCTGAATAAGGACTTCTACATCAGCAGCTTCAGTGTCTCTCTGATGACTTGGATCACAGTCACAACAGAGATGGTGCAGAGATTTACCAGAACGTTTGTAGTGATGATGGATTTCAACTACAAGGTTTGACCAGAGAAACTGGGCCCTCCTTCTAAGAGAGATGACAGCTGAGAAAAGAAGTTTAGCAGATTACAAATCATTGAGTTGGGGAGAAAAGATGAAAGTTACACACTTATTGATGATTGGCAAAGCAAAACACACATTTGAAGTTTAGCACAGTGGCATTATTACTGGATTAATAATTTAGATATCCAGGGTAAATATATTGGACCCTCAGTTAAGCGGGGCAGCCACTTATTTGGGACAACCTGTAAAGAACAAAAACTAATCCAGAAAATAGCCAGGGTTTACTTTGTTTATTTGGGACACAATGCCACTTAATCAGGGCAGGAGACTGTTGCTGAACAGTTTCTAACTCGTATCGGTCACATGCACTGTGTGGCCGTTAGATACTACACAGTGCTTAGAGCGAACAGTTTTTAAGTAGCGTCAGGGGCACGTGCTTGTTTTCAAAATTCAATGATTTTTGTCACTGGTGGTTGGTGAGATACCAGCAGTAAGCCAATTCAGAACTATTTTGCTCACTGCGGTTTCAAGCATTCAGGCTTAGAGATGCCAGAAACAGCTGGGAGTGAAAATGAAACACTTTCACTACTTCAGGAAGTTAGGAACTATGAATAGTTTGAAGGTATCAACAATCATCTTGAATGTTACAGTGAATATAAAGATTTGGAGAATGCAATCAGTGATTGCATTGTATGAAGTCAGTCCCTTATCTACACTAGGTGCTGCTCAGATTTTGTTTATTTACAGTCAACCAAAAAAGAATGTGGCAGCACAATGATACATTGGATGAATTCCTCTGACAATAACAACTAGGAATGAACACACAGTTCTATGGTACTGTAGTAGCATTGCTAGTATTCTAATTTGATCTGTATTTCAGTTAACTACGTAATTTGTTACTCTGATAACCGTTAGATTGTCTTTTTACACCCTTTTTAATTATTTCCATGAAATGTTGACTAATTGGGGCAGCTGCTTAATTGAGCCAATATGTATTGTCCTTATATGTCCAAATTAACCGGAATTCACTGTGGTCTCAAATCCCAGGTATTTGACAATAAAATATTTTATTCCACTAGTTGCCTGTAGGATCCTTTACCTTAGCAATTCATTACACAAAAAATACAGGCCCAGAAGCTTAATTGCTGATACCTACCCCATTAAGCCATTTCACCTCATCTTATCATAGACACTCCCTTTGTTCTATACACCTTGCCTCCCGTCTTTACTCCTACTGAAAACTTACTTGGTTATCTCTTGCTCAGCTCTGAAGAAGGATCACAGACCTGAAACATTGAGGGTTTCCCTTCCCACACATGCTGCCTGACCATCTGAGTTTTTCCAGCACTTTCTCTGTTTCAGATTTCCAGCATATAAAGTTTTTCATAAATTTTCATTTAGTCTCTTAGAACTTAAGATATGCCTGTGAACTTTCTCTGAATCAGCTTTAAGTTTTGTTATACCAAGATCTGAATATATTATTTTCAGATGATACATAACTATCTGACTTGTTCATATCTATGGATAGAAATGAATTTTTCTCCTGAATGACAATATCCCAGAGGACTAATAACAATATCACATTTGGCACCTTCAGTACCAATCAATCAAGACCTCCAGAATACCAGATAAACTTGAACTACAGGGTAAGCTACAGTAAAAATATCCTAGTAAATTTTAACCCATATAAAAACAACACAAATACCATTAAATGCAAAGAATTAGACTGGGCTACAGAATTAAAATAAACTCTAATGAGATGAATTCAGCAAATGTCTCATTAAAATATGATTACATTTTTCACCAATGTTTTCATTTCATGACTGTGAAATTAATTGTAATGAACTCATTTTCTCTCTTGACGTAATTGACGTATCAGCCATTCCAGTCGTTCCATAATCCAGTGGTTTTAAACACAAAGTGTTACTTAATTTATGCCTGGAAGAATTTCAGAGATTATATGCTGCCTGAATCAGGCGTATTTTTACTGATAGACATAAATGAAACAGCAGCAATTATTGCAGTCATGAACAGGTTCTTCTGGTTTGATGTAGATCAGTTCATTGAACTTTTAAAAATATTAATAATGATAATTATCACAGATGCAAGGACTTCCAGTTAGCAGACTGAACCATGGTAGAATTCAATACTCAAGTGTTGACCTTGCAGCAATGGTTTATAGTGGTAACTCACTCACGGTTGCCATGCACATCGGAAATTATGCTCTGTCAGTATTACAGATTTCTGAAAACACCCAGATTATGATACAAAACTCTGGCTTCCTCTATCCTCAGTGAACTACCTGATTCCGCTTGGGATTCCAGAGCTCGGGAAGGGTCAGTGAGGTCAAGTCATCAACTGTAAGTGAAGCTTACCAAGGGAAAGCAATGTGATTTGATTGACAGGAAGGCCTTGAACTTTCAAAACCCTGTAGCTTGTTTTCGTGTAGAGCTGAATACTGCATCTGATTTTGATATGAATGGTGTCACCTCAAAGTCAACACAGAGAGAATGATTTTGGTATGAGCACACTGAGAAGCCACAAATATTGCTATTAGTTAGAAGGTTAGACTTTTCTGTCTAGAAGACAATAGATGTATAGACCTGAAGTGCACTGTGACTAATATCCTTAATTTGCTGGAGGAGTTATTTCCATGGGCTCTGGAGAAATGAACGTAACACACCACAGCAACTGCCCTGGATTATGGTGGAGTCTCCAGAAATTAAAAATTAATTAAGGATTGAAGCCTTTTCTTCTCCCTTGGGTGGAGGTAAACTATTCTGAGGCACAATCGCGCAGTTAGAAGGGCTGTGCCTCACAGTTCCAGTGGCATCGTTTCAATCCTGACCTCGGGGTTCTATCTGACTGCATCTCCCTGTGGCCGTGTGTGGCTTTTCCCACAACCACTAACATGCTGGTAGATTAACTGGCCACTATGAATTGTCCCGAGTTTGTGGCTGATTGGTAGAATCTGGAGGGAGTCGCTGGGAGTGAGAGCAAAAGATAAATGGAATTTGTGCAAAAGTGCTTGAAAGAAGCATGGACTTGGTGGCTGAGTGGTCTGTTTCAGTGCTCTACGACTTTATGACCACTTCAAAGAAGCAGAACATGAGAATATTCTGAGAGTTGCCAATATTTATCAAAATTCTAAAAGTATTCTGATTATGTTCATGTTGTCTTTGATGGATTCTGTTGCAAGCAAACTGCAACAGACAGTTCTGAAATATTTTATTGGTTGAAAAGTACTTTGAGCTGATCTAAAAGGGATGTGAAAGACTATATATAAACGCCAACCTTTCTTCCTTTGGCTGAGGAAATCAGAAAGAAATCAGTAGGGCGTTGAAAGTTTTCTTTCTATTTACCTTTCAAAATTTATTAGTTAACATTGTGGGAAAGGGAATAAAGGTTATATTGAAAGTTAACAATCAATATCAATTAATTGATTAATTCACATTCAGTGTAGACACAGAATGGGTCAGACTGAATTGGAACACCATGAGATGGACCCTTCAGGAATACAGTCAACCTGTCACTCCAGTCACAGGAGTGGTCTTAAGCAGCCTGCGAGATGACTTCTAGTCCTTGCATTAGGGCCCCAGCAGTAGTCAAAAGGTGCAGACCTAGTGAATGTAGAACAGGTAACTTCCCTTTCAGTGTGTGGCCCATCTTCTCCATTCCTACAATTTCACATACAGTTCCAGCTCAGTTTCCATTGGACATCAGAAGTGCCAATGGTCATAAATCAGAGGTGGGAAGTCAAACAACAATAGCATCTTAAGTGGGATCTGTAACTACAGCTGACCCTACACCAGAACATACCGTCCTATGTTCAGATATTGTACTGGAAATCGTCCTGATAATATCATCTTCTTCATGTCTTTGCCACAATCTATGCAGAGTAAAGTGAAGGGGTATAGGAGGTAAAAACCTCCTATGTTTCTAAAACTACCCCGTATACCTTCCTTAACAACAAGCAAGATACACAAGACAAGTTTCAACATTAGGTTCCTCACTGTGACTTTGTAGAATCAGTGATGCAGTGATCAGAAGTTATAATTCATCTTACAAGTATATCTTACGTTGATCAGTAAAGGCAGTGGAGCTGCAGTGTGGTTGTAATGGAGTTACGATGGAGGAGCAGAGGAGGCCATAGAAAGATACAGGGTGTTACAGGAGCTTCAGCCCACTACGTCCACGCTAAGCATCAACCACGCATTAACACTAAACCTATATTCATCCTATTCCTTACTTTCTCCACATTGTCATAAAGAATAAGTAATGGAGGCCTGTAATCTGCCGAGCTTCATGTCTGTGTAACATGTGACGAAACCAAAGCACCAAGAAGAATCCCATACGGTCACAGAGAGAACGCGTAAGCTCCATGCAGTGAGCACCCGAGGTCAGAGTTGAAGCCGGGTCTCCAGCACTGCAAAGCAGAGATTCCACTATCTGTAAAGTATACCTGTGTAGACTGCAAGATTACCTGTGTACTGCAAGTATAGTGGGCTGATCAGGAACCAGAATGAGCCAGAAGCCAACTTTACTGCACTTCAGTTCATTCTAGACCACGACTTTGGCACAGGTTCAAGTTTTTAATATTACAGAGATACAGTTCTGGGTATCTAATGATTTAGATGACCTGGAACATCCAATGATTAAGTGCTGACCATTCTAATTACTGAGCGAGTTCTCTGCCAAGATCTTGAGTGCAATTTACATACTGCCAATGTCAAGTGCCATGATTAACAAACAAGAGATGGCCTACTTTGATGCCTTTCACATTCTTGCCAGGGACCTCAATCAGGTTAGCTTGACAAAATCCCTGCCCAGCTACCTTCAGCACATGACCTGCAGCAACAGAAGTTTTAAGATTCAAGATTCAATGACCCAACAAACTCAACCACGACTAGACTAGCGTGGCCGTTCCGAATGATACCGTATGTGTAACTAGGGGCCGTGCACAATCTGGATTTGATGGAGACAGCCGTGAGAAGCGCAGAGGAACATCTGGAGTAACTTCTGAAATGCCTGCTTCGCTGCCGCTGCTACTGTGCGATTGAGAATCTCCGGAGACGAAGACCCCAAATCCTCGGCTTTGTTTAGTTTAGTTTAGTTATACTTTATTGATCCCGGGGAAATTGGTTTTCATTACAGTTGCACCATAAATAATAAATAGTAATAGAACGATAAATAGTTAAATAGTAGTATGTAAATTATGCCAGTAAATTATGAAATAAGTCCAGGACCAGCCTATTGGCTCAGGGTGTCTGACCCTCCAAGGGAGGAGTTGTAAAGTTTGATGGCCACAGGCAGGAATGACTTCCTATGATGCTCTGTGTTGCATCTCGGTGGAATGAGTCTCTGGTTGAATGTACTCCTGTGCCCAACCAGTACATTATGTAGTGGATGGGAGACATTGTCCAAGATGGCATGCAACTTAGACAGCATCCTCTTTTCAGACAGTTTTTGTGTATCGCCTGTTGCTGGGGCCAGAGTCGAAGCGCTCTGCAGAGATGGTGTTCGGTGCTCGGTGTTGAATAAGTGGTCGGAGGCTCGGAGTTTTTCGGACGGACTCGGAGTCAGACTGTGGTCGGGTGGTCGGATGCTTCCAGGATGCTGCACCGGCAAGCTGGCGGCACTGGAGGTTCACTGTCTGCGTGAGATGATGGGACTTTCGAGAGATTTTGAGACTTTTACTGTGCCATGGTCTGTTCTTATCAAATTACGGCATTGCTTTGCACTGTTGTAACTATATGTTATAATTATGTGGTTTCTGTTAGTTTTTAAGTCGGTTTGTCATGTGTGTTTCGTAATATCATTCTGGAAAAAGCATTTTATCATTTCTTAATGCATGAATTACTAAATGACAATAAAAGGGGACTGCGTGACCTCATAATCATAATAACTATCATGAAGGATGCCTGGACCATATTTCAGGAAATCTGTTCATTTGGCTGTTCTCCTCCTTCTCCATATAGGAAGAGACTAAAGACAAAGACACCAGAGGTATGGACAACAAAGACATGCTGATGAGCGACAAGGGAATGACTATGGGGCTGCTTCAAATCAATGAACTGGGCCATGTTCAAGGACTCAGAGGAACTGAATGAATACACCACGGTTGTCACGGACTTTATAAAGACACTCATGGACAAGTGTATCCACACAAAATCATTCAGGGTCTTCCCCACCCAGAAGCCCTGGATTTACAGTCTTCTGAGGGCTGGACCTGAGGGGTTCAGGACTGGCAATCCAGGAAAGTACAAGAGGTCCAGGTATTACCTCCAGAAAGCCATCCTACATGCAAGCTGGTGATTCTGGACTAAACCTGAATCACAGAAGGATGCCCGGCAGCTATGGCAGGGTTTGAATGTCATCATATCATACAAACCAAAATCAAGCAACATACAGTAATTGACAACAAGGCTTTGCTCCCAGGTGAGCCCAATACCTTTTATGTTTGCTTTGATGGAAAAAACATGGTAGCACCTTCACAAACGCCCGGCAATCCTGTGATTTCAGTCTCTGAGGCCAATGTGAGAGCATCTTTCAAGAGGCAGACTACTACTACTACGTCGACTCAGGCCTAGGGGGCCGGCATCAGGCACGATGACCGACTCTCCACTTCTCCCTCTCCCTCATCAGTGTGTTCAGTTCATCTACATTAGCCGCGCCGCTGTCTTCTAGGAGCGTGTTGACCATAGTCTTGGGAGGGTGCCCAGGGTTCATCCTCCCACGCTTGGGCTCCCATATGATGACTAGGCTGGCAGGTAGCTCGGGGTGGCGTAGACAGTGCCCCGCTAGTTGCAGTCTTCTCGCCTCGGTTTTAGTGGTGAGCATCGGTAGGTTGTTATAGAGCTCGACGTTCGTCATGTGCTGTTGCCAACTCATGTCAAGAGCCATCCGGAGCATTCGTGTATAGCAACCATCTAGAGACTTTCACATCGTCTTGGTGAGTGTCCACATCTCGCATCCGTACCTGAGAACAGACTCTATGACTGCTATGAAAATCCCCTTTTTAAGCCCTCTGGTCAGGTTTGACTTCCAGATTTCCTTCATGTCATTCATAGCCCTCCACGCCAGCGCCTTCCGTATCTTTATGTTCTTCTCCGAACTCGTCAAGAGGCAGAACCCACGGAAAACATCTGGCCCTGACGGTGCACTTGGCCAAGTACTGAAGACCTGTGCTAATCAACTGGCTGGAGTGTTCGTGGACATCCTCAACCTCTTGCTTTGGCAGTCTGAGCTCCCCACCTGCTTCAAGCGGTCTCCAATCCATACCGGTCCTGAAAAAGAATGTGGTAATCTGCCTCAATGACTATCGTCCTGTGGCACTGACATCCACTGTGATGAAGTCTTTTGAGAGGTTGATCATGAAGCATATTCACTCCTACCTGAGCAGAGAACTGGATCCGCTCCCATCTACCTACCGTCACAACAGGTTAACATGAAAAGCCATTTCACTGGTCCTTCACTCAGCTCTGGGACATCTGGGGTATGACGGTGCAGACATCAGGATGCTCTTCATTGACTACAGCCCGGCATTCAACACGTTCATCCCTTGGCACTATTCAACAACCTGCAAGACCGAGGCCTGGATACCTCCTTGTGCAACTGGATTCTCAATTTTCTCAGTTCAGATTGGCAACAAGATCGCCTCCACAATCACCATCAGCACAGATTCAGCACAAGCCTGTGTGCTTAACCCCTCACCCTCCCACCGCTCTACTCACCTTATACTTAAGACTGTAAGACTCAGTACAGTTCTAATGGCATACTTATGTTTGCTGACGACACTAATGCTATTGGCCAAATCCAAGGTGGTGATGGATGAGCATATAGCAGGGAGATTGAAAATATCCTGAGTGGTGCTGCAGCAAAGACTTCTCACTCAAAGTCAGCAAGGCCAAAGAACTGATTACTGACTACAGGAGGAGGAAACCAGAGGTCCATGAGTCAGTCCTCATCAGGGGATCAGAGGTGTGGAATCATTAACGCCCAGGAACAGAAAAGTCTACAGAAGGTGGTAGATATGGTCCAGTCCATCACAGGCAAGGCACTCCCCACTTTTAAACATATTTAGAAGGATGACTAGCATGAGAGAGCATCTATCAAGCACCTGCAACCATCCAGGCCATGCTCTGTTCCCGCTACCATCAGGCAGGAGGCACAGGAGTCTCAGGTCCCACACCACCAAGTTCAAGAACAGTTGTTACCCCTCAACCATCAGGCTTCTGAAACAGCGTGGATAACTTCACTCACCTGAACTCTGAACTGATTCCACAACCTACACACTCACTTTCAAGGAGTCTACAACTCCTGTGGTCAGCAGTATTTTTTATATTTGCACAATCTGACCACTTTTGCGCACTGGTTGTTTGTAAATCTTTATGTATAGTTTTTCATAAATTCTATCGTAGTTCTTCATTTTTCAGTAAAAACTTGCAAGAAAATGAATCGTAAGGTTGTATATTGTGACATCTACGTATTTTAATAATAAATTTACTTTGACTTTGACTTTTATTTGAGCCTGCAATGACCTGCTTAATATGCAGTTCACAATGATCACTACACAATTCCCATTCCTCCCACTCCACAAGACATCACTGAACACTCCAATAATACCCACACAGCAAGTTAAATGCAGCAGTCAGGAATGAGTGCTCCCATGGTATTGCACCAGCCTCTGACCCATCGTGAAGCCTCAGGAAACCATAAAAGCATTCTCTTTCCAAAATGAATTATGGATCACACACCTTCCCCGTGCAGCGGTGTTTGTTTTAAAATTTGTTGCTATTCATTACCAATAGATTCTCACCACTTCTGAAGATATTGACTGCTCACTGGGCTATACCACAGGAACACTGCAAATGTCAGATGAAAAAAACACCATGCAGTTGACCTTTACTATGCCGAGAATCACATGGTACAACAACAACCATGAAGTTTCTCTACGAGTCACAGTGATCAGTCACCCTGAATTAATCTAAGACAGACCCAAACAAGAGGCTAGGAAAATGTCACGGTGGGGGCCGGTGGGATTTAAGGAGCTGATTGTTTATTCCCCGGCCCCGATCCCTCCTGCCTGCTAAATGTCAAACCTGAATTTAGTCACAGAATCAGATAGCACAGGTGGAACATGCTTGCCCTTGAAAGTGGTCACTAGCTGCTGTGTAGATCTCAGAGTTCCACGCATTGGTACTCTGAGTATTAGGAAATCCCTGTTATATTGTTGTCCACAGCGCACCTTAATATATTGTCTAACCCCAGAAAAGTGTATTTCAGATCACAGCAACCAGTGTAAAAAGTAATTCTCGCCTCCACTTAAAGTCCGAGGTTCAAAATTAAATTTATTATCAGAGTACATGCATGTCACCACAGACAACCCTGAGGTTCTTTTTCCAGCAGGCATACTCGGCAAATCTATAGAATAGTAACTGTAAACAGGATCAATGAAAGAGCAGGAGCATAGAACGCAACAAACTGTTAAAAAATACAACTATAAATAAATAGCAACAAATAACGAGACCACGAAATAACAAGATAACGAGTCCTTAAAGTGAGATCGTTTGTTGTGGGAACTTCTCAATAGATGAGCGTAATAATCCTCTGTTGTTTAAGAGCCTGATGGTTGAAGGGTAGTAACCGTTCTTGAACCTGGCGGTGCATTTCATGTCGATAGCTCAATGGTTGGGAGGGCTTTACCCGTTACGTACTGCGTCAAATCCACGACCTTTTGTTGGATTTTCTGTTCAAAGGGATTGGTGTTCCCATACCAGGATGTAATGTAGCCAGTCAATACACATTCCACAACACATATGAAAGTTTGTCAAAGTTTTTGATGTCATGCCGAACCTCAGCAGCATTCTAAGGAAATTCAGGCGCTACCATGTGCTCTTTGCAACTACATGGGTCCAGGGCAGGTCTCCTGAGATAGAGACTCCCAGAAATTTAAAGTTAATGACCCTCTCTACCTCCAATGCTCTGATGATTACTGGCTCATGATCCTCTGGTTTCCCTCCCCTGAAGTCTACAATTAGCTCCTTGATCTCATCGACATTGAGCGAGAGGTTGTTATTATTACACCACTCAGCCAAATTTTAAGTCTCCCTCCTATTTGCTGATTCATCACCACTTTTGCTTTGGCCTACAACAGTGGTGTCGTCAGCAAACTTGAATATGGCATTGGAGTTGTACTTAGTCACACAGATGGAGATTGTAGAGGAGATGTGTTTGCCAATTCAAAATAACTGGGGTCTGCAAGTGAGGAATTCTAGGATCCTCAAGGGGGCATTGAGGCCAGGTCTTGGAGTTCACTGGTTAGTTTTGAGGAGATGAAGCTATTAAATGCTGAGCTGTAATCAATAAAAGCATCCTGATGTATGCATCTCTGATGTCCAGAAGTTCCACGGTTGTGTGAAGAGCCAATGAGATGGTATCTGCTGTGGACCTGTTGCTCCAGTAGTCAAATTGGAGCAGATTTGAGTCGCCACTCAGACCAGAGCTGATATGCTTCAACACCAGCCTCTCAAACACATCTTCACTGTGGATGTAAGTGCCACCGGGCGATAGTCATTGAGACAAATTACCACCCTCTTCTTGGGCACCGGTATGATTGAAGCCTGCTTGAAGCAGGTGGGTACAACACACTGCCGAAGCCAGAGATTGAAGATACCCTTGAACACACCAGCCAGTTGGTCAGCACAGGCCTTCAGTACTCAGCCGTCTACTCTGTCTGGACCAGATACGTTCCTTGGATTCACCCTCTCAAAGGCAGCCCACACTTCACCTTCAGATACTGAGACCCAAGGATTATTGGGAGACATGGGGGTGCGCAATGGCTCCTCCATGTTCTGATAGTCAAAGTGAGCAGAGAATGCATTGAAATGAAGCTCTTCTGTCCCCCATGTTGCTTGATTTAACTTTGTAGGAGGTTATGGCATTCAAACCCTGCCACAGCCACCGAGTATCCCTCAATGATTCCAGTCTAGTCCAAAATCTCCACTTTGGCCGTGAGGTGGCTTTCCGGAGATCAGACCTGCATATCTTCTAGCATTCTTCATCTCCAGATTTGATTGCTTCTGATCTGGCCCTCTGCAAATTCCAGATTTCACGGTTCATCCAGGGATTCTGACTGGGGAAGACCCTGAACAATGACCCAGATCCACCGATGACTGCTTCAACATGGCCCAATCCTGTAACCATTCCTCTGCCACCTGTGACCACCTCTTAGTTACCGTAGTCTCTGTAGCCTTGTTTTTTAGGCTCCAAGCAGTGGCTGCAGCAATCAGAGAAGCAGCTATGGGATTTCTCTGAGTCGATGGACTGGGGCATGTTCAAGGGCTTAACAGAGGATCTGAGTGAACGCACCACGGTTGTCACAGAGTTTATTAAAACAGTTGTGGTCAAGTGTGTCCCCACAAAATTATTCAGTCTTCCCCAAACAGAATCCCTGGATGAACCTTGAGATCCACAATCTGCTGAGGGCCAAATCAGTGGCATTCATGTCTGGTGACCATGTAAGATACAAATGGTCCAGGTGTGATCTCCAGAAAGCCACCTCATGTGTGAAGTGGCAATTCAGACCACACTTGAGTCACTAGGTGATGGTTGACAGCTGTGGCAGGGCATCTACAGCTTGGCATTCAACACCATCATCCCCTCAAAACAAATCAATAAGCTTCAAAACGTTAGCCTCAATACCTCCTTGTGTAATCAGATCCTTGATTTTCTCACTTGCAGACCCAAGTCAGTTCAGATTGGCAACAACGTCTTCTCCAAAATCTCCATCAGAACAGGTGCACCACAAGACTGTGTGCTTAGCCCCCTGCCAATAATCACTTTAATAGTAAGAATAATCACTTTATTCTTATGGCTGTGAGGCTAAGCACAGCTCCGATACCATATTTAAGTTTGCTGATGACATCACAGTTGTTGGTCAAATCAAAGGTGGTGATTAATCAGCACATAGAAGAGAGATTGAAAATCTCACTGAGTGGTAACACAACACTAACCTCTCACTCAATGTCAGCAAGAACAAGGAGCTGGAAATTGACTTCAGGAGCAGGAAACCCGAGGTTTATTTGCCAATCCTCATCAGGGAATCAGAGGTGGAGAGAACCTTAAATTCCTTGACGTTATCATTTCAGAGAATCTGTCCTGGGCCCAGCATCCAAGTACAATTTTGAAGAAAGTACAGCAGTGCCACTACTTCCTTTAGAGGTTCCAAAGATTCAGGATGACACCTAAAACTTTCAGAAAATTCTATAGGTGTGCGGTGGAGAGTTTATTGACTGGTTGCACCATGGTCTGGTATGGAAACTCTTGAACAAAGAATCCAACAAAAAAATTGTGTATACAGCCCAGTCATCACAGGCAAAGCCCTCCCCACCTACACACTGAGCACATCTACAGGGAACGCTGTTGCAGGACAGCAGATCTATCATCAAGGACCCATGTCACCATGGCCATGCTCTCTTCTCGCTGCTGCCATCAGGAAGAAGGTTGAGGAGCCTTGGGACTCACACTACCAGATTCAGGAACAGCTACTACCCCTCAACCTTGAATCAGAGGGGATAACTTCACTCTACTTCACTTGCCCAATCTCCATCTCTATTCTCATAACCTATGGACTCACTTTCAGGGACTCCTCGTTGCATGTTCTCGGTATTTATTGCTTATTTATTATTTCTCTTTCGCATTTGCAAAGTCTGTTGACCTTTCCACAATGGCTGTTTGTCTGTCCTATTGGCTGTGGTCTTTCATTGATTCTATTGTGTTTTTTGGATTCACTGTGTAAGTCTGCAAGGAAATGAATCTAACGGTTGTATATGGTGACATTATGTACTTTGATAATAAACTTACTTTAAACTTTGCACAAAGCACTGATAATATTGTCTTGCCCTGGCCCTGCTGGCCAGAAGTTACTCCTCCTCATTAGAAGGAAGAACTGCTTTGATAAATGTAACTACATAAGGACATTTTCCGGAAGAGGACAAATCGCAAAGTTCTGGCTTAACAGGAAGGAATCTGGACTGTGCAAAAATTTACTGTGAAATTCACTACAGAATTTCTAAAGGGCTGGAAACAACAGTAAAGACACAAACACAAAAGAAGCTGCAGATGCTGGAAATCCAAAGCACCACACACAAAATGCTGGAGGAACTCAGCAGGTCAGGCAGCATCTATGGAACAGAGTAAATATCTCTGCACGAGAGATTCAGCGAGAATCCATCCAAGACTTATCATCATCATCATTATGTGCTGTCTCATATGATGTGGGCACTCATTGCCTTTATATCCACAACTCTTTTTGGCAAATTTTAATACAGAAGCGGTTTGCCATTGTTTTCTTCTGGACAGTGTCTTTACAATATGAGAGGGTTAACATATGAGGAACATTTGACCGCTCTTGGACTGTACTCCTTGGAGTTTATAAGAATGAGGGGGATCTCATAGAAACATTTCGAATGTTGAAAGGCATGGACAGAGTGGATGTGGCAAAGTTGTTTCCCATGGTGGGGGAGTCTAGTACTAGAGGGCATGACTTAAGGATCGAAGGGCGCCCATTCAGAACAGAGATATGAAGTAATTTTTTTAGCCAGAGGGTGGTAAATCTGTGGAATTTGTTGCCATGGGCAGCAGTGGAGGCCAAGTCATTGGGTGTATTTAAGGCTGAGATTGATAGGTATCTGAGTAGCCAGGGCATCAAAGGTTATGGTGAGAAGGCGGGGCAGTGAGACTAAATGGGAGAATGGATCAGCTCATGATAAAATGGCGGAGCAGACACGATAGGCCGAATGGCTGACTTCTGCTCCTTTGTCTTCTGGTCTTATGGTCTAATACAGGTGATCCCAGCCATTATCAATACTCTTCAGGGATTGTCAATGGTCGCATAACCAGAACTTGTGATATGCACCAGCTGTTCATACCACCATCCAGCACCTGCTCCCATGGTTTCATGTGACCTTAATCAGGAGGATAAGCCCCTTGCCCAAGGGTGATCTGCAGGCTAGCGAATGGGAATGAGTACCTTACACATCCTTTGGTAGAGACATATCTCCACCCTTCCATCCAACATCTAAGACTAACGCAAAGAAAGTAGAGTAAAATTGTCAGTGAGAATAAAGAGAAAACTTTCCTTTGGGCTCAAGTCATGCCCAACACGACGAAAGGCAGTTACTGGTTATTGCAAGTTAACTGCTGTATGGTCCAGGACATTAATGTGAGTTTCTCAGGCTACCAGACTGGCCAGTGATCTTATGTTTCATCAGCGACCACTCTCCATCCTGGGATCAGACTAGGCACTAGTGATTGCAAATTTGTTTCAGGTACGTATATTGCACATGCTGTCAAGACTGGAAGTCGTTAGATAAATAGTTTGCACTGGTAGTCAAGGCTGGGACAAAACACTGGTGACTGATAAAACAGCAAGTTACATTCAAGCCATACGGGTTCAACACAACTGCCACCTCCAGAGAGAGTTAAGCACACAATGACTTTCAATGACATTCCAATCATCAGTGGCTTGGTCTTCATCATTTAGCAAAACCTGCAATGACTGGCCAAATAAAAACTGCAGCCACAAGAGCAAGTTCAAGAGTGCATACCTTTCAAGAACCACCAAATTTTCTCCCCTGTCTCACAAGCTACGGCTCACCCTTGTGATGGAATATTCTCCATGGGACTGGATATTTTAACTCCAACATCACTCAAGAAGCTCAAGCCTATTCAGGACAAAGCAGCCTGCTTGAGAGGCACCCAATCCATCACCCTATGGATTCAATGCTTCCTCGTCCAATTACACCAGCACCTGGCAAACCCACAGCCCCACCTGGACGGACAAGTGCAGCAGACGCAGAGGAACACCATCATTTGCAGGTCCTATAGAAGTCACATGCTGCTCTACAGATACTCTGCCATTGCGGGCATTAAAATCCCGGCGCTCCTGATCTAACAGCACTGGTTCTTCACCCCTTACGTTGCACTGGTTCAAGCCGACAGCTTCTCAACAACTTCTGTGAAATAAAATGACACCTCTTCAGTGATATCTACATCCTACTGAGAAATCCTGAAAGCTGTTCTTTGGGTACCTTTCAAGCCGGCAGCAAGGTTGCGCTGGCTCTCTGCTCTGTGTGCTCTCAAACTGAAACAAGGAGAGACACTGCCTCCAAGGCACGTCACCGCACGCTGTTCAATAACAGGCACTTAAACCAGGCAGCCTTTAATGCCGACACCATAAAGACTATTCAAAGAAAAGACACCAAGCCAGACAAAACAAGGAGAAATCAATCAAAAAATCTTAAACTAAAGAAGCAGACAAGCAGGAAAGCAATCATTTGATTCATCCTCTGCCCAAGAGTTAAAGAGCAAAATTATCAAGCTTGAATCTTTAGAGGTTATTGCACAATTTTGAGGAGATTTGTCTGTGTTGTACAAGGGATTATCAGTCACAGAACCAACATTAATGCTTAAGTGTGCATATTTGCAATGCACGATGCAGGAAATCAGACTGGACTGTATCTCAGGCTTGTATGTAGAATAGGAAGGATTTCTACGTCACCCAAAGGCCTATGCAAACACAAGAGAATAAATTCACCAGTCTTGGAGGGCATGCAAACCTTTCCTCATATATTTCTAATTTTTATTGAACTGCTGAAGGTAAACCCATGGTCATCAAGCAGCAAGGAGGACGTATCTTATACACAAAAAACTGGAGGAACTCTGCAGGTCAGGCAGTATCGGCTTGGTTCAGTTGTCTCGGACCCGAAACACTGACTATCTATTCCCTTCTGTAGATGCTGCCTCATCTGCTGAATTCCTCCAGCATTTCATGTGTGTTGCTCAAGATTTCCGGCATCTGCAGAATCATGTGTCTGAAACCTCAGCTGCAATATTGAATAAAACCCTCAGTCTTTTCTCAGAAAATATTTGTAAAATTGTACTAAAGCAGGCTGGGATACTTTGTTAAGTTGAGGGTTAAATTACTGTACATCTGATTTGCAAATCATATGTAAGTGTGCACTCCTGTTAACTCCAATAAGACCTTTGCTTTTGTAAATAGCTTTGGAAGGGCTGAAGAATTAAAACAATATGCAAATCTCTTTACAGAGACCTTTGTGTACAGAGCCATTAAGCAAATCAGTTGTCCGCTTGATACTCAGGCTACGTCCACACTAGACCGGATAAATCCGTAACCAAAGCTTTTTCTCTTCGTTTTGACCCTCTGTCCACACTGAAACAGCGTTTCCCTCCCCCGAAAATGGAGCTTTTCTAAAACACTGTCCAGAGTGTTTAAATCTGAAAACGCCGGTTGGCCGTTATAGTGTGTACGGGGTAACCAGCTAAATTTAAAAACGCTATCATGACATGCTGGAACAAATGGCAGCAGCAGCACGGCATTTCATTGTTTTCTTGAACACAGCCTCCGACACCACAACAATATCTGACAATAGATGTGTAACATCCTAATGTAACATTGTATGGAAGTACAAGATAACACTGATGCAGACATGTTTATACATTTAACAAGGTGGTTTATTAATGTGCTGCTTGTGCAAACATTCAATAGATGCAATTGTCACTTTTGCCCAGTAACTCGTTTTATTGCACATGTTAAATACAGCAAAATAATACACAACGACACGGCAAAAGTAAAGGCAAACAAATGAGGTAACAGCAAATTTCACTTCTGCCCAGTAACAAGCTTTATTGCATTTATTTGTAGCTGTTGTCCCTTTCATCGGTGAAGAGACTATGGCTGTAGGAAATGTTTCTGGACAAACGTGCACCAAGTCTTTCCTTTGGCAATTTCCTTTAAAGATTTTCTATTTTGTAACTGGACAAACGCGCTCCAAGTATACCGTTTCCCCTTCGCTTGTTTTCTGTGTGACCTGCGAATGCCCAGTTGGAGGAGATTCACCCAAATATCCATTCTAATGTGGACGGAGGTATCTTCAAAAACGCCTGGTGTGATGCCTATTGTTTTTACGCGAAACCGGCGTTTTCATAATTATCGGGTCTGGTGTGGACATAGCCTTAGAAAGCTAACCCAGAGGAAGGCTGCATTAACTATCATGTTGGCAGAGACAAGGTGGTAAGTGTGACTTCACGAGACTGGACGTGTGCAGGATGGATAGGACAGGATTAGGTGTGCTTGTAACAATGGGGATACAAATAATTGAATGGTGATTAGAAATTACTGAATAAAGTAAGTGAGTTATCATATAAATTCCATGTATGGACAGGAGGTGCAGATTGTAAACATAGAGGGATTTAACCCAAGTGGAAATGGGTCATTTTCAGAGAAATTTGAGAAATCAGACTATGATCATGACAATACAGCACAAACAAATGCATGTGTTGCCCCGAAGCAGAATGTGCTGATAATCTAGTTTCACTGTTACAGTATTTTCTTTGTATAACTAAGAGGAAGTTAATAGTCAAAGTCAAGTTTATTGACATACAGTATGTAGCATAGGTAAAATGGAAAACCTACAGGCACATAGCATCATTTAAGCATCATTCACACAAAAACATACACTAAACAGAACAAAAAAAGCATTGAAGAGAGGTAATACTTTGTTGGCAGCTAACAGCAACATAATTTCATACTTGAGATTTGACCTTTAAGAAATGGTAGCTGAATGATAAATTTGAACCTGTACCTATAAGGTCAAAGTCAACAAAAACCCAAGCCCTTACTCAATATCTGAAAAGATTGCCCAGTGAGAACTACTCTGGGCAGGAAGGTTGAAAAGATCATTTTGTATCTTTGTCGGCTCTTTGTTTGGAACAGGGGTGATGTACTGGGAGAAGTGAGCAGAGGCTTGGGGTTGTTACTGCAACTGGAGTGGGCAGTTAATGGACAATTGGATTTGCTTCAGTTCCCCTGTGGGGTGGGCTAGTTGTGACCACCTGCAGGGCAAGAGGCAACTCACCCTGTGTAGAGAAGCTCCAGGTTAAGATGACAGTTCCGTTGTCAAAACCATTTACTTCAAGCCAGTATATTGCACGGTTCAAAATGGCAAGTCAAATTGATCAGTTTTTTTTTAAGTCGACCAATCTCAGTGAAACAAATCAAAAGCGACAAGTATTTACGCTCCATTGGGCCTAAGTTATTCATTGCAACTAGAAGATTACAGACGAAATCAGGCATACAGTGGTGTTGCCCATAGTTTCTGAGAAACTAGGCAATTGTTTAATTCATTATACAAATAGTTCTTAAGTTAGATTTTAGCTAACGACTTTTGTTATTTTAATAAGCCATTATATAATTCGTTCTTAGTTCTTAAGATATATTTTAGCCAACAGGCATTTTTAAGCCAGTTTATAGCCACTCTTTAGCAATCAATGTTAAAAGCACAATTTATCAGTTACACATTCTCCTGAGGCTGTCCGCCGACTATTGCTTAGACCCCTACCTCTACACATGACACCACTACCCACTACCCACACCCACCACCATTCCGTTACAGAGGGCTCTTCTCTGGCACGCCTTTCTGAATGTAATTTCACAGGACTCCAAAGGGAGTTTGTTTATGTTCCGATCAGCTGCCCAACAACACAGCAGTGCCACGTGTGCGACCCCAAGCTCTCTAGAGAATGGGTTTCAGAAGAACTTCTCAGAAGAATAGCACTGGGCTTCACTAGCTGCTAAGGACACTAATGACTCGAGGGTCAGTTATCTGGGAGTTAGCCTCCCACTGAAGATCAAATATGGGACTCTGAAGCCCAGGCGGCTTGCAAGTCATCAGAGAACCTGGCCCGTTATATATGTGATGCCTTAGATAACAGAAGACACACTTGGAACTGTAACAATACTAGAATGCACTCTATCAGAGAATATATGTGTGCACACAGCACAGTATCAATCTGGAAACTCAGAGCATAATTACAAAATGTAAGGTCTTTATATTTGAATAACCATTAACTATGTATGAAAGTTCCTTTTTCTTTGAGTAATCTATTTACCAGTAATTTGGCTTCCAGGCAATGAAAAAAATGCAAAGAAACTATGAGTGCCCCCAATAAAGAATAGTTCTATAGGTTGTGGTAAATAATTAACACAAATCAAGGGTGCATCTTTAGTATAACTCATTTAAAGAAAAACGCATGAGTTGAGTCTTCTTAAAAATAGAGAAAAATAGAAACTTTAATAAGGAATGGTGGGAAATGGATTATCTACAGAATGTCCCATTTAGCTGACATGCCACGATCAGGAACTGCCAAGAGCATTTGTCTCTTCTTTCAGAGTCCTACCCCTTCAGATGGGTGGTGGGGTGGGGATACATCTCTATCAAAGGAGGTGTAAGGTGCTGACTCCATCCCTTAGCCTGGAGGTCACCCTTGGCCAAGGTGTAGCCCCTGCTTAGCCCCCACTCAGGGTCACGTGGAGCCATGGGACCAGGTGGTGGATGGTCGTATGAGCAGCTGGTGCACATCACAAGTTCTGGTTATGCGACCACTGACGCCAGGCAGACGATCTCTGAAGAGTATTGATGATGGCTGAGCTCACCCGTCTTGTAAAGACACTGCCCAGAAGAAGGCAATGGCAAACTATTTCTGTTGAAAAAGTTGCCTAGAATAATCATGGTCACAGAGACCATGATCGCCCATGTCATACAACACAACACATAGTGATGATAATGATGACGACGACCCCTTCAGAAATCCTGTTGCCAGCTATTGAGGCTCGTCTAGTGCTTTCAACCTTCTTTCTCCTTCCTTCTGTCACTTTCCAAGCCCTCAATGGTGCAGTGAGCTACCTTTCCAAGCTGGATGTGCCTTCTCATGGCTCTCCTCGTGATCCTGATTCTCCCCACAACAGCATCACCAGGGACGCAAACCCTACAGAATGCTCCTCAAGTCTCCACAACTCAAAGGACAACCTGCTGCATGCTGCTGCAAGCATTTCAAGCCAGCGGATCTGTTTATTTTATTTAGAGATACAGTGGGGAACAGGACCTTCCGGTCCAATGAGCACACTGCCCTGCAAGCCACCTGTTTAACCCTAGCCTAATCACAAGATGATTTACAATGACCAATTAACCTACTATCCAGGACCGTGGAGAGCCTGGAGAAAACCCACGTGTAACAGCGTACAAACTCCTTAGAGACGGCGTCACAGTTGAACTCTGAACTCCGATACACAGAGCTAACCATTATGCATGTTTCTTTTTTGCTTGCTTTGAACTCAATTATAAGAATAATGCAGGTGTGAAAGGAGCCCCAGTAGCACGGTGATCCGGGCACCAGGGTTCGATCCTAACCCCAGAGGGTTGCCTGGTTGGTTTCCATGTTCTTCCTTCAAACTGCATGGGTCTTACTCTGGTTTACTCCTACTTCACAAAGGCATGCTGGTTGTTTAATTAGCGGCTATAATTTAACTCATTGTTGAGGTAAGTGGCATAAAAGCACAAAGGGAAGTTGATAGGCATGTGAGAGAGTTTTAAAGAGAAAAAAATTCTCGAAACGTCTCTGCTGAAAACCAGTAGGGCCTTCGTGGTTGAATACCCTCTCTCTGTGTTGAAATAAGAAGGGGTGTTTGACTGACCTATTTGAGACAGAATGGACTGCAAATTAATTTGCACTCTCCCAAAATAATCAGCGCAATGATGTTCAAACTCATATTGGCATGGAGTGAAGCAATTTTCAGCAAATTTTGAGCTAGCTTGGCGCTGGTTAGTGGCATCAACTGTTCACGGCGGACAAGATTTTCATGTTTACAAGTGTTGTTTGTCCAGCGTAAAGTGTCCGAGTAGTACAAGGCCCGGAATTTTTCAAGCACATTCAATAAATACTGACTGTCGTAACTCATGCAACACAAGTACATTTTGCAAAGGAAGCCTTAAAATAGAGGGAAAGGGTCATTCACATTCAAACCACTTTTATCATCTGACTGCTGCATTCTATATATGACAGCACATTCTTGCATGGTGGCACAGATGGCTGAGCTGCTGTTTTAGAGCTCCAGAGACCGGGATTCAATCCTGACCTCTGGCGTTATCAGCATGCCCTTCATCAGGACTCAGAGGGGCCTCAACTCAAACATTGACTGTCCAATTCTCACCATTAACAGTGCCTGACCTGCTGAATTCCTCCAGCATTTTTTGTGTTGCTTCAAAAAAATATACACACTGGTCACATTGAAGACTGACCCTTTTTCACACCATCAAATCCTTCTATTCTAATGTCCATCTACCTCAACCCGATCCTCTTCTACCTGAATGATGTGGATCAGCAAAAGATGTCTCCATAGGGACAACATCACAGGATGTGTAAAAAGGGCTCAGAACACAACACCCCATGGACCAAGGGAGGCAGACTCAGACTCAGAAGAAGAAGAAAGCCCTTAACTCCGAGTGGAGTCATCAGGACGCCGTCATGACGGCTTTTTTTTTTAAGCAGGCTTTCTTATTTTTACAAGACTGAACCCAGCACGGATGGAAAGCGTGCAAGGGAGCCAGCTGGATTTGAACTCGGGAGCCTTCGCTCCTAAGTCCAGGGCTGATGCCACTATGCCACTAGCTGGCCAGGCAGACTCAGAGGTGCATTGTTTACCTGGGCTGCACGCCCATAACTGCAACCTTCATACAGACTTGCACAGACACCTGTGTGAGTTTCACAGTCAAAGTCAAAGACACCCTCACTCACAGCCTCAGGCTCTGATCTGTTATTCTGCCTTATTCCATTGACCCACACCTGGACCACAGCCCTCCATATCCCTCCCATCCATGTATCTATCAAATTTCTCTTAAACGCTGCAATCAAACCCACATCCACCACCTCTGCTGGCACATCATCCCACTCTTGTTCCACCTGGTGACTGAAGACGCTCCCCCTCAGGTTCCCCTCAAATATTTCACCTTTCACCCTTAACCTATAAACTCTAGTTTTAGTCTCACCCAACATCAGTGGAAAACGCCTGCTGGCATTTACCGTATCTATACCCCTCATAATTTTGTATACCTCTATCAAGTCTCCCATCATTCTCCTATACTCCAGGGAATTCTCCTGACTTATTCAGCCCTTCTCTATAACTCAGGTCCTCTTGTCCCAGCAACATCCTTATAAATTTTCTCTGGACTCTTTCAATCTTTTTGATAGCTGTCCTGTAGGTACAGTAGATGACCAGAACTGCCTTCTAAATTTGACCTCACCAACATCTTACTCAACTTCAACATAACATCCCAACTCCTGTACTCAATACTTTGATTTATGAAGGCCAATGAGTCATCAGCTCTCTTAATTACCGTATCTATCAGTGATGGCACTTTCAAAGAATTACAGATCTGCATTCACAGATCCCTTTGTTCTACTGCACTCCTCAATACCCTACTGTTCACTGTGCAGGTTCTACCCTGGTTTGGCCTTCCAATGCAACACCTTGCACTTGTCTGTATTAAATTCATTTTGCCATTTTTTAGCCAGTCCAAATCTCACTGTAAGCTTTGTTATCTTTTTTTTGCTGTTTACGCCTCCAATCTTGGTGTCATCCGCTAAATAACCTCCAGCGTAAGACCTCCACCATTATGGCAGCCCAAAGGCATTTTCTACTGGAGATGTTATCACACAAAGTGCAGATACAAGTCACTGCTGATGCTGGGATCTACACCTACAAACTGCTGCAGGAACACAGCATCTATGGAGGAAAACAGACTCTCGATGCTCAGGCCCAGGCCCAGACCCTGCGTCAGGACTGAGAGTATAAAGGGGAGAGTGGCAGCATAAAGAGGTGAGGAGGAGGGGTGAGGCAGGAGCTGGCAATATAATGGACAGATTCTGGTGGGGGGCGCAGAGGTAGTTACAGCAGTGGAGGGAAGGTGATTGGTAGAGACAACAAAGAGATTATGTAACCCGGTAAGAAAGGAAGGTGGTGAATAGACCACGTCAGGGGGGATGATGGGCAGATGGAAACAGAGGAAGGAGGGAAGTGATAGGAGACCTATGTCCCTAAACTGCAGCTGCCCAGCAACTACACGAAGCCAATTTTAACTCCCATTGTGATGCACAAATATTAATTGCAGGATAATCCATTTTTCCACCCTCCAATTGGACAGCAGATGACTGTTCCGATGATCCATTTCCACTACACTGGCTACTTTCACAGCTCCTTCATTTTTAAGCCAGAACACAGCTTACCACTCATCGTCCTGGAGAAGGGCCATCACTTGCTCAGACGGTTCATCACTGCCCATACCAGTGGTGGCAAAGCAGCCCAGCTAAAAGTGGCTGTCTCACAGCTCCAGCGACTCAGGTTCAATCCTGACCTCGGGTAGAGTCTGTGTGCAGTCTGCACAATCTCCCTGCGACCACGTGAACATCACCTGGGTACCTTAGTTTCCGCCCAAATCCCAAAGGCGTGCGCATTAGTAGGTTAATTGGCCATTTGTAATCTCTCCCTGATGTTGGCAGGTTATGAATGGAAGTGAGGGCAAGGATGGAGTTATAAAATAAAATAATTTGGGAAGGACCCACCTTGAATGATTTAGCAAGTTCATTACACGTTCTACCACTGGCCACTGGTTTGAGCTAATGTTCTCCTGAAAATAACCAGTCAGTGCTATCTATGAGAGCTCAAGCATTACCATGGCCCCTTTGGACATCCGTCTTGCAAAGTGATGTGGTCCGATGGACAGCCTCTCCAGACCCCTCTCAGTAAACCTGGGAGCTCACTCCTTATCCTTACGAATCACAAGCCATGGCCATCTATAAGAAAGCAGCACTCCTCAACAGCTACAAAACGTACTGGTGGTGTGGTGTGAGTGTACCTTTAATGACTGGCAGACAACTGTCAGCACAGTTAACTCAGGGCAGCTGCGAGAAGTTCATCCACAGGCTTTCACTGCTCTGAAACATTGTGGTAAGTGATGGACACCAACAATGCTGATTTTAATTAGTGTCAATTAATACTGCCATCCTTGTAGGATCATCATTATCATCATCCTTATGAGCCTTGTCGTATGACGTGGGTGATCATGGCCTATGACCATGATTGTTCTTGGCAAACTCTTGAACATCAGTGATTTGCCATTGCCTTCCTCCAGGCAGTGTCTTAACGAGATGGGTGACCCCAGCCATCATCAATACTCTTCAGCGATTGTCTGCCTGGTGTCAGCGGTCGCATAACCAGGACTTGTGATCTGCACCGGCTGCTCATACGACCATCCAGCACCTGCTCCCATGGCTTCCTGTGACCCTGACTGGGGGAGGGGGAGTAAGCAGGTGCTACACCTCGCCCAAGGGTGACCTGCAGGCTAGTGGAGGGACAGAGCGCCTCACATCCCTTTTGATAGAGACATGTCACCACCTGCCACCTCAGGATATTTTGTCTTAAATCAACGTCAATGTCATACTCCCAGCTTTGCTGATGAAGAAGCTGGCAGAATTGTGAACAGTGAAGAGGCTTCAATAGGACACATATTAAAGATTAAAAGAGCTTTATTTCCCACACGTACATCAGAACATACATACATAAAATGCTGGAGGAAGTCAGCAGGGTGACAGCATCTATGCAAACCAGCTCTTCCAGCATTATGTGTGCGTTGCTTTGGACTTCCAGCATCTGTAGGTTTTCTTGTGTTTGTAAAACCTACAGTGAAATGCCTCATCTGTGGCAAGTCAATCCAGTGAGGATTGTACTTGGGGCAGCCTGCAAATGTTGCCATGCATCTGGCACTGATACAGCATGCCCACGACTCACTAACCCGAATTCGTACGTCTTTGGAGCCAGTTGGTGACCAGGAGAACATACAGACTGTCTCCAGACAGTGGCAGGAATCAAACCCTCATTAGTTATCAATGGCACCGTGAAGTGACTGCACTAACGGCTAACTACTGTGCTGCCCACCAAAATAGATAAACTCAAAGAAACAAATGCTGAGTACTTTTTTTTAAGTTGTGAAAGATAAGAAGATAATGCTGATATTGGAAGGAATCTCAGAGAATGGACACAAGGTGATAATGGAACACACACAGACTGAGGCTCAAAAGTGAAGAGACCTCTATGAGAATGTTTGGCCTGCGAGCGTTCTGTGGACTCTGGGATGAGTTCAAAGTTCAAAGTGCATTTATTATCAAAGCATGTTTAGAGTATACAACCCTGAGATTCATCTTTCCACAGACAGCCATGAAATAAAGAAAGCCATCAAACACCTCCCCCCAGCATGCAGAACAAAATTAAATCATGTAAACAGCAAAAACACAAGCGAAAAACACAGAATATCAAACACAAAAAAGAAACAGTCCAGGCATATTCAATTCAGTCCTACCTAACACTATATCACTCACCATCTGCAGGTCGCTCCCATCAAAATTGCCCAAAATAGCAACTAAAAGAAGACCGACCAGCAGCCAGAAACACACCTCAACATGAACTATAGACTACAATCCACAAACCTTGTCGATTAAACCTTGCCTAAGACCCAGGACTCCAGCACAATCCTCCAGCAGAGACCATTCGAATGCAGGGACTTTCCACTGGAGGCAGCAAGCGAGAGGCGAGTGAGACTGTCACCTTCAGACACCTTCTTCTGGCAGCAGCGAGCGAGAGGTAGTAGACAGTGCTAAGCACCTGCTTGCTTTCTGCTCACTCCTTGAAGATTTCAATCTTCCTCGATGCTTGGCAAGATTGGTGAAAAATGGAGTCAATCGTGGACTCGCGCCTGATCTCCAGGTTTCTTGGCCCCGAGGCCGCACCCTTTGCCCAAAAGCTCATGAAACCCTTTTGGAGACAGCAAAGCGCCAGATCGTTCAAATGGCCTGAAAACACAGCACCAAAATGCAGATTATAGGCCCCTACAGTAGCAGAAGTTCAGAGGCTCTCCCTCAAACAGTCACGTTTTGTGAAAGGGAGTCAACAGAGCCCATGGTTTATTTCCACACTGGAAATAAACATTCATTCAAATGCTATTATTTTCATACCAACAGCCTGCGGAAAGCTTCTGATTACCGGTAAACATAGTTGATGTAAAAAGATTTCCTTTGTTGGTGATGTGCCAATAAACATCTCAAAAAGACACTTCCTTAAAAATACGAGTGTCATCACCCAAGGGGCTTCTCCACAGGAAAATCTCAGCGATAAATCGATGTATATAATAAACCAGCTATCAACTTCTGGTTGACGCAAGAACACCTCAATCAAAAAGCCAAAAGATGGCATATTTTGGAAATTTTCAATAGAAACTATAAAATATGCTAGAAATAGAAACTCAGACAGCATCTGTACAGAGAAAATTTAGAAATTAGCAGCATTAGGCCACTTGATCCCTCGAGCCAGATCTTTATTTTAATAAGATTATTTGCTGATCAAATTCAACATTATTTTCCACCCTGGTCCAAGATTCCTTTCTCCAGTAATCTAGTAAAGCAGTCAATGATTGAGACACCTCAGAGGTAAAAATGCTGTCGTGTCTCAGTCATCCAAACACTTCTTATTTCAGTCCTAAATGGCTCCTTGACCGCATGAAACACCTTTACCACATCCAATCAAGCCCTCGAAGAAGATTTTTTGAGATACAACACATTAACAGGCGCTTCCGGCCTAATGAGCCTGCGCTTTCCAATTACATCCATGTGACCAATCAACTTATTAACACATACACCTTGGGAATGCCGGAGGAAACTGAAGCACCAGGAGGGAAGCCAGGTGATCACCGAGTGAACAAACTCCTTACGGACGGTGGGTGAATTGAATCCGGGTTGCTAGCACTGAAATAGTCTAACGCTAACTCTCTTTCCGTGCTGTCTCCACTCTGCCATGCCATCCTGGTTTTGGATGCTTCAATAAGGTCATCGCTCTGTTTTCTGGAGAATCAAGGTCCAACCTTCCCAACTGAGTTATATACAGCCTGGTGCACTCACCCTACCATCAGTATATCCTCTTTTTTTAGGTAATGAGAAGAAGAATATATACAATACTGGAGGTGTGATCACACCAAGGCCCTATGTAATTGTCCTGATGAAAGCACCCTGACTAATAACATTGTGGTCTGCTACAGCAATATGAATGGCCAGGAATGTAAGAAGCTGTAGAGAGTGGTAGACTCAACCCAATGTCTCACCTGCACATCCCTCTCCAACACTGGTAGCATCTACATTCCTCTCCAACATTAGTAGCATCTACATCCCTCAAGAAGACAACATCCTTCAACGATTCCCACCATCTTTTCACAGCTATCATTGGGTAGGAAGTACAGAAGCCTGAAGTCCCACACAGCCAGGCTCAAGAACAACAATTTATCTTCAGCCATTCAATTCTTAAACCAACCTGCACAATTCTAATCATTACCTCAGTATAGCAATAATATGACCTTTTTTTTTTGACCTTTTAAAATGATTTTTTTTTGTTCCTTTGTATCAGGGACTCTCCATTGGGTTGAAATACAAATCAAGGCCTTATGTGCCCCTTAAGGTCGATGAGAGAAAAACCCTCTCCATAGATGCTACCCGATCTGCTGAGCCCCTCCAGCATTTTGTGTGTATTGCTCTGGATTTTCAGCATCTGCAGAATCCCTTGTGAGAAAAATGTCACAAGACAAATGTTCCAAGAAGAGCAGGTATATTCTCCCTATTGACCAGGCCACTCTTCATCCTACAACCAACATTAATGAAACCCCTTTTTACTGGGTGTTTCTAGAAACACTGGTGGTTAGCCCCTCGCTAACAAGCCAATGGACTCAGCGGTGAAAAAAAACAACCTTTCTCGAACTCCGTACATTTAGGGTTGATTTGACTTGGGAGAGCTGGGATGTTTCAACCACCCGCACCCTGAATCTGAGTGAATACTGCATAAGTGCTGCCACTTGCAATTACCCGTCGGCAAGAAATGACAGAGCATACACTGCATACAATTATAAGGGTGTATTTATGAATATCACTTAATCAAACAGTTATCAAAGAAGAAAGGGAAAAAGGGGGGAAAATAAAAGGGTTCATTATAATTAAAATAGTCAAATGTGCACAAAGTTGGAGCTCAGAACTTCCAAAAGTTGGAGGTGTCCATGTACTCACAGCACCAACTCCTATTCACCGATCACTGATAGAACTTTCCATCTTGGACTCCATCGAGTCGCGCATTCTGGTTGAATTGAATCGCACTGCTGGTTCTCTTGATCTTCTTCTCTCTCCATCTTCTGCCAAGAAAAGACCTCGATCCCTTTTGCATCTGTCACAAAAGCTCTCCGCCCAGCTTTCTCTGGAACCTGCTCTCAACTCCACCATCGTGATTGGCTGACCTGACATTCCTAAGCTGACCATCACAAACCCTTATCTTTAACAGTAACCCAAACACTACCAGCAGAACCCACTGCTTCAGCAGAAATCTATTAAATGAAATACCCTACAGCACTAGCAGTAAAAGCTTAACCAGGACGTTACATTATCAAATCAGAATATTTAGTTATAATCACACTGCTCTTTAAAGGATCTTGCCATACATTCATTTGCTGCCATGTTCCCCCTTTACAACAATGACCAGGCCACTTGATTGGCCTACAACAAGTTTTGCGATATTTTGATGGGCAAGATATAAATTTAAACTTCTCTTTCATCTGCATGCCCAAATCTTTTTATACACACTTTGAAAGGGAGAATAAAATTATAGCTACGAGGATCCCAGTGACCCTGTGATCTCTGTCTCAAAGGCCAAGGTCAGATTGTCTATCAAGAGAGTGAACCTTCACAAGGTGACAGGCTCCGATGGTGTGCCTGGTAGGGCTCTGAAAACCTGTGCCAACCAACTGGCAGGAGTGTGTGTTCAAAGACGTTTTCAATCTCTCACTGCCACAGTCATAAGTTCTACCTGCTTCAAGTGGGCACCAATCATACCAGTGCCCAATATGAGCAAGGTGAGTCTCCAGAGGGTTCTCGTGCTGTGGAAGACGTCCTGCCTTGTCCCTGTGCCGAAGACGCCGCGCCCAAGTGGCTTCAATGACTATAGACCGGTGGCTCTGACCTCCCACATCATGAAGACCCGGGAGAGACTTGTTCTGGAGCTGCTCCGGCCTATGGTCAGGCCACACTTAGATCCCCTCCAGTTCGCCTACCAGCCCCGACTAGGAGTTGAGGATGCCATCGTCTACCTGCTGAACCGTGTTTACACCCACCTGGACAAGCCAGCGAGCACTGTGAGGGTCATGTTTTTTGACTTCTCCAGTGCATTCACCACCATTCACCCTGCTCTGCTGGGGGAGAAGCTGACAGCGATGCAGGTGGATGCTTTCCTGGAGTCATGGATTCTTGATTACCTGACTGGCAGACCACAGTACGTGTGCTTGCAACACTGTGTGTCCGACAGAGTGATCAGCAGCACTGGGGCTCCACAGGGGGCTGTCTTGTCTCCCTTTCTCTTCACCATCTACACCCTGGACTTCAACTACCGCACAGAATCTTGCCATCTTCAGAAGTTTTCGGATGACTCTGCCATAGTTGGATGCATCAGCAAGGGAGATGAGGCTGAGTACAGGGCTACTGTGGGAAACTTTGTCACATGGTGTGAGCAGAATTATCTGCAGCTTAATGTGAAAAAGACTAAGGAGCTGGTGGTGGACTTGAGGAGGGCTAAGGCACCGGTGACCCCTGTTTCCATCCAGGAGGTCAGTGTGGATGTGGTGGAGTATTACAACTACCTGGGGATACGAATCGACAATAGACTGGACTGGTCAAAGAACACTGAGGCTGTCTACAAGAAGGGTCAGAGCCGACTCTATTTCCTGAGGAGACTGAGGTCCTTTAACATCTGTCGGACGATGCTGAGGATGTCCTACGAGTCCGTGGTGGCCAGTGCTATCATGTTTGCTGTTGTGTGCTGGGGCAGCAGACACCAACAGAATCAACAAACTCATTTATAATGCCAGTGATGCTGTGGGGATGGAACTGGACTCTCTGACGGTGGTGGCTGAAAAGAGGATGCTGTCCAAGTTGCATGCCATCTTGGGCAATGTCTCCCAACCATTACATAATGTACTTGTTGGGGACAGGAGTACATTCAGCCAGAGACTCATTCCACCGAGATGCAACACTGAGCGCCATAGGGAGTCATTCCTGTCTGTGGCCATCAAACTTTACAACTCCTCCCTTGGAGGGTCAGACACTCTGAGCCAACAGGCTGGTCCTGGACTTATTTCCATCTGGCATAATTTACATATTATTATTTAATTATTTATGGTTTTATATTGCTATATTTATACTCTATTCTTGGTTGGTGCAATTGTAACGATACCCAATTTCCCTCGGGATCAATAATGTATGTCTATCTATCTATCTTAACAACTATTATCCAGTACTACTCACACCTACAGTGATGAAGAGCTTTAAGAGGTTGGTTATGGCCAGAACCAACTCTTTCCTCTAAAAGGAGCTGGACCCACTGCAATTTGCTTACCATCACAATAGTTCTACAGCAGACGTGATCTCATTGGCTCTTCATGTGGCCTTGCATCACCTGGAAAATACTAATACTTATGTTGCTGTTTATCGACCGGAGCTCAGGAGTTAATATAGTCATTTCCATAGGTCTGATCAAAAAGCTCCAAACCCTGGGCTTCTGTACCTCCCTCTGCAACTGGATCCTCAACTTCCTCACTGGAACACGACAGTCTGTGTGAATCAGTAATAACATCTCCACCTCGCTGACAATTAACACTGCACACCTCAAGGATATGTGCTTAGTCCACTGCTCTGCTCTCTCTACACCCAAAACTGCGTGGCTAGGCACGGCTCAAATGCCACCTATAAACTTGCAGATGACACAACAATTGCTGGAAGAATTTCAGGTGGTAATGAGAAGGCATACAGAAACAAGACAGATCAGCTGGTTGAGTGGTATCGCAGCAACAACCTTGCACTCAACGTCAGTAAGGCCAAAGAACTGATTGCGGTCTTCAGAAAAGATAAGATGAGGGAGCACACACCAGTCCTCATTGAGGGATCAGAAGTGGAAAGAGTGAGTAACTTCAAATTACTGGGTGTCAACATCTCTGAGGACTTATCCTGGGCCCAACTGTTCGATGCAGTTGTAAGTAAAGCACAAGAGCAGCTATATTTCATTTGCAGTTTCAGGAGATTCGGTACGTCACCAAAGACACGCAGGTTTCTGCAGGTGGACTGTGAAGAGCACTCTAACTGGCTGCATCACTGTCTGGTACAGAAGGCGGGGGGCATTGCAAAGGACCAAAATAGGCTGTAGAGAGTTGTTAACTCAGTCAGCGCCATCATCCAGCCCAGCCTCCCCAGCATCCTGGATATCTTCAAGGAGAGGTGCCTCAAAAAGGCGGCATTAAGCACCTCTATTACCAGGGAGATGCTTTTTTCTCATTTCTACCATCAAACAGGAGGTACGGGAGCCCGAAGGCACACACTCAATGATTCAGGAACAGCTTCATCCTTCTGCCATCTGATTTCTGAATAGACTTTGAACCCATGAACACTACCTCCCTACTTTTTTTTGCACTGGAACTCAGCAGGCCAGACAGCATCCATGGAAAAGAGTATAGTCATTTTGGGCCGAAACCCTTCTAACTCTGACCCCTCATCTTCTTTTCTCCAGTCCTGATGAAGGTCTCAGCCTGAAGCTTGGACTGGACTCTTTTTCCATAGATGCTGCCTGGCCTGCTGAGTTCCTCCAGCACTTTGTGTGTGTTGCTTCGATTTTCAACATCTGCAGATTTTCTCTTTGCCCCGTGTACTGCCAAGCCAAACCATCAGGGATAGCACAAGGCCAAGTATTTCAGAGAGACTCTTCCGTCACAGGTTTAAGTGCCACTTTCCAATGCCAACTGACTTCCGGTTCATCCTCAGCTCTGCTAAATTCAATTGAATGTTTTGAAACCTTTAAGTCCCCTGTATGGAAATGCAGACTCTGAACATTGCTTCTCATCATGCCAGGGAAACACCCCAATGCTCAGGAGCATAGAATCTCTCTGCTGGCAAAATGATCAAGATCATCAATTATTCGTTCTAATCCTGAAAGTTGAAAGCATTGCACTGAATCCCAGTACCCTTCCCAAGAATGCAGAGCTTAACTATCCACAGGCCTTGCATTTTAACCCTTAGATGATCATTGGTCAACTAATATCCACAGGAACACATGGTAACTTTCTGCATCTATTACAGTGAATGGAGTTTAAGAAATCTGAACTGTTACTTCTCATCCGCATTTTAATTTTATGTTCACTGAAGGCTTTCAAACGATTTCACATCACACTTGCAGACATTAACTGCCACAGTGGATGCATGTTACTATAAGATTACTGCTCTTGTGAAATGCAAATCAGAATCATACACTTATAAGCTAGTCTTTTGCTGAAAAAGAGAATACTTTGATTTCTCTTCCTACTCACTTAATGTAACATAATCGCCTTTTCAATTTTAAGCTGGCATTACACTGAGAGAATGCCTGTGTCTACCCACTGTGGTACTCTGAGATTTCTGCATTTGTGATGCAATTTTCAGAAAGGGACTCCATATCTTCATGTGGTTACTGCACTGTACAATTCCTTCCTTCTGGAGTACACATGGTCGCCTCGTAAATCAGGTTATAATGGGGAATCCCTAAGTCTTCAGCCACATCAGGTTGGAGTCAGAAAATTGCTCTGAGCCCAAGAGCGGAAACTTGCTGGCAGCTTCCAAACCTTCCTCCCCCTTTTTGAAAATTTCCTGTGTGCATCTGTAGTGGCACAACTCTAAAACCTGCTCTGAGACACATGGTCCTGTGATAACCCTCTTTAACCGTTTGTATCCCCCGGTTCAATTTGGTCCGTTTGTATCAAGATCTTGAGAGACACGTAACGAAACTCTAACCTACCCTAATGCTATAACATCCTGTCAATGCCTCCAACATTAGCGACCATTCACCACCGACTTGAAGCTTTACTGAAGCAGCCAAATGTGCTTACAAGAGCAGCCCAGAAGCAGGCTGAAGTGAATGACTCCTTTCCTGACGTTTCAAAGCCTCTCCATTATCTGCAATGTAAGAACCTGATAGAATACCACTATTTGCCTGGATGAGTGTAGCTTCACCAATGTTAAAGAAACATGACTTCAGGAAACAAAGCATTCTTCTCGACTGACAGCACATAAATCACACGAACAGGTTTCTGAAAGAACAATGAACCAACCCATGAACACCACCTCACTATTTTACCCTCTCTTTGCACTGCTTGTTTAATTTTTAAAATATACTTTGTATTGTAATTTATAGTACGTTGTACATATTGCACTGTACTGCTTCCACAAGACAACAAATTTCATGACACAAGTCAGTGGTTATGACGTGATTCTGATTTCCTCCACCACTACCACTCAGTGTCTGCAGAGCGTGGCATCAACGAGATACATTCCAGTCGTTGCCCAGGCCACTTTGAGAGCTCTAAACCTGTGACATCTACCATGAAGAAAGACAAGGACAACAAGGACATGGGGCACCACCGAGTCCCCTCCAACTCATGCATCAGTCTGTCTTTCGTGAAGTTCCCACACATGTCCAGAGCAGACGTTGAAAATGCAGCCAGTTTCCAGTGGGAGTATTTGATTAGACAGTGGTACAGACACAGTAGAAGAGTTCCCGCGCAGGTCCGGAGTGGAGCTTGAATAACCCACTCTCCCGAAAAGAGAGGTACCATCTAGCGGAACAGTCATCATCAGAGCGGTTTGAGTCAGAGTGATAAAGCCTTGGCTCGGCAGGCTTTGGTGAGAACTGGCGGAGTTGAGGTAAGTAGTTAAGTTGCTTCCTTATTTCTGTTTCTTATTAAATTCTTGCAAGAATAGGGGGTATGTCTGCAGGGCCAGTGTTCTGTTCTGGGTGTCAGATGTGGGATTTTGAGGAGACTTCCAGCCTCCCTGACGACCACATCTGCACCAGGTGTATCGAGATGCAGCTCCTTAGAGACCATGGTAGGGAACTGAAGCTGCAGCTCAATGACCTTCGGCTTGTTAGAGTAAGTGAGGCAGTGATAGACAGGAGCTACAGGGAGGTAGTCACCCCCAAGGCTACAGGAGACAGATAAATGGGAGACTGTCAAGAGAGGAAAAATTGAACATCAAATAGTGGAGAGGAGCCCTATGGCTGTCCCCCTCAACAATAAGTACCCCATCTTAAGTACTGTTGGGGGGGGGGGGGGCAACCTGGTGGGAAGCAACAGCGGCCATGCCTCTGGCACTGAGTCTGGCACTGTGGCTCAGAAGGGTAGGGAACTAAAGAGGAAGGCAGCAGTAACAGGGAATGCTATAGTTAAGGGGACAGAAAGGCCATTCTGTGGATGTGAAAAAGAAACACAGATGTTAGTTTGCCCCACAGGTGCCAAGGTCCACGATGTTTCTGAACGCGTCCACAATATCCTGAAAAGGGAGGGTGAGCAGCCAAAAGTCCTGGTACATATTGGTACCAATGGCATAGGTAGAAAAAGGGAGGAGGTCCTGAAAACAGAATACAGGGAGTTAGGAAGGAAGTTGAGAAGCAGGACCTCAAGGGTAGTAAACTCAGGATTGCTGCCTGTGCCCCATGACAGTGAGGATAGCAATAGAAACATAGAAAACCTACAGAACATACAGGCCCTTTGGCCCACAATGCTGTGCCAAACATGTACTTACTTTAGAAATTACTAGGGCTACCCATAGCCCTCTATTTTTCTAAGCTCCATGTACCTATCCAGGAGACTCTTAAAAGACCCTATCATATCCGCCTCCACCACCGTTGCCGGCAGCCCATTCCACGCACTCACCACTCTCTGCGTAAAAAACTTACCCCTGACATCTCCTCTGTATCTAATTCCAGGCACCTTAAAACTGTGCCCTCTCGTGTTACCCATTTCAGCCCTGGGAAAAAGACTCTGACTATTCACACGATCAATGCCTCTCATCATCTTACACACATCTATCAGTTCACCACTCATCCTCCGTCGCTCCAAGGAGAAAAGGCCGAGTTCACTCAACCTATTCTCATACGGCAGGCTCCCCAATCCAGGCAACATCCTTGTAAATCTCCTCTGCACCCTTTCTATGGTTTCCACATCCTTCCTGTAGTGAGGTGACCAGAACTGAGCACAGTACTCCAAGTGGTGTCTGACCAGGGTCCTATATAGTTGAAATATTACCTCTCGGCTCCTAAACTCAATCCATATACACAACATCTACTGCTCTACCTTCATCAATGTGTTTAGTCACATCCTCAAAAAATTCAATCAGGCTCGTAAGGCATGACCTGCCTTTGACAAAGCTATACTGACTATTCCTAATCATGTTATGCTCCTCCAAATGTTCATAAATTCTGCCTCTCAGGATCTTACCAACCACTGAAGTAAGACTCACTGGTCTATAATTTCCTGGGCTATCTCCACTCCCCTTCTTGAATAAGGGAACAAAATTTGCAACCCTCCAATCCTCTGGAACCTCTCCCATCCTCATTGACAGAGGGTCAGTAATCTCCTCCCTCGCCTCCCACAGTAGCCAGGGCTACATCTCGTCCAGCCCCGGTGACTTATCCAACTTGATCCTTTCCAAAAGCTCCAGCATATCCTCCTTCTTAATATCTATATGCTCAAACTTTTTAGTCCGCTGTATGTCATCCCTACAATCACCAAGGTCCTTTTCTGTAGTGAATACAGAAGCAAAGTATTCGTTAAGTACCTCTGCTATCTCCTCTGGTTCCATACACATTTTTCCACTGTCGCACTTGATTGGTCCTATTCTCTCACATCTTATCCTCTTGCTCTTCAGATACTTGTAGAATGCCTTGAGGTTTTCCTTAATCCTATCTGCCAAGGCCTTCTCATGGCCCCTTCCGTCTCTCCTAATTTTATCCTTAAGCTCCTTCCTGCTAGTTTTATAATCTTCTAGATCTCTATTAGTACCTAGTTTTTTGAACCTTTCGAAAGCTTTTCTTTTCTTCTTGACTAGATTTACAAAGGCCTTTGCACACTATGGTTCCTGTACCCTACCATCCTTTCTCTGTCTCACTGGAACATACCAATGCAGAATGCCACGCAAATACCCCCTGAACATTTGCCACATTTCTGTCGTACATTTCCCTGAAAACACCTGTTCCTAATTTACGCTTCCAAATTCCTGCCTGATAGCCTCATATTTCCCCTTACTACATTTAAACACTTTCCTAACTCGTCTATCCCTATCCCTCTCCAATACAGGAACAGGTAAAGGAGATAGAATTGTGATCACTATCTCCAAAATGCTCTCCCACTGAGAGATCTGACACCTTACCAGCTTCATTTCCCAACACCAGATCAAGTACAGCCTCTCCTCTTGTAGGTTTATCTATATATTACGTCAAGAAACCTTCCTGAACACACCTAACAAACTCCACCCCATCTTAACCCCTTGCTCTAGGGAAATGCCAATCAATATTTGAGAAATTAAAATCTCTGACCACGACAACCCTGTTATTATTACACCTTTCCAGAATCTGTCTCCCTATCTGCTCCTCGTGGTCTATAAAAAACACCCAGTAGAGATTTTGACCCCTTCCTGTTCCTAACTTGCACCCACAAAGACTCAGTAGACAATCCCTCCATGACTTCCTCCTTTTCTGCAGCTGTGACACTATCTCTGATCAGCAGGGCCACGCCCCCACCTCTTTCGCCTCCCTCCTTGTACTTTCTGAAATATCAATAGCCTGGTACTCTAAGTAGCCATTCCTGCCCCTGAGCCATCCAAGTCTTTGTAATGGCCACAATATCATAGTTCCAAGTACTGATCAACATTCTAAGCTCATCCACTTTGTTCATAATACCCCTTGCATTAAAATTGACACATCTCAAACCATCGGTCTGAGCGTATCCTTCTCTATCACTTGCCTACCCTCCCTCTTGCACTGTCTATAAGCTTTCTCTATTTGTGAGCAAACCGCCCCTTCCTCTGTCTCTTCAGCTCGGTTCCCACTCCCCAGCAATTCTGGTTTAAACTCTCCCCAATAGCCTTAGCAAACCTTCCTATTAAGGGGGACAGCCCTGGGGTACTCTCTAGTATCTGACTCTTGCCCTTCCCTCTCCTGTTATCCACTTATCTGTCTCCCAAGGCCCTGGTGTGACTACTTACCTATAACTCCTCTCTATCACCTCCTCACTCTCCCTGACCAGACGAAGGTCATCGAGTTGCATCTCCAGTTCTCTAAGCTGGTCCCTAAGGAGCTGGAGCTCAATGCACCAAGCGTAGTTGTGACCGTCTGGGAGGCTGCGATTCTCCCAGACTTCCCACATCTGACACTCAGTACAGAACACCAGTCTCGCAGACATACTTCCTGTTTCTATTCTTCACAAGTAACTGACCTCGCTTCGGCCTGTTATCACCAAAGCCCTGTTGAGCCAAAGCCCTCCTACTCTGTCTCCCTTGACTCTGTCACTCAGTCCTCTGACTCCTGCTCTATAAAGCTACATCCTTTTAAACTCTTCTTGCTGTTCTAACTCGCTGACGTCCATGCACTTGAGGAGTCAGATAAATGCACGGCTGAAGAATTGGAGTAGGGGGCAGTGATTCAGATTTCTGGACAATTGGGACCTCTTCTGGGGCAGGTGAGACCAGTACAAAAGAGATGTGTTGCACCTGAATCTGAGGGGGACCAATACCTTTGCAAGCAGGTTTACCAGACATGTTGGGACTGGTTTAAACTAATATGGCAGGGGGATGGGAACAAGTATGACAGAGCTGAGAATGAACCAGCAGGTTTACAAGTAGATGGTGGGTGTAACATGAATGTAAGGAAGGACAAGCCAATGATTGGGTACAAATGCAGACAGTGCCAAGAGTTAAATTGTACCACAGAGGCAAAATTCAAAAAGGCAAAGGATGCAGGACTGAGGGTGCTGTATTTAAATGCACGTAGTATTTGGAATATGGTGGATGAACTCGTGGCGCAATTAAAGATTGGTTGAAATGATGTTGTGGGCATCACTGACTCGTGGATGAAAGAGGATCATAGTTGGGAGCTTAATATCAAAGGATATACATTGCATCGAAAGGAAGGCAGAGGCAGTAGTGTGGCTCTGTGGTTAAGAGATGAAATTGCATCTTTAGAAAGAGGTGACATAGGGTTGGACAATGTTGAATCTTTGTGGGTGGAGTTAAGAAAATGTGAGGGTGAAAAAAAAACATTATGTGAATCATATACAGGCCTCCAAATAGTAGTCTAGATGTAGGGTTGAGATTGCAAAGGGAGCTGGAAAGGGCATGTAATAAATGTAATGTCACAATTGTAATGGGGGACTTCTCATCTACTGTCCTAGTACTGAACTTAGTTCCCTTTCCACTGGAAAGAGGGTTGATCAAGACAGAAAGTTAAAGTAATGATAACAAGATTAGAATCAAAGCGATGCAACTGGTTGCTTTGACCTAAAACTCATCACCTGATAAGATAGTGGAAGCAGATTCAACTGTAACTTCCACAAGAGAATTGGGTACATACGAAACAGAAGAAATTGACAAGGAAGAGGGAAAGAGCAGGCAGCCAGTCTCACTGAGCTGTCTTTCAAAGGGCCAGCTTAGAAATGATGGCCCAAATGGCATTCCTTACACCATATGACACTAAAAGTAACGAGCAGCCCAGGACTTTAGCTATCACTGCCTTAAACAAGTTGCTGCCATTGTCCTTACACCTTCTGAAGTTAACGTGGTTGTATACACACAACCAGGTTGTCACTCTATAGTCAAGAAATATGTAGAAATTACCAAACAAACCTTACCATAAAAATATTCAACATAATTTGAAATCTTTTATATGCAAAGCAGTCAAAGTGGATATTAATGTCTAAATTAATTATCTGCTGTCTACTGCTATTGTTAAACAAATTGGCCATTACTGCAAACACCCTCCACAGAAGTGTTAACTAAAACAGCTAGAGCGTACGGTCAGTGGTCACATCCTTGGAAACCATGATCAACGGTCACATCCTTGGAAACCAGAGCAGAATTGTGAAAGAATGTTACCTCTGAAAGAGAGGGTAAGAGGGAGATAACAAAGAGGGCAACAGAAGGGGCTATAAAGAAGTAAAACAAGTAAAGTGGATGAATGAATGGTGGTGAGTGGAAGGGAAAACAGCAGAATGAGGGAGAGGGTGAAGGGAGAGTGGTCACAAGTGTAGCTTAGAAATACAGAGATTTTACTCTTCAATAGAATCACAAAGGGAATTTTGGCAAAGGATAGTTAAACCAACCAATGGACAATGCTACTAGGTTCAAATGATAGCTATGCACTGTGTTATGCACTCGAAGCTAATGCGAAGTTCGGACTACTTAAACGCCAGCCTGGATAGTCTGGCCGCTTCTCTCTTCATGACGCTAAGGCTATAAGACTGCCCCCGGCTGCTGTGCTTCGTGTCTGCACACTTTGCAGCGATTTACCCTGCTAATATGATGAACTGAATACCGAGGCTTTGGGCCTACTCCAGGGATTTGGGTTTAAGGACTCTGTTTAGTTCAGAATGCTGTTGCTGTTGCTTCTATTATTTATATGATTTGATTCGTGTTTTTTTTCCCTCGTTCTCAGTGGGCACTGTTGGAATGGTCTTATTTTTTAAAATTGGGTTCCCTTGGGTTCCTTGCTTTGCGACTGCCCATAAACAAACAAATCTCAAGGTTGTATAATTTATACATTCTTTGATAATAAATGTACTTTGAAACTTTGAAACACTGTGCTTTGTTTCACCTTGAATATATAAATCAGACTTCAAATATGCATGTATAAACAGTAACTAGTAATCCACCAACTAAAGAAACATTTTGACAACAAATTCAAGTTAACGGAGAATAAATAACATAGCATTTTTTTAACATTACTTTCCCTTTCAGCCCGAGATTACAGAAAACCTCTTACAAACAAGAAGGTGAACTATCCCCCAAGTAAAGTCTCAGACCACACCTCTCTGTCTCAAGATTGGGGATTGAAAGAGAGAACTGTAAGCAAAAACAAAGATAAGACTTTGCAGCTCTATGAAGCATCAGAGAAAGTCCTTGGGAGAGGCAACTTTAGAAAAACATCTAGTTACCTATTAGAGCCTGAAGTAATCCTGATAATAGTCCAGGAGAGCAGTGTTTTGAGAAGGCAAATTTGATCTAATTTAAATAATTGCCTGCTACTGGGCTTCATCAGGGAGATGAATGCTTGTTAAGACAGTATCATCACTCAACAGCAATAGTAACATGACTAATGCCTAGGTATCAACACTTATTGTTATATAACTAAGTAAATACTAAACAAATCATCATATGCATAATTTATGATCAGAACATGAATTACACTAGTATTAAACAAATGGTCTGTAATGCAATAGCTAAAATAACAGTGATGTCATTAATAAATTCCAGTATTGAATTTGAGTTTACAATTATAGCTTTGAAATGTACATCAACAAATCACTTTTCCACTACTACAATTGCAGGCACATACCTAATATGGTAGGTAAACCCAGAATTATTTTAGGTTAGTGATATTCAAAAGGTCAGACCTCTAAGTATCTCCAGCATTTATTGGAGGGCCTTCAACCCAAAATATTACCCTGCTTCTCTTCTCACAGACATCACCTAATCTGCTGAGTGCTTCTGGCAGTTTCTGCTATTACACACAAAATGTTGGAGGAAAGCAGGTCAGGCAGAAGGGTCCTGGTCCAAAACATCGACTGTTTATTCATTTCAATAGTGTTGCTTTGGATTTCCAGCATCTGTAGGCTTTCACGTGTTTATATTTTCCGCTATTATTTTAGGTTTTCCGTGCAAAACATTCAGACAAGATGGCCAACATAGAAGAATCACTCCACATTAGTCATACATTGAGCCAACTAAACCAAATTTGATCAGCCGTGGTAATTAAGGTCATCAAAAGGTTCTGTACAGCAGAAAATCAGTTTTTCCTTATGTGACTGCCACTTTGCTTATGTGAACGGAATGCTAGTGCTGCTAGGAACTGCAATGATTAATTCCCCAATGCAGTGGGCAGATTTATTCAAAAGGAGAATAATCAGAGAACTTGCCATTAAAAACCTCGTACAGGTTGGGCAGCCCTTATCCAAAAAGCTTCGGGCTGGAAGTGATTTGGATTTTGGATTTTGGATTTTTCTGATTTTTGAATATATGAGATAGCTTGGGATCGCTATGATCTCAGACTCTGAATTTATGTGCTATGGTAAGCAGTCTTTGTCTGACACTTGTTCATCCCACATATTCACTTGACAGTAAAAATTATCACAGACCATTAATATAATGAAAATATAATGTGTGCAGAGTAACAAAAACAGCATCGGGAGAATACCTGAATGAGCTGTTGAATACAACAAACAATGTCAGGCTCTCAGTCTCCACCTACAATGGATGTTTCGATTAAAAGGTTACAGTGCACTGTTTCTGTATTTTACTTTTTTTAAGGCTTTATGTAAGGTATAAGAACAATGAGCTTTGTAGACTTGTTGTGGTGTTAAATTTTCATCAGTGACACTTAAAAGGTTGATGTCGTTATGTAAAGCATAAAATCAATCAGCATCGTAGACTTGTTCATGTCATACAGTATGTGCGGTCACTTCTCAGAACTGTCCATGATGTGCCGAAACCCACACATTGCCTGGGAACCTTCCCAGTATCTTGTGGAATTTTCCATTTATGACATCATGTCAATGCTAACAAAAATTTCAGATTTTGAGATTTTTGGCTTTGGAATTTTGGATAAGGTGTACTCAACCTGTACTTTCATAGTATTAACTGAACACATGGGAGTTAACATAATGTAGCAATAATGCTGCAAGGCCCCTCTTTCCTGAGCTTCTGCTACCTGGTGGGAAGACACCTTGGCAGTGGGAATTAAAAGCAGTCACACTGTAGGTAGTCAAAGTGTTAGTCCATAGTATAGGATAGAAACAGGTCCTTTAGCCCAACTAGTCCATGTCAACCACACCATTCTCCCTGCTGGTCTCAGTTGTCCATCTTCAACGTATAACTCTCCAAACACCTTTTCTCTATATAGCAGTATCAATGCCTCTTAAATCTTGAAATTGTCCCTGCGTCAACCACTTTGTCTGCAGCCCATTAGCCTCTGTGTAAAGAAGTTACGCCTCAGGTCTCTTTTAAATCTCTCCCCTCTTGTATCTGTGACCTCTTGTTTTGGACGCCCCAATCCTGGGGAAAAGGCAACAACTGTCCACCTTATCCATACCCCTCATGAATTTTATAACTTTTGATGAGGTCACCCTCATTCTCCTGAATTCTAAGGAATAAAGGTCTAGTGTGATCAACCTCTCCCTATAACTTAAGCCCTCTAATCCAGGCAGTATCGTTGTCAACATCTTGTACACCCAGCCCACCTTTCCTAATAACAGGATGACCAAAACTGTATACAATGTCCTGTGACTGGTGGTATGCCACAGGAAATGGTGCTGAGTATGTTGTTGTTATGCATCTATATTAACAATCTGGATGATAGTGTGGTAAACTGGACCAACAAGTTTCTGGATGACCAAGATTGGGGATCTTATGGACAGTGAGGAAGATTATCAAAGCTTGTAGCAGGATCTGGGCCAGTTGGAAAAGTGGGCTGAAAAATGACAGATGGAATTTAATTCAGACAAGCCTGAGGTGTTTCACTTTTGGGAGGACCAACCAAGGTAGGTCTTATATAAGTGAGTGTTTGGACATTGAGGTGTAAAGTAGAACAGAGGGATCTGGGAATATAGATCAATAATTCCTTGAAAGTGGTGGAGAGAGATGGGCTTATAAAGAAAGCTTTTGGCATATTGGCCTTCATAAATAAAATGTATTGAGTACAGGAGTTGGGATGTTATATTGAAGTTGTATAGGACATTGGTGAGGCCTAATTTGAAATATAGTGAGCAGTTTTGGTTACCTTCCTACAGTAAAGATATAAATAAGATTGATAGAGAACAGAGACTTGAGGACCTCAGTTATAGAGAAAGTTTGACTAGGTTACGACTTTATTCCCTGGAATGCAGAAGATTGAGGTGAGACTTGACAGGGGTATACAAAATGATGAGGGTATAGATACGGCAAATGCAAACAAGCTTCTTCCACTGAGCAACAAACACAAGATGCTGGAGCAGCTCAGCAGGTCAGGCAGTGTCTCTGAAAAAGAATAAACAGTCAATGTTTCAAGCCGAGACCCTTCATCAGTTTACTCTTTTCCATAGATGCCGCCTGACTTGCTGAGTTCCTCCGGCATTACGTTTGGGTCGCTTGCATTTCCAGCATCCGCAGATTTTCTCGTCTTTTTCCACCGAGGTTTGGTGAGGCTACAACTAAATGTCGTGGGTTAAGGGTGAAAGGTGAAATATTTGAGGGAAACATGAGTTGGAACATCTTCACTCAGAGGTGGTGAGTGTGTAGAATGAGCTGCTGGTTCAAGTGGTGGATCCATGGTCGATTTCAACATCGAAGTGAAATTCAGATTGGTACATGGATGGCAGGGATATGGAGGGTGAAGGTCTGGTTGCAGATCAATGGGACTAGGCAGATTAATAGTTCAGCGTGGACTAGATTGGCTGAGGTTTCTGTGTTGTAGTGTTCTATGACTCTATGACAAAAAATACACTATTACCATCAGCAAACTTACAAATCGTGCCATGTATAGTCAAATCCAAATCATTTACATACATAATGAATAACGGAGGTCCCAGCCCTGGCCCCTTGGGCACAGGTCTTCAGAGAATTGACATTCAACCGTCACATATTGCTTCCTGTCATTGAACTAATTCTTAACCCACCTTGTTAGCTCCCTGAGTACCATGCAACTTAACCTTCCACATCAACCTGTCATGCGTGACCTTGTCGATATAAACATCAGCTGCCCTGCCTTCATCTATCCCATAAATTATCTCTTGGCAGAACTACAAAAAGCTCATCAGACATGACCTCGCATGCATAAAGCATGCTGACTATCTCTGATCAGACCAGGACTATCCAAACTGATGGTAGATCTTGTCCCTGTAATTCCATAGAGTAACCTGTAGTTCCCTGGCTCGTCCTTGCTACCCTTCTTGAACAATGGAATAACTCCTGTCATCCTCCAGTCTTCTGGAACTTTGCCAATGGGTAATAATGGAACAAATATCACTATGAAGGTCTCAGTGATTCCTTCCCTGGCCTTCCATAAGGTCTGGTGGTGCACCTGGTTAGGTACCAAGTCATTGGGTACATTTAATGTGGAGGTTGCTAGGTTCTTGATTAGTCAGGGCATCAAAGGTTATGGGGAGAAGTCAGAAGAATGGGGTTGAGAGGGATAATAGATCAGGCATGATGAAATGGTGCAGCAGACTCAAAAGGCTGACTGGCCTAATACTGCTCCTACGTCTTATGGTATTACAGTACCAAGGATTCATCCACCTTAATGTGCTTCAAGGCTGCAAATACCCCCTTTCTTGTAACATGCATATAATCCAAGACTTCACTTCTTATTACCCTCATTTATTGTATTCGTGAAGTAGGATTCCGTGCACAATCCTGATTTGATGGAGACAGCCGTGAGAAGCACGGAGGAACATCTGGAGAAACTTCTGAAATGCCCACTTCGCTGCCGCTGCTACTGTGTGATCGAGAATCTCTGGAGAGGAAGGCCCCAAATCCTTGGCTTTGCCTATTGTCTGTTACCGGGGCCGGGGTCGAAGTGTGTGGCAGAGATGGTGCTCGGTGCTCGGTGTCGGAGGGCTGGTTGGAGGCTCGAAGTTTCTGGATGGACTCAAGAGTCAGCTGTGGTCGGGTGCTTCCAGGGTGCTGCATCGGCAAGTTTGCGGCGCTGGAAGCTCATGGCAGGAACAGAGTTTCTCTTCCTTCTACCATCTGCGTGAGATGATGGGACTTTCAAGAGACTTCGAGACTTTTTTTTACCGTGCCCATGGTCTATTCTTTATCAAATTACGGTATTGCTTTGCAGTGTTGTAACTATATGTTATAATTATGTGGGTTTCTGCCAGTTTTTCAGTCTTGGTTTGTCTTGTGTTTCTGTGATATCATTCTGGAGGAACATTGTATCATTTCTTAATGCATGCATTACTAAATGACAATAAAAGAGGACTGCGTGTCCTCATAATCTAATCTAATTTCTTTGGAATCCATGATATTCACTTCAATAAATAACAAAGAGAAACATACATTAAAGATCTTGGCCATCTCCTATGGCTCCACACACAGGTGGCCGAAATGGTCTTTCAGAGGATTAAGTCTCTCACTAGTCTTTTATTGTTAATATTACCTGGGGGGTGCCCTGTAAGCCAGCCTTGTAGTATATGCAATATAGATCTATAATAATCTCCAGGAGGGACGCCAAGAGACTTGGAACAAGAACTGACATTTTATAGTGAACTGACAACTTAATATACATGTCTGTGCAGTGAATGCATACATGCTTCACACACATGACTTTTGCACTGCATTACAAAATTGCATAACTTACATACAGATCTGTCAGGTGTACAGTGGAGGGCATTCAGACTGATTCCATCACACCAGGTATTAAGGCTCCAATGCACAGGATCAAAATAGGCTGCTAAGGGACTTTGACTCAACCAGCTTCATCACAGGCCAAGCCTCTGTTCTCGTCCATGCAGTATTTGACCTGGAGCACAGGATCTGTGTGATCACTCTTCCATTACTTACAGTTGCACTGAGTGCATGGCATAGAAACAGTGCGATATCCAGTCAAAGCTATTTCCACATTTAAAAAGAATCATTCTCTTGGCACTTAAAAAGAAATAATTAATTCTTACCGACAATAAAAAAACCTAATAATTTCAGTCCTCATAACTAGCTGTAAATGAAATTAATCATGAAATGTAATCACCAGGGAGGCTCTTCAGAAACACTCACTAACCAAAGGCAACCCCAGAGTATACATTTTCTTAATTTTGTAACTCTAAGGAAAGGCCAAATTGAAACTTGATTGGAAAAGGCTTTCTGCTTATTCAATTGTCATCTTTGGAATTATGAAAGGATTCTGTCTGCAGTTTTCTTTCTAAGTCACACTCCATCCTGATGGAACTATCTCATAATTTCCTCATTCTTGCTGGGTCTAAATGCTAGAATTCCCATGAAAGGGACTGCAGTGGTTCAAGACAAGAACTCCCCACCTTCTCAAGGGCCACTAGGGATGGGAGATAAACACTGCCTTTGCTAGTGTGCCCATAATCTAGAAATGAATGGGAAAAAGGACATATACTGTATCTTCATTTGCGTGGCAAGTCAAGACCAAGAGCAGAGAAAATCATTAAGAATTCAGAGCAAACTTGTTTACTAAGAGAGTGGATAGAATGTGAAACTTAGCATTACGTCTAGTTGAGAAAACACCAGATTAGAAAAAGTGAGAGGAAAATATGATGAAGGAACAACAAGTTGAAGAGCTGAGTGTGGAGTATGAACATTAGAATGGAACTTCTAGCTGACTGTTCTCTACATTGGCTGTACTATTTATGCAACCATGTCTTCTCCAATCACTCATCCCCAATGCAAAATAGGGCTGTATGAAATATCTGACCACTTCGGTGCAGAACATTCACTACATCCAAGCAACTACCACAGTCACCTTGAAATGAAGAGAGATATGCAATGAAGAATTTGTTTGGAATTGAACTGGCACTGTTAATGATGGTAATAACTTGGTGCTCTTGACTGATTAATCAGTACCATAGCAAAAGCACGCAGCTAGAAAGTCTCTGGACCTGCTAGACACCAATTAAGGCCACGCACACAATGCTGAGGTTAACATTATTGTCCACGAGAAAGGTCACTTCACTTGGCTCAGATCTCTATAGGCATTGCCAGTGTGATATATTCATAGAACCTATCAACCGTGGCTCAAAAACAGCCAGCTTTATCTATGGTGAAGGAAAATAAAATCATGAAACATTCCCTGAACAATTTAGCAATGCACATTTGCTACCTTTCAGTTAGATTTTTCCCCCAACTAAATTCAATGTTTCTTTTGCATCTCAGACCTCATACTTCTGTGTGTTTCTGTTATGTCAGTTTGTGCTCCCAACGTGTTCTGGGACTTAAGAGAATTTATTAGAAGCTGCCGAGTACTGGCCAGCAACGTTCTTTGATCTTACTAGACCGTGCATTGATCTGGTGGTAATGGCCATTCCAATGTGTTTTATTTTAACACAGTGCAGATTAATATGTGGTGCACAGCTCAGTGTTTCGATCAACCAGAGGTCCGCAACTCAATCACAAATCTCAGTGAAATGTGTTGCACCATTTGTGCATAATCCTGGTTTCAGAAAGCCAAACAGTTTACATTAACTCTTCCCCTTCCAGCCTAATACAAGGGATGCTTAAAGCAACCTACACATTAATGTTCGAAGGATAAACACAGGAGATTCCGCAGGTGTTGAAAATCGTGAACAACACACACAAAATGCTGGAGGAGATCAGCAGGTCAGGTGACATCTATGGCGGGGAATAAACAGTTGATATTTCAGGTTGAGATCCTTCATGAAGTCTAGAAAGCAAGGAAGCAGAAGGCAGGGTAAGGAAGTGACGGAAGGGGAAGGAGAACAAACCAGCAGATGATAGGTTGGACTAAGCGAAGGGTAAGGTAGGTGGGAGCTGGGTGGGGGAATCGGAAGGAAATGAGAAGCTGGGAGGGGATAGGTGGAAGAGATAAAGGGCTGGAGAAGAAAGAATCTGATAGGAGAGGACAATGGACCATGGAAGGAAGGGAATGAAGGGGGGAACCAGAAAGAGGTATGAGGCAGGTAAGAAGGGGTAAGAGGGTAAGCAGAATAGGGAATGGACAAAGAGAAAAAGTGTGAGGGAGAAAAAATTATCGTAAGTTGGAAAAAAACAATGTTTATGCCATCAGGTTGGAGGCTACCCAGACGGAATATGATGTGTTGCTCCTTCAACCTGAGTGTGGCCTCATCACGGCAGTAGAGGTGGCTGTAGACATGTCAGAATGGGAGTACAAAGTCAAACTGAAATGGGTAGCTACCGAGAGAACCTGCCTTTTGTGGCGGACGAAGCAAAGGTGCTCAACAAAGCAATCCCCTCATCTGCATTGGGTGTCCCATGGAGGAGGCCGCACTACAAGCACGAGATACGAGGTGAAGTGTTGGCTCAAGTGCAAGGACTGTTTAGGGCCCTGAATGGTGGTAAGTGAGGAGGGTCAGGGGCAGCAAGCCTAGCAATACAAGATTTAGAGCATTTTTGATCAAGTGGAATATTATGGTCTAACTTTAAAGTGCTAATTTCCAGAATGATTCATGTGTGTCGTACAGCGTTTGAAAAATTGTGCCCAGAAGGTTTCCGAGTCACACATATGCCAACAAAGATACAGATATGGTGCCTAAGTTTGAAATATATACCCTGCTCTGTTTTTTACTTCATTATGAAACAGGTCGCTCTTGGTCTGCAATAATATATCGTCCATACCTCCACACTTCGGTGCAGTAAACATTGACAATGGTGTTGCAATGGAAAGTCTGAACCAACAGTAAAGGTGATATGGATGAAAAACTAATACAGGAGGATTCTTTATATACCTTGTATATAAATATACACACACCACAGAAAGTATTGTACATCCAGGCAGAATTGGCCATTTCCAGTTTGGATCTTAAAACTATAACATGGTACTGTACCATCGGTTGAAAGCGATACCCCCCCCCCCCCCACCGTACCATGATGCATTGATGTGATGCTGACTAGGAAGGACAAAACACCGCCACCTCTCACCCAACTTTACTGATACAACCAATGACAAATAGCACTTGGTGAACTAAGGTCATCCTCATGTAATCAAGCACCAGTAAGTACAGCTTTCAGCAGATGACCTCCTCCCATTCTGTCTTGGAAGCTGCATTGTAAATCAGACATCTAAATTAACAGCAATCACGTTAAATGAAGCTACAGGAGGAGCTAACAATCTATTCACAATGGAACTGATATTTCCTTAGATTAACAGCTGAGATAGTAATAAACCAACCTTCTCAGTCACACATCTGACAGCAAAGCAACAGACAAGTCTGAAAAATAACCAGAATTCTCCTATTCTGTTCTCTGTTTCACCATAAAACAGGCTGTCCTTGGTCTGCAATAATATAACATCCTTGCTTCAGTACCCAACAATATTGCAATGGAAAGGAAGCATCAATGGGGAATGATTAGTGACCGAGGATGATTTTTACACACACACACACACACACACACACACGCACACACGAAAATTGTGTGTGTCCAGGCAAGGGAAGATAGTTGGGTACTCTGTTGCCCCAAGCCAGTGCACCTTCCTAGCTATGAGCAGGCTAACTAACTTGTGGAGTGATAAAGACAGCCTGGAAAGAGGCTCTTCGGACCACCAGGCCCACACTGACCATTACCCACTAATCCCACAATGATTCCATTTTCACCTCCCCACATTACCTCCAACACCCCCCCTCCCCACCCCTGATTCAAAGCACTGTGGGCAATTTACAGATATCATCTAACTAGCAGCCTGCACTTCTTCAGGATGTGGGAGGAAGCCATACGGCCACAGGACGAAACCTCCACACAGACAGCACCAGAGGTCAGGCTTGAACCCATGTGAAGCAGCAACTCAATCGGTCGTGCCACTCTGCCACCCAGACGTTTAGACTTCATGGTTTCCCAGGCCTCTGTAGGTATTTCACTCGTACAGCCGCAGGCTGTGGCATTGATCTATTTGACATGGGACAGTTGGCAGGGCACTGAGCACATTAGATGGTGTTTCATGGGACTCTGCATTATCTTAAAATCAGGAGCAACATGTATCCTGCACGTTCTGCCAGGAGAGGAAGCTGATTTTTCGCCTGGAATGGCACCATCAGTATATGAATGTCCTGATCTGACTGACAGCATACACTCACTTCACAGAGCACAGTGTCGGCCTGAGAGCAACACAGCACTCAAACCAAAAGCTGCTGGTGCAAACCTTATCACATGAACTTTGTGTATTATCCAGTCACTCATTCTGATGGCTGTACATCAGCCTCCTCTTTGAGGTTAGACACTGCACCTTGACCTGACGGGTAAGACTCTATGCGCTATTGGTCAGTGACCTATGCTGGTTCCAAAACAGCACTGATCTGTAGCCTCCATCAAACTGCAGCTCAGCTTCAGTTTCACTTTTAGTTGTTTAATTTTTAATTGTTTTATTTTAGCTTTGTCAGGGTGGTTTAGGGGATTGAGAGGGGTGTTAGGGTTTAGGAACAAGGGTGTGAGGGAATTAAAGGACAGACCGGAATCTAAGTCTCCACATTTGAAGGATAGTGACGCGATTGTTGGACATCCGTGACCAGACGTCGAACGGGCAGAGGGTGTCCGAGGGCTCCCCAGGTCACTGCATTGTTGGTGGGTTCCCGAGTTGGAGTTCTGTGTGGGCAGTGGGAACAGGTTCTTTTGACCCCTTGGTTCCTGAATCGGTGAGAACAGGTTTCAAGGCCTAATATTCAGCATTCCCTCATTGGCGATTCTGAAGTCTAAGGGCTAGTATCCGGTGACTGGAGTGTCCTGGGGTTAGGGTTCTGTGTGGGCAGTGGGAACAGGTTCTTTTGACCCCTTGGTTCCTGAATCGGTGAGAACAGGTTTCGAGGCCTAATATTCAGCATTCCCTCATTGGCGATTCTGAAGTCTAAGGGCTAGTATCCGGTGACTGGAGTGTCCTGGGGTTGATACAAAGCATCGAGACTCAGGGGTCAAATCGGCCGTCTGAAAGTTGAGGCCTGTTCACCAGGGCTGAGTCTGTGAGTCTATGTGAGTCCACTGGGGAGGATAAAGCCCGAGTCTGTGGCCACTGGAGACTGGAGACCTTTCCAGGGCTAAAGGTCTGTATATGTGTGTGGGTGAGATAGAAGAACAAGACCTGTTTTTGATGTTGTTGTTTGTTGCTTCTTATTTTTCCTGTATTGTTCTGCCAAGCATTGAGCCCATGCTACGTTGGCACCAGAGTGTGTGGCAACCCTTGCAGGCTGCCCCTAGCACACCCTCAGGTGTGTTGCCTGTTGACATAAATGACACATTTCACTACATGACAAATAAATCTGAATTTTGAATCTTGCTGGGAGTGAACCTTGCCCAAGTCCATGGGACTGAAAGGTCAGAGTCAGGCAACAGGACAGTTCCCTCCACTGAACTGTGAGTGTGATTCAGAGTGTCAGTCTGACTAAAGAACTGCTGCATGCATATATTTCTTTGCAATAACCCTAAGTACTTATTGCACCATGCAAAAGACTTAGGCACATATACAGTATATAGATAGCTAAGTGCCTAAGAATTTGCACAGTACAGTAGAAACTTTATGAATTACATTGTACTGCTGCGGCAAAAAAACAAATTTCGCAGCATAGCTGAGTGATGATAAACCTGATTCTGAAATGGGTCTCCATTGTGGACTGAGAGTGGGAAGGGGGCAGGGAGAGGGGGAATCAAGGTTGGGAAAAGGGGAAGGGAGTGAGAAGCATCAGAGAGGCAGCCTGTAATGAACAATAAACCAACTGTTGGAATCAAATAACCTTGCCTGGTGTTTCAGATCTGGGTGTGTCTGCACCCACGCCAACCCCGCCCCTGGCACTCCATCTCTGCCACCTGTCCCACACCCCTCCTGCAGTGCTCCAAACAACATCCTTTGCTTCTACCAGATTTACAAACTTGCTCTCACTCCACATTGACAAATACAGGACCGTGCAAAGGTCTTAGGCTCTCCAGCTATATACATGTGCCTAAGACTTTTTCATAGTACTGTATGTTTTGAAATAATCAGTATGAATGGCTTGCAAATTTCTCTGCTCTTGATATACTTGACAATAGTAAAACCTAACCAATACAAGGAGAGAATCTGGACACAAGAGAATGCTGTAATGAGATTTATCTTGCTGGAGTCAGACAGAAATGGTTTGCCCAAGTAACAGAAGGTACAGGGTAATGTGCCAACTACTACACCGTGAGAACCTGCAGTGTTCTCTAGAGAATAAAACCGCTAATTTTAATAATAAATGGTGTGAGGCTGTGAGGAAGGTTTGCTCCCTCAAGTCAAAGCAATGCAGCTGGATATAGCGATCTCCTGTTGCATTTTTATAAACCAGGTATCTGATTTATCTGATATGTTTTATCACTGCGACCAATGATAAAACATTTTTGGTGCTTTATTAGAAAAATGTACAGTAAAGTTTTCAAATTAAAATACAATTAATTTCTACTCATTAACTGTAATCATTATAAGTATTGCAGTGACACCCTCTTGGCCTTATTTCTAGCAGTAATGAGACAGCCTACAGAGGAGAGGTTGACACCCTGACACAGTGGTGCCAAGATAATAATCTCTCCCTCAATGTCCAAAAAAGACAAAAGAGCTGATTGTGGATTACAGGAGGTACGGAGACAGGTTCGGCCCCCAATCAACATCAATGGGTCTGCAGTTGAGAGGGTGAGTAGTTTCAAGTTTCTCAGTATACACATCACTGACAATCTCAACTGCTCTGTACACACCGGCTTCGTGGCAAAAAAAGCACAACAGCCTCTCTTCCACCTCAGGTGACTGAAAAAGTTTGGCATGGGCTGCCAAATCCTCAAGACCTTCTACAGGGGCACATTGAGAGCACACTGACTGGCTGTATCACTGCCTGGTATGGGAACTGCACCAACCTTAATCGCTGGGCACTGCAGACAGTGGTACAGACAGCCCAGCACATCTGTGCCCATGAACTTCCCTCCATTAAAGACATTTATAGCAGCAGGTGCAGAAAGAAGGCCTGGAAGATCATTGGGGACACCAGTCACCCCAGACATAAACTGTTTCAGCTGCTTCCGTTTGGAAAACGGACCCACAGCATTAAAGCCAGGACCAACAGGCTATGGGACAGTTTCTTTCTACAAGCTATTAGACTTTTAATTTCACATAAGTGTACATTGCGACAGAGTCAAATCGTAAAGATTTTTACTCCCTCACGTTGTGGGATGGATGTAAGATTTAAATAAATTTAATTCAATTCAATGCTTTTCAACTTTCATTATCTTCCATTGTAAATAAGCATAGTCATAGTCATACTTTACTGATCCCGGGGGAAATTTGGTTTTGTTACAGTTGCACCAACCAAGAACAGAGTATAAATATAGCCATATAAAACCATAAATAATTAAATAGTAATATGTAAATTATGCCAGTAAATTATGAAATCAGTCCAGGACCAGCCTATTGGCTCAGGGTGTCCGACCCTCCAAGGGAGGAGTTGTAAAGTTTGATGGCCACAGGCAGGAATGACTTCCTATGACGCTCTGTGCTGCATCTCAGTGGAATGAGTCTCTGGCTGAATGTACTCCTGTGCCCACCCAGTACATTATGTGGTGGATGGGAGACATTGTCCAAGATGGCATGCAATTTGGACAGCATCCTCTTTTCAGCCACCACCGTCAGAGAGTCCAGTTCCATCCCCACAACATCACTGGCCTTACGAATGAGTTTGTTGATTCTGTTGGTGTCTGCTACCCTCAGCCTGCTGCCCCAGCACACAACAGCAAACATGATAGCACTGGCCACCACAGACTCGTAGAACATCCTCAGCATCGTCTGACAGATGTTAAAGGACCTCAGTCTCCTCAGGAAATAGAGACGGCTCTGACCCTTCTTGTAGACAGCCTCAGTGTTCATAGACCAGTCCAGTTTACTGTCAATTCGTATCCCCAGGTATTTGTAGTCCTCCACCATGTCCACACTGACACACTGTAAAACTGATGGGGTTAGATTATCCAGTCCATACTGGCACATTCAGATCCATCAATAGCAGCTTCCATTCACAGGATGTATTTAGCACAGTAACAGCCGAAGATGCTTCACTGTACATTACTACACAACATACCAGACATACCCAAAACAAAAGGCGTCGATGAACCAGGGGATTTGTAGTCTGCTGAAGGCTAGATCTGTGGCATTTAAGACCTGCGATCCAGAACTATACAAGAATCTGGGTATGACCTACGGAAGGCTATTTTAAAAGCAAAAAAAGCAACTGTGATTGAGGATAGAGACAGGATCAGATGCATGTCAACGCTGGCAGGCTTTGCAGGCCATTCCTTTCTACAAAGAGAAACCTAACATCATGAATGGTGTTGATGCTTCACTACCAGATGAGCTCAACACCTTTTATGCACGCTTTGAAAGGGAAAATGAAACTACGCCTGTGCAAATCCCTGCAGCATCCTGTGACCCCGTGATCTCTGTCTCGGAAGATGACGTCAGAATATCTTTCAAGAGGGTGAACCTTCACAAGGCGTCAGGGAGTGTTCAAGGGCATCTTCGTTCTCTCACTACTGCAGTTGGAGGTTTCCACCTGCTTCAAAAGAGCAACACTCATACCGGTGCCCAAAAAGAGCAGGATGAGCTTCCTCAATGACTTTTTGCAGTGGTACTCACATCTACTATGATGAAGTGCTTTGAGAGGTTGATGATTTCCTGCCTAAGCGAGGAACCGGACCCACTGCAATTTGCCTGTTGACACAGTAAGTCTACAGCAGATGCAATCTTACCAGCTCTCCACTCGGCCTTGGATCAGCTGGACAATAGTAATACCTACATCAGGCTGCTGTTTATTGATTACAGCTCAGTGTTTGACACAATCATACCCTCAGTTCCAATCAACAAGCTGCAAAACCTGGGTCTCTATGCCTCCCTCTGCCAGTGGATCCTTGGCATCCTCACCAGGAGAGCACAGTCTGTACGGATCAGAGATAACATCTCCCCCTCCTTGGCAATCAACACTGGCACACTTCAACGATGTGCGTTTAGACCACTGCTCTACAGTCACAGCTGTGTAGCTGGGCAAAGCTCAAACGGAACCTATAGATTTGCCAACGACACAACTATTGGTGGCAGAATTTCAGATGGTGACAAGGAGGTGTACAGCGGCAAGACAGATCAGCTGGTTGTGTGGTGTCGCAACAACAACCTAGCACTCAACATGACTGCGACCAAGTATGGACTTCAGGAAGGGGAAGTTGAGAGAACACACACCAGTCCTTATCGAGGGATCAGACGTGGAAAGGGTAAGCGTTTTCAAATTCCTGGGTGTCAACATCTCTGAAGATCTGTCCTTGGCCCAACATATTGATGCGATTACAAAGAAGGCACAACAGCGGCAGGATTTCATTAGGAGTTTGAGGAAACCTGGGGTATGTACTAAAGATTCTTGCAAATTTCTACAGATGCACCGTGGAGAGCAATCTAACCTGTTACATCACTGTCTGGTTTGGCGGGGCCATTGCACAGGATTGCAAACAGCTGCAGGAAGTTGTGAACTCTGCTACCTCCATCATGGGCACTATCCTCCCCAGCACTGAGAAAAGCTTCAAAAGGCAATGCCTCAAAAAGACGACATCCATCATTAAGGATCTCATCATCCAGGGAATGCCCTCTTCTCACTGCTACCATCAAGAAGGAGGTACAGGAGCCCGAACAGGAACCACTTCTTCCCCTCTGCCATCAAATTTCTGAATGGACAGTGAACCCATGAACACCACCTCACTATTCTTTTCTCTCTCTTTTTTATATAACACTACTTATTTAATTTAATTTTTAATATATACTTTTTGTCATTTATAGTTTATTATTATTATGTTTTGCAACGTACTGCTGCTACACAACAACACATTTCGCGACATGTGCCCAAGATATTAAACTGACTGTAATTCTGATGTGACATAAGGAGATTGTAGGTAACCTAGCCAAAAGAATTAGATTTTAAGGAGTATCTTGCAGAGGCACAGTGGGTTAAGACTGGCAGAGGTACGGTATGCAATTATTGAGTCCAAGCCCAGACCGTTGAAAGCATACCCAAATCTGGCAGAGCAAAGAAAACTGGGATGTCCATGAGGGTAAACATCTTGTTGGGCTAATGGAGGAGATTACAGAGCTGGAGATGGGTGTAAGTACGTACAGCTTTGAAACAAGCTAAGGGTTTAAAATTCAAAGCACAGCTAGATCGTGGCATGTTACTGAAGATCAAACAGATTTGTGATGTAATAAGCAAATTGGTTTTAGCTTGAAAATGTTCTTCCCACCTCTCAGAGAAACATGCAAGTTTCCTCTTGAAGGCAAGGCCATGGTATTTTAAGATACAAACAAAGAATTCTAGAAACAGCAGGAAATATACTCAGATGCCCTCATTAATGACAACACCATAAAATTCAAATTTAATTGAGAGGTGAAGCAATCCAAGGTTAGCAGATTATAATAGATTTCATCCATGCTGGGTTCTGCTCATGGCTTTGCAAATAAACCAAATAATGATTTTGCCTTTAAACCTACATTGCTAATGGAAAAATAGCTCACTGAATTTGAATGTTAGACTTAAGAGTGAGCCTAAGAGTTCCTTGTTTACACAAGCACATGCAGTGACTCTAAAATCCATTTAGAAACTTTACCTATCTGGGGCAAAATTTCCACATCTAAGCATCAAAAACAGGTCAGCTATGTTATAACTTTTTTAAATAATGCATTGCACTTTAAGCTTTTTAGGACTCCTGCTGGAAGTGATAAGATATTACTACTTGGAGTTTTTCCATGTATTGTTTAGCTTGTGCCTAATAAGAACTAAATTAACCACACATAAACTGTGGAGAGGACAGGGACTAAACAATTTAATCTCCAGGAATGGTAAGGATGATGTAATGTGTAACTACCCAACACCAATTCATAGCAATGCAAGCAGATACCTTCCCTGTACTGCCTTCTCATTTCCAAGAGGTTTTTTTGGTTGTGTTCAGCACTGCATTGATCCATAATCTGATCACAGCTGAAGACAACCTGATTTCATGGGAGACCACTGCCATCCGAAGTGGGTCTGCACATTGGAGCATGGAAGCTGGAGTAGGTACACATGCATAATCTGATCTTTAGCCTCTCACAAAGTCATGCTTCTGCTCACTAATTAGCCAAAAATCAGATAATTAAGCACACCTACACTCCTTGCTAGTTTCCTGTGCTCCAATCCTCCCTTTGCCACCAGTAAAACTCTAGGCCCCAGTGACTGCTGATAAACTAGTAACAAATAGGTCTCTCAAAAAAAGAGATTCAGAAGACTTGATGGTGGGGTTGTGGAATGGAAGAGTTGTGGTGAAATTTAAAAACCAAGAGGGAACTGAGATGACAAAAGGCTTCTTATTTGGTACGCTTAACTACCTCACACCAACATACCTAAACCTTACAGTCCGTGCTTTCAGGACTTTGAAGGATTTGTTTTCTGAAGATGTTAATATCATCAGAAAAGTCAAGTTCTGATACACAATAACATTTTTCTTTAAATGGTACTCTTCTCAACATCCAACCGCTTAGGAATGTTTGTCATTTTTACGCGCCCCACTGAAACATTTTGTGCATTTCCATGGCAACCATAGCACATTAAAGGGAACTAATCTGATAAATCTAAACTCATTGAGCTGCAGAGTCACTGAACAGACAATCCTACGAGTGTGCACTTCAGATATTTGCTTGCATGTGCTTACTGCTTGACAGAGGTATTGTAGGTGTGGTGACATGCCAACCATTGTCTGATCACACAACAGTGTACTGCCTTCGATATGAGTGCTTGCTTTGCCACTCATGAACTTTGACCTTTCCGGGAACAGGTGGAGTCTCTATGACTTTTTTAGCCTGACATTCATGTTCACAACACCTCTGCCCACTGTGGCCTTCCACTCACCTGTAGATAGGATCCTGCATTATCAGCATCTTGCTCTCATCCCAGGTCCATTCCTTTTTCTGAAGGGAAAAGGAAAATAAAAGTTAAAAATTGGTTTAAAAATAAAAGGTAAAAACAACACTCTAGAAATAAATTATTAATTGATCTCTGGGAAATAGCGTGAATTGTATCAAATAACCTGAGCAATGTCTGTGCTAAATCCTGAATTTTTATTTAATCTTGCTCCTATAAAAGTGAAAAATGAGACCATTTGGCCCATTAGTTCTATGCCAGCCCCTGGGGAGCAAACACATTAGGGCCCATTCTCCCTCTCCTTATTTTCCCTGCACCCCTACAACTCATTCTCCCTTACAACTGCCCATCAACTTCTCTTTTGTTCTTACCTACACCGGCACATTAGAGGAACATGTCAAATAACCAGCATGGTTTGATACGTGACAGGAAACCAGTGCACCCAAGGGATACATACACGGATTAGGTTAGATTAGAATTATTAGTCACATGTAAAATCAGCTCAATCTGAGGATGTGCTGGGGGCAGCCCGCAAGTGTCGCCATACCTCTGGCACCAACATAGCACACCCACAATGTTCAGCAGAACAGACAGAACTCGGGTCTCTGGAGCTGCCCTGCACAGACCTCTGAACCTGGGACTCACCGACCCTCATCCTTGGGGCCCGTCGGCCTCCGTCCTTGACCATGAAGATCGCTGGCCTTTGTTCTCTGCACCTACTGAGCCGATCACACAGTGACAGGTGGGAAAATGCAAACTCAACGCAACTCATCAGATCAGGATGGAACATGAGACGTGGAGTAGCAATGGCACTTGCTGCCCTTGGCTCAAGATGGGTCAAGGTCTTGCACCAGAATTACTGAATTTAAAAATATGGCCACCACTAAAGGAAAGTAAATGGACACTAAAGTGTCTAACAGCAGCCATAAGATCAAGATGGGTCATATTAACCTGGTTTGCATTCCCTCAGGTACTGGAGACAGGAGATAGATCGGACTGAGATGTTTAAATATCACACCAACATGGTGGGATAGAAGAGGAGATAACAGAGTTGGTAGGCAAGAGACTTACATTGCAGTGGCTGTTCATGAACAATTGAATATGCTGACAGAATTTGCCATCAAATAGAGGTGGACGAATATTGCAAGTCATAACTGAAGCCTGTTCATCCTACTCACAACCATTTAAATGCACTAAGCAACTTGTTATTTCCGTACTTGGAAAGTAAATTACCCAAAGAAAGTTAAATCAAGTCACTTCAAGTGCCTTTTTAATTACGTGATGTGTTAATTATTGCTATTCAGCCGAGCTGCTACTGAAATTAACTGTCTCAAGGATAAGATCTCATTTCTTCAGGTTTTAACTGTTGATTAGAATCTTCTTGAGTTTTTTCCCTTGCCTCTTTTACTGTTTATCTTAATCTGATATATGGTCCCTTTTTTATTCTGTACTTGATGTGACCTTGAACTTGCCACACTTACTTGACCTTTTCTAGCACTGCAAAACTCTCCACTCTAGTTAGAGAGGTGCACAGTTACTCTGCAACAGATTGGCACTGGTGAGTGAACAATAACAAGGTCAGGTCTAACGGAGGGTACCTCAGAACTTTGAGAAAAACGCAGATTATAGTAAAACTTTCGATACAACACTCAGTCATGTCATCTACAGAAATTCTCAGATGACTCAGCAATAGCTGGGTGTATAAAGGGAGAATGGAAGGATGAATACAGGGCCCTGGTGGAGGATTTTGTCAAACGGTGCAAGCTGAATCATCTGCAGCTCAACATCAGTAAGACAAACAGATGGTGATGGACTTTAAGAAGACTAAACGTGTATTGTTCCCTGTTACTATTGATGGTGAGAATGTGGATGTGTTGAGGACCTACAAGTACTTGGGGAGTGCACTTGGATGACAGACTTGAATGGAGCAGCAATGCAGAGGCTGTGTACAAGAAGGGCCAGAGCTGCCGCTACTTTCTGAGGAGACTGAGGTCCTTTGGAGTATGCAGGCCTCTCCTTCACATGTTCAAGTACAATCTTCTATGCAGTGGAGTGCTGGGGCAATGGCATTAACATGGGTAATGCCAACAGGCTCAATAAACTGATTAGAAAGGCTGGCTCTGCTACAGGAGTCAAACTGAACACACAGGAGACTGTGGTGGAACAAAGGACCCTACGAAAATCCTGGCAATTCTGGACAATGTTTCTCACCTTCTGCATGCTACCTTGGCTGAACAGAGGAGCACTTTTAGTAATAGACTAAGACAACTGCACTGCATAAAGAGCACTATTTAAGGTCATTCTTACCCTTGACCATTAGATTCTATAGCCGGGGAAGTGATAGCCCCCTCCTGTTAGACTGTTTGAGATAACTTATGTTTTATTCTTTCTTACTTCTCTTCTAATATTTGTATATCTGCGCACTTGTAATGCTACTGTGACAGTGTAATTTCCTTTGGGATCAATAAAGTATCTATCTACCTATCTAAATCAAGAAACCTTTCCCCCACAAAATAAGGTGACACAGATCTGTAATACACTCCCCAAAAAAGGTGGGGTGTAGGGAGTTTAGAGGTTCAAGAATTTGGTGAGGCAGATAACTAGGCTACAGATAAGACAGCAAGCCACATCATAATGGAGTTGTCAACGGAATTAACCTGGGGTCCACAGAACCTCTTGCTTAATGGTACAGTACTGATTTATGGCATAAAAAAGTTTGGGAATCCTCCAGTCTACACCATCTTCTATAGTCCTTGTGTTAATATGCCAGCGTTCCATATAGGTGAGCGTAAATGTACAAAGTTGCAGACTTGGGGTGGACAGATGCGAAGGGAGCAAAACAAATGACACCGACGGAGGAACAGCAGATAATGGAACAATCTTGTCTCTTCACAGACATCAGGACCTCAAATTCCCTTTGCATCACACCTGCTACTTCTGCCATGGGCATGAACACCCATTAATGTACTTGTGCCATTTGTAAAATGGGAGAAGCATCATCACTCCCAACCCTTTTTTGGGCAAATTTTAATTAGTGGTAATAGACAATCCAAAAAATTGTCTCACATTGCCACTCTGTGTTGATCTGGGTAATGCAGCCAACCTTCATGAAATAAAGGCAACTGAATGAATTTTTGCCACACACTTTCAATTTGGAAGCAACATTTGGAAACTATGGATGGGTAACTGCTACGCAGCATTTAAGTAATAGCAAGTATGGAGTCACTGCTTCAAAGCTATTTGGATTTTCAATGTTTAACTGTGTTTGGGTTTGGTCATCAATAGTGAACACTTACGTTTTCAGTCACCATTTAAGTGATTTCAACTTTAGACCTCAAAGGGAAAACATGTACCGTTGGAGGAGTGGCACAGTAAATCGATGCACAACATTTGCTGAGGGATCTTGCCAATCATTTCTTTGATAGGGATTCATTGGTGGATTTGCTACTCCTCTGGTCTGCCTCACGGCTTCCACCTTCAGTTCTAAAGCACTGCCAAGCCTGTAGCTGACTTCCACCATTATGCTCACCGGCACCTTCTCGGATTCCCACTGGCTTCCAGTCTAGCGCAGCGATGCAGGTAGCAGCATTGCTGCCTGATAGCTACAGTGACCCAGGTTCAGTCCTGACCTTGGGAGTGACCCCTGCGGGGATTGCACATTCTCTCTGTGATGGTCTGGATTTTCTCCAACACCCCCAAGAGATGTAGGTTGGTAGGTGAATTATCCGCTGTAAATTGCCCCCAAGTGTATTGGTGAGTAGCAGAATCTGGAGAGCAGCTGATGGAAAGTGAGCATATTATTTCGACTTTAACCTGTTGTTTATCAGTTACAGTATCAAGCTTCGAAAGGACTAGAATATATATATAAAAAAAGATGTGATGTTGAGACTTTATAAAGGCCTCACTTGGAGTATTCTGAGCAGTTCTGGGCCTGTGATCAAGCAGGGATGTGCTGACATTGGAGAGGCTTCAAAGGAGGTTCACAAAAATGATTCTGGGATGGAAAGGCTTATCGTATGAGGTGTGTTTGATGGCTCTGGGCCTCTGCTTAGTGGAATTCAGAAGAATGAGGGTACCCTCATCGAAATGTTAGAAAAGCCACGAAAGAGTGGATATGGAGAGGCTGTTTCCTACGTTGGGAGACCTTAGGATGCAATCTCAGAGTAGAGGGTTGTCCTTTTAGAATGGAGATGAGGGGGAATGAGTGGTACATCTGTACATGAGCAACAAGTCTCACCGCTTCAATAACATTGCTTTGAATGTCCTCAAGTTCTTAACATACATGAGACCTTCCCCCGACTCTGCTCTCTCTGCTTGTTTTCCAGTCAGTCTTACAGGATATTGATACAGATTTGAGAGATGATTTCTGCTGTAAGTGTCAGTCTAGGTTTCTTTCCAACAGATCTCCTGTTCCAAATGCTTTGCAGCAAAATTCTACCTTTATCCTATTGTTTTGTTTAGCACCAATATCATAACAACGGAAAGGTGTCTCAGGGAGCCCCAGGAAAGAATATCAACTGCCTAAACACACTTTAGTATCAGTCATGTGTAAGTTGTCAACAGTCCTTGGGATTGCGACACTGGAGTTTCATGAGCTTGCTGCCCCCAAGGCTCTTTAATTCAAAGTTGTTTAGTGGTCAGTCATGTTCAGTTTTAGACCACTTTACTCCGCATTAAAATTGGAGCTACAATAATAAGCTCCACATTTCCAGTGCCCCACCACACTATGTCTCTCCTGTCAGACCAGAACCATCACAAAGGTCAGCCTTCAGCTTTAAGTCACAATGCCTGAAGCAACTGACAAAGATAAAAGCTGTGTGATTCTTAAACTGAGAATGTCTATTCTTTCCTAAAATCATGTCATTTCAAAAAAGTACAAAGTATTCTGCTTTAGAAAACTGGGTAATGTTTATCCGTAAAGCAATATGCTTGAATTAGAAAGGCCTCTAACGATCAACTCACAAGAAAGTAAAGAGGCATTGCCCTGTTGCAAAACAACTCAATATGGAGTGAAGTAAAGATTCATCTATTTCTGTCTCTGCTTCTATCAAGAATGTGAACTTCCAGCTTTCCAACGGGATCTTTGCACCTTTGTTCTGATGTATGGTCCCACCCCGCCACACCCAATCCAAATGCGGATCCAGCTTGCCCTTCAACCTCACCGGTCTGAAACAAAACAATGACTAGTTGCTCACTGAACAAGATTTATGAACCACATTTATCCTGAAACAGTGTTATTTAAATGGCCAACACTCAAATGGGATGATTTATTATCACCTCACACAGAAACCTAGACTACTTTGTTTGCAAAGGTCAAGGTCACAGGGACTTCTGGCCTCCAAGTTTCAAAATCATTACGGCCTGTTGCAGCTGACGACCTCACCGTTCGCTGCTCATTCCTGCGTTAGAGAGGTCACCCAAACTCCACACTCAAGGAGAAGGACTTCGTCCGTATTTCTTTCAGCCAATGGGAGCAGGCAGACTGACTGCAGGGAAAGCTAAAACACGTGCAGGAATTCATAGACTACACTCAGGCCAGTCCGTGTTGCAGATGATTCAGCTGCTGAGCCACAGCTCTGGTAGCTTGTGTGGAATTTGCCATGTTCTCCCTGTGATCATATTGGTTTCTTCCCAATCCTCCCCTTATATCCCCAAATTCCAAAGACTTGGTAGTTTAAATGGCCACCGTGACCTACCTCTGGTGTAGGTGTGTGACAAGATCTGGATACAGTTGATGGAAATGTGGGAAGAATAGTTTACAGGGAAATAAATAGGAAAATGGGATAATAGTGAGCTGGCATAGACTTGATGGATTGAATGGTCTCAATCTACACCATAATAAAATGTGGAAATATTATTAGCTCTGAAGGATCTTCATAGCTAATCCTGCAAAAGGAGTATGCCTTCAGTGGGCACTGCTCTGCACCAGCCTATCCAGGTCTCACTGACGTCCTGCGAGCATTCTCTCCCACACCCATCCATCAATGCCGCACTCAACCATAAGTAACCGCACGCTCCTGTGGCTGAAGGAGTGCTGACTGCTTTGTGATATATTCTTCAAGAAGCCTACTGCTGAGATCTCAGTCTGTAAGCTAAGAACTGATAGGTTTAAGTCTGTCATATTGGAACTGAAACCACATGACTTTACATAAATGTCTATAAAACATCACAAGTACGCATTATGATTTCAATGGGACATCTATAAAAATCCATTAAATAGACCAACAATTTTGTTTTAACAATATTAAACAGTCAGAAGGTGATGTCTCAACCCATTTGTCATTGTTAGCTCACTGTTATGTGTAGCTTCTTTTGGAAAAGTTGCAACTTGGAACATGCATAACTTAAAATAAATATATTTGCGAGTAATGTAATGACACAGAGATTTAATATTCCAAAACAACTTACAAGGAGAGTCATCCAGAACGAAGTCGGGGTCACTCTCCTGTCCTCGTCTTTTGCTTCTAGACTCTTGATCATCTAAAGTATGTAACAACACAATTAATAACCCAAAATAGCAAAACACCAACAAATCACTACAACAAAAAGTTGTCCTTCCTATTGCAACCTGCTAACGCACTACAGGAAAGGAGTGCAAAAAGTGCTTGCAATAAAATACGCCAAAACCGCCACAAATTACGAGCCACAATGCTCCCACATAATGAAATCAATTTGTTAAAAACGACTAAATAATTTCCCTTCATATGGTGAAGAGAATGATGATTTTCAATTTACTTTTCTTTGCCATTTATGAAATCAATCAACTGCACTCCAAATTGTTGTCATTATTAAAACAACAGGATCCAAAATCTCCCAAAAAAAATCACTCAAAAGAATTTGATCAGGAAATGCTAAAATAGAAATTAAGCCTTGGTTTAACTTGTTATCTGCTAAACCAATAAAGAGCACCAGTCCAACGCCGCCAACATTGTTTTGCAATTGGGTGATGTAATGTGTGTCCCAGTATCTTTCACTTAGCTGCTCATCGTAATTCTAAGATCATGTTAAATCAGAACTAATAATACTCTCCAGGAATTACTTATTCCTGTTTATGCCAGTCAAAGAGGCATTGTTAATTCTGCAGTATCCTACACCACAGTCTTAATTTTTCTTAAGCTTGAGAAGTAAACATGGTTACTAAAATTTAATGGAGAGTACAAACCCTTAAACAGGAGGCACTGCTAAAGCAGAGTGAATGAGGGAACCGTGAAATAAATGTTTGCTCCAAAAATGTTTAAAAATAGCCCTCAAAGTTGGTACCATTTTTGATTTACTAATGGACAAGGTGCGAATGTAGAATGGAAAATTCCAAGTGCATTCAGTTTAGAGTCCTCGAGCGTTTTGCTGTCAGTAATTAAAAAGAAAAGAAAGTTCAGATGCTGGAAAAGATACCTGGAGGCAATCAGAAACTAATGCTTCAGGTCAATGACCATTAAGATGAACTGGAAAAGTGAGAAAACTTCCGTTGCAGAGAAGGGTTAAAGTAGAGAAAATTAAAGAATTGGATGTGATACAGAGCGTGATTCACAAGAGTGACCCTGAACTTCCTGTTTTCTGTCACTTTAATTTTCCCCTTTATCTTTCTGTCCAGATGAAGGTTCTCCAACAAAAAAATCCACAGATGCTGCTTAACCTGGTGAATTACACTGGCAGTTTGTTTTTTGCTCCAGCACTTAGCATCTGTAGTCTCTTATAACTCTATTTATCCAACTTTATTTCATAAGACACCACTGATTTCAAGGACTAGCCTTACAGATCATGTCCAAATTGCTTCCAACACGTTAACAGATAGCCTTAAATAAGGAGACCAGAGCTGTACATAAAAGAGCATAAGACATAGGAGCAGAATTAGGCCATTCAGTCCATCAAGTCTGCTTTGCCATTTGATCATGGCTGATTTATTTTTCCTCACAACTCCATTTTCCTGATTTCTCCCATAACCACTGACATCCTTACTAATCAAAACCCAATCAACCTCCACTTCAAATATAACCGAAGTCTTGGCTCCACAGCCAAGCATAGCAATGAATTCCACAGATTCACCTTGCTCTGGTGAAAGAAATTCCTCCTCATCTCTGTTCTAAAGGGACCCCTTCTAGTCTGAGGCTGTGCACTCTGGTCCAAGACTATCCCACTATCAGAAACATCCTCTCCATTCCGCTCCATCTAGATCTTTCAATATTAGGTAGGATCGATAAAATCCCCCTTCATTCTTCTTAAGACAAGTGAGTACAGGGCCAGAGCCATCAAACATTAACCCTTTCATTTACATGGTAATTTTTGTTAACACTTTCATTCCCGGGATAATATTCATTTACACTTTCATTCCTGCAATCATTCTTGGAAAAACTGCCTGTGGATTCTCTCCAAAGCCAGCACAAAACACAGAACAAGACACTTGTGGATGACTGTGTCCACATAAAATCATTCAAGGTATTCCCAGTCAGAAACCCTGGATGAACCAGGAGATCCATTATCTGTTGAGGGCTACATCAGTGGCATTCTCATATGGTGACTGAGGAAAGTACAAGAGGTGCAGGTACGACCTCCAGAAATCCATCTCACACTCAAAGTGCCAATTCTGGGCCAAACCTTGAATCAGAGAAGGATGCTCGACAGTTGTGGCATGGCTTGAAAGCTATCAACTCCTACAAAGTAAAACCAAGCAACATATGTGACAATAAGGTTTTGCTCCCAGATGAGTTCAATGCCTTTTATACTCGCTTTGATAGACAGAACATGGAGGCACCTTCACGAACTCTCACAGGCACCTACGACACTGATCGCAAGTCTCTGAGGCTAACCTCAGAGCATCCTTCAGGATGGTGCACCCACAGAAATCAGCTGGCCCTGACGGAGCACCTGGCCAGTACCAAGGACCTGTGCTAATCAACTGGCTAATTTACTGAGATTTTTAACCTCTCACTTTAACAGTCTCAGGTACCCACCTGCTTCAATCAAGCTTCAATCATAATGGTGCCCAAGAAGAACGTGGTAATCTGCCTCAATAACTATCATCCAGTATCGCTTACATCCACTATGAAGGGCTTTGAGGTTAGTGATGAAACATATCAACTCTTACCTGTGGAGGGCCTTGAATTCACTCCAGTTTGCCTACTGTCACATCAAGTCAACAGCAGATGCCATTTCATTGGCTCTTCATTCAACCCCAGAACACATGGACAGTAAAGATGTATACACCAGGAAGTTTCTATTTAACCACAGCTCTGCATCAATGCTATAATCCCTTCAAAACTAATCAATAAGATCCAAGATCTTGGCTTCAATAACTCCTTGAGCAACCGGATGCTTGATTTCCTCACTTGCGGACCATCATCAGTTCAGACTGGCAACAACATCTCCTCAACAATCTCCATCAGCACAGTTACACCACTAGGCCGTGGGCTAAGCCCTCTGCTCTACTCACCTTATCATTATGACTGTGAGGGTAATTATAGCTCCAATGCCATATTTAAGTTTGTTGTTGGCTGAACGAAAGGTGGTGACAAGTCAGCACAAAGGAGAGAGAATGAAAATCTGGCTGAATGGTGCCACAACAACAACCTCTCACTCAATGTCAGCTGAACCAAAGAGCTGATTATTGAGTTCAGGAGGAGGAGACTGGAGATTCATGAGCCAGTCCTCATTTGTGGATCAGAGGTCGAGAGGGTCAGCGTTTCAGAGGATTTGTCCTGGTCCAGTATGTAAGTGCCATTACGAAGAGGGAATGGCAGCAGATCTACCTTCTTAAGTGTTTGAGAAGATTCGGCATGTCATCTAAAACTTTGACAAACTTCTATAGATTCCTGATGGAGAGTATCCTGACCAATTGCATCACAGCCTGCTGAAAACAGAAATGCTCTTGGATAAAATAGCCTACAAAATGCGATGGTCACAGCCCAGTTCAACATAGAAAAAGCCCTCGCCACCTTTGAGCACATCTATAAAGAGCACTACCTCAAGAAAGAACGTCGATCAAGGACACCAGCATCCACACAATGCTCTGTTCTCACTGCTGTCATCAGGAAGCAGGTACAGGAGCCTTAGGTCCCACATCACTAGGTTCAGCAACAGTTATCACTCCTCAACCATCAGGCTCCTGAACCAGAGGGCTTAACTTCACTCACCCCAACACTGAATTAATTCCGCAACCTATGGACTCACTTTCAAGGATTCAAAAACTTGTTTTTGCAATATTTATTACTTATTTATGTACTTATTATTATTTTGTTTATTTTCTTTTTGTATTGACACAATTTGTTGTCTTTTGTACATTGGTTACTTCTCCATCTTTGTGCGTACTTTTTCATTGATTCTATTTTTTTATCTTTGTATTTACGGTGAACGCCCTCAAGAAAATTAACCTCAGGGTAATAAATAAAATATATGTCCTTTGATAATAAATTTACCTTGTACTTTGTATTTGCTACCTTGGATTTGGAGCCCAAACTGCTCACAATACTCCAAGTGTGGTCTGACTGATGCATTATAAAGCCTCAGCATTACATCTTAGCTTTTATATTCTAGTCCTCTCAAAATGAATGCTAAAATTGCATTAGTCTTCCTTACCACTAACGCATCCTTCAAGTTAACCATTAGGGAATCCTGCATTAAGTCACATTGCACATCTGATTTTTGAATTCTCTCCCCGTTTAGAAAATAGTTTGTTACTTCCTGTTATGTCACTGGCGTTTAGGGCAGCAATGAAGGTCCTCCATCTCTGTCTGTCCTTGGCAAAGACTCAGGAATATCAGTCAAGGTTGTTAGCCCTGAACTTGACCCCCGAACCTGGTGGACTTCTCTCAGTCTGACATCTACCCTTTGACCTCTTTGGCAAGAGTGACGCTACCAAGAGTCAAAGCACAAGGCCCCGACTCCAGCCAATATAACTCTCTGGGTTATTGAGGCACGCAAGTCTCCAAGCCCCTTCAAAAGTGTTGTGGTCCTCTTGGAGGTCCAGAAAACAGTCTATGCCTTTATTCCTTCTACCAAAGTGCATGACCATACACTTCCTTACATTGTACTCTATCTGCCACTTTTTTTTGCCCATTCCCCTAATCTGCCCAAGTCCTCTGCAGACACTACCTGCCCGTCCACCTATCTTTGTATCACTGACCACGAAGTCATCAATTCTATCATCCGCATCATTAGCATACAACATGAAAAACAGTGGACCTAACACCCGCCCCCGCAAAACAGCACTGGTCACTAGCAGCCAACTGGAAAAGGCTCCCTTTATTCCCACTCTTTGCCTCCTGCCAGTATGCCAATCTTCTGTCCATGCTAGTATCTCTCCTATTTCCATCCTGTTTAGCAGCAACACCTTGTCAAAGGTCTTCTGAAAATCCAGTTAAATAACACTCACTGATGATCTCACTAATGTAGCTGAAGCATTACCTCTCTACCTTTGCATTCAGTTAGCCCAGCAATAAACTGCAATAGTCTGTCAGCTTTGCCAACTACGTGTAGTGCCTGCTACTATTCTTCCACGACTAGTGCACTGATATACCCAGATCCCTCTCTCTATCTTGGAGCACAGTGGTTGCAGTTGCTCAATGAGTCTCCAAAAACCTGCTCTTTTCATTTTAAAGCAGGCACAGCATAGCAGGTCATTCAGCAACCGTGGCAATTTACTGGTTCCACTCTTGGACCCTTCTCTGTGTTTATCCTCACCATATATCTATCCATTTGCTTCTTAAAGGACTCAATGAAACCTGCAAGCAATGAAGGTATTCCAAACACACACTCACTGCACAATAATGTTTTTCCTCATATCACGTGGACTTACTCTTCTCTTTTATTTCACACTTATGACCTCTAGTTCTCGGCCTCGTCTCACCATGGGAACAGTCTCCCACCATTCACTCTGTGCAACCCCTTTATCATTGATAAACTCCTATTATGTCTTCCCTCTGCTTTCCCTGAGGAAATCAATTTCAGCATGTTCAACCTATCTCAGTCACTGCAGCCCCTCATCCCAGGAATCACTCCGGTGAATTGTCTCTGGGTCCTCTCCAGTGCCCCCACAGCCTTTCTATTTGTGATGACCAAAAATGCTTCAGCAGAATTTGGAACAGGGCTTTATAAAAGTTCAATATGACTTCCTTGCTTTATATACTGTATACGTCAACCCATAAAACATAACTAACCATTTTCTCAAAATGACCTGAACTTCCACCAACTTGTGCACCCATTTTCCTGGCTCCTTCCATTCCTGCGCCCCTTTCAGAACTGCACCCTTTGTTCAATATTGCTTCTCTTTATTCTTCCTATCAGAAAGCATCACCTCACATTTCTCTGGATTAATCCTCATCTGCAACTCACCTTCCTATTGCATCAGCCTGTTTATACCCTGTTGTAATTTATCACCAGCATCGCAGTTCAAAGCACTGCCAAATTTTGTTTCATCCAATTGTGGCTTGCACCCCAAATGTACAAACGTTTGTAGGTCATTAGTATAGACAGAGAAAAATGATCCAAACACCAACCCCAGGGGATTGCCACTATTCACCTTCCTCTGGTCTGAAAAACAACCATTCGTCACAGTCCTCTGCTGCCTGCTAATAGCTATCTTGCATTCTTAATTACCTGCAAAATCTGCATACCACTCTGCATTTGAAACCATGTCATAACAGCTGAGGATTTAAATCAGAGCAAAAGCTACATATGGAATGAATAGGTATATCCATAAAACTGCTATATTGCCATAAAATCCTGCCTAGTTCACTAATTCATCTCCAAGAGAGAGAATTTACCACTTTTACAAGGTCTGGCTCTGCTTCTCCCTCCAATTTCATGACTGTTGTATTCAATTCTCCCAGTAATAAATAATATATATCTTTTAAATTTCTCTAATTATTTAACACAAAACATAGAACAGTACAGCATAGGACCAGGACTTTTGGCTCATGATGTTGTTAAACTGATGACACCTAATAAATCTAATCCTTCCTGCCTGCACAAGGCAAGACCCCTCCGGTCTCTGCATATTCATATGCCTAAGAGCCTCTTAAATGCCTCTGTTGTATCTGCCTCCAACTCATTTCAGGCACCCACCACTCTCTGTGTAAAATAAAAACTTGCCCTGCACACCTTTAAACTTTTGAGCAACACACACAAAATGTTGGAGAAACTCAGCAAGTCAGGCAACACCTATAGAGGGAAATTTAGTCGACACTTTGGGCCGAAATTATTCATCAGGACTGCTCCAGAGGAAAACCTCTTAATTATTTGCTATCTCTACATACCAAGCATTTGCAAATTGTACACGGTGACCCAGATCCCTCTGCAGATCAAAGCTCTCACATCTCAATATAATAAGCTTCTTTATTATTCATCATCATTAAAATGGTCAATTTCATACTTTCTACGTAACGATCTCTTTGCTGAATCATTGCCTGCTCAGTTAACGGATCAGTATCCCTTCTCACCTTCTACTGGTCTCCTCACAAATCACGTTACCATCTTTCTTTGCATCATCAGCAAGATTTAAGCAACCACACCACTGGCACCATAATCTAAATTATTCATACAAATTAGAAATAGTTGAGGCCCAGCACCAATTCCTGAAGATCAGTACTTGTTAGTGATTGCTAACTAGAAAATATTAATTTATGCCAAACTTCTATCCACACCAATATATTACATCGAAATATAGAGATCTACAGCACATTACAGGCCCTTCGGCCCACAATGTTGTGCTGACCACGTAACCTACTCTAGAAACTGCCTAGGATTACCTTACCACATAGCCCTCTATTTTACTAAGCCCCAAGTACCTGTCTGAGAGTCGCTTAAGTGTCCCGATTGTATTCACCTCTACCACTGTCACTGGCAATGCATGCCACACACCCACCACTCTCTGTGTGAAAAACTTACCTCTGACATCCCCCTTGTACCTACTTCCAAGCATCTTAAAACTATGCCCCTCATAGTAGTCATTTCAGCCCTGGGAAAAAGCCTCTGGCTATCCACATGATCAATGCCTCTCATCATCTTATACACCCCTATCAGGTCACCTCTCATCCTCCATCGCTCCAAGGAGAAAAGGCCAAGTTCACTCAACCTATTCTCATAAGGCATGCTCTCCAATCCAGGCAACATCCAGAGAATCAGCTTCATTACTCTCTAAAACAAAATTTGAAACAGCACTTTATTAAATGTCTTCTGAAAATATACATATATACATCAACTGGTCAAGTTTTGTCTATAGCAAATATTACTTCTTCAACGAACAACCGCAGATGACATCCTTCTGCCTTTATTAGTCAAGGCATCATGAATCAGGAAGTTACTATATGTTGTAGCTTTATGACACTCTGGTAAGGCAACTTCTGGAGTATTGTATTCATTTCTGCTCACCCCAATGTAGTTCAATGTCGAAACACTAGTTAATTATTTTGGCACAACGTGGTGGACTGAAGGGCCTTCTCCTATACCATACTGTACTATGTGCTAACAATAAACCACTCAGGCCAGTTCAGTGGCGCTAGGGTGTGGAACAGCATCACATACTGAGACAGCGCTGACAGACTAATCTCTGCACCAGCTCCACTTGTCAGGCTCTGTGGGAACTGTACACTCCTCTGCTGGGAAAAGGGTTAAAAAAAAACTAAATGATGAATATGTCAGCAAGTCCACCAGCAACCAACTCTCTGCACTTGACTATGAGAATCTTACACACACACACACACACACACACACACACACATGCGCGCACATACACTTCTTTTACAAGGAACATGGCTTTACTTCATTATAAATCATAAATAACTGGATATTGCTTCAGTCAAACATTGTTAATGGAATCATAAGAGATATACATATCATGGACACAGGCTCTTCGACCCACTGAGTCTGTGAGGATGATCAGACACCCATTTACCTTCATCACATTTGATTCTCTCAACATCGCTGCTAACTCTCCCCAGATTCTACCATTCAAGTGGCCAAATAACGTACCAACTCACAGGTCTCTGAGATGTGGAAGGAAGCCAGAGTACCCGGAGGAAACCCACAAGGTCACAGGGAGAACACACAAACTCCTTTCAGATCACACCCTACCTACATCAGGACAGACACTGGTTGGCTGGAACTAGCTGCTCCACTATGCAAGGGTTATTGCTGCACGCGATAGCAATTATTCATTTCCACAGAAATAAACTGATCTGAAAACACCTGTTGAAAGTGAGATTTTTTTTTAAAAAAATACGTGAACTGCACAAGGAATTGTGCATGTTTTACAGTTTTTTTGTATTCCTTACTTTTCATATAACATGTTGCATTTAGATATTAGTAGGCGAGGGGAAGTATGAATCCAATCAGAGTAAATTGAGTTATCACCTCCATGAAGATAACTGAGCATACTGAGGTGATTAAAGCACTTCCTGAAAGGATGTAATGGCTGTGCTGGGTGGCATCAGAGTGAAACAACAGAATTTGCAGAACAGAATTCAAAAGCTGGGGCTTCCGCTTTCAGCAGGGTTTCACTATTTGGGGTCCAAAGACACCTCGGTTAATGGTAAAGGTCCTTGGCATAAATAAGGTTGCGAACCCCTGCTTTGGAATGAAGGAGGATGAGAGGACATTTCAAGTCAATTCAAGTTTAATTGTCATTTAACCGTACATGAATACAACCAAACGAGTCAGCGTTACTACAGGGTCAAGGTGCAAAGATACATTACCTACAGTCACACACAGTAAGCACATACAAGATTACAATCACGTAATAAGAGTCCCGATGCCTACCTTGCCCCCACCCTCCCCATCCCCCTGCAATGCCATGGCTTGATGAAAGCAAGTCAACAAACCAGTATAGAATAGCAGCATAAAATATGATGCAGAATATGTGTGTATACTGTATATATAGTCAAGACCCTCCCCACAGCCCACCAATATCATTGGTTGACTGGCTCCCGACGCCCACTAGGTGACATCATGGCTTTGAGTCCCAGCCTTTGCCCCAACATCTGCTAGGCGACACCAAGGCGTTGAGGCCCAGTCCTCGCACATATAGAATATTAGTAAGAACACAACCAGACAAATATATATGTATATGGTCCAGACCCCTCAATCCATTTGAAATCTGCTGTCACCACAACTGCGCTACACTGCTCCCGGTAGAGCACAAAGGCTCGGCCGCCTCTCCTCCAGTAGCTGAAAAGCCAGAGTCCCCACAGCTTGAGGCCTGAGTCCATTGAGTGCTGCTAAAAATCTGCAGTCTGCCACAAGAGAGCTCGCCTTCTGCCAAACGAAACTCTGTGGGGGAGGGGGCATCTCTGACTCTGTTCTGGACATCGAGCCACACCGGAGACCCGATGAAGTGCAGTGGCTTCGTCCCCTCACTTCAGGCAGCTGCAAATGGTGGCACTGTGACTTCAGGCCTAGTCCTTGCTACGACCAGGAAATAGGCCCCCTCCATCCGCTCCTGCTCGCATCCAATAAATTAGCAAATCCAACTTCGGCGTACCAGGTTAACAATGTCCAAAGGGGTCTTACGATCACAAGAAAAGCAGCCATGACGGCCACTTGCTATTTGACTGCAAGTCTCCATCGATTCAACTCAGGCAGTAGCATGTTGCACAGCTCTTTCATTATCTCCACCAGCGAGCAACACGTTGATGGTGTAGACCTGCAGTCCCTTGAGTTCTTACTGTATAACACGATCTTGTGACCATTACATACACGTTTAAATACAAGGGGTGATTGATAAGTTTATGGCCTAAGGTAGAGGGAGTCAATTTTAGAAAACCTAGCACATTTACTTTTCCACATAGTCCCCTCCTACATTTACACACCTAGTCCAGCGGTTGTGGAGTATACGGATCCCTTCTTTGAAGAAGTCAGCATCTTGGACCTCCAGAAAGTGGTCCACAGCAGGGGTGATTGATAAGTCAGTGGCCTAAGTTAGAAGGGGATGAGTTATACAGCTCTCGTTACATGCATGTGCAGTTCAACTCTTTGAGTGATTATGCAGAAAGTTTGAAGTTAATAACTCATCTCCTTCTACCTTAGGCCATGCTCCATGCTGGACTAAGTGTGTAAATGTAGGAGGGGACTATGTTGAAAAATAAATGTGCTAGGTTTTCTAAAGTTGACTCCTTCTACCTTAGGCTACGAACTTATCAATCACCCCTCGTATAACGGTAGCACCTTTTGTTGATCCCGTAGAAGCCGTTGCGACCACTCGTGCCACCATCTTGCCAGAGTGATTTGACAGAGAGGTAGAAGATTATAAAGACACAGATAGAGTGGACAGCCAGCATCTTTTTCCCTGGGGTGGCAATGGCTAGTACTAGAGTACATTATTTTCAATGAGTGGAGAAAAGTTTAGGGGAAGTGTCAGAGGTAGTACGTTTTTCCTGACACAGGGAGTGGTAAGTGCCTGCGTGCACACTGCCAGGATTGGTGGTAGAGCCTAATACATTAGAGACATTTGACAGACTATTAGATAGGAGGCACATGGATGAAAGAAAAATGGAGGGTTATGGGCTATGTAGCGGGAAGGGGTTAGATAGATAATGGAGTATGCTAAAAGGTCGGAACAACATTGTGGGCTGAAGGGCTCCCACTGTTCTATATAGAAAGTTTGAAGTTGACCATTTGTTCCAGCAAGGAAAGGTGCATACTAAGGACATTAATGTTCTGCTTCTACATACTATAAATTCGTACCGATGAGGTGAGAATGAAAGCAGATATGATTAGCCAAGAAACTGGATTTAATCAGTACTGCCATTGTACTCCCTGTAGTAGCTCCTGGCTGTTGTGTCCGTGGCTGCTCGTGTAATGAGTAATTCTGAAAGGCACCAGGATGACAAATAATTACAGACCTTAATTTATTACTGAGCACCCATCACTGCTCCTTACACAGAAAGCAACAGGCCTGCAGTCCTTGTGCAGAAACTATTACACTGCCACAGCTTTGCAAGTCTAAAATAAATCAGCGCCCATTCACTTCAAAACAATTGGAGCCCCACTGTTCATAACGACTAAGCAATATCAGCAACGTGCCCACCAGTCACAAAACATCACTCCTGTTAAGGAGGATTATGATATAAACTAGACACAAATAGTTCTGTTTAGATGCTGGAATCCCATTCACTGCAAGATTTGGCATGGCACCTGTTGTGTGGATTTCCAATGACACTGACAGTGTACCTTTTGAAATCTAAATTCTCATAGCACAATCATTAAAAGGTCTAAGTGTCAGTGATAAACAAACAGGGTGAATTTTCAAACCCTTACCTTCAATAGCTTATTCAGATAAATGTGGACCAGACATGCTTAACTCTGTCCCATGAAATCCATCTCCTCTCTCGTGGGCACATGGCAGGTTTGGATTGCAGCCATAAACGAGCAGCCTTCTCTTTGGCAGTGGGAAAGGGACATGCTTGATTTTCTCCGATTATTGTAAAGAGAATCATTAGGTAATAGGAAGGTCACCTCAGGAAGATGTTGAAAAGCTTGCACTGGGTCCCTTCTTTGATCAGATGGTCCCCAGGCATCTGGCAAAAAACACATCCCTGTGCTCCTATCCCCATCCTTTACCCAGAAGGATTACTCTTTAAGATCATTCTGCACAATAATTAGTAGACTGTACATTTGTGCACTGTTGTTATGAGAATTAATTTAAGTGAATTCAACAAAGGTTAATTTGCATATAATGCCACTCATGTGTAGGAGCGTTATAATCTAAATCTAATTCCAAAACTGGGAAACTGCAACTGTTCTTAATGCCCATTCACCCAGTTTGTTGTTTACCTTGTTGCACCAATGTAGAAGAATATTTTATGGAGATTTTTTTTTAATCAGCCTTGTTGCAGATTGCCTGAAGCCTCCTGTTTCTGAGCACCTCCTGTAAATGTTAATAGCTGTACCTGACCATCAGTAATAATCTCACCATCTCACACAGTACGGCATTCAGTATGAGTCACATTCAATTACTACCGTGGCCCAGGGCACAGACCTTTACATGCTCCATCAGTGACCAAATCAGAGGTTTATAAAAGCACTGGGCTCAAAGTCCTACAGTAATCTACACCAGCTGTAAATGAATACATTCCACACAAATTGCTTCTGGCTGCAAACAACGAATCAAGGGAATTGTAAATCATCAACCTTCATTAGTGGATGACGATTGAATGGTCACCAAGAAGGCCTGTGGGCTTTGTTGTTGATCACAATTTCAAATGCTGGCCAAGGGCAACCCACCTTCTTCTTCTTCCTGAGGAGAACTTTGACCCCATCCACTGACACCATTATATTCACCTTCTTCTTCTTAATGTTCTTGGCCTTGAATTCATACTGAAATAAAAAAGATGGAAGAGTTCTGTAAAACATTTGCAAGTTGATGCTTTTCTTAGACAAAAAGAAGAAAGTAAAAGATTTGAAGAAAGTTATCATCTTTTCCCTTGGTTTAAAGAAACCTGTGAAGTCTACCTTCCACCCTATCACACCTCCCTCTCTTTGCAAAGGATAACAAGCAGATTAATTTGTAATAAATCATGTGCAAGTTTGGCAGGCCTGACTCCTCTGGGGACATTGGGTGAAGACATCTGCCCCACTGTTAGACTGAGAAAGGCAATATCACACTACATGACCATCACTTGCTTAGCAACAGCCACTTCAGAGACTTAGGGAGATTCGGCATGTCACCAAATACTCCAACCAACTTGTACAGATGCAGTGTAGAAGGCATCCTGATGGCTTGCATCATGGCGTAGTATGGCAGTTCCAACACTCAAGAACACAAGAGGTTGTGGAGAGTAGTGGAGCAGTGGACCCACCTTACTACTGAAAGCAGCCACATGAAGCCGAGCCACAAGAAGCCAGCATCAATCATCAAGCACCCCCACTATTCAGGTCATGTTCTCTTACACTGTTACCATCAGACAGGAGGTCCCGTACCAGCAAGTTGAAGAACAGCCACATTCTTATAACCATCAGGATTATGCACCTCCCTGCACAATCCTATTCCCCCCTCAGCAATGGAACACTACAGACCACCTTGTACACCAGCATGGACTTGCTTTTAATGATGTTCTTGCACTAATGTCTTATTTTTCATGGTCTTTCCCATCAATGTCTTGTAAAATTTATGTACACAAATGTCCGTTATGTGTTTTGATGCAACTGCAAGAAAGTTGAACTTGAATAAACTTGACTTGAACCAAGCACATACTAAGAGGCCATTCAAATCTGACCGCATAATAATGGCCCATCCAATGCTGTACTATTCATTGTTCTGAATCTGAAACTTGCTGCCAGACGTGGTGTTGGAATCAAATACATTTAAGAAGCATTTAGACAGACACAAATGCAATACTGTGCAAAAGCCTTTGGTGAAAAAATACATAGCTAGGGTGCCTGAGGCTTTTGCACAGTACTTTATATAGGTTAAAGTAGGAAGGTGGTTGGGAAACAGAAATAAGACTACTTAAAATCACAAACAAGAGAAAACCTGCAGATGCTGGAAATCCAAGCAACACACACAAAACGCTGGAGGAACTTAGCAGGCCAGCCAGCATCTATGGAAAAGAGTTCAGTTGATGTTTCGGGCCAAGACCCTTCCTGATGAGGGTTTTCGGCCTGAAACGTCAACTGCACTCTTTACCATAGGTGCAGCCTGGCCTGCTGAGTTCTTCAGCATTTTGTGTGTGTTGATAAGAGTACTTAGCTTTGTATTAGCTCAGTAGTATTCCAGTAACTGGAAAGACATAATATACAATACTGTGCAAAAGTCTTAGGCACCCTAGCAATATGTGCCTGAGGATAAAAGGACAAGGCATGAAAGGGTATGGTCCCAATTGCAGGCAAATGAGATTAGTGCAGGTGGGCATAAAGGGGGTTGAAGGGCCCACTTCTGTGTGATTGAACTCTATGAGTGACGGAGTTACCCAGCAAATTGCTGATTGATCCAGATTAGAAACGTTCCCAGTTCTATCATGATTTTCATTGCAGTAGTATAGTACAGTATATAGTATAGAATAGTAGTATAGTAACTACAGTTGTTCGTTCGTTCTGTATATGCCATGTCTACAATGTGGGCGATCACAGACGTTCTACGACCATGATTGTTCTTGACAAATGTTTCTACAGAAGAGGTTTGCCATTGCCTTCTTCTGGGCAGTGTCTTCACAAGACAGGTAACCCTAGCCATCATCAATACTCTTCAGAGATTGTCTGCCTGGCATCAGCGGTCGCATGACCAGGACTTGTGATATGCTCCGGCTGCTCGTAAGAGCATCCAGCACCTGCTCCCATGGCTTCACATGACCCTGATCTGGGGTTAGCGGGGTGTGGCTAAGCCAGTAATACACCTCGCCCAAGGGTGTCCTGCAGGCTAGCAGAGAGAAGGAGCGCCTTACACCTCCTTTGGTAGAGATATACAGTATCTTCACCCTACCACCATGGAAGTTGTACTGACTGAATCGTAAAGGAAAGACTCAGCACCTTTTGTATTTCTATCCAGTAGACCCTGTTGGAAATACCAATAAGAGAATACAAAGTCGGTAGTAATAAAATGTGAAAAGTGTTGTAGAGACCATGAGTTCCATTACTCCAACATACAAACGTTTGTAGATTGACTAATGGAGACACAGTCATTCAATGACTGAGTAGCAGAACCATAGTTAGAATGGCAGAGGTAACTGTCATTGCCTATAATTTCTTTAGTTTATTAGAAAAGAGGCGATCTCATTGAAAGACTTAAATTGTCATTTGACTTGACAGCGCACATAGAGAGCTGATGCTTCCCTTAATGTTTACAACCAGGCATCACTAACTCAAAGTAATAAGTTATCATCATGGAGTGAGATAAGAAGATTTAATTTTCATTAGTAAATCAATGGGAAATTTCCACCTAAGAGACTTAGTCACCTGAGTATGTTCAAGGCAGATTGATATATTTTTAAATATTAGGGAATAAAGAGGTAGTACAGGAAAGTGCCTTATGATAAAAGATCAGCCAGGAACATAGTGAGTAGCAGAGGGGCGGGATGGCCAACTGTAGATTACAGATCAGAGCTCCCACGTCCTTACTGCTATGCGTCAAACAGAATGCATACAATACTCCCGATGCAGCCTGACCAAAGTTTTATACAGCTGCAACATGACTTACTAGTTTTTATACTCGATGCCCTGGCCAATGAAGACAAGAATGCAGGATGCCTTCTTTAACCCCCTACCAAGAGCACCTCAACATCTTTTTGTACTTCCGTGCACTTAGGCACTTTGGGACCAGACCATTTACTGTATTCTCTCCCCCTTCCTTTGTGCAACTTGTCCAGATTAAACTTCATTTTTGTTTATCCACCTGCATTTCCAACCAGTCTTTAGCAACCAGCATCCTTTGATGATCTTCTTCATTGCACACAGCTCTGCCAATTTTTGTGTCATCTGCAAATTTGCTTATCAGCCTACCACACTTTTGTCCAAATCATTAACACACATCACAAACAAGTCCCAACACACAGCCCTGTGAACCATCACTGGTCACAGACCTCCAGTCAGAAGAACACCCTTCCACCATTGTCCTCTGCCTTCGATTGCCTCGATAATTTTGAATCCAATCTACCAAATCTCCTTGGATCAATTTACTTTAATATTCTAGATCTGCCCACTATGAGAGAGCTTGTTAAATGCTTTACTGAAGTTCATCTGTTCAATGTCCACTGCCCTGCCCTTAGTTCAAGTTCAAGTTTATTGCCATGCAATCATACACATATATACCGTCAAGCACTCCTCCAAAAGTACACAACACAGTACATATAACTCATACACATAATACATACAATGATACGAGACAACAGGGTGATCCGTTGGGGCACCCATTGAGAGAAGGGTAGTGCAGTCCGATGTGACCAGAATGAACATTAAATTTTGCTGAATGCTATTGGTATCACTTTGCTTTGGAAACTGAAGTAGAAAACCTCAGTTTATTAAAGAAGAACGATGTGTAGCAAAGCAAATTTGTTTAACGAAGGACACTTTTGATGGCATCATTTCTGGTTTATCTTCCACCCTTGTGCCTCTCGTTGCCCTTTCAGCCCCGTCTCTTCATCTCTTCTGCTGTTTGTTCTTTGTGTCTGATCCTGGAGATGTGCATTTCTCAGCTCCTTTGTCTCTTCCTCTCTCCTCCTTCTGTGCCTGTTTTTGTCATTCTGGAGACATGCAGCCCTTTCATCCCCCTGTCTCTTCATCTCTTCTGCTGTTTGTTGTTTGTCAATGCTACTGGCGTTCCATGGGTGATGAGACCTGGGTGGTGGCAGGGAATTCAGTAGTGTTATGGCCTGGGGAAAGAAACTGTTTCCCATCCTATCAGATCCTGTGCTAATGCTGCAGTTCCTCCTGCCTGATATTAGGGGTCATAGAGATTGTTGGATGAATGAGAGGAATCATTGACAATGCTAATGGGCCTGCATATGCAGCACTCCTGATATCTTTGATAGGTGGAAGAGACACTCTGATGACCCTCCCAGCAGTCCCCGCAATTGTTTGTAGGGACTTGCAGTCAGATGTCTAAATTCCCGTGCCAGGCGGTGACGCGGCTGGTCGGGACGCTCTCAACAGTGCTCCTGTAAAAGTCCGTTAGAATGTGGGTAGGGGGAGAGCCTCACTCACCTCAATCTCGTCAGGAAGTGGAGATGCTGCTGTGTTTTCTTGGTTAAAATGGTTATGTTGAGGGGCCAGGTAAGATCATTTGTTATGTCAACTCCCAGAAACTTGGTATTTCTAACTCTCTCCACTGATGAGCTTTGTGTATAGTGAGGAGTGGTCAGCCTGCCCTTTCCTAAAGTCCATACTCATCTCTTTGGTCTTCAGCAATAAACTTTGTTTCCTCCTCAAAAACACAGACAAGACCTTCCCCACACAACTGTGTCTAGTACATAGAACATACTAACACTATAACTGTAGAGACACAATAATACAAAGAATGTATACACCGGACGACATTATGAATGTAAAGAAAGCCACATACTGTTTTTGTAGACATTCAGAGGCCACTTTATTAATTACCTCCTGTACCTAATAAAATGGTCACTGCATCTACGTACATGGTCTACTGCTGCCGTAGCCCATCCGCTTAGAAGTTAAACATGTTGTGCATTCAGAGATGCTGTTCTGCACACCACAGCTGTAATGAAGGGTTATTTGATTTCTGTCAGTTTGAACCAGTGTGGCCATTCTCTTCTGACCTCTCTCATTAACAAGGCATTTTCACCCACAGAACTGCCACTCACTGAATGTTATTTTTTTGTTTTTCACACCATTCTCCGTAAACTCTAGAGACTGCTGTGTGGGAAAATCCCAGGAGATCAGCGGTTTCTGAGGTACTCATACCACCCCATCTGGCACCAATAATTATTCCACGGTCAAAGTTACTTAGATCACATTTCTTTCCATTCTGATACTTGGTCTAAACAGCAACTAAACCTTTTGACCTTTTTGGCATTCCTTGATTGCTGCCACATGATTGGCCGATTAGATATTTGCATTAATGAGATGTACCTAATAAAGTGGCCACTGGGAGTATACATGATTAAGGTTTACTTTTGTAATTAAAAAGAAAGCCCCTGCACATAGGTCAGTGTTAGTTCATCAGACCCCAAAACTAATTCTTTTAGGTAACCAACCCAAATAAGTTTTCTCCTTTTGAATTCTTTTCCTACCACTTTCAGTGCCCAAGTCCTCTTTGCCAATGAGTGCTGTAGCACTTTTAAACAAGTCCTTTTAATCAGTTTGAAATGCCTGCACAGAGAGGACCCTACAACCATCATTAGCAATGAATTGGGAAAGTCTGTCTCATGCAGCTAAAGTGTAACCTTTAAATGAAAGTCAATTTACGTCCTTCATTGCTACGGATCAATGCACAGACATTTGGGAAATCTCAACTTCTCAGCACATTTTTGCCCTTTAAGCCTGTTCTGTTTATGGTGCGAATGTTTCTAGGAGGCACTTGAAAGAGTTTGATTTAAGTAAAAACTTTTACATGGACAAGTCACACAGATTATTTACTCCAAAGATTTAGAACTCCTTCGTTATTATTATTGACGATTTTTCAATTCTGCACAAATTACCCATAACCTTATAGAGAAACATCTGTTATACTGTGGTTTGCTAGTTAATTGTTTATATGTCCTCATCTGGCCTCAAGCTTGGCTCATCATTTACTTCAGCAAATGAGCTGTAAAGAACAATAAGCCGCTCTTTCCACTGGTGCAGTCATTAACTCCAAAGCAAGTATCTTTGCATGACACCAAGTAATTGGCAAATTTCAACAGCTATACGCGCAATTCAGGCAACTTTCATTTCAGTGCAGTTGCTTTCAAATCAAAACTATTTGGGGAAAGTTATGAACTTGGATTCAAAGGCACTTAGTTCTTCAAAGAGGCACTTTTCAAATGAGACTAAACGAAGCTTGTCTGCCTTCTCAAGAGGTTGCTAAACATCCTTCCTTCAAACCATAGCAAGTATACTCTTTGGTATCTTGGCCGGAATTTGCTCCTCAAGCAACATCAAAGAAACAGAGATAAGACCATGAGATATAGGAGCAGAATTAGGGCATTTGGCCCATTGAGTCTGCTGCACCATTTCATCATGGCAGATTCATTTCCCTCTCAGCCCCAGTCTCCTGCCTTCTTCCCATAACCCTTCATGCCCTGACTAATCCAGAATCCATCAACCCCTGCTTTAAAAATATGCAATGATTTGTCCTTCACAGCCACCTGTGGCAACAAATTCCAGATTCACCACTCCCTGGCAAAAGAAATTCCTTCTCACCTCCATTCTAAATGGGCGTCCCTCTTTTCTGAGGCCATGTCCTCTAATTCTAAACTCTTCCCCGAGAAGAAACATCCTCTCTACATCTACTCTATTGAAGTCTTTCAACATTTAATAGGTTTCAATGAGATCCCCCCTTCCCCATCATTCTTCTAAATTCCAGTGAGTAGAGGCCCAGAGCCATCAAACACTCCTCATTCGATAACCTTTTCAATCCTGGAATCATTTTCGTGAACCTCCTTTGAACTCTCTCCACTGTAAGCACATGCTTTCTTAGATAAGGGGCCCAAAACTGCTCACAATACTCCAAGTGAGGCCTCACAAGTGCCTTATAAAGCATCAGTATTACATCCTTGCTTTTGTCCTCTCAAAATGAATACTGTGATCACATTTGCCTTCCTCACCACTGACTCAACTTGTAGATCTAGTCATTGTTACATTATTCATTGTGTGAGCTCACAGACTACAGCTATCATTACAACAGCAACCTTTCTCTGCCATGAAGTACATTGATCAGCCTTATTTGTCATACATACACTGAAATATTGAAACATGCAGTGAAATGCCTTGCTAGCATCAATGACCAAGCACAGTTGGGGGGTGTGCCGGGGGGAGCCCACAAGCATGGCCATGCTTCTGGCGCCAACCTAGCATGCCCACGATTTACTAACGCTAACCTTAACCCATATGTCTCTGGAACGTGGAAGGACACGCGAGCATCTGAAGGAAACCCACAAAGTGATGGGGAGAACGTACTAACTCCCTGCAGACAGCAGCACCTCGGTCACTGCCTCCGTAAAGCATTACACGAGCCGCTTTGTTACCATGTTGTCCCAGATCATTTGAAATGCTACAACACTGTTAATGGCACAATAAAAAATGTAAGTCTTTTTCAACTGAGGCAGAGACTTGCAGGCTCATAGCGCCCAGTTTGGAGTGAAACAAGAAGCATTTGCTGGGAAGAGTAAACAAGATGTTACAATTCCAAAAGGGGTACAAGAAGAAAGAAATCTTGTGAGAAGAGTTTTTGAAAAGTTGCAGAGCAGGTTGACAAACTATTTGAAGAATCATGCATGATCCAACATAAATAGAAGCAGAGAAATGAGAAATCTTCTCACAAGATTTCTTTCCACTTGTACCCCTTTTAAAATTGTGACATCTTGTTTATTCTCCAAGAAAATGCTACTTGCTTCAGTCCATATTGGGTGCTGTAAGCCCGTAAGTCACTGCCTCAATTGAAGAGTAGGAGGAGCTTAAGATGGTGCCAGAAGTTTTTGCAGACCTGGACAACTTCTTCTAGTTCATCCACTAAGCAGTTCATATCTCCTTTTCTCATGTCATTTTTTTCCCCCTTTTCAAGATGGCAGGGGTCCTCTCAGAGTCCATAATCTACAGCTGCACTGAAGCTACATTCTTCACCGGCGGTGAGTTCTCGCTCTTGGAAGTAACCAAGCAGCCTGGTGTTTTGGGATCTCCAGGTGTGGCCTGGAGGACATGCAGCCTAGGGGTGTGGCCCTGTGGATGACCTGATTCCTCACCGATTATGTCGACTGAAGTGCTGCGGGAGATTGAAACATCGAGACAGCAGGCGGTGTGTGCAGCTGTCAGAGTCTCTCTCTCTCGTTTTGAGTTGGAGGGCTCAGATAAGCAACGTAGCAGACTGGAACATCAGAACAGCGAGCTATTGAGGCAGGAATGATGTCACTCTCTCCCTCGCTAGCGGAAGGGATGTGTCTGAGATGTTGAAGTGTTGGGATGGGCAGTATTTTTTGATGGACTCCACATCAAGGTCTCTGGTGTGCTTTGCTATTGCTCGCACGGTGGGTGGTGGGGGTGGGGGCTGATACTTTTGCTGGATCAAGTGGGGAGAGGGTTGATGCTTTTGCTGCTGCTTGTGCGTGGGAGGGGAACGGGGGAGTGGGGGGGCTTTGGGTTTCCAATGTTATCTGTCAATTGTTCCTTGGGGTTTTGTTTCTCTGTTTTGTGGATGTTTGCAAAGAGTAAGGATTTCAAGTTGTATACTGTATACATTCTTTGATATTAAATTGGGCCATAAAGGCATGGTAAATCCTCTATAAAACACTGATTGGGGTGCTGTACAGTTCCGGGCACAATACTTTAGGAAGGATGTCAAGGCTTTAAAGAAAGAGGGCAGAAGAGATTTACCAAAATAATTCCAGAGATGAAAGACCTTCATTACTTGAACAACAGTCATATTGAAAACCAAAGAAATCTAGCCTACAGTGTAGACTATGACCCAATTAGTACAAATGCACTTGGAGTTGTAATGTCTTGTGACATGTAATGTAATCTTGGCAGACAACTAGATATTTGCATTCCCAGAACCACTTGCCTTCTTCGAGAAAATTGAAGGCGGCAGCACATTATTTTACTTGACCGGGGAAGGGAAATGTAAAGCCTGAACAAACATGTTCTTTAGATGCCTTTAGAATTAACAGCAGGACTTTTGAAAGAACAAAGGAAACCATGTTGAACGTTGCTGCACTGAGCAGATTAATCAAGCATGTTGCATTGGAAATGAATGATATCAAGAACTTTGTTCATTAATTAACAGAGGCAGTTAAATTAAGCTGCAAGTCATAATTACTTCAGGCAAATAATATCACAAGAAATAGGCCTATTTTGTTTAAATTAGTGTTGACCTTTATAAAGGCTCAAGTTATTCACTGTGGATGAAATCATGACAGTTATAGCCTATAAAGCTGTTTGGTAATATCAACCATATTAAAGACAACACATTAACACATTAAAATACCATAAATCTTGAATGTTGTGGAGCTTCTCAGGTTAGACAACGTGTAGAGAGTGAAAAACAGATTGATGAGCCTGCACCAACTCTGGAATCAGGGGAAAACACGTTAATAAATTTGTGGTCATTTTTTCTCATTCCTCCAATACACTTTTCATCCTCAAACCACAGAGAAAGTCTTAATGCAGCAGCTCAGCCAGAACCATCAACAATCCCTGGGCTTTCACAGTTGTTTTCTGACCTGCTCAGTTCTTCCGGCAGTCTGGTTTTGTTTCAGAATCTGTATATGGTTAGAATCTGAAATTGCTCACATTTTTGTAAAAAATTTGAGGGTGTTGGAAATAAACAGGAGGTCAAGCAGCATCAATGAAGAAAGAGAGTTAGCATTTACGGTCAATGGTATTTCATTGGAATGGTAGTAGGTGGAGATAAAACAGGTGATATGATGCAGACTAAGAGAGAGGCTGAGCAGCTCTCTATGCATCTTTGTGCTCGTGCATAAAACTTATATCCCCATCTAACTGTTTATAAAAGCAAAACCACAAACCCATCTTCCAGATCTACGACAATGTTCTCCAAGCACTGACTTACATCTATGTAGCCTCTTTAATGTAATAAGTCATTCACCTGTATTCCAGGGGATTCTTATCAGACATAATAGTAAGTTAAGAATCTAGATATCAAAGGTATTTTAAAGAGGGAGAGAGGTGGAGAGTCACAGAGGTTTAGGGAAGAAATTTTAAAGCTTGGGCAGTTGGAGAAACTGTCATCACTGGGAAGAAGATGGGAAAGCACAAGAAGCCTAAATCAGAGGATTGGGAATAAGTAGGGCTACAGGGACGTGGATGGAATGAAGTACATTTGTGGGCTTTGTCACAGATTTTCAGCCCACAGGAGGAATGGTCTTCAAATAATTGCCAATGCAAAAATTCACTTCTTGAGTGTCACAATCCTTCTTTCTTTAATCCAGTGGATGTAGAAAATAGAGAGGACTGTGGAATGTAATCCTCAAAGCAGCGTTCATCACTCTGGAATTCCATGCTATTAATAACATTTAATTTATAAAGAGACTGGTACCAGATTCCATCCACTTTAAGCTTTATTTTACCTTCCCTCATTTCTTCTTGTTTTATGTTTTATCATTCAAGGAGCACCTAACCGACATACTCAAAAACTGAAGCAGATCTGTGATTATGACAGAGTGGTTGTCGAAGAGGCCTCTAGGTTTAAATAACACTAACTAAGCATTAACCTTTCATGTTTAAGAAATGTAACTGTGCTGGTGATCTTCATACCCAGTCACAGCCACTGTTACCTTGACAGTGGAACCAGTGTTCTGTTAGATTAGCAGGGTTCAACTGCGGCAAAATCGTGAAATCTCCTACTCCCATGCCAAGAGTATGCTAAATGAACTAATAGAGAATCCACTGCACTCCCCCGCCCAGCAGTGTACTCAGTGAATTACCACTGAAACCACCCCACATCGCTCCTTGATATGCAGAGCATGCACAAAGAATTAGCACCCCTCCCCCACGACGGGGCATGTCACAAGCCAAGTGGAATCAAGTAGGGCTAAAAAAAGGGGAAAGAAAGTGCAGAATAAATCAGAAAACGGACTTATAGGATCTTAACCTCAGCCCTACCCAAGAACAGACAACTTGCAGCAAATCAACAACCCTGGAACCTCTGGGTCAGAACCTTATTAAGACGTCCCATGAAGATCAGAATCGGTGGGCAGAAAAGAGTCAATCTCCATCAGAGCCTTAGAGTATCCCAGGCATTTACAACATAATAATGGATTTGACAGAGTTCCTGAGGGAAGCAACATGTGATGATCCAAATGCAAAGGGCCTAGGCAAAACAAGTGGAGGCTCCAATCCTCTACTATGGGTTGGTTTCCCCCTTTCAAGTCTGAGACTGTGAATGGTCTGGTTTAGAATTCACATTGCTTTTGATTTCAGTGTAGGAATGCTACCAACATTTTTACTAACATATTTATCAACATTTTAGCTATTTTTCTTACATTAACTTTTATTACACTTGATCCAATTTTATATATCTCTCGTTCAGTGACATTTAAGAACTCTTCGAGCTCTGACAGCTGACAAGGGCCAGAAATAGTCTGTGCCAGGCATTAAACTCATCGAGAGCAATTTTGGGAGTGGTGCTTCCCCAGCGCACAGCTGCCACTTCAGAGTCCTGGGTGCTTTGGTTCGGGTGAATGCATATTCAGGGTGACCACAGCTGGCGATTGTAGACAGTAGGCCTGTGTTTGTCAGACCTGGCCCATTTTAGTAAGACCTGGACATTCTCCAACATAATCTGATTAGTGTGCAATTCAATCCCAAGTACTTCCTGTTTGCAAACATGTGGCTTTCACTTAAATGCTCCTGTTTAAATGTCGACACCCATTTCTAGATTCATCTGCTGGGTCACTGTACAAACGATGATTAAAATGTCGTGATTCTGTTCGGAACTTTGCACACTGTTCATTTTTACTGTAGTCACTATTGTTCAATCTTCCATCAATCAGGAAAGGGATCTCGGTGACATGAATGTGATGTTGTACTATTGTTGGCAATAACACAACATCAACTGGTGTTGGTAGAATTTCAAATGGTGACGAGAAAGATACAAGAGTGAGTTAGGTCAGCTGATTGAGTGATGTCACAGCAACAACTCTGCACTCAACTTCAGTAAGACAAATGAACTACTTGTGGACTTCAGAAAAGGTAAGCTGAGGGAACACACAGCAGTTCTCATTGAGAGATCAGAAGTGGAAAAAGTGAGCAATTTCCAGTTCCTGGTTGTCAACATCTCTGAAATCTATCCTGGGCCTAACATGTTGATAGTACATTTTCAAAGAAGGCATGATAGCGTCTATACTTCATTAGAAGTTTGAGAAGATTAGGTATGGCACCAAAGACACTTGCAAATTGTTTACAAATGTACAGTGGAGAGCATTCTAACTGGCTGCATCGCTGTCTGGTATAGGGTGGGCATGGCATAATATCAAAATAAGCTACAAAAAGTTATAAATTCAGTCAACTCCTTCATGGGCACCAGCCTGCCTAGCATCCAGGCCATTTTCAAGGAGCAATGCCTCAAAAAGGTGGCATTCTATCACCCAGGACATGCCCCCTTCTCGTTGCTACCATCAGAAAGGAGGTACAGGAGCCTGAAGGCACACACTCAACCATTCAGCTTCTTCCCCTCTGCCATCACATTCCTGAATGGACAATGAATCCATGAACACTACCTCCCTACTTTTTCCTTCTCTTTTTGCACTGCCTATTTAACTTTATATATATATTTATATGCTCCTTACTGTAATTTACAGGTTTTATTATGTATTGCAATGTACTGCTGCCACACAATGACGAATTTCATGACATACGCAAGTGAAATTAAACCTGATTCTGATAAATGTTTGAATGATATTTCCTATTGAAACCAGTGATAACTTCCACTCCATTTTCCTGTAAATAGCTTCACTGCATAGATGTCACTACATCTGCTTTTTCCAGTAACATCATGAGAAGATGGTGATATTTCAGCCATTTTGTTGCTTTTTAGGGGCATAGGGAAGGCCCAAGCAATATGAGCAAAAGAGGACAAATATCAGGGGCAAAATGAGTCACTAAAGTCACTCTTATCCATCCTTGTTTCTCATTATCTCTTTGCTAGCTGACCTACAGTGGACCCCAATTAGGTAACGCCCTTAGAGTAGGACTTTCACCCTGGTTTTCAAACCTCTTCATGGGGTTTTTCCTTCTTACCTGCATTATCTCCAATCCCAATATCAGAGCTGTCAGCCTCTCTCCAACTCTAGCCTCAAGTGCTCTCAGATGTATCGATCCACTTTCAGATGAGTGTTGCATTCAAAAATGTCCCAGGCTGTGGAATTTCTGCATGTCTCCCATTCTATCTCCCTCTCCTCCTCAAACCCTATCTTTTTGACCAAACCTTTACTCTTTCTCCAAAATATCTCTTTATGTTGCTTGATGTCAATTGATAACTCTTCCAGAAAGCTTTGTTGCCCTAACACTGCAAGTTAAGTTGAGGCAGCTACTGTGCTATGACCATCATAAGGAAGGTCATCACAAGAGATCGGGCTTTTAAATTACCAGAGTAGCAGTTTCAACCAATGATCCAGAGGCGTGAGTTTAAGTCCCAACAAGACAGTTCAGAATTAAAATCCATGTAAACCTCAATGTAACTGTTAACCTACTGAACTGTCATGATCAATATTGTTAAGGCAAGGATATCGGCCTTCCTTACTATAGATCTACCAATACAGTTAAGTTTTAATTGCTGCCTCAGATCAGGAGTGATTAGGGATAAAGAATGGTTGCAGGTTTTGACAAGAATATTCACATCCCATGGACAAATAAAACAAAAATTGGAAGTAGTAGAGGAAGAGGCAGTTTTACTTGTGCTGCGGGGACTGGTTGAAAGGAGAGTGTTGTGTTGTGGAGAGTACATGACTGGCTGCATCACAGTCTGGTATGGAAACACCAATGCCTTTGAAGCAAAATCTGACAAAAAGTAGTGGATAAAGCCCAGTCCATCACAGGTAAAGCCCTCCCCACCACTGAGCTATCTACTTAAAATGCTGTCACAGGAAAGCAGCAACCATCATCCGGGACTCCCACCATCCAGGACATCTGCCATCAGACAAAAGGTTCAGGAGCCTCAGGACTCACACCATCAGGGTCAGGGACAGTTATTATCCCTCAACCATCATGCCCTTCAACCAAAGGGGATAACTTCACTCACCCCACCCTCGAAATGTTCCCACAATCTTTGGACTCATTTTCGATGACTCTTCTTCTCATGTTCTCGATATTTATTGTTTGTTTATTTATTTATTTTATCTGCATAATGTGTTGTCTTTTGCACACTGGTGAATACCCAAGTGGTCTTTCATTGACTCTAGTATTATTCTATTATGGATTTATTGAGTATGTCCACAAGAAAATGAATCTCAGGGTTGTATATGGTGACATTTTTATATTTAGATAATAAATTTACTTTGAACTATATCTATAAAGTCTATTTAAACTAACCCTACATAAAATGTATTTATCCCTCCCATGTTCTCAACAACCTCCCCTGGCTGAGATACTCCCACTGACCGACACATTATGGGTAATTTACAGCGGTCAATTAAACTTTGGGATTTTGGGTGGCAGGGTGGAGATACTATGCATCTCTACTAGAGGAAGTGTAAAGTGCTCCTTCTCTCAGCTAGCCTGCAGGTCACTCTTGGGCAAGGTGTAGCACCTGCTTAGCCCCCTGATCAGGGTCATATGAAGCCATGGGAGTAGGTGGTGGATGGTTGTATAAGCAGCTGGTGCATATCACAGTCCCAGTTATGCAACCACTGATGCCAGGCAGACAATCTCTGAAGAGTACTGATAACGGTTGGAGTCACCTGTCTTGTAAAGACACTGCCCAGAAGGAGACAATGGCCATCTCCTTCTTAGAAAAATTTGCCAAGAATAAGCATAGTCATGGAAAGACCATGATCACCCAAGTTATACGAGACACATATAACAAACGAATTTTGGGATGTGGGAGAAAACAGGAGTACCCAGAAGAAATCCACCCAGTCACAGGGTGAACGTGCAAACACCATACAGATGGCAGCTGAGATTAGGATTGAACTTGGGACTTAGGCACTTAGTGGCAGCAGCTCATGTTGGAGATGGCCATTGCCTGGCAGTGCTGTGGCATGAAAATCACTTGCCAATTATCAGCCCGCGCCTACAAGGTGTTGCTGCATATGGAGTTGGACTACCTCATTTGCTAAGTAGTCACCGTGCAATTATCAGTGGACATCACCACTTATAACTTTATGATCAAAGAAGGGTCAGTGATGAAGTTGAAAATAGTTGGACAAAGAAGAATACCAAGAAACTCCTGCAGTATTACTCTGACTTTTGACAACTACAACCATTGACCTTTAGGTGTGGTAAGACTCCAGCCATTGGAACGTTGTCCCCTTGCTGATGATAATGCTCAGTTTACCAGCAACCCCTGAAGCTATACTCAGTCAGAACTGCCTCAATGCCGAGAGTAATCACTCTTATCTTAACTCTAAATTTCAGCTCTTTGTTCCATGTCTGGACCAAGCCTGTACTGAGGTCATGTGGAATGGCCCTTGCAAGATCCAAACTTAGCATTTGTGGTTAGGTTATTGGTGTCTAAGTGCCATTTGATAATCCAGTTGACAACAATTCTCATTATTTTGCTTATGATTCAGAGCAATTACTAATTAGCAAGAATGGAAATGTCCTGTTCATTGCAGAAGGACATACCTGCATAAATTTTCACATTGCTATGGAAATGCCAGTGTTCATGGTGTACTTTACCATTTTATCTGTGGACATGTGCCTTAAGATCTCTCCTTTACATTACTCAATATCCTCCCATTTATTGTATGTTCACTTCGTTCCCTGCTGCATCTTCCATAATACATCACTTCATCCTTAACGCAACAGATTCTGCTGATGCTGAAAATCCAGAGTAACATGTGCAAAATGCTGGAGGAACTCAGCAGGTCAGGCAGCACCTCTGGAAAGGATTAAAGAGTTGACGTTTCAGGCCAAGACCCTTCATCAGGATTGGTATTCAAATTAGGGTTTAATCTTTTTTTTCCAGGAGGAAGAAACCGGAGGTTCATGAGCCATTCTTCATTTGGGGATCAGAGGTGGAGAGGGTCAGTAACTTAAAATTCCTTGGCATTTTCTTTTCAGAGGATCCATACTTGGACCAGCAAGTGTCATTATATAGGCAGCACCTCTTCTATCTTAGAAGTTTGTACAGATTCAGCATATCAACTAACATCCTGACAAACTTCTATAGATGCATAGTAGAGAATATCCTGACTGGTTGCATCACGGACTGTTACGAATGTCCAATGTCCAATTCTCAAGAACAGAAAAGCCTATATTCAGTAGTAGATACAGCCTGGTTCATCACAGGAAAAGCCTTCCCCACCATTGAGCAAATAAAGAGTGTTATCAGAAGAAAGCAGCATTCATTATCAAGAGCCCCACCATAATGCTCTCTTCTTGCTACTGTCATTGGGGAAGAGGTAGAGGAGGTTTAGGTCTCATGCTACTAGGTACAAGAAGATTTTTTACCCTTCAATCATCAGGTTCCTTAACCAGCGTAGATAACTTCTCTCACCTCAACACTGAACTGATTCAACAACCTATGAACTCACTTTCAAGGACTCAACAACTCATGTTCTCGTTATTATTTATTTACTAATTTTTTTTGTATTTGTCATTTTCTTTTGCACAATGATTGCTTGCCAAACTTTGTGTATAGTTTTTCCACTGATTCTATCATATTTCTCTGTTATACTGTGAATGCCCACAAGAAAATGAATCTCAGGGTGATATATGGTGACATATACGTACTCTGATAATTTACTTTGAACATTTTTTTAGATTAAATTTGTCACCTTTCTGTGCCCAAATAACCAATCAAAAGTATTCCTCCTTCCTGTCAGCTATGCACCTAATCTTGTTTTAAGTTTTGCAAACCTCTTCATCATGTCCCCTACATTTGACTCTGCCTCATCAATATAAACTGCAGAAAGCAAGGGTCTAAGTTCTGATCTTTGCAGAGCCTTGTACTGCTGTCATAAAAATACCTGTCAGTCTCTGCTTCCTGACGCTGAGCTAATTCTGGATCCAAATTCCCTCAGATCCCATGCACCTTTTTACGTGTCTGACCTGTTTGTTGTGCAGGAGGTCAGGACCTTTTCCGCTCCATTCTCTGATTGACGGCACAGTGAAGAAATACAAACAACATCAAATGTAATTTCTCCTGTCAGTAAGCTAAGACTTGATTTTCATTAAGTAAATGTGTGCAGCAAACTGTTTCCCCTATATCTAAAGGACTGGAAAACAAATGTTAGGAAACAACTTTTTTTGTGGTTTTAAATCATTATGAAAGACCATCAGTATAGTGCTCTACCTTCATTTAGTCTCAGATCTCAAATACACTTGAGTGATTTTTGCTCAAAGCTGCTTTGGAAATATTTTTAGAAAGCATTTGTGGAAATGTTTCGAAGACCATCCTTGTAAACCAGGCAAAGTTAAACTTCAGACTTTCTCCCCTAGAACACACTGCTATCCTAAGAAGCGTTCAGATCAGATTTTATTTGCCCTCTGCTAAATTGTTCAGGAGACAAGTTCACACTGACAGAAACAGCTGTCGGCAAGCCTCAGCCTGGCTGCTGGTCCCATTAGATCTCTGTTGATTAACATCACTGGGTTTTCAGATGACAACAGTGGGCAACAACAGAGGTAGAAATCACACACAAATGTTATTTTGGTCTAATAATGTAGATATTATTTTACAAGAATGGATGCCGAACTAGAGATGGAATATGTAACCTCAAACATTCTCCACAGACCCATGCCCTCTTCTATTTTTCGACAGGAATGCAAATTGTTTCATGCAGCAATCTACGGAAGAACTGAGTTGGATGTACTTCTCAACCCGCTGAGATCCACCAGTTACTCCAGATTCCAGCATCTGCATTCTTTTATGTTTGTTTCTCGTTTAGATGATATAAATAAATATTTCAAATGCCTCCCACAGAGAAGACATGCATGGCCTATGGAAGCAGGACAGACAGATAGATAAACATTGTTTTTATCATGCCAGAGCATTCTCATCAAGAGGGAGAGGATCCTGAGACATATTCCAAAGATGCAGTCTTCTCTAGATGCACAGTGGAGAGTGTACTACCTGGCAATGTTCAAGAGCACAAAGGGCTACAGAAAGGAGGTGAGTACAGTCCATTCCATCACAGGTGGAGCCCACCCCACCATTGAGTACATTTACATACAGCGCTGTCACAAGAAAGCAGCATCCATCATCAAATGCCCCCACCATCCAGGCCATGCTCTCCTCTTGCTTCTACCATTGGGCAGGAGGTACAGGAGCCTAAGATGCCAGCCACCAGCTTCAGGAACAGTTCTACAACCATCCAGTTTTTGAACTGGCAAAGTTAACTTCTTTCACTGCTACTCCGAAACCATGCTACAACCTACAGACTCAAAGACTCTTTACAACGCAAGTTCACAGTATCTTTCCTGCGTTAACTTGCCTTCTTTTGCATATTGGTGTTTGTCAGTCTTCTGTCAGTTTTTTTTGTAAAATTCTATTGCATTTCTCTTTTTCCCTGCAGATCCCTGCAAGAAAATGAATCTTGAGCAAGTATGTGGTGACATATACACACCTTGACAATAAATTTACTTTGAACTTTGAAATGGTTGCAATATTCTGGTCAAGGTGTATCCCTCAATTAACACCACCAGCACTGAATATTGGATGAAAATAAACAAAACCTGTAGATAATGGAGATCTGAAACAAGGACACCAAATGCAAGATGTACTCAGAAAATCCTGGGTGGTGGTATGATGGTATGTCTCTACCAAAGGAGGTATAAGATGCTCTTTCCCTCCGCTAGCCTGCAGGTCACCCTTAGCCCCTCTGCAGGGTCACGTGAAGCCATGGAAGCAGGTGGTGGATGGTCATTTGAGCAGCTGGTACATATCACAAGTCCTGGTTATGCGACCACTAACACTAATACTCTGAAGAGTGTTGATATTGGCTGGAGTCACCCGCTTTGTAAAGGCACTGCCCAGAAGAAGACAATGGCAAAACACTTCTGTGGAAAAATTGCCAAGGACAATCATGATCATGGAAAGACCATGGTCGCCCATGCCGTAAGACACACCATATAACAAATGATCTGAGAGATCAGGCAACATCTGCATAGAGCAAAGGTTGAGGACTCTTCATCAAAACTGAGACAAAGAATGAAAACATTAGTTTCAAACTGGATGGAAGGCGGGCAGGAATGGATAGAGCAAGGGTGTATCTGTTGTACATCTAGGCCAAAGTGCCAATGGAGATGAATTATTAATGGCACAGAGGGAGAGAGACAAAGAAGCAGGTTGGGTTATGCTAATGAAGAATAAAAGTACTGAGCCAGTAACCCAGACTACTGGTCAGTTCAGATAAAGGTGGAGTTATCAGAAACTGAAGAAGACATTTGAAAGGCTCCACACTGAAGGACCATGTCAGTTTGTGATATTGGGTTATTCCAACATTGCTGTTTGTAGTGCCTTCACAACTTGGCTACTGCTTTGCAGATCTATTTGCAAAGTTGCAGTTCAAGGTCTAAGGGACAAAATTTTCCAGTTAGCTTAAAGATGCAGCTCCTTTTAACAGACCATGCACAATCTGCTTACTTATGGACATTCTCGATGTTAATTTCCTCTCCTGGGACGTCTACACAACCAGAAAAGCAATACTGACAAAGATGAAGCTCTATGAAATTGCTCTGTGACCCTGAAGATAATTGAGCAAGAAATCAACATCAGTCATATGAAGCAATCTACATTATTCAGTCCTAACTGGATATGCCAATAGTTGATATTTCCATGAATCACAATTTTCTGTGGAGTAATTTATCTCTGGTGCATACACTTTTCTTCATAACTTGCCAACCAATACTTAACCAACTCCTTCAGTCAGCTGCTTTCTCGACGGTGCATATTCTGATACCATGGGGACAGGAGGAAGAAATTCTTTTCAATCTCTGAACCCTCTACAAGCTGATTAATTTGGTTGAAAGTCAAAGCTGCAGATGCTGGAAACCTGAAATAAAAACAGGTAATGCTGGGGTACTCAAAAGATCAGATTGCCTTTGTGGAGAGAAAAACTTCTCAGGTCAATGATGCAAGTCATTGGTTTAGATGTAAGCTCTTTGACCTGAAATTTCAAATCCATTTCTCCTCCCACAGATGCTACCTGACCCAAGTGCTTCCACCATTTTGTAGTTTACTTTATGCTTATTTCCTGTACTCTGGTGAAAGCAGTCAAATCACATGCTCCAACTTCATAGACATATCTATATCTTCCAGTCTTCACATCCTGGACCATATCCCCTCTCTAATGAAAATTGGTTGCATTTTAATTCTTCAAAGCTCTTTGCTCCACACAACTACTACCAACACCACCACACAAAACTCAGAACATGAATCTTTCTTTCACCACAGGATGAAATGCTCAGAATGCATTCTTAACCATGCCCCAAATATGGATGAGGACTAGTAATGTCCAACATGAGAAACCCAAGAAAATAGAAAAATGGGCCACCTAATCTCTTAATGGGCATGCACAAGAAACTACAGATGCTGGAATCCGGAGAAGCAAAGAAGACACTCACAACACGCTGGAGGAACTCAGCAGGTCAGGCAGCATCTCTGGAAGGAAATGGACAGTTGATGTCTCTGGGTTTTCATCTCAAGTTTGCCCTATCATCCAAATGACCATAACTGATCTACCCCACCACAGATCCAACCAGTTCACCTCTAACTTCTGATTGTCCATTCATCAAACTCATTTATTTTAAGGTATCACACAGGATATGTCCCCAAGAATTGAGTGCAAAGGCGGTTTGGTGAAAATTCACAGTAGGATCCTAGTACAGAAGGGCCATTTAGTTGATCATGTTCACACCAATTCACTATTAGAGCAAATTTCTATGCCTTGATTTTGATTTATTTGTGGCATTGCATTGTAACTGTCCCCCATTGGTCCTTTACATGGACCAATGTGAGTTTGTTTTGCATTAGTGTGTCAATCAGCCATTGCTTTCCTGACCTATCTATCACCTCCATCTGGATCCTCTCCTCCCTTTTCTCACATGGTCCACTCTCCTTTCCTACCTCTTTCTTCAGCCTTTCGCCTTTTCCACCCATCACGTCCTGGTTTTTCACCAGCCCCCTCCCCCATTCATCTTCCCCCTCACCTGGCTTCACCTATCACTTTCTTGTTTATGCTCCTTCCCCTATCCCCCCTGCCCTCCCATCTTCCTATTACGACTTCTTCCCCCTTCCTTTCCAGTCCTGATTAATTGTCTCGGCTTGAAATATCGACTACATATTCATTTCCAAAAATGATGCATGACCTGCTGAGTTCCTCCAGAATTTTGTGTGCGTTACTCATTTGCCTCATGCACCAGGGTGCTCTCTTTAGTTACCTGATGAAGTCATCGTAGCCTTTAGACAGGAGCAGATGTTTTCTGGTGGTGCCCAATCTTCATTGAATGTCTCGACAGTTAGCCACTACACTCTCCAGTTGGCAGGTCAGCAATGGTGGCCAAGTCACTGCCCATCTGCTCCTGACTTCCACCTCAACTCCTCTTGCCTGCTTCACACCCAGCAAGAGGCTCTTCCTGCTTCCTCCCTCATCCTGCGAGCTGCTTAGTTTTTGTTCTTTTCAAGGCCCAGCGCAGACAGCCACCTCCATGTTGACCTTGCCAGGAACCCTCGACAGCCAATCTCCATGGGGAATAGTCACGTCTGCCATCCTTTGTCCCTGAACTCCTGGACCAAGGACTGGCACTTCACGGCTTTCCTTTAGTGGGACTCCTCACATTAGGGTTGCCAACTTCCTCACTCCCAAATAAGGGACAAAAGTAGCAGTCAAATACGCGACACTTGTGTTTACCCCGAGAAACACTACCATGAAGCCTTGCGCGGGCACCTGTGTGCGCAGGCGTGACGTGTGCATACATGACGTGCACATATGTGACGTGCACATATGTGTACATGCTGATTTTTTTCTACAAATCGGTTTTGGCTTAATCTTCCCGATTCTGATACACTGTACATACATTATTTCTACATTATATAGGCCGTGTATTTATCGTATCGTTCCTGCTTTTACTATATGTTAGTGTTATTTTAGGTTTTATGTGTCATTGGTATGATTTGGTAGGTTATTTTTTGGGTCTGGGAATGCTCAAAAATTTTTCCCATATAAATTAATGGTAATTGCTTCTGCACTTTGCACCATTTCGGCTTACGAACGGTTTCATAGGAACACTCTACCTTAGCGGGGGAAATATGGGACAAGGGTGGTCCCATATGGGATAAACCAATTTAGCCCAACATATGGGATGTCCTGGCTAATATGGAACAGTTCGCAACCTTATCTCACAACCTTCCTCCCATGGTACTGCAGGCTCCACCAGGATGATTTTCTTGTATTCACTGGACCACAGTATGATGTCTGGTCGAAGTGTGGTTTGCACCACTTCCAGGAATGATAGCTTCCTCCCCACATTGACCCAAATCTCCCAGGAATTGGCAGTTTGCAGCAGATTGGATTTAGGCCTCTTTGATATGACTGGCATGGCCGTCTCCTTGATGAAAATGACTGCCCTGTTTGCCGCTCTGCCAGCCGGTCTCCTTTTACAGCTCTCCCATTCCAGTGTATCAACCAGGGACAGCCGAATCTTGTCGTGGCACCACCTATACTGTCCTTGTGTTAAAGCTGTTTTGCATCCTGGCAGTACATGTGCCAGTAAACCTTGCTGACCACAAAGCTTGCAGTTAGGGTTGTCTCTCAGCCCCTTTGTGTGCAGCTGTGATGGTGTAGGGAGAGTGTCGTACACAGACTGCAGGAGGAAAGAAATGCGGAAGGGCTCCAGTCTCCAAAGCTCTGCCCAATTGATCTTGCACTTGGGAAGATCCCATTTTGTCCAGACACCCTGTTACCCCAACTCCACTGCCTTCAATAACTGACTTTTGTCCTCACGGTTCCCTACCTCTACCTGGACCATGTCATCCCTAACCCTTGCACTTGCACTCCCCCATTGTTGCAAGTGTGCTGAGCCGAGGCCTTGCCGCCCCAGGCTGGGTTGCCGATGATATCTCTCAATCCTCTCCTCCCTGGAATTGGCCTGGTGGACCTCTTGATTACTTGATTCAGATTTCTTGTATCTAGTTACTCCATATGGATTCCAAGGGTCATATTAATCTTCCTAAATCCTGTAAGTTTCTTTTCCCCAATGAGTTGAAGAATTAAGGTTTGTTCATGCAATTTTTGCAACTTTTCTTTTGTATTACTTTCACAATATAAAGAATCAACACGACGATGCTACAAAGTTAATGCCCAAAGGCTCCTGGATTAAGAAAAATACAGATTCTGTGGCCAAAGTAGACAGACAAAGGGCTAAAATGACAAATAGTTTTAGCAAACAGCAAATGGGTGTGTAATGTGATGGAGTAGAGGCAGGAAACGTTAAAGCAGAAAACAGTAGATAAGTAGCACCTTAACAAACACATTCTGCATATTTCACATATCCACAATCAAATCGAATTGCAGATATCGCACAGCTGCCAGGACTTGGCAGATTAATGAGCAATAACCTACTAATCCTTCATATTGCATTGATTATAATACCCAGCAGTTTCTGCCCACCGGACAGATCAAGCAGTGTTGTAGGAAATGCAGGTAGCCAGATATAGCTGTGGACACACAGTCTACATCCATAACTGCAATGAAGCCAGCTATGTAGTGCAGAAGAGGACAGCAAGGAGACAAGCAAAGAGAGAGCAAAATAAGGTGAAAAAAAAACAATGGATGGAGTGACACAAACACGAGAAAACCTGCAGATGGAAATACAAAGCAACACACACAAAATGCTGGAGGAATTCAGCAGGTCAGGCAGTATCCATGGAAAAGATCCAACAGTCAATGTTTTGGGCCGTGACCCTTCATTGGGGCTAGAAAGGCAGAGGAGAGATCAGAGTAAGGAGAACGAGATTGGGTAAGAAGAAATACAAGGTGGTAGGTGGTAGGTGATAGGTGAAACCTGGAGAAGGGGAGGGATGAAGTAAAGAGCTGGGAAGTTGATTGGTGAAAGAGATAAAGGATGAACCTGATAGGAGAGGGTGAAAGACCATGGATAAAAGGGAAGGGAGAGGAGCACTAGAAGCAGGTAAGGACAAAGGGTGAGAGAGGGAAACAGGAATGGGGAATGCTAAAAGGAGAGGGAGGGAAACAGGAATGGGGAATAGTAAAGTGCGAGAGGGAAACAGGAATGGGGAATGGTAAAGTGAGAGAGGGGAACGGGAATGGGGAATGGTAAAGTGAGAGAGGGAAACAGGAATGGGGAATGGTAAAGTGAGAGAGGGGAACACGAATGGGGAATGGTAAAGGAGGGGGAGGGAAACAGGAATGGGGAATGGTAAAGGAGAGGGAAACAGGAATGGGGAATGGTAAAGGAGAGGGAGGGAAACAGGAATGGGGAATAGTAAAGTGTGAGTGGGAAACAGGAACGGGGAATTGGTAAAGTGAGAGAGGGAAACAGGAATGGGGAATGCTAAAGGAGAGGGAGGGAAACAGGAATGGGGAATGGTAAAGTGAGAGAGGGAAACAGGAATGGGGAATGGTAAAGTGAGAGAGGGAAACAGGAATGGGGAATGGTAAAGGAGAAAGAGGGAAAAAAGAGTGGGGAATGGTAAAGGAGAGGGAGGGAAACAGGAATGGGGTACGGTAAAGTGAGACAGAGAAACAGGAATGGGGAATGGTAAAGTGAGAGAGGGAAACAGGAAAGGGGAATGGTAAAGCAGAGGGAGGGAAACTGGAATGGGGAATAGTAAAGTGTGAGAAGGAAACAGGAATGGGGAATTGGTAAAGTGAGAGAGGGAAACAGGAATGGGGAATGGTAAAGTAGAGGGAGGGAAACAGGAATGGTGAATGGTAAAGTGAGAGAGGGAAACAGGAATGGGGAATGGTAAAGGAGAGGGAGGGAACCAGGAATGGGGAATGGTAAAGTGAGAGAGGGGAACAGGAATGGGGAATGGTAAAGTGAGAGAGGGAAACAGGAATGGGGAATGGTAAAGGAGAGGGATGGAAACAGGAATGGGGAATGGTAAAGTGAGAGAGGTAAACAGGAATGGGGAATGGGAAAGGAGAGGGAGGGAAACAGGAATGGGGAATGGTAAAGGAGAGGGAGGGAAACAGGAATGGGGAATGGTAAAGGAGAGGGAAACAGGAATGGGGAATGGTAAAGGAGAGGGAGGGAAACAGGAATGGGGAATGGTAAAGGAGAGGGACGGAAACAGGAATGGGGAATGGTAAAGTGAGAGAGGTAAACAGGAATGGGGAATGGTAAAGGAGAGGGAGGGAAACAGGAATGGGGAATGGTAAAGTGAGAGAGGGAAACAGGAATGGGGAATGGTAAAGGAGAGGGAAACAGGAATGGGGAATGGTAAAAAAGAGGGAGGGAAACAGGAATGGGGAATGGTAAAGGAGAGGGAAACAGGAATGGGGAATGGTAAAAAAGAGGGAGGGAAACAGGAATGGGGAATGGTAAAGTGAGAGTGGGAAACAGGAATGGGGAATGGTAAAGTAGAGGGAGGGAAACAGGAATGGGGAATGGTTAAGTGAGAGAGGGAAACAGGAATGGTGAATGGTAAAGTGAGAGAGGGAAACAGGAATGGGGAATGGTAAAGGAGAGGGAGGGAACCAGGAATGGGGAATGGTAAAGTGAGAGAGGGGAACAGGAATGGGGAATGGTAAAGTGAGAGAGGGAAACAGGAATGGGGAATGGTAAAGGAGAGGGACGGAAACAGGAATGGGGAATGGTAAAGTGAGAGAGGTAAACAGGAATGGGGAATGGGAAAGGAGAGGGAGGGAAACAGGAATGGGGAATGGTAAAGGAGAGGGAGGGAAACAGGAATGGGGAATGGTAAAGGAGAGGGAGGGAACCAGGAATGGGGAATGGTAAAGTGAGACAGGGGAACAGGAATGGGGAATGGTAAAGTGAGAGAGGGAAACAGGAAAGGGGAATGGTAAAGGAGAGGGAGGGAAACAGGAATGGGGAATTGGTAAAGTGAGAGAGGGAAAAAGGAATGGGGAATGGTAAAGTAGAGGGAGGGAAACAGGAATGGGGAATGGTTAACTGAGAGAGGGAAACAGGAATGGTGAATGGTAAAGTGAGAGAGGGAAACAGGAATGGGGAATGGTAAAGGAGAGGGAGGGAACCAGGAATGGGGAATGGTAAAGTGAGAGAGGGGAACAGGAATGGGGAATGGTAAAGTGAGAGAGGGAAACAGGAATGGGGAATGGTAAAGGAGAGGGACGGAAACAGGAATGGGGAATGGTAAAGTGAGAGAGGTAAACAGGAATGGGGAAAGGTAAAGGAGAGGGAGGGAAACAGGAATGGAGAATGGTAAAGGAGAGGGAGGGAAACAGGAACGGGGAATGGTAAAGGAGAGGAGGGAAACAGGAATGGGGAATGGTAAAGTGAGAGAGGTAAACAGGAATGGGGAATGGTAAAGGAGAGGGAGGGAAACAGGAATGGGGAATGGTAAAGTGAGAGAGGGAAACAGGAATGGGGAATGGTAAAAAAGAGGGAGGGAAACAGGAATGGGGAATGGTAAAGGAGAGGGAAACAGGAATGGGGAATGGTAAAAAAGAGGGAGGGAAACAGGAATGGGGAATGGTAAAGGAGAGGGAAACAGGAATGGGTAATGGTAAAGGAGAGGGAGGGAAACAGGAATGGGGAATGGTAAAGGAGAGGGAAACAGGAATGGGGAATGGTAAAGGAGAGGGAAACAGGAATGGGGAATGGTAAAGTGAGAAAGGGAAACAGGATTAGGAATGGTAATGTCAGAGAGGGAAACAGGAACGGGGAATGGTAAAGGAGATGGAAACAGGAATGGGGAATGGTAAAGTGAGAGTGGGAATCAGGAATGAGGAATGGTAAAGTGAGAGAGGGAAACAGGAATGGGGAATGGTAATGTGAGAGAGGGAACAGGAATGGGGAATACTAAAGTGCGAGAGGGAAACAGGAATGGGGAATGGTAAAGTGAGAGAGGGAAACAGGAATGGGGAATGGTAAAGTGAGAGAGGGAAACACGAATGGGGAATGGTAAAGGAGAGGATGGGAAATAGGAATGGGGAATTGTAAAGGAGAGAGAAACAAGAATGCAGAATGGTAAAGGAGAGAGAGGGAAACAGGAATGGGGAATGGTAAAGTGAGAGAGGGAAACAGGAATGGGGAATTGTAAAGGAGGGGAAACAGGAATGGGGAATGGTAAAATGAGAGAGGGAAACAGGAAAGGTGAATGGTAAAGTGAGAGAGGGAAACAGGAATGGGGAATACTAAAGTGCGAGAGGGAAACAGGAATGGGGAATGGTAAAGTGAGAGAGGGGAACGGGAATGGAGAATGGTAAAGTGAGAGAGGGAAACAGGAATGGGCAATGGTAAAGAAGAGGGAGGGAAAAAGGAATGGTGAATGGTAAAGTGAGAGAGCGGAACAGGAATGGGGAATGGTAAAGTGAGAGAGGGAAACAGGAATGGGGAACAGTAAAGGAGAGGGAGGGAAACAGGAATGGGGAATGGTAAAGGAGAGGGAGGGAAACAGGAATGGGGAATGGTAAAGTGAGAGAGGGATACAGGAATGGGGAATGGTAAAGGAGAGGGATACAGGAAAGGGGAATGGTAAAGGAGAGGGAAACAGGAATGGGGAATGGTAAAGGAGAGGGAGGGAAACAGGAATGGGGAATGGTAAAGTGAGAGAGGGATACAGGAATGGGGAATGGTAAAGTGAGAGAGGGAAACAGGAATGCGGAATGGTAAAGTGAGAGAGAGAAACAGGAATGGGGTATGGTAACGTGAGAGAGGGAAACAGGAATGGGGAATGGTAAAGGAGAGGGAGGGAAACAGGAATGGGGAATAGTAAAGTGTGAGTGGGAAACAGGAACGGGGAATTGGTAAAGTGAGAGAGGGAAACAGGAATGGGGAATGCTAAAGGAGAGGGAGGGAAACAGGAATTGGGAATGGTAAAGTGAGAGAGGGAAACAGGAATGGGGCATGGTAAAGTGAGAGAGGGAAACAGGAATGGGGAATGGTAAAGGAGAGAGAGGGAAAAAAGAGTGGGGAATGGTAAAGGAGAGGGAGGGAAACAGGAATGGGGAACGGTAAAGTGAGACAGAGAAACAGGAATGGGGAATGGTAAAGTGAGAGCGGGAAACAGGAAAGGGGAATGGTAAAGGAGAGGGAGGGAAACAGGAATGGGGAATAGTAGAGTGTAAGAAGGAAACAGGAATGGGGAATTGGTAAAGTGAGAGAGGGAAACAGGAATGGGGAATGGTAAAGTAGAGGGAGGGAAACAGGAATGGGGAATGATTAAGTGAGAGAGGGAAACAGGAATGGTGAATGGTAAAGTGAGAGAGGGAAACAGGAATGGGGAATGGTAAAGGAGAGGGAGGGAACCAGGAATGGGGAATGGTAAAGTGAGACAGGGGAACAGGAATGGGGAATGGTAAAGTGAGAGAGGGAAACAGGGATGGGGAATGGTAAAGGAGAGGGACAGAAACAGGAATGGGGAATGGTAAAGTGCGAGAGGTAAACAGGAATGGGGAATGGTAAAGGAGAGGGAGGGAAACAGGAACGGGGAATGGTAAAGGAGAGGAGGGAAACAGGAATGGGGAATGGTAAAGTGAGAGAGGTAAACAGGAATGGGGAATGGTAAAGGAGAGGGAGGGAAACAGGAATGGGGAATGGTAAAGTGAGAGAGGGAAACAGGAATGGGGAATGGTAAAGGAGAGGGAAACAGGAATGGGGAATGGTAAAAAAGAGGGAGGGAAACAGGAATGGGGAATGGTAAAGTGAGAGAGGGAAACAGGATTAGGAATGGTAACGTGAGAGAGGGAAACAGGAACGGGGAATGGTAAAGGAGAGGGAAACTGGAATGGGGAATGGTAAAGTGAGAGAGGGAAACAGGAATGGGGAATGGTATAGTGAGAGAGGGAAACAGGAATGGGGAATGGTAAAGGAGAGGGAGGGAAACAGGAATGGGGAATGGTAAAGGAGAGGGAGGGAAACAGGAATGGCGAATGGTAAAGGAGAGGGAAACAGGAATGGGTAATGGTAAAGGAGAGGGAGGGAAACAGGAATGGGGAATGGTAAAGGAGAGGGAAACAGGAATGGGGAATGGTAAAGGAGAGGGAGGGAAACAGGAATGGGGAACGGTAAAGGAGAGGGAAACAGGAATGGGGAATGGTAAAGGAGAGGGAAACAGGAATGGGGAATGGTAAAGGAGAGGGAGGGAAACAGGAATGGGGAATGGTAAAGTGAGAGAGGGATACAGGAATCGGGAATGGTAAAGTGAGAGAGGGAAACAGGAATGGGGAATGGTAAAGGAGAGGGAGGGAAACAGGAATGGGGAACGGTAAAGTGAGAGAGAGAAACAGGAATGGGGTATGGTAACGTGAGAGAGGGAAACAGGAATGGGGAATGGTAAAGGAGAGGGAGGGAAACAGGAATGGGGAATAGTAAAGTGTGAGTGGGAAACAGGAACGGGGAATTGGTAAAGTGAGAGAGGGAAACAGGAATGGGGAATGCTAAAGGAGAGGGAGGGAAACAGGAATGGGGAATGGTAAAGTGAGAGAGGGAAACAGGAATGGGGAATGGTAAAGTGAGGGAGGGAAACAGGAATGGGGAATGGTAAAGGAGAGAGAGGGAAAAAAGATTGGGGAATGGTAAAGGAGAGGGAGGGAAACAGGAATGGGGAATGGTAAAGTGAGACAGAGAAACAGGAATGGGGAATGGTAAAGTGAGAGAGGGAAACAGGAAAGGGGAATGGTAAAGGAGAGGGAGGGAAACAGGAATGGGGAATAGTAAAGTGTGAGAAGGAAACAGGAATGGGGAATTGGTAAAGTGAGAGAAGGAAACAGGAATGGTGGAATGGTAAAGTAGAGGGAGGGAAACAGGAATGGGGAATGGTTAAGTGAGAGAGGGAAACAGGAATGGTGAATGGTAAAGTGAGAGAGGGAAACAGGAATGGGGAATGGTAAAGGAGAGGGAGGGAACCAGGAATGGGGAATGGTAAAGTGAGACAGGGGAACAGGGATGGGGAATGGTAAAGTGAGAGAGGGAAACAGGAATGGGGAATGGTAAAGGAGAGGGACAGAAACAGGAACAGGGAATGGTAAAGGAGAGGAGGGAAACAGGAATGGGGAATGGTAAAGTGAGAGAGGGAAACAGGAATGGGGAATGGTAAAGGAGAGGGAGGGAAACAGGAACAGGGAATGGTAAAGGAGAGGAGGGAAACAGGAATGGGGAATGGTAAAGTGAGAGAGGTAAACAGGAATGGGGAATGGTAAAGGAGAGGGAGGGAAACAGGAATGGGGAATGGTAAAGTGAGAGAGGGAAACAGGAATGGGGAATGGTAAAGGAGAGGGAAACAGGAATGGGGAATGGTAAAAAAGAGGGAGGGAAACAGAAATGGGGAATGGTAAAGTGAGAGAGGGAAACAGGATTAGGAATGGTAACGTGAGAGAGGGAAACAGGAACGGGGAATGGTAAAGGAGAGGGAAACAGGAATGGGGAATGGTAAAGTGAGAGTGGGAATCAGGAATGTGGAATGGTAAAGTGAGAGAGGGAAACAGGAATGGGGAATGGTAAAGGAGAGGGAGGGAAACAGGAATGGGGAATGGTAAAGGAGAGGGAGGGAAACAGGAATGGCGAATGGTAAAGGAGTGGGAAACAGGAATGGGTAATGGTAAAGGAGAGGGAGGGAAACAGGAATGGGGAATGGTAAAGGAGAGGGAGGGAAACAGGAATGGGGAACAGTAAAGTGAGAGAGAGAAACAGGAATGGCGAATGGTAAAGTTAGAGAGGGAAACAGGAATGGGGAATGGTAAAGGAGAGGGAGGGAAACAGGAATGGAGAATGGTAAAGGAGAGGGAGGGAAACAGGAACGGGGAATGGTAAAGGAGAGGGAGGGAAACAGGAATGGGGAATAGTAAAGTGTGAGAAGGAAACAGGAATGGGGAATTGGTAAAGTGAGAGAAGGAAACAGGAATGGTGGAATGGTAAAGTAGAGGGAGGGAAACAGGAATGGGGAATGGTTAAGTGAGAGAGGGAAACAGGAATGGTGAATGGTAAAGTGAGAGAGGGAAACAGGAATGGGGAATGGTAAAGGAGAGGGAGGGAACCAGGAATGGGGAATGGTAAAGTGAGACAGGGGAACAGGGATGGGGAATGGTAAAGTGAGAGAGGGAAACAGGAATGGGGAATGGTAAAGGAGAGGGACAGAAACAGGAATGGGGAATGGTAAAGCGAGAGAGGTAAACAGGAATGGGGAATGGTAAAGGAGAGGGAGGGAAACAGGAACAGGGAATGGTAAAGGAGAGGAGGGAAACAGGAATGGGGAATGGTAAAGTGAGAGAGGTAAACAGGAATGGGGAATGGTAAAGGAGAGGGAGGGAAACAGGAATGGGGAATGGTAAAGTGAGAGAGGGAAACAGGAATGGGGAATGGTAAAGGAGAGGGAAACAGGAATGGGGAATGGTAAAAAAGAGGGAGGGAAACAGGAATGGGGAATGGTAAAGTGAGAGAGGGAAACAGGATTAGGAATGGTAACGTGAGAGAGGGAAACAGGAACGGGGAATGGTAAAGGAGAGGGAAACAGGAATGGGGAATGGTAAAGTGAGAGTGGGAATCAGGAATGTGGAATGGTAAAGTGAGAGAGGGAAACAGGAATGGGGAATGGTAAAGGAGAGGGAGGGAAACAGGAATGGGGAATGGTAAAGGAGAGGGAGGGAAACAGGAATGGCGAATGGTAAAGGAGTGGGAAACAGGAATGGGTAATGGTAAAGGAGAGGGAGGGAAACAGGAATGGGGAATGGTAAAGGAGAGGGAGGGAAACAGGAATGGGGAACAGTAAAGTGAGAGAGAGAAACAGGAATGGCGAATGGTAAAGTTAGAGAGGGAAACAGGAACGGGGAATGGTAAAGGAGAGGGAGGGAAACAGGAATGGGGAATGGTAAAGTGAGAGAGGGAAACAGGATTAGGAATGGTAATGTGAGAGAGGGAAACAGGAACGGGGAATGGTAAAGGAGAGGGAAACAGGAATGGGGAATGGTAAAGTGAGAGTGGGAATCAGGAATGAGGAATGGTAAAGTGAGAGAGGGAAACAGGAATGGGGAATGGTAAAGTGAGAGAGGGAACAGGAATGGGGAATGGTAAAGGAGAGGGAGGGAAACAGGAATGGGGAATGTTAAAGGAGAGGGAAACAGGAATGGGGAATGGTAAAGGAGAGGGAGGGAAACAGGAATGGGGAACGGTAAAGTGAGAGAGAGAAACAGGAATGGCGAATGGTAAAGTTAGAGAGGGAAACAGGAATGGGGAAAGGTAAAGGAGGGGGGGGAAACGGGAATGGAGAATGGTAAAAGAGAGGGAGGGAAACAGGAATGGGGAATGGTAAAGGAGAGGGAAACAGGAATGGGGAATGGTAAAGGACAGGGAGGGAAACAGGAATGGGGAATGGTAAAGTGAGAGAGGGAAACAGGAATGGGGAACGGTAAAGGAGAGAGAGGGAAACAGGAATGGGGAATGGTAAAGTGAGAGAGGGAAACAGGAATGGGGAATGGTAAAGGAGAGGGAGGGAAACAGGAATGGGTAATGGTAAAGGAGAGAGAGGGAAACAGGAATGGGGAATGGCAAAGTGAGAGAGGGAAACAGGAATGGGGAACGGTAAAGGAGAGAGAGGGAAACAGGAATGGGGAACGGTAAAGGAGAGAGAGGGAAACAGGAATGGGGAATGGTAAAGTGAGAGAGGGAAACAGGAATGGCAAATGGTAAAGGAGAGGGAGGGCAACTACCAGGAGTCGATGTTCATGGCATCAGAATGGAGGCTACCCAGATGGAATATAAGGCCTTGCTCCTGCAGTCTGAGTGTGGTCTCATCGTGGCAGTAGAGGAGCCATGGACTGACGTGTCGGAGTGAGAATGAAAAGTAAAATTGAAATGGGTGGGCAGCAGGAAATCCTGCTTTTTGAGGTGATCGGAGCGAAGGTGCTTGATGAAGCAGTCTCCCAATCTATGTCGCGACTCACTGATATACAGCAGGCCACAGTGGGAGCATTGGACACAGTAGATGACCCCAACAGACTCACAGGTGATGTTTCATCTCACCTGGAAGGACCTTTTGGGACCCTGAATGGTAGTGAGGGAGGAGGTGTAGGGGTAGGTGTGGGCAGATTAAGCAGTGTTGTAGGAAATGCAGGAAGCCAGCTACTCAGTGCCGAAGAGGACAACATAAAAAACGATCAGGCTCTTGTGTGGAAACGCTGACACACAATCTGCTAAAAGAACGGATCAGTGGGTGAAGCAGCATCAGCACGTAGAAAGAAATCATCGACAGTTCCGGCATATATTTCTGTGTGGAAAACACCGTGAAAACTCCGCAGCAGGACAGAGTGGAGAGGCAGGACAGCCAACATGGGGGGCGGAAGCAAGAAAGGACTCTGTGGCCACTGGTGGAATGAAGAGGGGTGTAAGATGACAGGCAGGTGGTTCCAGAGGAGTTGAGCGGAGTTGAAGTGGAAAAAGTGTGGCAGGTGGATCATAAATGGAGGTAGGCAAAGAGAGAGGGGAAAAGGTAAAAATGCAATAGATGGAGTGGAGCAAGGGATGAGAGCTTGAAGGTGGGGGACAGCTGCTGGAGGGAGACAAGCAGTTGGAAACAACTCAGCAAATACGCAGCTCGGGTGGTTGATGTTTGGGTTGAGCTGTTCTCTGATCCTGGCAATCCATTTGCAAATGTTTCATCACCCTACGAGGAGACATCGCCATCTGTGTGCTGTTCACTTGTGGTGTGTCTGTCTGTCTGTCTGTATCTTGTTTTATGGCAGTTGGCATCCAGCTTAATGGTGCATTACCGCCACCCTATGCTCCAGAATGTGCACTAGACATATATTCTAAATCCCTTCACCCAATCGTGCGCGCGCGCGCACACACACACACACACACACACACACACACACACACACACACACACACACACACACACACACACACACACACACACACACACACACACACACACACACACACACACACACACCCCTACACTTTACCCTCCCATCTTTGACCAAAGATGTGGTGTGTCCTCTGAATGCTTGGCCTTTATATACTTAGCAGTCATCTGATTGGTCATCGTTCCATCAACTTAGTTGTGACATGGGCAGAGATTCTCGACGCTGATTGGTTGTTTGACAAACTCTGTGCACCAATAAGCAGCAACACCAGTGCTATATATTGATAAGTAAAGGAGGTGAGAAAGAGAACCATTAGTGGGGATGAAGGACAAGATGGGAGGTGGGGAGGATATGCTAACTTGGGTACTTTAGACAAATGAAAATAACAGAAACCTAAATCTTTCACTTCACATGCGTTTCAGATACCCTTGACGAGTCAATAACTATAATTTTGCCTTCAAGTAGCTCGGTAGCAGCTCCAGGGCCAGTAAGAACATCTCAGCTGGAATCTGTTTCTACTTTCCCTCATCTACCTTCTATCCTCCTCTACAGTCTACCCTCTAATGCACACACATTAAAGCTTGCCATTCACCGGAGTTGGTCTCAAAACAAAGCATACATTAACTCTTAATCCCATTCCCATTCTAATCTGTCTACTTGTGGCTTCCTTCGCTGTCCAAACACCATCTTCTCTTCCATTGAGATACTTTGCCGCCCTCTGGAATAAACATTGATTTTTCCAACTTTGGGTAAACTGCTGTCATCATTTACCATCATGATATTTATCCTCCTATCTCACCCCTCCCCCCCTTTTAAAGTACCTCTAGCAAAGGCACTGGTCATGCTCTTTATGGTCTTAACTTCCATATAGTTTTGAAAACTGTAAGCCCTCTACTCTTCCTCTCAGGTTTGAGGAAGAGTCACTGACCTGTAACAATGATTTACTTCTCCGTCCTCAAGGGCTGTTTGGCTGGCTGAGACCTGTGTTTTCAAAACTGTAAATAATGGAAATACTCAAAAAGACAGGAGGGAGAATTAATGTTTCAAACTGATGGATTTTCATTGGAATTTTACAGGAAACCCAGGACAGTTTCCCCACGTTTGTTTTGTAGTTGATTCCTGCAATTTCTTCCAGGCTGCTCCTGAGAATGGTTTGCAATGACAGAACAAAGCAGTCTCTCCCTTTATAGAAAAGGGTTCTCTCCATCTTACTAATGCATTAGAGACAGTATGACTATTTGAAAGAGCTATGTGCTGTGGTCCACACACAGCCGGCACACAAACACAACTGTACCAGTGCATAGTGCCAAGCACATTTCAGAAACGCAGTGTCAATGCAAAGGGGTCAGAGTGTCCCTCCAGGCAAACACACGTGCTTGTGCCAGTGGCTAGGACTGGCTCCTTCTCATGTAATCACAATTCTTACCAGTAGACAGTTAAAACATCACGGAACACTGACGTGACACATCGAAGTATGAAAAGATGGTGATGAGAACTTCAGTGGATCATATGGAGCTGTGAGACACAGTCAATGTGTAAATAAACGATTCCGATGGCAACAATTGTATCCAAGATTTCAAACATTTCTCAAGGAAGAACAATGATTAATTTCAGGAACACAAAGACATACCAGCCATTAAGAAAAATCCCTTTATACTGTAGTTGCAAAGGCAACAGAAAAATCCAAATGTCAATTCTTGACTGTACAGCAAGTGGAACAGTGTTATTAGAATGAAATGACTGTTCACTTGTGAAATTCAGAGAGCTGCCAGCAAGAAGTAACAAAGTGGAAAAGAGCCAAAGGCTCAACCTTGGCCTTCGAACTGAACTGAATCTTTTTGATTACACTGAAAAAGCGTTTGTTCCAGCAGCGTTCCAGGAATTTGTCTCAGGATTGTTCGCAGCATGCTGCTTATCTATATGGTTTGATATAAACAGCCTGTGCTGGTCTTTCTCCAGTACTGGCCTCTGTCAGTCAGTGGCAATGCAGCCAAGCACATCTTTGGTTTTGTAACTTTATCAGACCAAAGCAGAATTAATTCATAAATGTGTATTACCATATCATAAACTGCAGAGCTAAATTCAAAAGCACAAGGCCTTTGAAGCAGATTTTACATTCCTTGGCTGCTTCTGAAAAGCAGTGCTGATCAGTCAGTCGTAACAAAAAGTTGTTGAGTCTATGAAGCAGAGAAGACTTTGCAGTTAATAGATCTTTCGCAATATTCATCAGAGATTGTAATTACTATGGATGTATTTGGGTCGTGTAATTACTTCAGCCCAGGAAACAGTGGTGCAGTAGAACATTAAAGATTCAATTAGCAATACAAATGCACAATACTAGCGGCTTATCTGTTGTCACTGACAACTATTCTCTCTGGCACTCTACTTTTAAAACAGGGCAGCCAAATACTACGCTGTAATACCATATCAAACCACTAGTCGCACAGCTGTGACAAACCTGACAAGTCTGACTGTGTTTTAAATTTCATTATATCCAAAGGTATACCATGCCCATAAAATGTAACTGACGCAAACATTTATCATTTGGTTTAATGGGTTTAAGACAGCTTCAACCCAAGCAAGTGGGAAAATTATTTCTACCACTCATTTCTACCAAGACGCCGGCTTGTAACCACATCCAGCTCATTACTGGTTATACCCACTTGTAGGTAAATTCCATCAATTGAATTAAAAAGTATATAAAATTGTGTTGGTTTGATTTAATAAACAATTATTTTCCTTGAGCTTATACTTGCCTTTCCTGGGGAGGAAATGAAACCATGCTCATATGAGCAATTTACCCTAGGTCTCTCCATTAGGGATGTGACCCTCTGATCAAATCTCTGCAGTGCCAAGGATTAGGTGGAAGGAACTGGGGGCGGTGGTGAACCAGGGCATGATGGTGAACTGGCATCGTGATCAACTTGTTCAGGACACGTCTTAACTGTCCCACGGCTCTGCACGTTCCACTATGAAGTCAGCAAGGAAGGTAATTAACTGTCAAATATTTATAGTTCCAGTGACTCGGGATCAATTCCCACCACTGTCAGTGAGGATTTTGTACGTCCTGCCCGTGTCTGCATGGGTTTACTCCGGGTGCTCTGGTTTACTCCCACAGTCCAAAGATGTTCGGTTTGTAGGTTAATTGTTCATTGTGAATTGACCCATAATTTGGTGAGGGTTAAACTAGGGGTTGCTGGGTGGCATGGCTTGAAAGGCTGGAAGGGCCTATTCAATCAATCAATCAGTCAATCAATAAAAGAAAGAAAAAAATGGATGAATGGCATTGGACACTTTCAGTTTTGCTGACTCACAAGCAGCAAGTCAAAATGAAACCAAAATGTTGATCTTGTTGTGCCTTCTTCCAGAAACTAAACCAAACCAAGAAAGAGTCTACAAGATGAAATGTTAATTTTTTTCCTCTATCCACAAGTGCTGCCTGATTTGTTGACAACATATATGAATTCCAATTTATTCTTCGATGAGAAAATATCAACCAAAAAATTTAGCTGCAATAATTATTAAAATTAGAATTTGGGTTTGATTGAAGTAGCGATTAAGATATTAAGGTGTTGGTATAACATATTGGTTTGCAAGGTAGGAAATAATGGACAACATCTACCAGTGAATTCCAAGTGAGAAACTCAGAATTAGATTTAACACGCAATAAATTATTCTAAACTTCACCGTGGATGGTCCCAAACCCGCTGTGAAAGGTTGAGGATTGCATGGAGCTTGCAACCCTAACCTATAAAAACCCAGAGCTACAGAAACACCAACAGGAGCTCCAAAGACCATCATTGGGAGAGGAAGGACACCAAGAAGATGGGCTACACCTGGGGACAACTTGAAGGCTGGCCCATGACAAGGACTCTAACTAGCTGCTGTCAACGGCCTATACTTCAATAAGGGTGATGGTCTTAACGCAACACAAACTCTTCAGGGGAGTGCAATCAGATTCTGGCACTTCCAGAAAGATTCATCAAGCTAACCCTGTGTTGGATCAAAAACCCATCCCAACTTGCACACACACCAGCACTCCACTCCACTCTCTGAGCCCAGATTTCTTCTCCCATTCTATTTATCTATTTGTTTATTTATTGGGATACAGCGTGGACTAGCCCTACTGTGCCACCTAGCAAACGCCCGATTTAATCCAAGCCTAATCAAAGGTTCATTTATTATCAAAGTGTAGAACTCTGAGATTCTTCTTCTCCAGATAGCCATGAAACCAAGAAAGAAAAGAACAGCAGCACCATCATCAATCCCCAAATCCCTACTTGCATAAAAAACTGAACAAAAATGAATCAGGCATATTGACCTCCAAATCCCCCACCCCTGCATACACAAAAAAACATGAAACATCAGGTGAAAACAGAATATAAAAAATTATAAGACTGAAAAAGTCTATAGTCCAAGTCCATATCCAAAATGCAGAAAAATTGGGTGACATTCTCCGGGCCCAGCAGCAGGCCTATCCTGTCCGTAGCAGAGTGATCCCACTAGCAATCAAAAGGTAGTCTCCCCTATCTGTAGCAGAGCGATCATTTTCCATATTCGCCTCGATGTTTCAATCCCCTTTGTCACTTTAAATGGCCAACAGTGTTTGACTTCATTGGACAAATGGAGTCAAACACTGGCTCGTACCCCGTCCCGCAGTATTCTCACCACGAGAATACTCTTGGAGACTGCAGAGTGCTGAAACACCCAAACAATCTTCAAACTGCAAATCACAGGCTTCAACATTTCCAGAATCACATTCAAGGTGAAAAACAAATGTAAAAGACATAAAAGAAGTGAAATATATGGTTTCATGATCTATCCAGAATATGTTGACCGAAGGACCATTGTACACAGGCGCCAAGGAAGCTTAGCAAGTCTCAGGCATCATTGGAGATGTAGCCCCAGTGGAGACTGTAGTACCAATGAACCAACAATACCAGAAAAATAAATTAAACCTGCTTGCTCTACATTTGAGAACTTTGATCACACCTATGCATCAATATAAATTCATTTAATTTTGTGGGACCTTGCTATGTACAACGTGCCTGGTGAATTCATTAATTAATGTGATTTCTTAAATCAACTGGCACAAGATCACCAGAGTTTAGCAAAGCTATGATCACTTTGATCAGTTCACACTAAAATGAACTTTCAGCAGGTCAGGCAGAATCTGTGGAGAGGAATAAACAGTCTATCTTTCAGAATCAGCAATCGACTCAAAACATCAACTGCTTATTCCTCTCCATAGATGCTGTCTGACCTAATGAGCTCCAGCATTTAAGATTTCCAGACTCTGCAGGATCTCTTGTGTTTATAAAATAAACTTTGTATTTTTTATTGTAATTGCATTCTTCTTTGCAAAATTTATGTTTATATTTTCCTTATGAATGCTGCTACAAGTAAGTTTTTCATTTCACCTGTGTGTACATACTCGTGCATACAATAATAAACTCAACTTTGACTTTTTTCCTTTCTGCAGCATTCTTTAGCTGGCAGGCTCTGAATGGCAAAACTGTGCTCCATTATTCACGCTCTCTTTTACAACAAAACCACCATTACGACAGTCAACTTTTGAAGACGTCAGTCCATGCTTCTTTGTATCAAGCACTTGTTTGCCCCAATTCTTTGGTGCTTGCCACAGAATTGCCTTAATGTCTTTATACTCCCCCACACTGACTTATTTTCCTCTTCTCTAGAATACTAGTGGTCAATAGTTGAAGAATAGGTTGAAGAACTAGAAATCATGTTAAATTGTTCAAATTAGTAAACCAGATATGCATTATTTTTTTTTCTAAAGAAGTGATTTAAATCCTTTCTTGGTCACTCAATTCATAACTAAGGCCCATAAAATACTATGCAATTAAATTCTATTTCCTGCCAGCTTAGAATACGGACTCATTTCCAGGTTCCATTTGAACACCCTGAACAGTTAATGTTCACTGCAGTGTTACTCAATCATTTGTCTTGCAAATGAAACAAGGCTTACTCTTCAATCAGCATTTTTGCCATTGGTTATATGTCAATAAGCATGTAAATAGGGAGTGAACAATAATTTAACAATCCCTGGGCACAGAATTTGCATGGGAAGATTTGAGATTATGAATTCCATCTGTAAATTTGCATTTTAGGGTGTTGCAATGAAAATGAATCATTTGGGTGAGACTTGTAAATGTCATAATAGTTCCCTTGCCCCACTGATAAAAAGGAAAACCATTCTGTCTGTGTGTTCACATGAGAGATCCTCCTTTGAGGGGAACATGAATCAGATCTGGTTTAGCCTCAGCTAAACTTCAGACACCAAAGATGTTAGAATATTGCTTAAAAGAATTAAATATGATTTTACTTTGACTTTGTAACATAAATCCATCAGATAAAACATTTTTTTCTGCAGAACACAGGATAAGCAACTGCTTTTGTCACTGAATACATTTTCTCCAGTTAAACTTGCCTGATTGATCATTCATAGCTGTGTTTTAGATTTCAAAGTTCAAAGTAAATTTATTATCAATGTACATATATGTCAACATATACAACCTGAGCTTCAATTTCTTGCAGGTCTACTCAATAAATCCATGATACAATAATAACCATAATAGAATCAATAAGACCACACCAACTTAGGGATTCAATCGTTATGAGACAACAGACTGTATAAATGCAGAAAGAAAGACATAATAATAATAATGATAAATAATTAGGCAATAAATATCAAGAACATGAGATGAAGAATCCTTGAAAGTGAGTCCATAGGTTGTGAGAGCTTTTTGATGATGGGGCAAGTGAAGTTGAGTGCTGATAGTTGACAGGTAATAACTGTTCCTGAACCTGTATGAGTCCGGAGGCTCCTGTACCTTCTTCCTGATGGCAGCAGTGAGAAGAGAGGGTGGGGGTGGTGGAGGGATGGTTTTGCTTTCCTGCGACAACGCTTCATGTAAATGTACTCAATAGTTCGGAGGGCTGTACCTGTGATGAACTGGGCCGTATCCACTGCTTTTTGCAAGATTTTCCATTCAAGGGCATTGGTGTTTCCCTACCAGGATGTGCTGCATCCAGTCAATACACTCTCCACCACACACCTATAGAAGTTTGTCAAAGTCTTAGATGTCATGCAGAATCATTGTAAACTCTTAAGGAAGTAGAGATGCCGCCGTGCTTTCTTCATAATTACACTGATATGCCGGGCCCAGTACAGGTCCTCCAAAATAATAACCGTGAATTATTATGACTTTTTATTTAAGTTTGAGGGAATATGGTGTTGCAAGCAGGCTGGCATTTAATTGAGTTATAGGAGTTACAAGCCCTTCAGTACAGTGACCATCAAGAATCCCTTCTCCAATTCTACACTAATCACATCGTATTCTCCCAATAACTCTCCCCAGATCCTACCACTTACCTGCACACGAGGGACAATTTACAATGGCCAATTAAGCTACTAACATGCATGCATTTGGAAAGTGAAAGGATATCAGTGAAAAAGGAGGAATCACGATGTCACAGAGTCTCCACACAGATAGCAATGGAGATCAGGACTGACTCCGGGTTGCTGTAGGTATAAAGTAACAGCTCTATCCACTGCCATGCCACTGGTCTTCTGGTGATGGCACTCTGTGCAGCTGGACAGAAAGTTCCAGGATTCAGACCCAGCAACAATGAAGGAATGGTTCCAAGTCAGGACAATGTAAATGTTCCTTTTGGTGGTAATTTGTGAAGATTAGAGCAGTGTTCTTGCAGTAGATTAGGCCAGTGGTTTTCAGCATGAGCCATGTGGCTCCCCAGGTGTCCATGTCAGATGTCGTAGGGGACACAAGCAAAAAAACAAGAAACTGGGGGCCACATGAGTTTCTGAATGGGCCATGGTAAGTTTACTGTTCTAATGAAATATTACTAAAATATATAAATCAAAAATGAATATATCAAAGTTAATTGGAACACTGAATGAAATGAATGGGAAAATATGCTAGATTATGCAAATGAGGCAGCAAAATAGCTTCGCGCACGCGTGTGTGTGTGGGGTGGGGAGGAATGATGCTTATTATCATTCTTTGACGTTTACAATTTTCTATAGAGCCTACAATTGCATTGTTGTTACTCTTATATATATATATCTCAAGACATACTCACATATAGACAGTATATATATTCACACAATTATATATATTTTAAAATTTTTTTCTTTTTTATATTACCTATAGCTACTGTGACAATATTCCAAGACAGACAAAAGTTTACTTGTATCCTATTAGATTTCAAACTTAATTGCAGAGCTGGCAAGCCACATAATATAGGTGAGTCATTGATTCCGCCTGCAGTTTTTTTTTACAATTTCTACTGTAATGAATCAGAACTAATACGAACCTATTCAAGCCATTCCCCTGAGCAGCTCATCAGTATCAAGATGTATCGATGAAATGTCCAATGATGTGGAAAAACAACTAGTTTTGCACAACTGCAAGTTAAGGAGTTAGCTCTGCAAATCGATGAATGCACATTATGTGATAATGAAGTCCTTCTGATGACATATGAATGATGCTCAGGCCAGTGACGAAAGCTTACATACCAAAGGTGAAACAATTTTTGAAGAAATAAAGAACTATTGCTTAGAAAACAATATTCTGCTGTAAAATATATTAGCTTGTGCAACTGATGGTGCTGCTTTGATGGTAGGAAGATACAGAGGATTCATTGCTCATCTGAGAAGTGCTGTGCCTGACATTTTTTGCATACACTGTGTCATTCATCGTCAGCCCTTGGTTACAAAAAAATTGGGAGGACGTTTGCACAGCACCCTTGCTGCTGTAATAATAGCTGTCAACTTCATCAAGTCTTACGCACTTCAAAATCATCTTTTCCAACAACTTTGTGAGGAAAGCAGCTACTAATGCAGACAGAGTTGCGATGGTTATCAAAAGGTAACTGTCATTGTCGCTTGGTTGCACTTCGGGATAGTATTGTAGCAATCTAAGTGATAAGCAATTTGAAGAACAAATTGTCACTGCTAAGTCTGACATATTTTATCTTTCAGATATATTTTAAAAACAGAATTCATTAAACACAGTTACAAGGAAAAAACTGAAATCACATACTGTATCATGCAAAGAGCCACTTTGCTTGGAAAACTCAAACTTTTCAGCAGCAATATTGGATGTTGTGAGTTTATTGCAATTTCCTTCACTGGCCACTCAAACTAAAATTGCAAGATGATGATCTGGTTGTATGTCTTGATCATTGGAAACAATTGCACACTGATATGGAAATTTGGTTCAGAGACCTGCTGGAGATGCATATTCCAGACTGGGTGGTGGATCCATTTGGGGTGAATGTGAATGAAGTTGACATCACGTTGCAAGAATGTCTAATTGAGTTGCAAGGTGATGTAGCAGGTCAAGCAAAATTCAAACGCAGCAAGCAAAATTTCTGGATAATTAGTGAAATTCAAAATAAGTTTCCAGAGCTCTGGGACAAAGCAAAGTTGTTTTAATTGGATTTCCTACTCCTTATCTCATTGAACGTGGTTTTCGGTCAAGCTCTTCGCCTGCTATCAAAACCCCATAACCGCCTTGATGTTATGAGAGGTGATCTTCGACTATCTTTAACCAAGTTGCAATCAGATATTCAAAAATTCATTAGTTGTACTGTGGTGCTCTGTTGGTCATGTGGTTCTGATTGTTAACGAAATAAATACAGGTTTCCCCCGCCATCCGAAGGTAGAGCATTCCTACGAAATGGTTCGTAAACCGGACTGTCATAAAGTGAAGAAGCAATTACCATTTATTTATATGGGAAAAATTTCTGAGCATTCGCAGACCCAAAAAATAACCTACCAAATCATGCCAAATAACACATAAAACCTAAAATAACAGTAACATATAGTAAAAGCAGGAATGATATGATAAATACACAGCCTATATAAAGTAGAAATTCTTTTCTGCAACCATTGCTGCACTGTCCACCGTAGCCAAAGTCTCACACAAGCGCTCTCGGCAGAAACACCCTCTCCAGTAACCTTTAAGCTACGAAGCTGCCAAATCATACAAAATAACACATAAAAATACACAGCCTATATAAAGTAGAAATAATGTATGTACAGCGTAATATCACTTACTGGAATCGGGAAGACAGCGAGCACACTGATGATGGTGTGTTAGGCTGAGTACTCGGAGGTAGGGATGGTAGGACACAGGGGTGTCATCTCATCTTTGTCTGTTTCCATCAGTGCAGGCAGGTCATCTTCTTCTATGTCTGCCTGCCTCACTGTCAAAGGTCGAGGTTCGTCATCTGCTGTGGCTGATGTGGAAGGCTTGAAAACCGACAGTATGCTTGACTGCTTAGCCTCGCGGATTTTTCTATCATACAGTTCTTTGTAAGCACTCAAACCATCCTGCAAATATGCCCTAAACCTACGTACTCTTTCATAATTAAAGTTGTACTTTTCTGCAATAATTGCAGCGAAAATCTCACGCAGTTGCTTCACGTTCAGTTCCTGGACGACTTCACTTTCGGTCCGTTTGCCACTGCATTCGGTTTCAATTGTTATCCTTTCCTCTTCCAATTGCATCAGCTCTTCATCTATCAGTTCTTGGTCATGGGACGCCAAAACCTCTTCAACATCATCTTCATCAACTTTCACAAGCCAAACTCACTTCATCCTTACTTCGTTCACCATGATTGAAACACTTAATTATGTCTAGTTTTACGCTAAGTTTAACACCCTTACAAGCTCTTTTAGGCTTTTCCGATACCTTAGAACTCATCTTGCTAACGGATGCTCAAAATAAATTGGCATAAAGCACAGATGCTCACAGATATGTGTTTAAGCAATGTCGGCTAGAATGCAGTTCCGGGGGAGGAGCTTAGCTGCTCGAGGCGTGCGCTGCCTTTTTTTGTAACAGTGAAAACACCTTCTGTTAGCGAAAACAGGTAACTAATGTAGGTCTTTCGTAACAGCGAGGTGTCATAAAGTGAACATTCGAAAAGCGGGGGACACCTGTAATGTTAAATTTAGAGCAAACTGAAATCAGATTAGTATCTTGATATAAGTGAATGCTTTTCTATTTAGCCTATTGAACAAGGCAAATAAATATTCTTGCCACAAGAACAGGTGTAAGTCCCAGTGTCAAGTGGTGCAAGATTTATTTAGTGACATCCCAATCAATTTCTACTAACTACTATGCCCAAGGAGAGGACGAGAGGACAGTAGAATATTCCCTACAAACCTGAATGAGTGTGGCTCCAACCACATTCAGTGCTATCTGTGCCAAAGCAACTTACTTAATTGGCTCCATATGCAGTATGCTTATTGGTACTTAGTGCTGCAGTGTGTACCAAGAACAAAATGCACCGCTACTAACTCGCCAAATCCAGTGGATCTCAACTTTTTTCTGCTTGTGGCCCACTTGTGACTTTCATGGACCGACCCACCATAGTCTCCATTAGTTGCTGAATTTGTTTTTTGGTCAACTATATTAATTATTCTATATATGGTTAATGTTATGTTTTAACAGGTTATAGGCACTATTTTACGTTGACTATAATGCTACAGATGTATATACAAAATAAAACTATTTCAAAGGTATAAATAGGGTACTTCCTTTATAATATATAAAATATTCTTTCAACCAACACTGAAAAAGCACTTAAAGTTGTTATATTGGGTTTTTAGTGAGATTCTTGCGACTGGAAGGAGGTACAGGAGCCTTAGGTTCAGGAATAGGTACTACCCTTCAACCATCAGGCTCCTGAACCAGAGCGGATGGCTTCACTCACCTCAACATTGAACTGATCACTGAACACAATGCACTCACTTTCAAGGAATCTACAACTCATGTTCTCAGCAACACACAAAATGCTGGAGAAACTCAGGCCAAGCAGCATCCATGGAAAAAAGTACAGTCAATGTTTTGGGCCGAAACCCTTCAGCATTTTGTGTGTGTAAGTTGGATTTCCAGCATCTGCAGGTTTTCTCTTGCTTGTGAACTCATGTTCTCATATTAGTTTTTTAAATTTATTACATTTTTTGTGTATTTGCATAGTTTGCTGTACAGGTTGAGTAATTCTTAGCCAAAAATGCTTGGGGCTGGAAATGTTTCAGGTTTCAGATTTCTTCAGATTTTGGAATATAAGATGAGATAGCTTGGGATTGCCATCATTTCTGACTCTGAATTTATGTGCTACTAGTAAGCAATCTTTATCTTACACTTGTTCATTACACATTGTACTTAACAGAAAAGTTATGTATTGCAATGTACTGATGCCACAAAACAACAAATTGCATGGCAATAGTTGGTGGGAGGAGAAGATGGCAGCGCGACGCAGCGCGCACAGCCTCTCCAGTGAAATGATATTGTATTTGTTAAATAGGGTACCGTGTACAATTCTGTTTTGATGTAGACAGCCGTAAGAAGCACGGAGGAACATCTGGAGAAACTTCTGAAATGCCCGGTTTGCTGCCACTGCTACTGTGCGATTGAGAATCTCCGGAGGGAAGGCCCCAAAATCCTCGGCTTTCCCTGCTGCTGGCGGCCGGGGTTGGGGTCAAAGCGCTTGGCAGAGATGGTGCTCGGTGTTGGAGGGTTGGTTGGAGGCTCGAAGTTTTCGGACGACTCAGAGTCGGACTGGTCAGGCATGGCAGGGAGAGTTTTCTTCCTTCTCCCGTCTGCGTGAGATGAGGGACTTTCGAGAGACTTTGAACTTTTTTTTATCGTGCCCATGGCCTGTTCTTCATCACATTACGGGTATTGCTTGCACTGTGGTAATTATATGTTATAATTATGTGGTTTTTGTCAGTTTTTCAGTCTTGGTCTGTCCTGTGTTTCTATGATATCACACCGGAGGAATATTGTATCATTTCTTAATGCATGCATTACTAAATTACAATAAAAGAGGATCGCGAGTCCTCATAATCTAATCTAATCTAATCTGCCAGTGATATTAAATCTGATTCTGATTCAAGTCACCTCTTATCCTCCTTCACTCCAAGGACAAAAGCTGTAGCTTGCTCTATCTTTCCTTGTAAGACATGCTCTCTAATCCAGACTGCATCCTGGTAAATCTCCTCTGCACTCTAGTATCTACATCCTTCCTAGTGAGGTGACCATAACTGAACACAATAGTCTAAGTGTGCTCTAACCGGTGTTTAATAGTTACTTCATGGCTCTTGAACTCAGTACACTGACTAATGAAGGCCAACACAGCACACAACTTCTTGAACGTCCTATCAATTTGTGTGGCAGCTTTGAGGGATTAATGGACATGGATCAATCCACACTGCTAAGAATCTTGCCATTAACCTTATGCTCTGCCTTCAAGTTCAACTTTGCACCGTGTACCGCTTCACACTTTTCTGGGTTGAACTCCATCTGCCACTTCTCAGCCTAGCTCTGCATCCTACTGATGTCCCATTGTAATCTATGACAACCTTCTACACTACCTTCAATATCTTCATGTCATCTTCAAACTTACTAACCCACCCTTCTACTTTTCCATCCAAGTCATATATAAAAATCAATACAATAGTCCCAGAAAAGATACCTGCAGAATACCTCTGGTCGTGGACTTCCAGCCAGAATATGCTCCATCTACTACCAACCCCTGCCTACTTTTTGCAAGTCAATTTTGAATGCAAGCTGCCCAGTTTCCCTGGATTCCATGTCTCATGTCTGTTTGAGTGAGCCTACCATGGGGAAACTTGTCAAACGCCTTATTAAAATCCATATACATTACATCCACTGCTCTACCTTCATCCATTTGGTTTCTTGCTTTCTCAAAGCATACAATCAGGCTTGTGAGGCATGATCTGCCCCTCACAAAGCCATGCTAAAGGTCTCTAATCAAACTATGCTTCTGCAAATGCTTTTCAGTCCCGCCTCTAAGAATCCTCTCCAATAGCTTGCCCACCACTGATGTAAAGGTCACTGGTCTATACTTCCCATGATTATCCTATTATCTTTCTTGAACAAAGAAATAACGTTTACCAACCTCCAATCTTCTGGCACTACTTGTGTGGCCAGTAAGAGCACAAAGGTAATTGTCAAAGATGCTGTAATCTCTTCCCTCACTCCCCGTAGTAAGCAGGGGTATAGCCTGTCTGACCACAGGGTCTTAGCTATCCTAATGTTTTTTAAAAGTTCCAGCACATCCGCTTTCTTAACAATGGCATGTTCTAGCATAATAGCTCACATTTGTCAAGGTCCCTCTCACCGGTAATTTCTGAAGGAACATATTCATTAAGGATCTCCACCATCTCCTCTGACTCCAGGCACATTTCTTCTCTTTTATTCTTGATTGGTCTTAACTGCACTCTAGTCATCCTCCTCTTCTTCATGTACATACAGAATGCCTTTTATTTCGAATACAGTGTGAAGGAGGCTCTTCCATTCCCATGCCTTCTTCTAGCTCTCCTAATTCCATTCTTAAGCTCCTTCCCAGCTACCTTGAGTGAACCTTGCTTCCTAAATCTTGAGTAAGCTTCCTTCTTGCTCTTGACTAATGTCAAGGTGAGTACCTTCATCCTAAAGTTCAGAAATTGAGTTTTTTTTTTGCTATTTTCTGATTTATGGACAAAATGATCTTATGGGTATCTATAAAAATGGAATCGGTCCGTTACATGGAGATGGTCTGTAGAGGTATCAGCTATCTCCTACATATTAACCGAAGATGATAAAATTGGTGATGCTGGATTATACGACTCACCGTATAGTGGGCTTAAGGGGCAAAAGATTCTAATGTCCTTCCACATTAATAGGCTCCTGTGTCTTGCTCCTAGTTCTGCATTCAGTCATAAGGTGAATCCAACACACATTTTCTCAGGCTCTTCTGACACAAGGCAAACCTCTTGGTTGCTATGTGATGCAGTTAGAATTTAATTTACTTCATTGGAAAAAAATAAAAATCTTGGACTACTTACTGGCAAAAGTTAGTGGGACCATTACTTGCATCGTTTCTATGGGAATAATCTTGAAGTAATTGGCGCACACATCACCTCTAATCAGTCAAAAGTTAGAAGCTGTGGAGTGGGAATTATAGTTTGCAGTAATTGACAGTCACAGAACACAGAACAGTACAGCACAATTCTCATCACCACTAGATTCATCGTTCGCACAATTATTACTTACTGGTGTGACTTTCTCAATTTCTCTGCCCACACTTCCATTTTCCTTCTCCATGAACTTGACAATATCCGAAATGACCCATACCCTGATTTGCTCCAAGTCCTGTCTGCTCATTACCCCTAATCCAAATTGCTTTCCAGGTCACTGGAGCCTTGATTTTTATAACCTCGACTTCATTTTTAAACCTGTCCATCAATTTGCCTACTCCACCATCTGGTTCTACAATCCTCAAGATATCCAAAACCTGTCATTTCATTTCCACATTTGACTTGTGTCAGCTTTTGCTAAGATACCTCTCTTTAAACCATTTTTCTATTGTAAGTGTTATATAAGATCTTGGTTTTACTATGTTTTAACAATACATCCATTGGGTTAAATGAGAATCTTCCCAATTTCAATTAAACCAGCAAGTTGAGTTATTTGAATATATGGGCCTCCCGTCCCATGATCCTCTCATATCCCTTTTGCCAATCTACTTTCCAGCTCTTAGCTTCATCCCTCCCCCTCCTGTGTTCTCCTATCATTTCGGATCTCCCCCTCCCCCTGCCACTTTCAAATCTCTCACTATCTCTTCTTTCAGTTAGTCCTGACAAAGGGTCTTGGCCCGAAACATCGACTGTACCTCTTCCTATAGATGTTGCCTGGCCTGCTGCGTTCACCAGCAATTTTTATGTGTGTTGCTTGAATTACTTGAATGATGATTTGCGGGGGGACCTTTGGTTCTCGGGTGTAAATTGAGATCCAGCTCAATTTCCATTTCTAGCCCGTACCACGGCGCAGAACTGTCAGGCCCATGCTGTGGTCAGAGAGTTGCACAAGGACTGCCTTTAAGAATGACCAGATGGTTTTGTTTTGCTTGCAAGAAACTGAAATATTGCAAGTAATTCAAAGAAACAATTGCCCTGCTGTTCTTAATAAAGCACCTAAGCTGTGCACCTTGAATGAAATTGAAATGAAGCTGCTCAGACTGTCATGATAAACATTCCATTTTCAAACATCACCATCACCCAAACCTGGTGGTTTATTGAACTGTATCCTGTGGGGGGGTGGGTGTGTGTGTGTGTGTGTGTGTGTGTGTGTGTGTGTGTGTGTATGTGCGCGCACCAATTACTAACTGTATTTGCCTCCTTTACAACAATGACCACGCAATTTGAGGCAGTGTGAAGGCTCAGACCTCAATAAACTATTCAAAAAGGGAAAAAAAGGGAACAATAAACTGTTCAAAAAGGGAAAAAAAATGAAAAAATAAGAACAAAGAATGGTTAAGGTGTTTAGCATTGAAAACATTGTTGAAAGACAGCGAGAGAGAGAGAGAGAGCCCGTTCCATGCTGATAATCTTACATTAGTTTTCATCAGAATTGCTTCTTTTCACAAAAAAAAGCAACACTTCTGATTAAAAAAACTTACTCAGGTGTTTCCAGCATTTAGTTTTAATTTTGATCCGTCTCTTCCCTTTGCCTGATGCCTTTTTGGGTGACACAGTGGTGCAGTTAGCAGTTCCGGCAATCCGGATTCAGTCCTCACCTCAGGTGCTGTCTGTGTAGAATTTGAATTTTGTTCCTGTGACTGCATGGGTTTTCTCCAACTGCTCTGCTTTGCTGCCGCATTCCAGAGACATGTTAATCACCCCTTCCTGTGTAGGTGAGTACTAGAATCGGAGAGGAGCCGATGGGAATGGGGAGGAGGGGGAGCAGAGTAGAACTGAGACTGAATTAGTGCCATGTGTAAATGAGTGGTTGATAGATCAGAGGTGGTGAGCAGAAGGGCTTAGTTCTGTGGCATAAGACTCCCAGACGCAAATAACTTTGGTATTTTCCCAGTGCTAGGCTTTCTATATTAGTGTTTCTGTCCAGGTGCACAACTACAGACAATGCAGAGAACTAACTTGAAGAGGAAGATTGCATAAAAGAAAATTAGTTTCTGGCAGATTAACCTGTTGCACTAGCCATGATTCCACTTAATTGCACAAAATACATTTGACATCAACTGTAACAGAGTAACTGGTATCCCTCTTGCCATTTGGCACATTCCGTAATCTCAGCAAAGCCTTTGACACTAGAAGATTACAGGAAAATAATGACACCACTGCATGTCAAGGAGCTTGATAACAAAATGTTTCTCTCTAGACAGGAGTACATTACGGATGAAGCGATGAAGAACAATGGGCACTGAGCTGTTGTTGAAGATTGCTTGTGTGCAAAACGAAAGGTAACTTTCACCATGCTCACAAATGACCAGGTTCAGTTTCTACCTTAGTGACTTGCCTCTTGTTCGCAGTTTGTGGGGTTTTGGCCATTTACAAGACTGGAACATGTCAAACAGGCAAACATTCCAAAGCAATACTGAGTCCAGAGCTGTCTTCTGGAGATGCCATTTTTGACTGAATACTCTCTTTTTACTAAAACATTAAAGCTCTCCTGATATTTTGATCTCATTGATATAGTCCAGCTGAGATTTGGTGCTCACCTAACTCTAAAGATAATCACTATCACACACCTAGCTTTGGAACCATGCCACGGGCAAACAAGCTGCTGTTTGCAACTGTGACAAAACTTCAGAACAAGCTAATTAGTTGAAAAGCTTGCAGGAACAAGGCAAGGTCAAGAAATGCAGCATTTTATTGCATGCATTACTACCTCCACTGTGGGTTCCTTGGGATCTTTGCCCCTGCAACTGCATCCAGAGCCAAGAGGTACAAATGAAAGTTAGAGTTATATAAAACTTGGTTAGGTCGCACTTGGTCCTGGTTCTGGTCCTGTCATTACAGGAAGGACGCCGAAGCTTTGGCGAGGGTTTGGAAGAGATTTACAGGGTTAGAGGATATCAGCTATAACAAGACATTAGATTAACTAGGGTTGTTTTCTCTGGAGCGCTGGAGACTGAGGGGAGATGGAATTTTACAAGATTTGTGAGGTGCAGATAGGGTAGACAGACAGAAGCTTTTTCCCAGGGTAGGTAATTCTAGAGGGCAGGTAAGTTGAGAGGAGAAAAGTTTAAGGGAGATGTGTGGTGCAAGATTTTTTTGTTGTACACAGGAAGTAGGGGTGCCAGGGGTGTTGGTGGAAGCGGGTGTAATAGTGGCGTTTAAGAGATTTTAGACTGGCACATGAATTCCCAGGGAATAATGTAATATTCAGACAAATGGGATTAGTTTAATTTGGCATCACGCACAGTACAAACAGCATGGACCGAAACTCCTGCACTCAGCGTTCAATTTCTATATGGGGATGGAAATATATAGAGGTGGAAATGGTTCTTGCTTTTGGAAACAACATAAAATCAGCTCATCTTAAGGTCATTTGGAAACAACCAGCCAATGAAAACAACAAGGAAGGGGATAAAATTGGTAGCTTAGAAACTGACTGTAACCATTTTCCTTCTACCCAGGTTATCTGCAATTTATCATTGATTTGATCATCTTTTCTCATTCCCACACTCCCCCACAGTAGACTGTTTATAATTATTATTATTATTATCATCAATGTTAACAACAAAAGAAATAGGACTGCACAAGCAGGATACGGTTCGAAATGGACAAGGGATAATGATTTGGATGCCCAAGATTGCTGGCAGAATCTTTAAACTTCAGATAAACTAAAAAGTATCGCAAGAAGATTTAAGGCACAGTAATAGAGATACCATTACTGAGGCTCTGAACTTGAAAGGTTTTTATAATTAGCCTTTGTACAAAGTTAGATAAAATGTGAGGAAAAGGAATATTAAATTGGTAAGAAAATTACTTTGCTAAATTTTAAGAAAGTTTCCATTACCTTAAATAGAAGCACTACGGAAATGTTCTCATTTATTTCAGTATTCGTCACCTCATTTAAACCCAAAGCACTGAGCCCAGCATTGTATCTGTACAAGCAAATAATCAGGGCATGTCTTCATCAAGACTTTGTCCAGATGGCTGTGATTTATATTGCAATTAGTTAATGACAGCTCATTTCTACACCTCTTACCAGTTGTCAGCTCAGAATCCTAATGTCTGCAGGTAGAGTGGGCCATTGGCACATAGCAAACAAGGCCTTCCATTTTCTGATTACATCAGTTCATTTTAATCTCATAAGACAGCATCACCTTTAGCAGTTCAAGCTTCAGGAGAGCTTTGGATCACTGTCGTCAGATGACAGAGAAGAACATTTAAGGTTACATTCATTTCATAGGCATTTTAATGTGGCATAACAAAACACAAAGAAGGAACAAGTCATTGGTAGCATCTATGATCAGCCAAGGGCATTCCAGAGCATTTCACAACTAATTTTCTGAATTAATGCAGTATAGGCAACACATTTGCCATTTGTCGACACCAAATCCTCACAAACAGCACTGTGGTAACAAGACACAGTAATGTGATTTAGTGATGCTGAACGGATAAAAGATTGGGTTCTGAGAGCTCCGTGAAACTCCCGTATGAAAAGGATTGTGATACCTGGCAGCAGCTGCAGTCTCAGTTTTACACGGGCACATATATATATATATATATAGATAGATAGATAGATAGATATACACACACAGAAAACTTCACATCACCTCCTTGTACTGCTACGCATTCAGACATCCCACCTCTCCCGGAAGTTCCTGGAGTCTCCCGCAAATTAATAGTGGCTCCCTGATGCCCGCAAATTATATACAATGTCCCGGAAATTGATTTTTTTTGAGAGCGAGTGTGAGAGAACACGTGAGGGAGAGCGAGAGAGCGAGCGCAAGAGCAAGAAAGAAAGCACGAGAGAGAGTGACCATGAGAGAGTGTGAGAGTGAGAGCGAGAAAGCAAGCGCGAGAGAGAGTGAGAGCGAGAAAGCAAGTGAGAGAGAGAGCGAGAGAGCAAACACGAGAGAACGAGAAAGCAAGCACGAGAGAGAAAGAGAGCAAGCGTGAGAGCAAAAGCAAGAGTGAGTGAAAGCGACGAGCGAGACAGCGTGCACGCGAGCAAGAGAGCACGCACGTGTGCGATAGAGAGAGAGCGAGAGAGTTCCAAAAAAAGTGAGAGTGGCAGAGTGTTCCAAAAAAAATATAAAACGTACGTCACCCCAGGCTACACTACAGTGTACCCCTGCCTAATAGGGGTCAAAACAATGACAGTGTTGCTCGCTGCACTGTTTGCAACCCTGACTTTTCTATTGCCCATGGTGGGTTAAGACTGTAAAAGACATGTTGAGGTGAGTTTAACAGGTGTCATTCGTTCATTAGCATGCTAACGTTATTTAAACTAGCTGGCTAGCTGCTAAGGAGGTACTCTATTGCAGATATCCCACCTCTCCCAGAAGTCTCCCGTAAATTGATGGTGCTACCTCCCTGAAATGAGTTTTTGCAGGGTGGGATGTCTGTGCATTAGTTGTAAAGTAACAATCATGATTCCAGCAACTTCTGGTTACAACTCACCAAACAGATTAGGTTTTGATGACCTGAACAAAGAAAGCCATTGATCAATTCTTTGAATGGATGCTCATGTGGTAAGTTGTTAGAGTCACAGAGTCATACATCACGGAAACATGTCCTTCAGCCCATCACCTGTACTGACCCCCCAACCACCCATCTGTGCCAATGCTGCACTAATACCATTCAATTCTCCCCAGACTCCCATCAGTTCTCCTCAGATTTTACCACTCACTAGTAATTTAGGGCAATTAACTGAGGTACCATACTAACCTGCACGTCTTTGGGATACAGCAGAAACCAATGCTCCCAAAGGGAAATGTGCACAATCCACACATAGAGCACTGGAGGTCAGGATTGAACTTGGGTTGCTGGAGCTACGGGCCAGCACTTCACTGGATATATTAATTGTTGCTCAATTTTAACATTCTGAAATATTACACCAATGTTGCCAAGCATTGCTGTCTGCATCCAGAATACTTGACAGCAAAGTAGATGCCAATGAACAATATCCTCTAGGTAGAGCCACTGAAAACTCTTGCACTGTAAACACTGAAGAGCTTGGTCATGTGATCAGTGATCAAGTTAGAAGGATGGATTACAAAGTAAATCTATGTACTCATTCACATTGACATCCAAACGTACACTGTAATTATCCTTGCCCAAATTGCTAGAGTGTTTTGACATTGATACTTTAGAAATGTTGTGGAGGAGATTCGAGTTTGTGAATCTAGGTCTGTGAATAACTTGAGAAAGAGTAGTTTAGTTTGAAAGAAAACACAGGCTTAAACAACAAAGGTTTGGGATCAAAATTTATCTCCCGTCAAAGGACAAAGCTACCTGGTTTTTAACAGATCACCTCTTCCACTGACCTACTCATTTGGCTTATTGACAGTCAATCACCTTTCCTACTTTGGAATAGATTCAGTGAATTGATAGTGACTCCATTTGTTCACTGGCATCTACTGAAGAAATGTGTGAAATTGCCCAAGTGCCTCTCATTCACAAAAGGCAAGCAAATCAATCGAGCTACTGTCCGATCAGTTTATGCTCAGTTATCAATAGTGATACTGAGCAGCACTGACTCATGATGAACCTGTCATTAATATACCTGCTTTCCAACTCACCCAGGACCACTTGGCTCCAGACCTTATCAAAGGAAGGATGGGGGTAGAAAGATAAGAGAGCCTTGGATGTCCAGAGAGGTGATGAATTTAGTCAAGAAGAAAAATGAAAAGTATGTAAAGCTTCGGAAGTCAGGATCAAACAAACCACACGGGGAGTATAAAGAAGTCAGAAAAGAACTAAAGAAGGGAATTAGGAAAACCCTTCCGGAAGGGCCGTGAAAAGTCCTTGGCAAATAGGATCAAGGTGAAGTCCAAGGCATTTTATACAAACATAAGGAGAAAGAGGATAACTAGCGAGAAAGTGAGCCCACTCAACGACAAAGGGGGGAATATTTGCTTGGATGCAGAGAATGTGAGTGTGGTACTTAATGAGTACTTTGCTTCAGTATTTAGCAAGCAAAAGGATATGGAGGACCAAGAGGTCAGTGTTGAGAGTTTACATATGTTAGGGCGTTTAGAGGTCAAGCAGCAGCAAGTATTGGGCCTGATGGGATTTACCCCAGATTAGTGAAGAAGGCAAGAGATGAGATTGCTGGGCCCTTAACCAGTATCTTCATGCCCTCTCTAGCCACAGGTGAGGTTCTGGAGGACTACAAATGACTAATGTACCTCTGTTGAAGAAGAAAGCAAGGGAAAATCCTGGGAACTATAGATAGGTGAGTCTCACGTCAGTTGTAGGGAAATTGCTGGAGCAAATTCGTAGGGATAGGATATATCAGCATTTCGAAACCCATGATCTAATCAGGGAGAGCCAGCATGGCTTTGTGCGTGGCAGGTCGTGCTTTACCTATTTGATAGGGTTTCTTGACAAGTTGATGAGTGAGATTAATGAGGGTAGGATGGTGGATGTTGTCCACATGGATTTTAGTCAGGCATTTGACAAGTCCCTCATGCGAGGCTAATCCAGTGGATTAAGATGTATGGGGTCCGCGATGAACTGGTTGTTCGGATTCAGAACTGGTTTGTGCATCGAAGATAGAAGGTAGTGGTGGAAGGGACTTATTTGAGCTGGAGGTCTGTAATTAGTGGAATTCTGCAGGGATCATGCTGGGACCTCTGCTGTTTGTGATGTATATAAGTGACCTGGATGAAAATGTAGATGGGTGGGTTGGTAAGTATAGGTGAAATTGTGGATGGTGTAGAAAACTGGCAAGGAATATGGCACAATAATGATAAGTTGCAGATCTGGGCAGAGAAATGGCAGATGGAAATTAACCCAGATAAATGTGAGGTGTTGCACCCAGCTAGAGCAAATGCAAGAAGCCAGGACACTGTTAAGGTCAAGGTCCCTAACAGTGTTGCTGAGCAGAGAGATCTTGGGATCCAAGTTCATAGCTCCTTGAAAGCAGCTACACGGGTCAATAAGGTGATTGCGAAGGCTTGTGGAATGCTGCTTTTATTAGTCAAGGCATTGATTTCACAAGTCAGGAGGTTATGTTGTAACTTTATAAAACTCTGGTTAGGCCACATCTGGAGTATTGAGTAGAGTTCTGGTTGCCCCACAATAGGAACGATGTTGAGGAGGTGTAAAAGAGGTTTACCAGAATGCTGTCTGGTTTAGAGGGCATGTGCTATCATGAGAAGTTGGATAAACTTGGGTTGTTTTCTCTGGAGCACCAGAGACTGAGGAGAAATCTGATAGAGGTTTACAAGATTATCGGAGGCACAGAAAGAGTGGACAGAGGGTATATGTTTCCCAGAGTTGAAATGTCTAATACCAGAGGGCACACACCAAAGGTGATAGAGGGAAGGTTCAAGGGGGATGTGAGGGGTAAGTTTTTTTACTCAGCGTGGTGGATGCCTGTAATGAGCTGCCTGGTATGGTGGCAAATAAGTCAACCAGTCTATTAATGGTGGACGATATGGTAATGCCACCATGAAAGTCAAAGACAGATGGTTAAACTCTCTCTTGTTGGAGATGGCATTTTCACTTTTATGGAGTTAACATACCTTGATATCAGTGTACATCTTGTGCATACAGACTATATTGGAGTCACCACTGACCAGAAACTCAATGGATCAGCCACATAAATACCATGGCTACACAAAAAAAAGAAATCGAGATGTTGAGTATCACGTGGTAAATGACTCAGATTCTGACAATCCCAGCCCATTCCACCAAGAGACAAGTTAGGGTCATGATGTAGCACTCTCGCTAGCTGCATGGAGGAATAGGAATCAAAGATGGAAACCTATCCAGCATCCTAATCATACACTCCACTCACCTCTGGCAGACCATGACTGTCCTGGGTGCCATGCATAAAATATATTAAAGTCACTCATCCAGCATACTGTGATAGCACCTCCCAAACTCCATGACCTTACCCACCAGGAGGTCCAAGGCAACAGGTCCAGTAGTAATCTGCAGATTACCCTCCACGGCAGACGCCATTTTGTCTTGTATAAATATCACCATTCCTTCATTGGGTCTGGCCCTAGAAACTGACCCAATGGCACTGACGGTGGACGTATCTTCACCAGAAAGAGTGTTGACGAGTGGCAGAACCTGGGAGATGTTGATGAGAATGTGGGGTGAAATTTTTTTTAAATGGGATTAACGCAGGATTAGTGAGGATGTGTGGTTGAAAGTCAGTACTGGTTTGGTGGGCACAAGGACCTGTTTCTGTGGTAAATCTCTCTGAAAACTGTAGTGGTTCACAGCAACAGCTCACCATCACCTCCTCAGGCTTGTTCATGCTGACTTTGCTGGTAATACCCAAATCCCAGATAATAAATAAATTAAAAAACAAGGCATCAAATGTCAGATTTAGTGGTTGGAACAGGCCCTTCGGCCCACTATGTTGTACTGAATTAATTATGCTAATGACACCTAATCCCTTCAGCCTGCCCTTGGTTCATAATGCTCCAGTTGCTTCTTATTCACAAGCCTCAGTGCCTCATAAATGCCCTTATTGTATTTACCTCCACCACCATTCCCAGCAGTGCATTCCAGGCACCCACCACTCTGTAAAATAAAACCTTGCTCCACACCTCCCCTTTAAAATTCCCCCTCTCACCTTAAATGTACAGCATCCAGCATTAGACATTTCAACCCTCAGAATAAGATCCTGATTGTTTACTCTGTCTAAGCCTCTCACAATATTATTAACTTTTATCAGGCCTGCCTTCAGCATCCGCCACTCCAGCAAAATGACCCTAATAATTACTCTAAGGTTTATCGGTAAATATGACAAGCAGAGGAAATTCTCAAGCTAATTAGCATTGCAACAGTTGTGAATAAATGCTCACAAGTTCTTTCATGATATCGGTCAGCAATCAAGACTGTGGAAAAGAAAGCATTTTCTTGTTATTTGTTCCTTTCAACATTTTTTGAATGACTCTCACTCACTCACTCCTTGAGATACGAGTGAGTAATTCGTCGGGAGACTGGAGACAACACAGCAAGAGGGTATATCCAGGAGACCCCATGCGTTACAGCTCCAGTAACCTAGGTTCAATCCCCACCTCCGGTGTACAGCAAGGGTTTCCTCAGGGTGCTGTGGTTTCCTCTCATATCCCAAGGAAGTGCTGGCTGGCAGGTCCCTAAGCTGTTAGAAATTACCCCTACATGTGAACAAGTGCAGGAGAATCTGGGAGAGTTGTTGGACATGGGAGGGAGAACAGGTGATTGGGAAATAACTGGGGAGTATGATACTGCTCTGAGAACGGAGGTTGACTCTTTCAACTGAATGGATCCCTTCCAGGTTACAATAAGCAAAATGCAACAATGACAGCTCACCAGAGGACCTGTAATAGAAATCTACAGCACAATACAGGCCCTACAGCCCACAATGTTGCACCGACCATGTAACCTACTGTAGAAGCTGCCTACCGCATAGCCCTCTGTTTTACTAAGCTCCATGTACCTATCAAAGATCCTCATAAAAGACCAATTAACCTACCAACTGGTATGTCTTCGGACAGTGGGAGGAGCATCCGGTGGAAACGCACGCAGTCACGGGGAAAACATACAAATTCCTTACACATTTGGATCCTATTCCCAAGGAATGATGTGCTGGTGCAGAAGAGGTTTGCAAGAACAATTCGAAGAACAAAAAATAATGTACGAGAATGGCTGTGGGATTATACAGTACTTGATGGGATTGAAGAGGATGAGAGGGAAGTAGGGTGGAGGTAAATCTCATTGAATTTGCTGGATATTGCAAGGCTTGGAGAGAATGAACACAGAGTGGATGTTACCTATAGTGGGAGAGTTTAGGACCAGTGGCAAAGACCATAGAATGGAAAGACATCCCTTTAGAACAGCGGTGAGGAGGAATTTCTTCAGAGGGGGTTGGTGAATGTGAGGAATTCATTGCCCAGAGAGCTGTTGAGGGAAAATTATGGGACTATAGTTCCATTTCTACTAAGCCTCTCAAACCCGTTCTGTTATGAATGATGTTTATGCTAACTAATACTTATGTTTGATGTCTTTATTTAACAAAAATAATCTCAAATTTAAGAAACTGTTAACACAAATCATGTGCCTTTTTGGGAAGGGATTTATTGGGACATTGCCAAGGTTGGGGAAACTTAGCTGAGAAAAGACACGGCTAGGTGGGGCTCATTCTTTAAAAGAAAGAAAGTTGAAGGGAGATTGTGCTCATCTCTATTAGAGAATTGGCTAAATATTGCCAGTTATCTTGGCAGGGAGATGATAACAGGGGAATATAGATTTAATAAATAGAAAGATTAGAAACTCGAAGAGGAGTTCTTTGAATACATAGAGTGATGGCCTGGTATTCTTTGCTCATAACTGTAGGGGAGGCAGAAACTCTCATATTTCAAAAGTAATATATCACCCAACATGTTGTACCATCAATGTTTAATGATCTGATGCCTAGAATGCTCAAAGTGCTGTGAATGTGATCCAACTAGAGCTTTGATTTTCTACTGTCATATTCATATGTTATTCCAAAATTTCAGTGGTTCAGCATCTGGCTCACCAAGTGATGTTTGTCACCCTCACTTTCTACTCATTGGGGACCTGGTTCTTGTGTTTACATCCAGCTCAGCAGGTTCCAGCTCCACACACTCCATTTAAACTTAGATGGAAAATTTGTGATAATATTGTGTAACTTATAAAAAAAGTGAATTATGTTGGGGTACTGATAGAAATAGCATTCAATAGTTTTTAAAATCTTCTATCCTGCCACATTGTAATCCAAAACCTGCCAGAGTTTTACTATACCTTTGTCTTGTGTATACTGGTAAATTGCATAGATTAAAGCAGCACACACACAAAATGCTGGAAGTCAGCCAGCATCTATGGAAATGAATGTACTGTTGACCTTTTGGGTCGAGACCTTTCTTTAGGACTGAGAAGGAAAGGGCAAGACTCGAGAATAAGAGGGTGTGGGGAGGGAAAAGAGGCTAGCTGGAAGGTGATAGGTGAAACCCGGGGAGTGGGAAGTTCCATTTTTGGAGGATGGAGCAGAGGTGCTTGACGAAGTGGTCCCCCAACTTACGACGTGTCTCAGAATGTAGAGGAGTTCGCACTGGGAGCACCAAGCACAATGGACAACCTAAGCAGATTCAAAGGTGAAGTATTGCCTCACCTGGAAGGACTATTTGGGGCACTGAATGGAGGTGAGGAAGGAAGTGAATGGGCAGGTATAGCACTTAGGTTGCTTGCAAGGATAAGTGCCAGGAGGGATATTAGTGGGGAAGGGATAAATGGACAAGGGAATCATGGAGGGAACATAAATTGGGGGACCACTTCATCGAGCATCTCCACACCATCCACCAAAAGTGAACTTCCTGGTGGCCAAACATTTTAATTCCAATTCCCATTCCCATTCTGACATGTCAGTCCATGGCCTCCACTTGTACCAAGATGAGGCCACCCTCAGGATAGAAGAGCAACATCTTATTTTCCATCCGGGTACCTGCAACCTGATGGCATGAATATTGATTTCTCCTTCCAGTAAAAAGAAGTTCCCCTCCCCTTTTTTTTCCTCTATTCCCACTCTGGCTTTTTACCTCTTCTTGATCTAACTTCTCATCTTTTGTTCCAGTCCTGCTGAGGGGTCTTGGCCCAAAACTTCAACTGTTTACTCTTTTCCATAGATGCTGCCTGGCCTGCTGAGTTCCTCCAGCATTTTGTGCGTGTTGTTTTGGATTTCTAGCAACAGCAGACTTTCTCATCATTATGAAGGGAAATGTAGACAACCATACAGCAGATGGATATAAAAGTGGTAATGGATAGGGAACCAAAGTTTGGATACATGACAGGAAAATAACAATCACAAACAAGAGAAAATCTGCAGATGCTGGAAATCCAAGCATCACACACAAAATACTGGCCAGTCAGCATCCATGGAAAAAAGTACAGGTGTTGTTGTGGGCAGAGGTCCTTCAGCAGAAAAATAACGATGTTTCCCCAATAGTGAATGTCAGCAATAGATGAACTTGTGAATAGGAAAGTGGTTTTGATATTCTTGTTAAAGTAACATGCAGATGGGATCAGCAGATGGAACCCTGGAGACCAAAAGAAAAAAAGACTGTTCAAGTGTTATGAAATAAAATCAGAAAATGTTGAAGACATTGAAGTTAGCACCAGTGGATAAAGAAACAACTGGCGCTGACTGAGGGATGGCGATGATGTTCCAGTAACTGCAGTGGATCTGTTGGAAGGGGCTGGAAGTAGAAGAAGATGAAAGAGGGCACATGACAAAAAAGAACAGTATGATGCTGGAGCTGTGAGATTTAGAACACAATGGAACACAAAGAGAAGACTGGAAATGCTGGTTTTGTGGAATGGTTGAATTCAATGTTGAATCCCAAGGCATTAGGTGGAATATGGAATATAAAGAGTAATGCGTTCAATTTATTGCCAGCTTGTTGGAAGAATGCAAGAGCAGATGGATGTCAGTCTGAAAAGGGGTGGAAAATTGATGTGACAGGCCACTGGGTGCTGAGGGTCATCCTTGCAGACGGAGCAGCAGGGTTCTATCAAACAGCCATGCAAACTGCACTGAGTGACTGCTTTACAAACACCACCCCATGGGTAAGAAACTGCATGAACACTGAATACCTGATTCTGAGCTGGAAGTGAGCTAGTGCTTCAACTGAGGAGGACAGTTTGGATTCCTGGATGGTGGGAAGATGTTGCATAGGTACAATGGAAAGCTGTTCCCAAACATTTCCCTCTATTTACACTTCCTTCATACAGATCAATTGCAATTAACAATCCTTTGCTATCTGCTCTTTCCTTTATTTTCTCTCAGTCTCTACCCTAACCTGCTGAATAGTTCCAGCACTTTTTATTTTAATTAAAGAAACCTTTGCACCTTTTAAGAAGCTTTAACATAATGGGGGAACTGATCACGTTTCCAGTGTAGACAACTTTGGCCAGAGCTCCTCTGGATACAACCGCTGGTTTTCAGTACTGGGCCCCAGGAAAAGTAGGTGTCATACACAGCGAAGGAGGTCATTAAAAATTACAAGGATATCTTGACTAGCAGGGTAACTACGCTCAGGAATGGCAAATGGTGCTCAAAACAGTTAAGTGTGAGGTATTATATTTTGGGATGTCGAACCAGAGTAAGGCTTTTACAGTGAATTATTTTGGTCCTGGGGAGTGTTGCAGAACAATAGTACTGAGGAGTACAAATACATGGGTCCCTGAAAGTTGATGGTGAAGAAGGCAGTTGGCATGCTAGCCTGCAGTCAGGGCATTGACTAGAGATGCTTGGGTGCTATGCTGTAGTTCAGCGGTCCCCAACCACTGGGCCGCGGACCGGTACGGGCCACAAAGCATGTGTTACCGGGCCGTGAGGAAAGGATATGAGTCAGCTGCACCTTTCCTCATTCCCTGTCACGCACTGTTGAACTTGAACACAGGGTTGCCAACTGTCCCGTGTTTGCCAGGACATCTGGTATAGTGGGCTAAATTGGTTTGTCCCGTATTTCCCCCCGCTAAAGTAGAGCGTTCCTATGAAACTGTTTGTGCCGAAATGGTGTGAAGCGAAGAAGCAATTTCCATTAATTTATATGGGAAAAATTTTTGAGCGTTCCCAGACCCAAAAAATGACCTAACAAATCATACCAAATAACACATAAAACTGAAAGTAAATAACACTAACATATAGTAAAAGCAGGAATGATTTGATATGTACAATATACTCAGGAAGACGAAGGTAAAACCGATTTCTGGGGGGAAAAAATCACCAGATATGCGCATACGCACATCACATGCACATGTCACGCATGCGCACACAGGTGCCCACGCAAGGCTTCATGGTCATGGGAGTCTTTCCTTGGGTAAAGTGTCCTAGGATTTGACTGCTACTTTTGTCCCTTATTTGGGAGTGAGAAAGTTGGCAACCCTAACTGTAAAAGGCATGTTGAGGTGAGTTTAACCCTGCTTGAATACCACCCCACCCCAGTCAGCTGGTCTGCAAGAATATTGTCAATATTAAACCGGTCTGCGGTGCAAAAAAGGTTGGGGACGCCTGCTGTAGTTCTACAAAATATTAGTGAAGCTGCTCCTGGAATATTGTATACAGCTTTGCTTACCCTGCTGTAGGAAAGGAAAGATCTTATTCAGCTGGAAAGATGCAAAGATGATCGATAAGGATGTTTTCAGGACTTGAGGGCCTGAGTTATAGGGAGAGGTTGACTAGGCTAGGATGTTTTCGTTGGGAGTATAGGAGATGAAGGGCATTCTTAGCACTGTGTAAAATCATAAGGAGCATAGATAAGGAGAATGCACACAGTCTTTTTCTCAGGGAAAGGGAATCTAAAATGAGAGGGCATAGTTTTAAGGTGAGAGGGGAAAGATTTACAATAGACCAGAGGGACAGCTTCTTAACGCAGAAGGAAGTGCATATATGGAATGAGCTTCCAGAGGAAGTGGTTGAGGCATGTACAATAATAACATTTAAAATACACTTGGACAGGTACATGGATAGGAAAAAAGTTTGGAGAGAAATGGTCCAAACATGAGTTCATCTTGGTTTCTTGGACAGCATGGATGAGCCGGGCCAAAGGATCTGTGCCCAAGCTGTATTATTCTATTACTCCAAAACGTAATCAAAGTTCAAAGTAAATTTACTATCAGAATACATATGTGTTACCATATACAATCCTGAGATTAATTTTCTTGTGGGCACACTCAATGAATCTTTAGAATAATAATCATAACAGACTCAGTGAAAGACCACCCCTTCGGCGTTCAACCAGTTTGCAAATGACAACAAACTGTACAAATACAATAAAAGACACAATAATAATAAATAAATAAATAAATAAATAAGCAATAAATGTTGAGAGCATGAGATGAAAAGTCCTTGAAAGTGAATCCACTGTTTGTGGGAACATTTCGATGATGGGGCAGGTAAAGTTGAGTAAAGTTATCCCCATTGGTTCAAGAAACCTGATGGTTGAGGAATAATAACTGTTTCTGAACCTGGTGGTGTGAGTCCTGAGGCTCCTGTATCTTCTTTCTGATGGCAGCAGTGAGAAAAGAGCATGTCCCGGGTGGTGAGGGTCCTCGATGACAGATGTTGATTTCCTGTGACAGCGTTTCTTGTAGATGTGCTCAGTGGTGGGAAGGCTTTACCCATAATTGGCTGGGCTGTATCCACCACTTTTGTAGGACCATCATTTCAAGGGCATTGGTGTTTCCATACCAGGTTGTGATGCAGTCAGTCAATATATTCTCCACTACACATCTTTTGAAGTTTGTCAAAGTTTTACTTATCATGCCAAATCTTTGCAAACTCCTAAGGAAGCCGAGGTATTGCTGTGCTTTCTTCATAATTGCACTTATGTGCTGGGCCCAGGACAGGTTGTCTGAAAATAATAAACCAAGGAATTTCAGGCAGGAGAAGATGGCGGCGCAACGCAGTGCGCATGGCCTCTCCAGTGAATGATATCTGTATTTGTCAAGTAGGATGCCGTGCACAATCCTGATTTGATGGAGACGGATGTGAGAAGCACAGAGGAACATCTGGAGCAACTTTTGGAATGCCCGCTTCGCGGCCGCTGCTACTGTGCAATCGAGAATCTCCGGAGGGGAAGGCCCCGAATCCTTGTCTTTGCCTGTGACTTGGCAGCCAGGGCCGGGGCCAGGGTCGAAGCATGCGGCAGAGATGGTGCTCGGTGTCAGAGGGCTGGTTGTAGGCTCGAAGTTTAGCGGATGGACTCAAGAGTCAGCTGTGGTCAGGTGCTTCCAGGGTGCTGCATCGGCAAGTTTGCGGCGCTGGAGGTTCATGGCAGAAAGAGAGTTTTCTTCCTTCTACCATCTGCGTGAGATGATGGGACTTTTGAGACTTTGACACCTTTTTTTACCGTGCCTATGGTCTGCTCTTTATCAAATTACGGTAATACTTTGCACTGTTGTAACTATATGTTATAATTATGTGGTTTTTGTCAGTTTTTTTAGTCTTGGTCTGTCTTGTGTTTCTGTGACATCATACTGGAGGAACATTGTATCATTTCTTAATGCATGCATTACTAAATGACAATAAACGACAACTGCGTGTCCTCATAATACAACCTAATCTAATTTAAAGCTGACCCTCTCCACCTCCGATCCTCCTGTGACAAGAATACACATAAATTAAGATGTTAGCTGGCCTGTGCTGGCACCAGTGGGATCAGTAGTTGGTCTGCCACCTGTCTTCAGGTGAAAGAGAGATAAGGAAAACAATGGAGCAGAATTTGGAGATGTTAATGAAGGGATGGGAGAGAGTAACGGGAGGAGAGCTGTCAAGATCAGCTCCCCCTTTGAACCCTGAACTGTTTGAAGTGATGGACAGGCGATACCCCAGCAGGGGGATAAAAAGGGACAGGTTCGCTAAGGCAACACACACACGACACCCGAGGTAACGAGACCCTGGAAGCGGTGCGTCTCCCACAAGCCGGTGGGAAGTTTTGGAGGCCAGTTGTGGGACCAGGCCATAGACGCACAGGGTGGAAAGGCACGATCGACGGGAACCTGGTGTGTGTCCACCCTTGCCTGGGTGCCAGGTTCACCGCAGAGAAACGATCGTATCTGGAAATGGAGGGGGTCACGGTCGGTGACCTCAGATGACATCACAAAGGGCTTGCCCGAAAGCTGACTGCGAAGGTCTGTGTGGAAGCCGTTTGAATATTCATTCGTTTTGCTCTCTCTCTCCTTCCCCCCACTGTCCATCTCCTACGGCAGCGATTACTGCGAACTGAACTGAACTAAATTGAACTGAACTTTGCGTCACTTTGAAACTGGTCATTTACCCCTAGACAACGATAGAACTTGATTGATCCTGTTATCTTAATTCTGTGTACATGTGTGTTTATTATTGCTGAACTGTTGCATTTATTATCCTTTTGATTAGAGTACTGTGTTGCTTGTTTCTTTAATAAAACTTTCTTAGTTCTAGTAATCCAGACTCCAACTGAGTGATCCATTTCTGCTGGTTTGGCAACCCAGTTACGGGGTACGTAACATAAGTGGGGTTCTCATCCGCGATTTTGAACGCTAAATTTGGGACTGAGGAAATTGATTGGGTTAAAATTCCCGAAAGAAAGAAAAGACAAACAGCAGAAATGGAGGCTGAGGAATTTATAAAGGCACCGACCTTGGAGGCATTAGAGGATGCCAGGAAATCGGAATTGGTAGCTGTGGCCAAAAGGCTGAACCTTGCTAAGGGGAAGTCGACAATGAGGAGAGAGGAGATACACAGAGCTATCGTAGAGCACTATCTATGTAAAGGTGTATTTCCCCAAGGCGAGCTGGGGGTGGTGTCTATTGGAAAACCTGCTGGAGACGCGGTACAGGTGCAGCTTGAAAAACTGAGACTTAAGCACGAGTTCCGGGTACGGCAGTTGGAGCGAGAAGAGAAAGAGAGGGACAGGCAGTTGGAGAGAGAAGAGTTAGAAAGACAGGAGAGAGAGAGAGAGAGAGACAGTTGGAGCGAGAGGAGAAACAAAGGAAAAGGGAATTCGAGCTGGAGAAGTTAAGGATAAGGGCAGAGCAGGGGCCCGTGTCGAACCAAGGTGGAGGGTTCCGAGCGACCCAGGAGGTTAGGCTGGTTCCCCCATTTGACGATACCAACGTGGATCGGTACTTTCTCCATTTCGAAAAAGTTGCTACAAGTCAGGACTGGCCGAGGGATAAGTGGGCTGTTTTGCTTCAGAGTGTACTGAAAGGGAAAGCCCAACAAGCTTACTCAGCTTTGTCCGCGGAAGATGCCCAGAGGTACGAGGTGGTGAAAGAGGCCATCCTCAGGATTTATGAGTTGGTCCCGGAGGCATACCGGCAGAGGTTCCGGAATGCGAGGAAGCAGTGGGACCGCACGTATTTCGAGTTTGCCCGTGAGATGCAGACATATTGTGAGCGTTGGTGCGCCTCGAAGGGGGTAGAGGGGGATTAAGACAGACTGCTACAGCTGATCCTGATTGAGCAGTTTAAAGGTTGTATCCCTGAGGGTATGAGACCCTACCTAGATGAGAAAGAGGCAGCCATGTTAGCCGCAACTGCTAAGTTAGCGGATGAGTGTGCGTTGACGCATAAAATGAAGTTTGCCCCGAGTAAAGGCTACCAGAAGGGTAGTCAGGACGGCGGGCAGAGTCCGCCAGAAAAGTCAGAAAGTAAGCCGGGGACTAGTGAGAAGGATAAGGTAAACCGGGAGCAGTCTGGCAGGAAGTCTCCTGGGGTCGTCTGTTATAATTGCGGGAAAGTCGGACACTTTGCATCCAGGTGCTTTGCCCCAAAGAAGGAGACGGGAAAAGGAAAAACGGCGATTTTGACTGGCTGTATCGAGGTGGTAAACGAACCGCTAGGAAAGGACAGGTCTGCCAAAGTTCAGGAAGGGCGCGAAAGGTTTATCTCGGCCGGATTGGTGTCAGTGAAGGAGGGGTTAAACCCAGTTCCAGTGCGGATCTGGAGAGACATGGGAGCATGTCAGTCACTGATACTGAAGAGTGTATTAGAGTTTAGCTCAGAGACCCAGACTGGGGAGGTCAAGGTCAAAGGTATTGGGGAAGGGACAGAGGCAGTCCCTTTGCACCAGATACACTTACAAAGCAACCTGGTCTCTGGACTAGTCACGATCGGGCTGAGGCCCGAATTACCGATGAAAGGCATGGAAGTCTTGCTCGGTAATGACCTCGCCGGGGGAAATCGTGTTCCCAGCCGTGAGATTGACAGGTCAGCCTGCCAGCATTGAGGCCCCGCCCATGGACTCACAGGTTCATCACGGGACTGCGGTAGTAAATTTAGCTGAGACGTTTCTGCCAGCCTTGTACGAGAAAGGGGTAGAAAGTGAAAAGAAGGAGTGTAGTGAAACAAGAGGTAGTGAGGGAGCTGAGACAGACTTAGCATTAGCCAGGAAAGAATTTGCGCAGGTGCAGGAGCGAGACGAGGGGCTGATGGTTTTGGCGGAGATAGCTCTCTCTGACACAGAATTAACAAGGGAATTAGTAGGCTATTGTGTGGAAGAGGAAGTGCTAAGGAAGAAAGGGAGACCAAGTACCGTACCCGCAGATGAGGAATGGGGGGTGGTGCAAAAGAGTTATGGGGATGAGATTTTTAACCTGGCCCACAAGGTACCCCTCGGTGGACATTTTGCGGTGCTGGAGGAAACAGTTGGTGGAATCATGAAAGAGGTTTACCGGCTGCACCGGAGGAAGGATGTTATTGATTATGGCCGACGCGAACTGAGACGGTCACAGGCTTTTGATATGCTAACAAACCTAGTCGGCGTTAGCGCGGAAATCAATGAAGCTAGGGTCTCCCCGATAAGAAAAAAAAAACATTTTGAAAAAATGAGTATGGTATCGACCAGATGGGAGAAGGCTATTGTTTTGGCCAGCTCTGCTGATAAGCTCTCTCCCTTAATCCCCAAACAAAGCGACTCTTTAGGAGAAGTAATTAAATGACTCGTACATGTGTGTCTGATTGTCCCGAGGCAATGCAAAGAACTGGGACGTTGGGTGGTGTTTGCCAGCCTAGCGAGCAACACTCCTATAGAATGAGTAATTCAGTGACGAAAGGGCTGACGAACACAGAGGTGTGTATTGGCGATGTAATACGGCTGTCTGAAGCCAGCTTGATAGTGAACCTTGAAAAAAATGAGTTCAGCCACGCGAAGGTCACTTATCTGGGATTTGTGGTAGGACAGGGGCAGCTGGCAGCGATGCAAGCTAAAGTGCGGGCTATCTCTGACCTCCCAACCCCGACAGACAAGGGGGCCCTCAGAAGGCTCTTGGAGATGGTGGGGTACTGTAGGAAGTTTTGCAATAACTTTGCGGTTACTACCCCTCCCCCTCCTACTAAGCCCTTGCGAGAGAAAACTAAGTCGGAATGGGACAACCCTTGTTATTGTGGTCCGGGACGAAACCAAATGAGAGGTTACATTGATCGCAATTCATCAGTGTTTTTGGCCACTATGAAGTTTGCTAAGTTGGAGCCTGGTCTAAGGGATTATTAATAACACATATAAAAGGAACAGAAAATGTGATGGCTGACTGTCTGTCAGGTGTTGACAACTTCAAATTCACTGTATTAGCCAAATAGCTGATAAAGATGTATATTTGTGTGTATCAAATAATGTATTCATGTTTGTAATTTTTACCCCGGTAAAAATCCTTAAAGGTGGGAAGTGTGACAAGAATACACATAAATTAAGATGTTAGCTGGCCTGGGCTGGCACCAGTGGGATCAACAGCTGGTCTGCCACCTGTCTTCAGGTGAAAGAGAGATAAGGAAAACAATGGAGCAGCATTTGGAGATGTTAATGAAGGGATGGGAGAGAGTAACGGAAGGAGAGCTGTCAAGATCAGCTCCCCCTTTGAACCCTGAACTGTTTGAAGTGATGGACAGGCGATACCCCAGCAGGGGGATAAAAAGGGACAGGTTCGCTAAGGCAACACACACACGACACCCGAGGTAACGAGACCCTGGAAGCGGTGCGTCGCCCACAAGTCGGTGGGAAGTTTTGGAAGGCCGGTTGCGGGACCAGGCCATAGACGCACAGGGTGGAAAGGCACGATCGGCGGGAACCTGGTGTGTGTCCACCCTTGCTTGGGTGCCAGGTTCACCACAGGGAAACGATCGTATCTGGAGATGGAGGGGGTCACAGTCGGTGACCTCAGATGACATCACAAAGGGCTCGCCTGAAAGCTGACTGCGAAGGTCTGTGTGGAAGCCGTTTGAATATTCATTCGTTTTGCTCTCTCTCTCCTTCCCCCCACTGTCCATCTCCTACGGCAGCGATTACTGCGAACTGAACTGAACTAAATTGAACTGAACTTTGCGTCACTTTGAAACTGGTCATTTACCCCTAGACAACGATAGAACTTGATTGATCCTGTTATCTTAATTCTGTGTACATGTGTGTTTATTATTGCTGAACTGTTGCATTTATTATCCTTTTGATTAGAGTACTGTGTTGCTTGTTTCTTTAATAAAACTTTCTTAGTTCTAGTAATCCAGACTCCAACTGAGTGATCCATTTCTGCTGGTTTAGCAACCCAGTTACAGGGTATGTAACACTCCAAAGAGGACAGGCTTATGGACCTCTGGTTTCCTTCTCCTGGTCAATAATCAGCTCCTTGACCTTGCTGACATTGAGTAAGTGGTTATTGGTATGGCACTGCTCAGCTAGATTAGCCTGAGCTTTAGAGTCATAGAGCAGTACAGACTCAAACAGATTTAACAGAATGAAAACTGAAAAAACATAGATGATGAAAATCTGAAACGAAAACAGAAAATCCGCAAACAGTCAGCGGGTCCAGCAGCATTTGTAGAGGGAAACAGTTGACATGTCAAGTCAACGAACCTCTGACTTAACTGGCTGCATTAAGGCCTGGTATGGAAACTTCAATCAATAGGAATGGAAGAGACCACAGAGAGTGGTGGACTCAAGCCCAGATCCTTAAAGGACACAGATTATCTCATCATCAAGGAGATCTGCAAGAGCACATCTCAGGAAAGTGACATCCATCATTAAGGACCTCCACCAGCAGTCCATGCCCTCTTCTCGATGCTACAATCAGGCATGAGGTAAAGGAGCCTGAAGACCAAACTTCAAGGTTCAATAACCACTTCTTTCCCATTGCAGTTAGGTTATTGAATTGGGATTTTAAAAAAAATAACACCAGCTCAGACTATACGTATTTCCCTCAATTTGCACTACTGTCATCATGTTTATTTTTGTTTATTTTGTCATGTGAGTTAAGTATAACTTATATTGATTTAAGCACATGCAATTTATATTTGTTATGTTTGTAGTGTGCTTTGCTGCTGCTGCAGTAAACCAATGTTTGTGGCATTTATACCACGTGTGTTCGACCATGACAATGAACTTGTGTAAAGTGGCAGTTTTCAGCTGCAGAGGAGGAGGTGGGAGGAGGTTGTCAGGGAATAACTGTGAAGGGTGGAGGGACGGATTACTCGGGGGTGGGGTTGAGTTGTTGAGGGGAGGAGTTAGCAGATAACAAAAAAGAGAGATGCACTCTAAATAGCTGGTCAGGGTGTACTGATGGTGGCTGGGGGGGCCACGTGTTGGTGATATACAACCACCATCACAGAAGGATTTCTCATTGCAGAAACAGCCAGTTCTGATATCCACAGATAAAGGAAGTTACAGGAATTTGGAATGATATTGTGTACGTTATCAGGTTATCACATCTTCAAGGTGTTTGAAACTATGAACGGATTTAATACGATTGGTCAATAGCAATCTGTTCCGCTCTTGGAGAATGGGATTAGAGGCGAAGGAAATCACATTGAAAACATCAAAGCCTAGCCATTCTGGAGCATTTTTCGCAAAAATGGAATCTCTTTGCCTAGACTCTCTTGATATTAACTTCATCAAAGTTTGTGAGGCTGATCAATTTATCATAAGGTATCAAGAGGTAAGAAGGAATCATGATTGATCAATGATCAATTGTCTGAACTGGCTCAATTGTCTGTTCTTTCCCTTTACCTGAAATCCCTCCACTGTTCAGAGTACTGTACCTCAATAAAACGCAGCAACAAAACTTTATGCTGGACCACATATAGAGAGCTAAACACTATATCCTGGGTTCAGATAAAAACTTGGAAGGATAACTTGGCTCTGTTTGACTTCACTTTGCACATTTTTCACTAAATAATGAAACCTGGATCGACGTAAGACAGCCTTTATTTAATTACTAAAACTTGTAGCCACAAAGCATGGCTCAGCAGCGAAATTTCACAGTGTGCAATATGACACAGCTCCATGCTCTTACAAAAACAAGGCACCTATTGCCAGAGTGAACACTGATATAGCTAGGCAGACAAACAGACAGATGCTTATTCACCCATGCAAAAAAAATGGGTTCATATAATCTCCTCAAGGGAGAAGTGAAAACCTGCTGCCCCTTCCCAGCCTGGTTTGTACATGAACTCCGGTGCCAACTACAAACAATGTCCCCAGGATAAATAATGATGGGAAATAAACACTACTTTGTGATTGTCATCTTAATTCCATTTAAAATATGCACTTGCGCGCGCACATGCGCACACACACGCGCACACACACACACACAATAGAAAGTATTGTACATCCAGGCAGAATTGGTCATTTCCAGTTGGGCCCTTAAAACTATAACATGGTACTGCACCATCAGATGAAAGCGATACCCCTCCCCCATACCATGATGCATTCATGTGATGCTGACTAGGAAAGACAAAACACTGCCACCTCTCGCCCAACTTTACTGATACAACCAATGACAAATGTTATAAATTCAGCGAGCAAACCTACCTGGGAGGATATTGGTCCTCCTCAGGTTCAAATGTATCCTATGCTTTTGCACAGGTCATATCTCCCCCATGAGAGATCCTAATGATCCAAAAATATGAAACCCTGCCCCTGCACCAGATTCTTAGCAACTCCTTCATCTGTACTATCATCCTATTCCAGCCTTGACTAGCATGAGACAGTGGGAGTCATCTAGATTACTACCTTGGAGTTCCTGCTCATTGTCTAGGTCTTGTTCTGCCTTTCTAACTATGTCATTGGTGCCAATGTGCACCAAGACCTCTAGCTGCTCACGCTCCCTCTTCAGAATATCCCGCAACTGTTCTGAGACATCCTGGACCCTGGTGACACATCATCCTTGTAACACACCATCCTGGCGTCTCTCTCATGAATGCTTTACTGCAGTTATGCCACTGGTGTTTTGGACAGCAATGAAGGTCCTCCATCTCTGGTGCCATTCATGGCTTCCTTCATTATGTCAGTAGCTTCCACTTTTTGCTAACCTCAGTTATGTAAGTCCTGGGTGAAGACTCGGGAATCCTGCTGCACTCAGATGTAGAAGGAATCTTCATTGCTGTTTCCATAACAATTTGTTTTGTCAGTCAGGGTTGTTAGCCCTGAGCTGAACCTCTGAACCTGGAGGACCGGTGGACCTCTACCCTCTTACTTGTTTGGCATGGGTGACCCTACCAAGAGCCAAAGCATAAAGCCCTGATACCAGCCAACGTAGATCTCTGGGTCATTGAGGTACACAAACCTCCAAACCCTACAAGCAGGTTGTGGTCCTCTTGGTGGTTTTTTAATAAATGTTACCTTGTTATTCATCTTTTTCACTATTTATTTTGTAACTTGCAGTGCTTTTTTTTAATCTTGCACAGAACAACAAATTTCTTGACATAGGTCAGTGATAATAAACCTGATTCGGATGACCGCAGGAAAGTAACTGTTCCTGAACCTGGTCGTGCAACAAGTAATTTTTTTAAAAAAAAAATCACACCACCTTCCACCAGCTTGGACACACCAAATGCTTCAGAGAGTGTTACATTCAAATAAAATATTCTCTCAGTGCTCGGGACACTCACGGTGGCAGCTGTACAAGTATTCCGAGTATTTGTCGGTTTCCCACAGTGTGTTTATACTTAGCAACAGTAGCCTGAAGAGCCAATGATGAGACCTGCTATGCTGGAACCTTTATTGCAGTGTAAACACTGCGTAGACACCTGGCTAAGGGAAGATCATTGGGTCAGACCCCGGGAATGTCTAATTTACTCTATTGCACTTGAAAACATTCTCCAATCCTGGTCATCTACCAACACCATGGCAACAAACACTGGACAAGCCCTTACTCTAATCAATAAACAGCAGTCCTGCTATAAAGATCCCTAGCCTTCATTCTTAGGAATGCAGTCCTGTGCTGCAATCTACAGTTGCTCCAAGCACAAATATGAAATGCTGCATGACTAACAACACCTTCACACTTTTTACAGCCTTAAATGCTTCAGACTGACTGACCAAACACCGTTGTAGCCATTCGCCGAGGTGCCCGGAGGGACTCTGTGAGCTACATTCTGTAAATGGGTTATTGTTGAATTGAATGGCTTTTAAACAACCCAGTGAGTATTTATGCAAGATGTTTTTTCTGCAAAAATTCCCTGGTGCAATTATAACTTCCCCATAATCAAAAGTAATTTCTGAAGCACCATTCCCTCTGGATTGATTTTAAAAAAGTGCAAAAAGGTAGGAATTCTATTACTTGCTACCATGGGTATTTTTCTGCCTAAATTAGCTACCAAAGTGTGGGAGAATAAAGATCTCCTAATATTTTGGGATTCTGCAAAAGGTTGTTACATTGCTTGGGGGGGGGGGGATTCAATTAGATCAGAGCTGATCTGTGGCTGAATGCCATTCACCAGCTTTTCCTCTGTCTCATTTCATACACACAAATAACAACCTGACACCTTAAAGTGATGATGATTGCAACTTACTCAAGATTCAGTTTTCTGTGAAGAGAACTACGTGTCCCTCACCCTTTGACTGAAAACGCATTTCCACCGTTCAGTTCCAAATGGCAAAAGCCTCGTTTTACGGTCACTTATTTTGTTCTAAATTTCACCTCCAAGGGATCTCAACTATATCTGCCAACCTTGTTTCTAAAACCCTTGTCTAACAAAAGAACACACTGAGTATGTTCCAGGTTTCCATTTCTGTTTGTGCTAAGGAACGTTTCTTAATAGCTGAACTGCCCAGTTTTCATTTCAAGGTTCTTCTCTCGTTTCAGAATCACTCCCCGCCCTTGCAGAAGATATAGTTGCTCACTACTGCCTTCACAATTCCTTTGATCATCTGAAGCAATCAGATTGTTCTGTTCATCAAATTAAATTAGACTAGTCTGTGTAACCACCCTTGTAATTTAACTCCTTTAGACCCATAGAAGGAAGAGTACTGTAATTATTCATCCCTCTTCTGGAACAAGATGAAAGGTGGCAAACTGTGAGGGATAACACAGTGTAACAGGATATCGAACAAATCTAACTGCAGCAAAACAGTATTTCAGCAAAATTTGTCTGACATCTCAAAATCAGTAGCACTAATAATACTGCCTGGAAACTTCACAGTGCTTTGCACTCTGTTTCACAACTTTAATGAATTCAATCAAACCAAATTTCAGAGAGAAGTATACAATACAGTAGCCTCATGTTAAAGTCTTTGATCATGACTAATCTGAGCTGAATTTCCAAACTGGTACCTACAGTGGTGTGACAACGGATGAGCAAATCACTGCTTCTAAAATGGCACTGCAACAGGATTTCTACTTGGACAGGCGATCTGGACCACATTCTCCCCCCCTGTTCAGCGACACACATAATGGCATTCCCTGTAACCTACTCCCATGGGCATACTAAAACACTTCAAAACATTTATCAGGTAGCAGCAGTAAGGTGCCTTTAACAAAATAAAGAGGCTCAAGGCACCTCCTGAAACCCATCTCCTGTTAAGCAAAGTTTGACTGAGCCATGTGTGGAAATACTAGGATGTGTGACTAATAGCTAGGCCAAATAAATACATCTTGAGAAGAACTTAAATGGAAAATACGAGGTACAGGTGTCCCCCGCTTTTTAAACGTTCGCTTTACAAAACCTCACTGTTACGAAAGACCTACATTAGTACCCTGTTTTCACTTTCAGAAGGTGTTTTCACTGTTACGAAAAAAAATCAGCGCGCGATAAAAGGCACCACACGCCCCGAGCAGCCTCTCTCCCCCGGATTCGGAACTGCATTCTCGCCGGCATTGCTTAAACACGTGCCTGTGAGCAGTCGTTTGCAAGATGAGTTCTCTGGTATTGGAAAAGCCTAAAAGACCTCGTAAGGGTGTTACACTTAGCGTAAAACTAGACATAATTAAGCGTTTCGATCGTGGTGAACAAAGTAAGGACAAAGTGAGTTTGGCTTGTGGGAGCTGACGAACATGATGTTGAAGAGGTTTTGGCATCCCATGACCAAGATCTGATAGATGAAGAGCTGATGCAATTGTAAGAGGAAAGGATAACAATTGAAACCGAATGAGTAATGATAAAGTGCGACTTTAATTTTGAAAGGGTACATCGGCTTAGGGGATATTTGCAGGATGGTTTGAGTCCTTACAAAGAACTGTGTGAAAGAAAAATGCGCGAGGCTCAGCCGTCAAGCAAGCCTTCCACATCAGCCACAGCAGACGACGAACCTCGACCTTCGACATCGAGGCAGGCAGAGATAGAAGATGACCTGCCTGCCCTAATGGAAACAGACGATGATATGATGACACCCCAGTGTCCCACCACCCCAACCCCCAGGCCACGGACAGATACCAATTCGTGGAGAATGCAATGGTAGCTGGGAGGCACACAGCACATCTTTAAGAAAAAAGCTCAAATAAACATGCTAATTAATTAGGTGCCGCCCACACGTAATTGTCGGCCCAGATCACAGACGATGCAATCGGAAATCGGCACTGATCTGGGCCAACAATTACGTGCCGGGCGGCACCTAATTAATTAGCATGTTTATTTTGGCTTTTTTATTAAAGATGTACTGTGTACCTCCCGGCTACCGCTGCACCCCTGCATGCTTCGCGGCAATATATCGCTCAGCAGCCTGGAGGGTGGGGGCCACTGCACCACCCAAACTCCGACTCACCCTAACACACCATCATCAGAGTGCTCGGCGCTATCCCGATTCCGGTAAGTGATACTACACTGTACATACATTATTTCTACTTTATATAGGCTGTGTATTTTTACGTGTTATTTGATATGATTTGGCAGCTTCATAGCTTAAAGGTTACTGGAGAGCACTTGCGCCGTGTATTTGCCAACAGCGCTTGCGTGAGATTTTCTGCCGACGGCACTTGCGTGAGATTTTTGCTACGGAGAACAGTGCAGTAATGATTGTGGAAAAGTATTTCTTCTTTATATAGGCTGTGTACTTATCATATCATTCCTGCTTTTACTATATGTTACGGTTATTTTAGGTTTTATGTGTTATTTGGCATGATTTGGTAGGTTATTTTTGGGTCTGCGAATGCTCACAAAATTTTCCCATATAAATAAATGGTAATTGCTTCTTCGCTTTACAATATTTCGGCTTACGAACCATTTCATAGGAACGCTGTACCTTCGGATGGCGGGGGAAACCTGTATTTAGGTTGAGCCACACTGCCCCAGCAACCCCAGATAAAACCGATTTATCCTGATCTAACCGGGGACAATTTACAGTGCCCGATTATGTCTTTGGACTGGAGGAGGAAACCAGAGGACCCAGAGAGAAATCCATGGTGAGGACATGCAGACACTCCTTACAGAATGGCTCTGGAACTGAACTCTGAACTCCAGAATACCTTGAGCTGTAACAGTGTCACGCTAACTATTTTACTGAGAAGGATTTCTAGAGCCAGGAGCTCTTTGATAGGATGAAAGATTTTTAATATCAAGATATCTAAATGTTCCAGTAAGACAAGAATTAATTCCAAATATTACAATTAAGTATTAAATACTGTATCCCCGCTTTTGCAGGTCCCTATATTAACAGTGAGGAGACTTTAATTTCATTCAAAAACATTCCCTTAAGGTTTATCTCCAGCATTAAAGGACTTGGAGAAAGTGGACAAGCAGGTCATGGTTTGAAAACATGGGTCTCTGTCCCCGAACATCAAGAGGAATTCACTGCGAACTGTGGCAGCAAGAAACTTCACCCGCTCCTTAAGTAATCTGACACGATACGATTGTGAGTCCCTCACTGAGTTCTTTTGGCTTCTCTCTCGACCACAAGCAACAAATTGAAGCCAGAATCTTCCATGACACAGATAAGAGAATAAATCAATCTTGTGCACCCACTCCCCTCCCAGGTCACACCAACACAATCGCTTCATCACAACACTGCCCAAGCACATTAAGTAATGTGGACTGCGGCACATCCCACTTTTGATGCAGGTAACCAAGTGGTCTTCAGCTGGCACTGAGACCCTAACAAGTCCTGATGCCAAACAGCTCCTCGGGGTCCTGATCAGACACTGGGACAAACTGAGATTTTTGCTTACCAGTCTAAGGATGAGCAAGGACTACACTTGAAGAATCTCGCAGAACAGCGCTAATTTTCCCCTTTTCCTCCCCCATATTAATGTTAGCCGAGAAAAAGGACCTGACAAACAGGAACTAGGCACTCCTGTCTGTCACACCAGCCTTGTAAACCTTTTGCTAGAAAGAATATCCTACACCATCTTACAAAGTCAGTCTCAACTTGTTACTTGCAAGTCACGCAGCACAGACACAGACCCTGACCCTGACCCTTTGGCCCACAATCAAGCAGAATACCCTTCCATGCTTTGGTAATTCAAGTGCTTGTCTAAATTAATTTAAAATGTTGTGTGAGTACCCAGCCTCCACCACCCACTCATACTGTGCATTCTGTAGATTGTTAAAATTCAGTGTGGTTAATCGCTCAGCAAGTATAACTTTGATGAAAAGATGTCACCTTTAATTTAAAAAGTGATGCTGAGGGAAGTGGGGAAATCAGAAGAGTGGAGCCATTGTTAAACACCTGCCTACTTATTGTTAGTCTCTATGCTCTGGAACAGATTACTTCCAGTAAGAAGGCAGTGCATTCGATCACAGCGGCTCCTACAGGGCCAACCAAACTTGTTACTGCGTTTCTTAAACGTACTTGTTACGACCCTGCTGGGCATTAAGAACTTAAAGTACTGCAGGTCTGTCCCATCAGTAAGTTCCTCACAGGTGGAGAAACTGAAGGAGCTGGATTTGGCTCAGATCATGCTGCCGCCTGTGCCACAGAGACATCAGAGGGAGTTGGTGTGCGAAGGCGGTGTGCAGACTAGCAGTGAGTGATCACCTTTGTGATTGCAGGACCCTGTTGGACATCGTGGAATGCTGTAAGTCCAATTCATGGATCTATTGGCGGACCGTGGGGGAGCTACATGGTCTCGATTATTGTGAGGGCTAGGCCTCGTGCCACGGTGTCGCCTGTTTACAGCTGCCCAGGAGAGAGGTGTCAGAGTCACAGCGCTCCACTGGAGGCAGTGTGGCGTGGTGTCCAAGCTGGAGTTAGTGCTGCCCCCAGAGTTTGCTCGGCAGAAGACAAGCACTATTGACTGCTGCCACATTCATGGACTCAGAGTATTGGACTATATTCTTTTGTGTGACTGTATTTTACTGATATTTTACATGTACTGGCTATCTTATAGGTGCTATATGTCCCTTGTGCTGTGTGCGACTCTTGGCCCCGGAGTAAAAATGTTTCCTTTGGCTGTACTCATGGGTATTCGTGTATGGTGGAGTGGCAGTTAAACTTGAACATGAAACAAGGGCTGGGATTAGTTCTAAGTATATTAGAAAGACTCAACAAGTGCAGATCTAAGTGATTTAGAACAGGAACAGAGATCACAGTAGCAAGAGGAGGAGGTGGCTAACTGAGACATGAAGTTTTGCAGCGTCTCTGACACCCCAATACTTTGGGCTTCTCCTTCTTGGGACCATGTGCAGAAGTTTACTTTCAGCTTGCACCATGTGAGGCTCATTGATTGCCGGCCTCAGTTCCTGAACAGGTTGGGGCCTGTGTGCATGCATGAGAAGGCAGGATCACAGACCAGAATGAAGTGCTTCAGCCATGGGACCTCCTGGGAACCAGAACAATGTCTTCTAATGAAGTAATGAGAGTGAGTGCTTGTTCTCTTGCTGGGGGAACGCCTCAGTTAGACGCCTACTCTCGCTGTTAATGACCCACTTCGATCCCCTCAAATACCAGCACTCAATTACCTCGCAACTGGTAAAATGGACCAATGGGAAAAAGAGAAAAAGAAAGGTAGTAAAGGAAGTGAAATGTGCAAGATTCATCCAATGAGAACACAGTCTCAGAATGTAGCTGAATGTCCAGTAAGTACAGCCCACACAAAGAACAATGGAAGGAACAGGGACACACTGGGCAATGATTCAGATCTTGCAAGGCAGGTCACATAGCTTAATCATACACAATGTCACTAATGTCTAAATCAACAAACACATTCAGGAGATTAAAAGATATACATTGCAGTTTGTCAGTCCAGAAAGTTGTGGGTCCAAGGTCAAAGAGAAGTCTTATGCACCAGTACACATATACACAGGGGGAATTAGAAAACTCACTTCCAGCAACATTACAAGCATCACATAAGCAGCAGTCACAAGAAAAACAAATTAAACATAAATTAAACACATTTTATTTAAAACAAATAGAATTTTTTAAAAAGTCCATTTTAGTGCAAAATGGTCACAGTGTTGCTACAATATAGTCATGAGGGCTGTGCTGGTTGCTTCAGAACTACATGGCTGTAGGGAAGTAGCTCAAAGGTTCATTTTATTGTCAAAGTATGGATATACAGTACAACTCTGATATTTGTCTTCTCCAGATAGCCATGAAATACAGGAAAACCATGAGAGTTGATAAAAGAAAGGACATCAATTCCCACTCCCCCCCCAGCATGAAAAGGAAAAGAAACAAAACTTGCAGACCCAAAAATCCCTTATCCCCTCCCCTACAGAACAAAAAATAGTGGCAATAGCATCAAATCACCCACCCCTCCCTTGGAGAAAAAACAGCAACAATAATAATACCCGACCCGCTCACTTGCAGAAAAATAAACAGTGACAATAACTATCCCCAATCCCCTCAACTTCAGAAAAAAATAACAATCTCCAACCTCCCCAACCGTAGAAAAAAAGTGACAGTAACAACCTCCAACCCCCTCACTCGCAGAAGAAAAAACAGTGACAATAACGACCTCCGACCCCCTCCACCGTAAAAAAAAGTGACAGTAACAATCTTTGACCCCCTCACTCGCAGAAAAGAACAGCAACAGTGGTATCAAAACCCCCACCAACCCTAATTCTTACGCATAAGAAATTAACTGATCACCATCTCCCCCCACCTCCGCCATGGCCAATCGACCATAAGAAAGAAAACACTAAAAAAAAAGTACAGTCCAATAATCACATAAATCTCAAAAGTATCAGAAATAGCTTTTCATCTGCATATGAGGAGGGCAGCTGCACAAATTCAGTCCTTCTCAGAAGAGTGACTGCCAACCTGGATCCGAACATTTCTGATCTGGGTCCAAAAGTGCCGATCCCCCTGTTGACTGTTGTCACCCTGGGAGGCATCACTGACACCCTTCGCATTCACCTTGATGCTTCAATCTTCCTCGCCACTTCGAGATGAAGTCATTCATGACCCCGCGCTTCATCTCTGTTTTTTCCGAGAGTCAGCTTGTTTCGTTGGTCCTTTTCAGCACTCCCCCCACCCCCCGCCCATCTCTAATCTTCACAAGGCAGCTCTCCCGACACTGCACAGCGCTGGATCCTTCGATCAAGTTTCAAACTGCACGTCATAGGTTCCAACAGTTTCCGTAACACAAGCAAGACAAAAAGAACAAGCAGAAGGCTTAGGAAAAGTGAAATAACTGGAGAGATTTGCTTTCTGGAAGATGTCACCGGAGGAACTGTTACTCGGTGGTTTCATCCTGACCAGAAGATCCAGCCAAGCTGTTCTTGAACGTGGTGGTGTGGAACCAGGTTACTATACCTTCTGCGCAATACCAGCTGCAAGAAGGTGGCATGGCCAGAATGGTGTTGCCTTTGATGACAGATCTTGGCAAGATTTCAGAGCACAGCTATTGAGACCAAGACCTTAGTACCACCGGTAAAATGGCAAACCAAGGATCATCCCACCCACGGTGGAATTCTGAAGAGCAAGGAAGGGAAGCAGGAGAGTCCTCAAGACTCCTACCCAACATTTGCCCCTCAACTACGGTTACAGGGAGAAACATCATTATGTGGTTCTAGATGTGAACAGATTCATTTCTCAACTTCCAAGATTAAACGAGAGACCCCTGTTCAAATTATTTTATTGGCTCAACCCAGAGCCAAGCAATGCACGTTCGGTTTTAAAACAGCACAGTGTAAATCTCCTGAACCTCTTTCTCTGCTGTTTACTTGACATGGCATTGTGTCCTACCCCCTTCTCATTATGTTTTTGAACCTCTTGGATCATTTGTCCATTAAATCATTGCAAAATGTGAGGTCCCGAGCCTGACAGCATGCTTACCTTTCTAATATACACAACGATTGTTAATATTTTGCCAATCACCCTTCTCGGTCAGGGACAAAGGCCATAAAAATCATTCAGCCTTATTCAGCACGTAATAAAATGTTCTTTTAATATTTATCTTATTTACTTTTTCTTCCTGTCCCCCTCCTCCATCTTTATTTCACATTTATTTTATTTTCCAACCAATTTGCCAAATTTCCACTATTTCTTCTCCAGTTCTTTTCTAATGTATTAAATCCCACTAAGGTAATGTTGGAATCTTTCCCCTGGTAGGCCACTGATATCTAAAACAAAACTATGGACTCCCACAGTTGAAAGTAAGAACGTTGACTTTTCCAGATTCATATAACTCACTTCCCATGCTCCTTTTCCCACTCCCACCAGTGCATCTCCTTTGCTCACCTTTTTCATCCCTCCCTCACTCACATCTACCCCACCTGATTCAATCTGCCCATCACCCACATACCTATCCACCTGTGTTTCTTCTTACTTGTTCACCTTTCCAATCTCTACCAACCTGCCCATTTCCTTTCCTTTATCTGATTCCACCCACCAGCCATTGTCTCAGCACTTCCACCTCCCCCTTTCCCCACCTGGCACCATCTGAGCCGCAGCCATCTGGTTCCACCTATTAGCCCCCATTTCCCACTATCCCTCACTTCTATACACCGACAGACCTCCCTCTACACTCTCAGTCCCGACACAGGGTCTCAACATGAAACCGTGACTATCCCTTTTCTTCCACAGATGCTGCTTAGAACAATAGAGCATAAGAACGTGCCCTTTCGTTCACCAGTTTGGCAAATATAAGGTCATAAAACATAGGAACAGAATTAGGCCATTCTGCCCATCGAGTCTGCTCCACCATTTCATCATGGCTGATTATTTCCCTCTCAACCCCATTCTCCTGTTTTTCTCCATCACCTTTCACACCCCGACTAATCAAGAACTTCTCTCTTAAGTACACCCAATGGCATGGCCTCCACAGCCCCTTGTAGCAAAACTCCACAGATTCACCACCCCCGGCTTAAGAAATTCCTCCAGTGATGCCAGATTAAATTAACCCCATCTGTTCTAGGTGATCCATAACCTTCCATATTCAATGTCCATCCAAAAACTTTGTAAAGGCCTTTATTGTACCTGCTTCCACCCCCAAACCTTTCCAAGCATCCACCACACTCTGTGTAGAAAAACCTACCCTACACAGCTCCTTTAAGTTTTCTCCCTCTCACCTTAAAGTTATGCCTTCTAGTATTGAACATTTCTATCCTGGGCAAAAAAAAAGATTCTGACTGCTTACACTATCTATGTCTCTCATAATTTTTTAAACTTTTATCAGCTCCTTTCAGCCTCCAGCACTCCAGAGAAAACAACCCAAGTCTTTCCAACCTCTCCTTACAGCTCCAAACCTCTAATCCAGGCAGCATTCTGCACCCCTCCAGTGGCTCCATATCCTTCCCCTACCCGTACCCATCGTTATGACCTGCTGAGTTTCTCCATCAATATATTTTCCCTGGTGCCTTCGTTGCACTTTTCAGCACATACCTCCACCAAGTTGTAGCCAAGAAGGCTTTGTTGTAGGATGTGAATGTCCCCTTAGTCACGCACTTTCCCTGCAGCTCAATAACATGGAGACCAAATGAAGAAAGAACTCTTTGCAAGCATTTAAAATGCTCCATAGTTACTCACTCAGAGTATTCAAGCACCACTGTCCAAACTCGTGACCTCCAGTGACATGGCGGACAAGGGCAGCAGAAGCATGGGAACTCCACCTCCTACAGGTTTCCCTCCAAGCCATGCGCCAGCCTCACTGGATCTAAATGCTGGAATTCCCCTTCCGCTACCTTCACCAGAAGGATCACTTGCAGCTCACCATCACCTTTCCATCAGGTGGCTACAAATGCTGACCACAATGAACACAATGAAAAAGTGGGTGGCAGAGCAGAGATATGTCTCTACCAAAGGAGGTGTAAGGCGCTCCTTCTATCCACTAGCCAGTGGGTCACCCCTTGGGCAAGGTGTAGCACCTGCTTAGCCCCAAACACCACCACCCCCCCCCCCCGGCCCCCGGATCGGCGTCACGTCATGGGAGCAGGTGGTGGACAGTCCTTATGAGCAGCTGGTGCATAACATGAGCCCTGGTTCTGTGACCTCTGACACCAAGAAGACAATCTCTGAAGAGTACTGATAATGGGTGGGGTCATCCGTCTTGTAAAGACACCGCTCAGAAGAAGGCACTGCCAAACCACGACAGAAAAATTGCTAAGAACAATCATGGTCAAGACTATGATCTCCCACACCATACGACACGGCGCATAGTGATGACGATAAAAGAACACATGCACATCACTCTTTTGGAATCATCTGAAATTGGACATCGGCAAATGATTTCAAAACCCTTTCACCTTGCTGTGTACATCACCTAGTTACAAACTCAATCATATCTCGATACTTAGCAAATGATCCCAGTGCTAGGCTGGCCATCGTTTGTGATACATAATGGACAGGGATGAAACTGTAGGTCTAATTAGTAATTTTGCAGATGACTGGAAAGTAGGTGCAGTTGTGGTAGTGAGGAATGTTGCTAAGGGATTCAGCAGGATATACCGTAGATTAGTTGGAGTTTAATCCTGACAAGTGTGAAGTATTGAACTTTGGGAGATAAAATTAAAGGGGAATGGCTACAGTGCATGCCATGGCAGGACCTTTGGAAGAATTGATGCATGCAGGGATCATGTCCATAGCTCCCTGAAAATGGCAATACAAGTAAAAACGGAAGTAAAGAATACATATGGCATGCTCACCTTCATTGGTCAGGGCACTGAGTATAAAAGTCATTGAATCATGCTGCAGCTGTATAAAATGCTGGTTAGGCAACATTTCGAAAACTATGTGCTGTTCTAGTCACCACTCTTATGAATGGATATGCAGAAGTACACCAAGATGTTGCCTGGATAGGAGATTAATAGACAAGCTCGTATCATTTTCCCTGAGGCTGAGTGTGACCTGATAGAAGTCTACACAATTATGAGAGGCATAGTATAGCAGATAGTCAGTTCTTTACCCCAGGCTACAAATATCAGATACAAAGGGACAAACATTTAAGGTGAGAGGAGGAAGTTGAAAAGACATGCATGGGGCAAGTTGCTTCCCTTATACGCAGAGGGAGGCACCTGGAACGTGCTGCCAAGCACTTAGGTAAGCAGATGAGCAGGCAGGAACGTGTGCAAGCAGATGGGGTTAATTGGATTCCAGGTCGGTGCAGATAAGTCTAGCGAAGGGCCTGTTCCTGTACTGTGCTGTTCTATGATTCAGTGGCATTAGGAGAATATTGAAAAAGAAAACATCCTGTTTTGTCTCCGAGTCAGCATTCTTTGGAAATTTTCAAAGTGCAGTTACAAAGCACAACCTGCACAAAACCATACCATTCTTAACACAAAATGCACCACCTCCAGGAACAGTAATGACCTTGTCAATGGCTGAATGACTCCAGGTCACTGTGTTAAACTTGTTTAGGGCATTTGGCACAGAACTAGCTTATGAGTAAGCTATTCCTTTATCACACACTGCAAGATTTAAAAGGGGCTCTTCACATTTTGGACCACAGTGACCCAATCTGCTGTGCACATTGCTAGATTAAAGAGCACAGCACAGATGAGTACTGGGGAAACAAAATGCACTTCTTCCAATCTGGTCAAACAATCACCGTCCAATATGTTTGGATGATTACAGTGATAGACACAGTAAATAACCAAATTTTCCTCTCCACCCAGGTTAAAACAGCAATGCATCAAAGGACAAAATCAAAACTGAAATGAGAAACTGCAATAAAGAGCATTCTTCTGAATGCAATAGTATTTTGTGGGCTTTTTCAACTTCCAGTATTTTTGTGATGTTTGGTAACTTCAAAACATTAAATTAATTCGAAGGAAGGCACGGGAGTTCTGGAATGTTGGTCTAACATCAAGGTTACTTCAAGCAAGGCGTACACGTATCACATGGTAGCGTGATGACGTATGCAATTACCATATCTTACATATAACCCATTATCAATTATTTAACCATATAACCATATAACAATTACAGCATGGAAACAGGCCATCTCAGCCCTTCTAGTCCGTGCCGAACTCTTACTCTCACCTAGTCCCATCGACCTGCACTTAGAGCCCATAACCCTCCATTCCTTTCCTGTCCATATAGCTGTCCAATTCAACTTTAAATGACAACATCGAACCTGCCTCAACCACTTCTGCTGGAAGCTCGTTCCACACAGCTACCACTCTCTGAGTAAAGAAGTTCCCCCTCATGTTACCCCTAAACTTTTGCCCTTTAACTCTCAACTCATGTCCTCTTGTTTGAATCTCCCCCACTCTCAATGGAAAAAGCCTACCCACATCAACTCTATCTATCCCCCTCATAATTTTAAATACCTCTATCAAGTCTCCCCTCAACCTTCTATGTTCCAAAGAATAAAGGCCCAACTTGTTCAACCTTTCTCTGTAACTTAGGTGATGAAACCCTGGTAACATTCTAGTAAATCTTCTCTGTACTCTCTCTATTTTATTGACATCTTTCCTGTAATTCGGTGACCAAATGACCAAGAATTGTTAATCAAACAATACATATGCAAAATTATTCAAATATTATTGAAATATTAAATACACAACAATTTTGGTTATGGAATTACTTTCAGCATTCAGGTTTAATAAAATAGCCACGCCAACCACAGGTTATATCATGAATGACTTACAGGTGAGAACGAATTCCTGGAGTGATTATCAGAGACAGAATTATCTCTCTTCCTCACCTGGATCCAACTATATCACTTGTTAGTTTTTGTCCTACCCCTCTCCCTCACCTCTCTACTAGCTATCTCTACCCTGCTCTTTTCAGACCAGATGAAGGGTCTCAAGCCAAAATGTTGCCTGCCTCCTTCCCTCCACAGACACTGCCTGATCCACTGGGCTCCATCAGCACCTCGTTTTTGTTTCGCTACAGAGTCCTGCTTGTTACATACATGTGCCTGTGGGGAACAAGGAATATTTGTGGCCAAATTATTCTCGGCTCTTTTACACTTTAAGTAAACCTGTGGAGCAGTTTGGTGTGATGAACTTTAGCACTTAGTGCATAAACTGGGTCTTTACATTCTCATAAGCCAAAACAACTTTAGATCCAATCTATATTGGAGAGGATTCAATGAGCTTATCCCATTCACTGTTAATACTACCTGATTCACATGTACTGTTTGTGCTATTAATGGTAAAATAAAAGCCAGCAACATACTACACAGCAGCTGGAACTGTCAATAAATGGCCTCAGGACAGGATCAGAGTGCTGCCAACAATTTGGCTTAAGTACACATCAGACAATAAAAAACCCAGGGTTGAATTTTTGCCTGAAACAACTATATTTAAAGGACGTCTTAAAAATAAACACTGAACATCTGTTTTCACTATTCTAAATTATACATGGAAGCATGTTCGCCTCTTTATTTTGGGTGCAACATTTTGGCTCGCTACTGATCTTGAAGTCGACAGATGAGCTTCAGAGTTGTAAGCTGGATCCAAAGTTAGGTTGCCAATTGGAAACAGAGGGTGTTTTGGGGATTGGATAGTGGTGTTCCATAAGGATCAGTGTTGGAATCCTTGCTCTTAGCATGTGAGTGATTGGGATGTGGCTATGGGAAGATCGCAGTAAGTTTACAGAGGACACAGAGACTGGTGGAGGTTAGTCAGGGTGATATTGCCGGGTTGGTGAAATGAGCTGAAAAATGGCAGATGGAGTTCAATCCAATGTGTGGTGATTCATTTTTGAAGTACTACTAAGGCTAGGACAGACACCAATGAACAGATGGGTTACCCCTAGTCACCATGGAAGTTTTGGGCCAAATGGGTTTTCGTACGGTAAGGTAGGGTCCATTCCTAGTCACAACCTCAATATAGTAACACTGTAACCATTAAACTTTTCTTTTTCTAACTGTGTTCTTCCTTGTATAATTTATGTTCATGTTTTTCTTGCAAATGAATCTCTAACGCTATGTGTCTGTGCTGCTGATGCATGCAAGCTTTTTTCTTAATTGCACCTCTACCTGCATGTAAATCTGCATCTAATAATAAACTCTACTTTGAGGCTGAATCTGAGTGCTTGGGAATGTTAACAGCAACCTGGGTGTACGTCCTTGAAGGTGGCAATGCAGGAAGATCACACGGTTAGTATGGCATATGGGATAGTTGTCATCAATCACAGCAGCGTATACAGGAGGAGGAAGGTTATGCTCCAACTTTATACAACATTGGTCAGACTTCAGCTGATGCACTGAGTATATTTATGGTCACCACACTACAGGAAAGATGTGACAGTGCTGGAGAGGGTGCAGAGAAGATTCAAGAGGATGTTGCCTGGAAAGGAAAGTTTTAGTTCAGAGGCAAGACTGACAGGCTAAATCTTTAATTCCCCTGAAGTTGAGGAAGTTAATAGGGACGTGATTGAAGTATATATAATCATGCGGGTTTAAATAGGGTAGACTGCAGGAATCATATCCACATATCAGGGAGTGATACAACCAGAGAACATAGGACTAGAGTAAGGAATAAGGATTCATAGGGACCTGGGGGGGGATCTTTTTCTCCCACAGAACAATGAGTACCTGGAATACGTCGCCCAAGAGATCAGTGAAAGCAGATTCTCTGAAAGCTTCAAGGAAAACCTAAACAACTGCTTGAATTGCCTTGGCATGGATGTTTTGGGCCAAATGGGCTTTTTTGTGCTGTATGACAATGACAGAGGAGAGAGGGACAGAGAGCAAAGAAGCATCCATTCCCTCTACAGATACAGTAGATTGGGGCCTTTAGTGCTGACCCCAATATACCCCTGCACCTCTCCCTCAGTCCTGAAACCATTCTGTTAAGGGCCAGAATTCCCTACTCCTTCAGTGTGAGAAGCCTACATTACTTCTGCACAAAGATCATGCCAAGTCATGACTTAATGGTTAGACCTACAGATTTTACCGGGCACAGAAGTGGCTGTTTTGCCCTTTCTCCTGTAACAAACTGCACTCCTCCGTGATTTACCTCCAGTCACACATCTTGCTGACTTGGATATACAGCAACAGTTTTCCATCACTGTTGCCATAAGTGCTTGTAACTCCCTTCCTGAAAGCACTAGGTGTACATCTGCACCACAGGGACAACAACAGTGAGAAAGTCAGCTCAATACCCTATTCCCAAGGAAAAATGGGAGTGGGCGATAAATTTTAGGATTGTTGCCAATATGTCCAATCTCAGAAACTGCACAGAACAATTGTTTCTAAACTGTGAAGTATTTCAATAAATTGATTGGTTTATTTCATCCAAAGGAACCTTCTTAGGGGAGTTTCCATCATTTTAAAATGGGGCATTATTTCTTTTTGTGAGGTCCAGAATGATTTGCATCTTTAAAGCAGTTTGATTTGCAGTGTAGTAGTACATTTATTTACTGCATATATTTGTTATGTGCCCGCTTAGTTTCAACATGTGTAAAGAGCTAATACCATTCATTTATGCAGATATAGTAAGAGAGAAATGTACTGAACAAAATGGATCAAAGAGCTTTGCTAATGCCATTTACTCAGTATAATTGCACTAGCCCCTTCAGTGAGACACCGGACTTGGAGTCATATCATCATACTAACATCAAGAGTTGGCTGCAGCAGACATCGAATCAGAAATTGGGAATGAGGGATCTCTCTCTCTCAATAACAGGCAGGAATCTTAAACACAAAATAGTCTGCAGATGCTGGGATCAAAGCAACACTCACAACACGCCGGAGGAACTCAGCAGGTCGGGCAGCATCCATGGAAAAGATGAGTCAACATTTCGGGCTGGAACCCTTTGTCAGGACTGAAGACGGAAGGGGCAGATGCCCTATAAAGAAGGTGGGGGGGAGGGTTGGAAGGAGAAGGCTGGTAGGTTCAGTTGAAAAACCAGTAATTTGAAAGACAAAGGGTTGGGGGAGGGGAAGCAGGGAGGTGATAGGCAGCAAAACAACGGGTAGTAGAAGGTGGCGGAACCATGAGGGAGGTGATAGGAAGCTGGGGGAGGGGGCACAGTGACATAGGGATAGAGGAAGGGAGGGGGAGAATTACCAGAAGTTGAGAGTTCTATGTTCATACTAAGGGGCTGGAGACTACCTAGATGGTATATGAGGTGTTGCTCCTCCAACCTGAGTTTAGCCTCATCATGGCAGTAGAGGAGGCCATGGATGGACATATCTGAATGGGAATGGGAAGCAGAGTTGAAGTGGCTGGCTACTGGGAGATCCTGTCTGTTGTGGTGGACAGAGTGGAGGTGCTTGACGAAGCGGTCCTCCAATCTGTGTCGGGTTTCACCGATGTAGAGGAGGCCGCACCGGGAGCACAGGATGCAATAGATGACCCCAACAGACTCACAAGTGAGAACAACAGGCAGGAATCTGGTCTTCAGGTACACGGTGCCTCCAGCGACATTGTATGGGGTACAGGTGTAGCCCAATTTCTGCTCCTGCACCCAGGCCATCTTCTGTTTCTGCTGGAGGCTCAGAATGCATCACATTCAGTGGCAGTGCAAAGGATGAGACTGGCCACTGTATAGTTCCGGTCAGTTGTACCTTGCTGCACCATCTGTCCTTCATCGATATTAAAAGAGGAAAAAAACATGTTTGACCGTAAGTCCATCAGGCAGAACTCATTACAGATCATCCTGCAGGACCTGCATGAGAAGTCACAATCGAAGCTCTGGGGTGATTTCTCAAGTAGACGATCAAAATCAATTAGCATGACATCTCATCACCAGAGCACACCAACAAGTACCAAAAACTTGCTTGGCTGGCAGCGAAAAGGGACCTTCTTTCCTGGTCAGAGTCTCACTTCAACACACACTGCCTTGATCTTGACATGGCTATAGTGCAGATGTGGGCAACCATTTGCCTCATCACAACTTTTGAGTTTGGGAAAGGATACTGTAGACTTTGTTGTGTTTTGCCCTGAGCAACTGCATAACAGAGAACTCTGTGATCTATGGGCTGCCCCAGGGCATATATACTGAGACAAACATCAGCTGGTGCTCCAAGATCATTAACTCGCTGAAATATGCACTTTGGTCTGCCCGGAATTTGTTGCAAGTGGACACTGCCGACTGACATAGTCCAAGGTTCAGGAGTACAAGCTGACAGAAACGATGCAGCTCATGCCGCCACCACGAAGGCTCTGTTGGGAAAGGTCACGACCTAAGATCCTGCCACCACTGCACAAAGTTCAAAGGTCCGTGCCCTGTGCAGAAATCTCTCAAACACTTCACTGGTGTGCTGTTCATGAGTGGCTTTCGTGCACTTAAGGAACTGTATGGAGTTGATGGTACAGTGGTTAGAGATGTAGAGGTAGCTGTGTGCTTCTGGTATGTACCGTATATGAAAAACCCCGGTTTCCTTGGATGCGCAAGTCCAGGGAAGACCACCTCTGGCCTTGCCAAACTTTAGAGATTGAGATGCACTGGATCCCACCTCAAACCCGGTTTGTGTGGATGCTGTGTCATTTGCTACCCTGTTACAAATTAATGCCACAAAATAACAGCAAGTACATAGCATACAATTAAAGGAATTATATTTATGAATCTTAACTGAAGGGTTAGTAAAGAATAACAGAAAGAAAAGGGCCCATTCTAATTGAACAGTCAAATGTGCACAAGTTGGAGTTCATCTTGAACTTCTCTGTCACTCACACAATGGGTCCTTGGTCTGTATGAAAGTACAAACCACCTTCCAAACATTGCTCCAAATCCATCTCGAACAAACCTACGACTGGTTCTCTCCAGCATTTTCTCTCTTCATCTCCTCTCGAACAAAAGCCCAAGACCAACCTTATTGTTCCTCACCGAGAAAAACCTCCCGCTAATTGGATGGCACAAATTCCACATCATCCCTTTTCTTCAACAATAACCCAAACAGGCTGAAAGCAGATCAAACAGCTCTTACAGAGCTGCACGAATTAAAATACATACAGAATAACAGTAAAAAATATGAATGGGGCATTACATATGTATTATGAATAACATACATTATTGAAATAAAATTATTCTTCTGTCAGGCTGAATTTTGGATGGGATTGAGGCTGATTTCATACATTGGCATTGCTAACTGAAAAACAAGCATATAACATGAATCAACACATCTTCGCTCCTATAGAGATGATCAAAATCAGCAACAAATTAATATCTTTGAGAACTTGCTCAGGAAGCTACATTTTGAACACTGTCAGACTGGATGGCTCTATCTATAAGAAAAGGTGATAAACTGACTCTTTTCTTCTGCAGGCCTGCAAAACTTTCCTTGCACACGCGAGAAAGCTGAAGACTGCACATGTGCAAGCAAACTTTGTCACCGCTAAGTGGCTTTGCCCAGTGTAAACACAACATAGATCAGAATCAAAGTTACCAACTGGAGGAATGCTCAAGGGATACAAACAGAGTCAAAACAAAATTATTTCCCGTCTCTGGGTGATCAATTGTGGACAGCAGATTGGCATCTGACAGAATTCCACTCAAAGAAAAAGGGATGTATAAAATCAGGTTTAAACCACTCCCCTAGGTATTGCTGCCTACAAATTCCATTGCATAATGCAGTATTTTTCCAGTGTCGTGCAATTAAAAATTCATTGTTTCCCCAGAGTGAAACACATAAGAGACTACTTTTGGCTTGTTTCATATCATTTCCAAAAGTCAGCCTGTCACATCCATTCAATCATGCTGGAAGCGTCCAAACAAACACTGTGCACCACACCCTCCCCTCTGCCCACCCGTTGCGTTCGACACAAGTCAATCCTTTGTAAAGGCACAGGCAGATATCCTCGAAATTTCTTTGATTTCACTTTCTTTTCAATCCATGACTGATATGAGGCAAATCTCTCCCTGTGGATACAGCTTAAGTCATTTCCTTGAGTCTGTGAATCATAGAAGAACAAACAAATATTGGTTTTCCAGCGGGTATTGACAGGCTCAGTGAAAGCAGGTCTTTGCAGCCCAACCATTGAGTTTTTTAATGTTTCTGTGGATACAAAAGCCACTCAACTCGCAGATAAAACAGGAATAGGTACAACAGCATTACACAGAGTACAAAAGGCTGGTATTGAAGTGGGTAATTTTGAATCTCTGCACATTTTGCATACAACACTGGACAATGTTGAGGAGCTTAAAGAGGCATTACAGTCATCCTCATTTCCTCCTATTTTAACTAATGGTGCCAAGGTGGAACGAATTACTTTATTATCCTTAGCTAATTGCTACTGGACAAGATTTGCTATCTTTCTGACACTGTCTCACCATCTCTTGGGTGGGTCGACCTGCTCTCCATTCCATTCTGATAAATATATAATATTTCAATAAGATTTGCATAATCTTGTATTGTTTGATTAAGCACTCTTGTTCATTTAAATAATTCATTGTGGGTTTTATTTATATATACACACACACACACACATATACATATATATATATACATACACACACACACACGTGAGTTGCATACATAATCATGTGATACATGCACGGCTCACTTAAAGTAAAGATGAAGCCAGACCTGCATTCCCGGACTCCCATTGTCCTTCACGAATTAATTTAATGTTTTGAAGTTACAAAACATAACACTGGTGACATGGTGTTTTTAAAATGGATCTAAGATGCCTACTGACCTGTTAGAGTGCAGTGAGACATTCGAAATAAAATAAAACACAGTCAGCAATGATTAAATTACAAAAAGCACGTGTTCTTCGGAAAGGAAGACACGATCGAATTTTGTTTTAAGTAAGCAAATGGAATAATTCACAGGTTCATAAACAATGAATACCGGGTGATAATAATCAACAAAAAATGACTGGCTACGTTGGAAAACTGACTGGCTACGTTGTAGAGCAGCGGTCCCCAACCACCGGGCCGCGGACCAGTACCAGACCGCAAAGCATGTGCTACCGGGCCGCGAGGAAACGATATGATTTGGCGATATGAGTCAGCTGCACCTTTCCTCATTCCCTGTCACGCCCACTGTTGAGCCATTACTCACGCGAGGTCATTACGTATCCATGTCAGCACGGGAAGGAGATCAACTCCTCGAGCTTGCAAATGACGGCGGGCTGTAAAGTATATTTGACATAACATCTCTGCCGGTATTCGGGATCAAAGTCAAGGCTAAATATCCTGAGATAGTCATGAAAGTACTGAAAACGTTGCTTCCACTTCCAACGTATCTCTGCAATGAAAGCAATGAAAACTAAATTGTGGAATAGACGGGACATAAGGAACCCCGTTCAAGTATCGCTGTCTCCAATCACCCCTCGATGGCACCGTCTTGTTGCAGGGAAATAAGCCCAGGGCTCCCACTGGTTCAACGATATTGGTGCGTTGCAATGATTTTATATGTTCATATGGGGTAAATATGTGCTGTGTGTTTAATATTCAAACGTTACTTAAAATGTTATGATGCTATTGACTTATATAACCATATAACAATTACAGCATGGATACAGGACATCTCTGCCCTTCTAGTCCGTGCCGAACGCTACTCTCACCTAGTCCCACCGACCTGCACTCAGCCCATAACCCTCCATTCCTTTCCTGTTCATATACCTATCCAATTTAACTTTAAATGATAATATCGAACCTGCTTCTGCCACTTCTACTGGAAGTTCGTGCAACACTTACTTCAAGCCCCTGGTAATTGACTTATCGCTATATTCATGCGAGGAAAATATGCGCTGTGTGTTTAATATTAAATTCATTAGATAAACCCATTTAGAAACAAAATTGAGTGTATTAGCCACTTATCACCTATATTCCGGTCGTGATTAACACTCCCCCCGGAACAGAATCGCCAAAAAACGATTTGTAGAAAAATAATCGGCATGTGCACGCATGCGCACGCATGCGCAAGTCACACATGCGCACTGGTGCCTGCGCAAGGCTTCATGGTCAATGTAGTCTTTCTCGGGGTAAACACAACGTATTTGACTGCTACTCTTGTCCGTTGGCAACCCTACCACCCCCTCCCCCCCCACCCGTCGACCGGTCCACAAGAATATTGTCAATATGAAACGGTCCGCAGTGTAAAAAAGGTTGGGGACCCCTGTTGTAGACACACCCAGGTGTGAGACACCAGGGAAGGTCATTTGATTCCAAACAATTGGTTTATTGATTATTACAGAATATCTCTCTGGTGCTTCCCATTCCCTTACCTCTCCCCTCCCACTTTCCTAACTCTGATTCCCCTCTCCCTGCCCCCTTCTCACTCTCAGTTCATAATAGAGACCCATATTGGAATCATCATTCACATATGTCATGAAATTTGTTGTTTTTTGTGGCAGCACTACAGTGCAAAACATAACCTTACTACAGCACTCTGCAAATGTCTTGGGTACCCTAACGATATATATGTGTGTAAGACTTTTGCATTGTATTGTAGTTTATGGTTTTGTTATAGAAATGAAGGTAATCTTTTTTACTTGTATTTGAAGACCATAATGGCATCTTTTAAATAAAATGCATGGAAACACTCTGCAGAATATACTCAACATTTTTTTCATTAAAAGTTTATGTCTGCATTTTCTGCTTCCTTTTGTTGTCCTTAACTTGCAAACACATCTTTAAACGATGTACACAGCATTGTTTTCTATGATCTAGCTTGTCTAAACCTTTCATTATTTTAAAAACTATTATCACTGCCTCTTTGGAATTTGTTCAAGTGGAATCCAGTACTCAAATATTTAATCCAGCACCCTGTTTGGGGATCATCTTTGCAGCTGTCAACAGGGCATCAGCAAAATACACACAGAAACTTAAGGCAGTTTTACCCCATCAGAGGGCAATGCTCAATCTAAGAAGTTACTGACAAAGCTCAGAGATGACTAAAACTGAGAAGAGGCACCTAGGGAAAGTGGATCAACTCTGTCTCATAACTTAGCATCACTGAAACAAAACACAATTTATTCCAATGAATACATGATGAAAACCATGAAATACACAAAGTGTGCTTTAAATCATGGAGATTGCTTTGGAGAATGAATGAAATGACTTACTGGTTTTTGACATCCAAGGATATTGAGACATTAATAACCAAGCCTGGTTTATACAAGCAGTTTGAAGTCAGCAGCCAAAAACAAACTGGGTTGTAGCTATCAAGTTGCAAAAAAAAGGGGCCTGTGCAAAATGAGCATAATCTGCACTAAACGGATTTTACAGCTTTGAATTTGATCTAGTTATAAAATAACAAGGGAATTTTAAGTTTTTAAGCCTTTGCTTTACAACACCAGATCCCAAAATTCAATCCTGATCCCCAGTGTTGTCTATGTAGGATTTGCATGTTCCTCCTGTGATTGCATGGCAGAGTGCACTGTTTTCTTCCCACATTCTAAAGATGTGTGAGTTGGTAAATTAAAAGATCACTGTAAATTTCCCTACTGTGTTGGTGAGCAGCAGAATCGGGGGGGGGGGGCAGTGCTGCGGGTAGGGGTGGAATTGACGGGAATAGGGAAAGAATAAAATGGAAAAGGTGTAGGGTATGTGTAAATGGAAGGCTGATGGTTAGCATGGACGTGGTGTGCTGAAGGACCTGACAAGACTTATATAGACTAACTTCTCTGACTCTCTTCACCAGAATTTCTACTGAACCTCCAAATTAACCAAAGGAAAGCCAAACTTTGATGTTTTAGCAAACAGGAGAGACAAACTCTTTTGACTCCAATGTTCAAACATCTAATAAAAACAAAGTCATCAGCCAGCACCAGTGGCAATCTGCAGCTCAATTGCACTCCACCTTTTCACCTGAATTCAATCAAGTTTCCAGTTCAACCAGGTCAAAAAACAACCCCAACCCGTGCAAACAATCTGCCAGCTTGATTTATTGCCAAGCTAGACATGCTGAAAACAATTAATTACCATCATTCTGCATTTCATTCACATTTAACAATAAACAGTAATCGCACTCTTTGGCAGATCAGGAAAAGAATTGATATAGGCGTTCAAAGATGCTGGTCAAATTGAATCACTTGAGAGGAAGAAGGGAAAGACAAGAGTTTGTTCCATGAAAATCAAGCTCAACGTCCTCAAAACCAGCTACCACAACCATGATGTTTCTGATTCTGAGTCACAATGACTAACACAGATACTCAAAACTAAACCATGCCCCATACCTATAACCTTGGGTCTTTGATGAGCTAGACTGGCAGATTGAATGCGGCTTCACAGGTAGATAGGGTCATACAGAAAGCTTTTGGCACCTTAGCCTTCATAAAGGGCAGGAGATGGGATACCACGCTGAAGTTGTACAAGATGTTGGTGAGGCCCATTCTGGAGTACTGTGTGCAGTTTTGGTCACCTACCTACAGGAAAGATCTCAGTAAGATGAAAAGAGTCCAGAGAAAATTTACATGGATATTGCTGGGACTTGAGGATCTAAGTTACGGGGAATGGATGAATTGGTCAGGACTTTGGTCCCTAGAACGTAGAAGAATGAGGGGAAATTTGATAGAGGTATACAAAATTACGAGTGGTGTAGATAGGATCGATGCAAGCAGGCTTTTCCACTAAGATTAGGGTTGGATTAGAACTAGAGGTTATAGGTTAAGGGTGAAAAGTGAAATCTTTAAGGGGAACATGAGAGGGAATTTCTTCACTCAGAGGGTGGTGATAGTGTGGAATGAGTTTCTAGTGTAAATGGTGGGATGCAGGTTTGGCTTCAACATTTAAGAGCAATTTAGATCGGTACATGGATGGGAAGTGTATGGAGGGCTATGGTCCGGGTGCAGATCGATGAGGCTAGACAGATTGATAGATCAACATGGACCAGATGGGCCAAAGGGCTTGTTCTGAGCTGTAAATGCAATAAAAAGTACACCAAATGCTGGACCACTCTGTTGCTGGATTATTGCAGTTTTCTGTACAGCCCTCACTGATTGACCACGTCCTGGATTTTATTAATTGGAGGCTTACCCATACAGACAGGATTTAGATATTGTCTTTTTTTTCCAAGAGTTGCATTGAATTCTCAAATATTCACCATCAATAGACCTGGGATGGAATAGCATGTTTTTTTTTTGACAGGGCAGAAAGTGTTGGCAGGGCTCAGATCAGGCAGTGCAAATGTGCAAGTTCGACCACTTCTCATCAGAACAGACAGTTGGGTATCAACCCGAAACGTTTACTCTGCTTCACCCTCCACACATGCTCCTTAACCCGCCAAATATTTCCAACTATTTCAAAAATCTTTGAAGTTAAGTTACTACTTTTCTTTTGTTAATTACCCTCCAAGTCAACAATACCCTCATTTGGGGCTCCTTGCTGGCTGCAGACTCTGTATTTGACTGTAATGATGATGCTCGATGAGCTGAGACCCAAAGACGCTTCAGTAAGATGCACATGTACAATTTAAGCAAATACATAACAAAACCAAAACATCTCTTGCCTGATTCAGTCTAGACTGAGATGTCATAGAACATTGAAACAGGCTCATCCGTCAACCAAGTAAATTACTCGAGTCAGTCCCACTTGCCCATCTTTGGCCCATATCCCTCTGAATCTACCCAGATGTTATAATGGTACCCATCTCCACCACCTGCTCTTCAAAGGCTCAGAGATCAAATCATGCATCCATATAAACTCTGAAATTTGTATTTCTCCAGACAGCCATGAAACAAAGAAAGAACGTGAAAATCATTCAGGAAGAAACATCAAACTCATCCCCCGTACAAAAAAGAACAGCATCCCGACTATCAACCCCCCCCCCCCAAAACCCCCTCCCCCTGCACAAGACGGAACAAGAACTTCAACCACCAAAAAACAATCCCTCCCCTGCACAAAAACTAACAGAACATCAACCCCCAAACACTCTCCCCTCGCACAACAAAATGGAAATGGAACGTGTGATTAAAAAAACTCAGAATATGAAATTCATGTCTGAAAAAGTCCACAGTCCATAAATGCAATAGTCCAAACAAAAGAGGCTTAAACAGGCTCTTCGGAACTAAGATGATCAATAAGTGTCTTTAGTTAAGCTCATAGGATCCCAAAGGAGCCTGGCAGGTAGATGTCAAGATGTTTTTTTCTAGTAGGAGAGTCTCAAGCAAGGGTATATGGTTTCAAGATAAGGAGTTAATCATTCAAACCAGAGGTACCTAGAAATTTCTTCTTGCAGACAGCAGTGAATTTCTGGTGTTCTCTGCCCCTGAGAGTTGTGCGGGTTAACTCAGTAGAAGTAATTAAAGTGGAGTTAGGTAAATTTTGAAAGTTAGGGGAAGGATTGGGGTCTATGGGACCTGACAGAGAATAGGACTTGAGGCCTGGAGTTGATAACCCATGACCACGTTGAATGGCAGGACAGGCCAGAGAAGTTGGCTGGTCTATTCCTTCTACTTCTTTAGGTTATTTTGTGGACTCTGGCAAGACATTTATCTCTAATCTCTCCTCTAACTTACTTTTTTTCAAGTTTTACTACAGTCATAATTAAAAAGGGACCAAGGTTTAATAACAAAGATGTAACAGCTGTTAATATACAGGGAAATAAAACAACCGTCATAATGTCCTTTACAGTGGCTAATTCAGATTATTCACAACCGCTACATTCAAAAAAATTATGCAAGGTTGTTGGATTACATTACCGCCAGCAGAATAAAAAGTTAATCAAATTATTTGATCATTTAATGAATGCACGAGGTAGATTCAGGCATGAAATTTATTGGAAGCTTGCGGATCTATGCAGACATCATTGATAATAAAATTTTAAAGATACAAATCACTGTGAACACAGGTCTAGATGAACAAACCTGGGGAGGGAGCATCAGATGTGCAATAGTAGAACAACAAAGCACAACCCAACCTCAGCCTTCACTGCCTTTCTACTGTCAGGCTTCCACTGTTCTGCTCTTGGTCACATTAACGCAGTGTAGCAAAAGCGGCTGTCTCAAGAGAATGGCATTAAGTACAGGTTAATAGATGGGCAGGGTTTGTCGGGATGTGGGCAATTGGGACTAGATTAGATGGGAGAGATCAGCTTTACCTGTCACATATAGGAACAGTGAAATGTATTGTTTTGCATCAAATCAAATCAGCAAGGACTGTGCTGGGTAGCCCGCAGTGTCACCACACTTCCTGCGCCAACATAACTTGCCCACTACTCAACTGAACCTAACTGTACGTCTTTGGAATGTGGGATGAAACCCACGTGGCCACAGTGAGAACTCACAATCCCCTTACAGACAACGGCGAGAATCAAGCCTGGTCTCGCAGCTCGCTGTTTGCATGAATCATTACACCAGCTTGCTGTGCATCTCGTCAGAATGGACCGGTTGGCCAGAGGACCTGTTCCCATGCTATACAACTAACTCCAAGGCAGGGGTCCCCAATCTGGGGCCCACAGACCCCCTGGTTAATGGTTTGTAGCTCCTGCTGTGGAAGCATCAGGTAAAATATTACAAGAGACTGGTGTTATAGTTAATTCAATGGGAGTAAAATGGTGCTAAATGAAATTGCTATCGTAAACACACACACACACACACAGCATTTCTAATATTCATGACCATCTCTGGTAAAGCAAGAAGCACTGTTAGTATTCTCACCATTAGAACTGAAATATTAGTCTCCTGGCCCTGCTGATCTATCAACTCAAAGTGACTTAACATTATTTATTTATTTAGAGAGATCCTTCTGGCCTTTTGAGCCGCACCAGCTGGCAAAGCCCCCAATTTAATTATAGCCTAATCACGGGGCAATTTATAATGACCAAATAACCTACCCAATGGTACATCTTTTGACTGGGGAGGAAACTGGAGGACCTGGAGAAAACCCACACATTCCACAGGGAGGATGTACAGTAAGTATTAATGGTAAGACTCTTGGCAGTGTGGAGGATCAGAGGGATCTTGGGGTCCGAGTCCATAGGACACTCAAAGCTGCTACGCAGGTTGACTCTATAATTAAGAAAGCATACGGTACATTGGCCTTCATTAATCGAGGGATTGATTTTAAGAGCTGAGAGGTAATGTTGCAGCTATATAGGATCCTGGTCAGACCCCACTTGGAGTTCTGTGCTCAGTTCTAGTCGTCTCACTATAGGAAGGATGTGGAAATCATAGAAAGGATGCAGAGGAGATTTACAAGGATGTTGCCTAGATTGGGGAGTGTGCCTTATGAGAATAGGTTGAGTGAACTTGACCTTTTCTCCTTGGAGCGACGGAGGATGAGTGGTGACTTGATAGAGGTGTACAAGATAATGAGAGGCATTGATTGTGTAGATAGTCAGAGGCTTTTCCCCAGTGCTGAAATGGCTAGCACGAGAGGGCACAGTTTTAAGGTGCTTGGAAGTAGGCACAGGGGAGATGTCAGAGGTAAATTTTTTTAGGCAGGGAGTGGTGAGTGCGTGGAATGGGCTGCCGGCAGCGGCGGTGGAGGCGGAAACAATAGGATCTTTTAAGAGACTCCTGGATGGCTACATGGAGCTTAGAAAAATAGAGGGTTATGGGTATAGCCTAGGTAGTTCTAAGGTAGGGACATGTTCAGCACAGCTTTGTGGGCCGGAGGGCCTGTATTGTGCTGTATGTTTTCTATGTTTCTATTCCTCACAGGTGACGTCAATTGAACTCCGAACTCCAGTGCCCCAAGCTGTAAAAGCACCATGCTACCTGCTACGGTGGCGTGGGGCCATTAGAAATGCAATGGAGAGGTTCATTATTTTATGGAATACTTTCAACCTTCTATCAAGTTTCAACTGCAGTAATGTAAACAGGCACAACTCTGAGTCTACCTGAGTAACTGAGAGGCTCCCTGAAGCTCACTTCAAGCCTATCTACAAGGGGATCAAAACAAAATGCAATACTACGTTTGTAGTGAAACATCAGAATAAAATACCTGGCACATTGAAACATAAGAGAAAGCAGGAGATGGCCATTCAGCCCCTTATATTCCCTGCCCCACCACTGAATATATTAAGGCTTTCATGACTGCAGGCTGCTCAAAACACCTCATGGCACTGAGACCACAAGATATTAGAGCAGAATTAGACCATTTGGCCTATTGAGCCTGCTACACCGTTCCATCATGGCTGATTTGTTATCCCTCTCAATCCCATTCTCCTGCCTTTTCCCTGTAATCGCTGACACCTTTACTAATCAAGAACCTATCAACCTTCCCTTCAATTATCCCCAATGACTTGGCCTCCACAGCCATCTATGGCAATGAATTCCACAGACACACCACCCTCTGGCTAAAGAAATTCTTCCTCATCTGGATGTCCTTCTATTCTGAGGTTGTGCCCTCTGATCCTAGACTCCCCCACACCCCCTCCACATCCAATCTATCTAGGTCTTTCAATATTCAATAGATTTTAATGAGATTCCTCCCCCACCCCCCCCCCCCCATTCTTCTAAACTCCAGAGACTGCAGGCCCAGAGCCATCAAGTACTCTGTATACATTAACCCTTTCATTCTGGAATCATTCTCATGAACCTCCTCTTGACCCTCTCTATTGCCAGTGCATCTTTTCTTAGATAACTGACCCAGGGAGCGCGAAGCGCAGAATCAAATATCGCTGTGATGATTGTATGCTCTAGTATCAATTGTTTGGCAACAATAAGGTAAAGTAAAGTAAGGTAAACTGCTAACAATACTCCAAGTGCAGTCTGACCAGTGCCTTCTAAAGTCTCAGTATTACATCCTTGCTTCTATATTCTTGCCCTCTCAAAATAAATGCTAACGTTGCATATGCCTTGCTTACCACTGACTCAACCTGCAAGTTAACACTTAGGGAATCCTGCATGAGGACTCCCCAGACCCTCTGCACTTTACAGTACTTGTTAGTACTTACAATCTCTTTATAATACGTCATAGTACTGTTGCAACCATCACGTACTGTATATAGCAATGACAGAAATAACAAACTAATTATTCTTTTACTTTTTGTCCCCCAAAATAGCAGTGATTAAATAACATTGCAGGCATCTATGCAGAAGCCTTTCTCGCGCTTTTGGTTTATTTTGGATTGATAGCAAATTATGATTTTCAATCATTTATTGGTTTCAGCAAATGGATGTGACCTTCAATACAGTAAAAATTCTCAGTGTTGCCCTAGTTGTTAGCCCAGATGTTTGCAATCAAGCCTCTGCGCTCAGACTTGAGCCCACACCCAGAGGCAACAGAGCTATCAGTTGCACCAGTTATATTCTGCCTCATCAGTCCTGGCGATGGGTCTCAGCCTGAAACATCAGCTGTTTATTCTCCTGCATAGATGCTGTCTGAATTGTTGAGTTCCTCCAGCATTTTGTGTGTTTCACTCAAGATTTCCCGCATCTGTAAGGTCTTGTGTTTAACGTTAGCACCTTACTTGTTCACCAATTATTCACCCATTGCAGTCAAAAAGACATAATGGTCACAGCTGATTATTGTGTTGTAACCCATTATCTACAGTATATCGATCAACAAGGCTGCAATTAATCAATACGTATGTATTATCCTTAAAAAGACAACTGCAATAGGTCCCTGAATGCATGATTTTTAAAAAAACTGCAGATGCTGAAAATCTGAAAAAAATACCCCAGAAAATGCTAGAGTATTCCACAGGTCAGGCAGCATCTGTGAGAAGGGAAATAGAGCTAATGTTTCATTCCTGTAAGGACCCTCCCTCCCTCTGGAGGGAATTCGACCTGCAACATTACATGCATCCTGATGTGCTGAGATTCCAGTATATTTTGCTTTTATTTCTGAATGAAGGAAGCTAACAGTAACATCTACCTGTTTTCCTGACCCTTGAACAAATTATTAATCAGTGGATAAACCAAAAATGCAAGGGCTGAAACAGATTTCTTGATACTCACTCACAGAAATTATTTCAAGAACATTTTACCAATATCTTTCCCACTTCAGAATATATACTAGGTTTTGTTCTCACGTTGATACAGTTTACAAAAAATATTTATTTCATTTCTGGGTCACGTTTGAACAAACAAAGAGACTAGGGAGGTAAAGCTACCAGCCTTACTAACCTTGTTTCGCCACTTCTCTCCCTTCCTTTCTCAAATTCTGTTAGTCTCTTTATCTTGCTATACTTGCATAATTATCACTAAAAGCATGGGAGATTGCCAAAGTCAACATTACAAGAATATGTTGCTCTACGTTGATATATAGAATCGACTGTTTAATAATGAAATCCAGCTGCAGACAGTGTAAGTGCAAGTATTTGAGTGCAATTGTCAGACTTTAGAAAAAAGTTTTAGAATAGTCACCCTACACATAAGCAGCTGTAAGTATTTTAACAAGCTGCACCACTGCTTGGTATGGAAACTGCACTGCAGTGGACAGAAAGACTCTACAACGAGTAGCCAAAATGGCCCAACACATCACCAGCCACAGCCGACCCGCCATCAAGGACGTACAGTAGATACAGAAAAGGGCCACTAACATCATGAAGGATCCCACCCATCCTGCTCATGGGCTGTTTGTCTCATGCCTAGCGGAGAGGAGGCAAATAACATCCACGCCAAGACCACCAGACTCAAAAACAGTTCCTTTCCCCAGGCAGTAAGGCTCATCAACACCTCCACCCACTAACCACCACTACTTTATTATTTCATGTCAGTAGCTTCATGTACAGCCTAGCATCACTTGATGGACATAAAATCAATCTATGTATATAAATTATCTTATGTACATATTTATATTTATCGTGTGTTTTTTAAAAAAAATTATCGTGTTCTTTATCTTTTGCTGCATCAGAAACAGAATAACAATTATTTCATTCTCGTTACACTTATGCGCAAGAAATAACATTAAAGGGCTTCCCTGATTTATGAGCTGAAAGGCACTGTTATCTGATAGATGAAGTCCTTCATGTCAGTTTCAAATTAAATCCACAGAAGATTCATATTAGAAATTTATATTGAAGTGATAAAGGTCCCTAGCTTAACCTTGCAAGCCTCAGGCAAAAGAAATGTGGTGCAATAAAGGGAAATAGTGCCAAAATCAAATCAGAAAATGGACCACAAAAAATAACAGCAAACTGCTCAACTGAGACCATGTTGTTAATTCTCAGCAGATATGAATACACAACAGAATTTAAGGATGTCCCTTTACAGCAGAGGTGAGGAGGAATTTCTTTAGCCAGAGGGTGGTGAATCTGCAGAATTCATTGTTACATTCAGCTATGGAGGTCAAGTATCGCTTACGTTTAGGCTGGAGGTTAATAGATTCTTGATTAGTAAGGGTATCAGAGGTTATGGGGAGAAGCAGGAGAACGGGGTTGAGAGGAAAAATAAACCAGCCATAACTGAATGGTGGAGCAGATTCGATGGGCCAAAATGGCCTAATTCTGCTCCTATGTCTAATGGTCAGTTACAGGGAGTACAAGTGTTCTGAGCATGAATGGGATAGATTCCTTCGAGCTACTGTCACATGCCACCACATTACTTAGTATTCAGTGCACAGGAACAGTCCAATCAGCCCTCCAGCACAATATAACCTCCTGTCAACCTCATTTATTTAACCCCATAAACATTACCCTCTTCCTTAAATAAATCTGGGATACTTCCCTCACCACTTCATCCTGGCAGCAGGTGCCCCATACTAATCATCTTGGAGAAAGAAGCCTCTGGTTGACCAAGTACTAGAACTTATTCGAGGCCATCTCACATTATTGGCGCCAGACCCGGACTCTCACATGAAGGGCTAGTTCTTGTGGTGTACGAAACAATGACAGAAAATCCAGGCGGTGGCATCCTTCTCCAGCTCAGCGTTGTAGAAAACAACAAAACAAAGTTAGTTTAGAATGTGCTGCACGGTGGTGCGGAGTTTAACATGGCTGTCTGATAACTTGGGGATCTGGGATCAATCCTGCCCTCAGGTGCTGCTTGTAGACAGCTCGCACATTCTCCTCATGACTACATGGGTTTCCTGCTGAGTGTTCCAGCTTCTTCCCACAGCCCCAGAGAACCTGCTGGTTGGTTAATCGGTAAATTAGCCCTTGGCGTAGGTAAATGGGAAACGAATAAAAGTGGAGTTGATGGGCAACAGAAAGAGAGAATACATTCTGGCGATGCAGGAAAATAACAAGAGTGGGAATGGAATTGGTGAGATTGCTCTGATGCTGATTTGGACTCAATGGACCGAATGGCCTTCTGTGCCATAATAAGAACCAGCACTGGGAGGAAAGATTAAAGAAATGCACTTATTTCAATATTAAAGTGTTTGAAGACCCTGTTGAAGCAGACAATACTAGTCACTAACCAACTAAAGCAACAAGGGCTGAATCAACAAACCTGGCAGCCATGACTGTTCAACTACAATACTCTGAGCTCTTCGGTAAATGCAAAGACAATTCTTGTAACAACAGCCACTCTCTGGAATGCTGAGATATCAGTGGTATGCAAGAAGGATTCATGAAGTAATCGCTGTCTAACTCCAGAATTGAAAGCAAGATAGCCAGAAAGGAACTTGTGAAGACCTAACAGTGATTACCGTGGGATCAAGCTCAGTATCGGTAAAGAGTCGTACTGGCTCTACTACACAACGTACTTGAGCATTCAGCAATACCCTTTCTTTTAATTCAGGGGTTCCCAACCTGGGGTCCATGGACTGCTTGCTTAATGCTATTGGTCTATGTCATGAAAAAAGGTTGGGATCCCCTGTTTTAATTAGAATATAAACTTAAACTGGTTCTCTGCAATACATGAATCCTTTTAAAACTTACATGTTCACCTTAAACTCAGCATGGATCTTCTGCATCCTCCATCATTCCTTACCAGTAACTACCCCAGTCCAGCAGTATCACATACCTTACAGTCGGACACCTGCACACCTCGTCTCCCTGTCCTACAGCGTTTGTATACCTGGCGGGAGCAAGGTATGTTGGAATGATGGAACGCCGCAGGGAGCGGGGTTGGTGTAGGACAGATGACAGAGAAACATAGAAACATAGAAACATAGAAAGAGTGCGTGGGGCAGGGTGGGGTCGGTGTGTGTGCAGACACACCCAGCCCTGAGACACCAGGCAAAGTCATTTGATTCCAAACAATTGGTTTATTGATCATTATAGAATGTCCCTCCAGTGTCTCCTGCTCCCTCCCCTCTCCCTTCCCCTTTTCCCAACCATGATTCCCCCTCTCCGTGCCCCTTCCCGCTCTCAGTTCACAACAGAGATTGAGCTTTACCATCACTCACACGTCATGATATTTGTTTTTATTTGTGGCAGCCGTACAGTGCAATATATAAAATTACCACACAAGTCTTAGGCACCCTAACTATATGTATGTGCCTAAGACTTTTGCACTGTGCTGTAAGTAATCATGTCAATTCCTACATTGCTCTCCTCAAACACTGCAGCCTTTGACTATTTTTTTAAGGGAGAGGTCAATACATATGCAGTAAGTATGAGTGGGCAAGAATGCAGACATGAAGGGGGAATCAGAATAACCAAGATTCTATTCAACGACAGCAAACCTGAAGGCTCATTGATCATTTGGACATTCATATATTCTTAAAGACTGACCTCTCTGCAGCTTCTTAACCCCTGATAAGCTGTAAACATCCCCCCCCCCACTTAATGAAACACCATGGGGCAATTAATTTCTCTAATAAAGCACAAATGGAAGAAATATTTTTATCCTTTGACATGTGATGTGCCTACACCAGACATCCCACCCTGCAAAAACTCATTTCAGGGAGGTAGCACCATCAATTTGCGGGAGACTCCTGGAACTTCCGGGAGAGGTGGGATGTCTGCAATAGAGTAGCTCCTTAGCAGCTGGCCAGCTAGTTTAAATAACATTAGCTATTCTAATGAACGAATGACACCTGTTAAACTCACCTCAACATGTCTTTTACAGTCTTAACCCACCATGGGCAATAGAAAAGTCACTGTTGCAAACAGTGCAGCGAGCAACACTGTCATTATTTTGACCCCTATTAGGCAGGGGTACACTTTAGTGCAGTCTGGGGTGAAGTACGTTTTATATCTTCTATTTTTGGAACACTCTGCCATGGCGTGCTCTCGCGCTCTTGCTTGCTTTCTCTCTCGATCGCGCGCTCACGCGCTCTTGCTTGCTCTCACTCTCTCTCTCTCTCTCGTGGTTGCTTTCGCGCTCTCTCTTGCTTTCTCTCGCTCACTCGCTCAAAAAAATTGATTTCCGTGATATTGTATATAATTTGCGGGCATCAGGGAGCCACTATTAATATGCGGGAGACTCCTGAAACTTCTGGGAGAGGTGGGATGTCTGCTACACTGTAATCGAAAGAAATATTGCAGCTTTGTATTGACCAACAAAGGCCCTAGGGTGATTAACAAAAGCAGAGATTTAATCATACGTGATGCCATTTGTAGAGATGAACGAACAGCAAACTGACAGCAGAATGGAAATCTCAAGACATGAAGACTTGGATTTGTGGAGTCAGGAAATTCAAGGCGATTTGCCGTACTTAACAAAGAAATTCCCACAAGGGTCTGAAAAGATTCCTTGGGTATGCAACATCAGGAAACCCCTGTAAAAGGATGCAAATTGTCAAATATAAACCTGCTGTTCGTCTAAACAATCTTTCCAAGTAAGCCTCCAACAGTAATAAAGAACATATTCTACTCCATTATAAGCAGAATTGCAGCCTTGAAAAATTCCCAAGGTCCAAACAATCAATCTTCAAAAGGACCTGCCAATGATAATAAAGGGAACAGATGAACTGGGTTATGGTTTAAGTCTATTAATATATGATTAAGGATATCAAGGCAGCCAGTGGTTGACTAATAGAGCCATACAAAATCCTTCCTGCCCCACTATGCAGCACGCAAGGCTGTTCAACTAGAAACCACCATAACTATATTAGTTTAATTACAAATGTATGATTCCCAGTAAAGCTTTTTGCAGAGCTGGTCAAAGAGGCAAATTTTAGTCAGCAGCCTAACAGCCTGTAACAGGCATAACTAACAATTCCAGGCAGACAATGTAATGTCCTAAAAATGCAAACAAAAGAGGAAAAGATGGAGGAAGGGAATTCCAACATCAAAATTCATTTTCTCTCCCCTTTTCACTGAAATATTCAATACAAAAGAATTTAAATCAAATGATTTGACAGGTGAAAGTAATCATCTATAAAGGCAGAGTGCATCTGCATACTCCTGATTGATGCATGGATGATGTTCTGAATGACCTTCTAAATGCTGCTATTATAGTTCAAAAATTTCTTGGAGGTTATTCATACCTGGATTCGAACTAAAGTCAAATTTGAACGTAAGTTACAGGGCTTCACCAATACTATTACTTGAAGTCAATAGAACTCTGTATGACTTTATAACTAAATAAGTCTATAACTCTATATAACTATATGTCTATATAACTTTGTCCATTCATTCCTTGCCATATTGCTTCATAGCACCCGTATTTGGCAGAGAGTATGAATACAGTATGTCGCAAGATTGAACCCATCAGACTGTTATCATACATGACTGTGGTAAAAATTGACCTGCTGTGACTGGTTAAATTTCATCTTGAAACAAATTAACAAGAGTATCCCATGCCAATAGTTGACTGTTTAAATACCATTTCACTTCTTTCTCAAACACAGTGAGGAACAAAGTGGGAAATATCCCCAGCTTATGATCAATGTTCATAGGAAGAAAGGCCATGGAAGAAAGAAAAGGGGGGGGGGGTGGAGGAGCACCAGAAGGAGGCGATGGGCAGGCAAGGAGATAAGATGAGAGAGGGAAAAGGGGAAGGAGGATGGTGAAGGAGAGGGCGGGTGGGTCGTTACCAGAAGTTTGTGAAATCGATGTTCATGCCATCAGATTGGAGCCTACCTAGGGAATACAAGGTTTTGTTCCTCCAACCTGAGTGTGGTCTCATCACGACAGTAGAGGTGGCCGTGGATTGACATATCGGAATATGAATGGGAAGTGGTATTAAAATGGCCGGCCACTGGGAGATCCCACTTCTTCTGGCGGATGGAGCGTAGGTGCTTGGCGAAACAGTCTCCCAATCTACGTCGGGTCTCACCGATATACAGGAGGCCACACTGGGAACACCGGACACAGTATATGACCCCAACAGACTTACAGATGAAGTTTGGCAAAGGAGAAGGTGTAGGGGCAGGTGTAGCACTTATTCCGCTTGCAAGGGTAAGTACCAGGAGGGATATCAGTGGGGAGGGACAAATGAACAAGGAAGTTGCGTAGGGAGCGATCCCTGAGGAAAGCAGAAAATGGGGGGGGGGTAGGGAAAGATGTGCCTGGTGGTGGGATCCTTTTGGGGATGACGGACATTCCGGAGAACCATGCGCTGGATGCGCAAACGGGTGGGGTGGTAGGTGAGGACAAGAGGAACTGAACCCTGGTAGGGTGGCAGGAGGATGTTGTGTGGTACCACGGCATGGAATCCTCACCTCTCCTCATCGTAAAACACATTCAAGATATATGCTTATGGGTCAGTACCCAACTGCTCAATGTCCCTCTCAAAACCAAGACAGCTTCAATGCCTCTACATGCACCCCAATGCACTGGCACGATTTCCAACACTTTGCTCTTGGTCTGGCAAAATCTCAGTCATAAAGCTTGCATCATGTGTCCAAGTTCCACTGTCCCTCCATAACAAAGTCAACTGCCCCTCCTGAAACCTGCAACTGCATCTACCAACTTTTCAAGGTGTCTTATCTCCTTTAGTGTCAGCTATTTTGTGTACCATTGATTTCCATTCCTTCATCATTGAAGTCCATGTTATTAGTTGTTTAAGTACTGAACTCTGCAATAACATCCCTAAACCTTTCATCCGGCTCCTGTCTGGCTGCCACTTCTCTGACCAAGTTTTCTTCATATCTCCTTATTGCCTCTTGAGGCTCTAGTTAACTTCCGTTTAATACAATGTTGTGAAGCACCTTGCAGCGCTTAATTTCACTCATGAGGGCAGTGACACTGCATTGTCGTGATTTAACAATTAATCTCGACATTTATTGAAACCATTGCCAGAGGGTTATCAGTAAAGTGGGAGGATTGCATTTTGCTGTAGGGCAAGAGTTGTCATTACGGGCAGAAAAATGCAGTCATGTTCCGCATCAGCAGCACAAGAGCTGATGATGCACTTCAGAGACTGAATAATAAAATACCACAGATGATGGGGATCTGAAATAAAGAAAGAAAATGCAAGGAATGCACAGCAGGTGAAGTAGCATCTGAGGGGAGAGAAGCAGGTCCAGTGAAGGGCCATTGATGTGCAACTCTTGTCTACTGTCTAACTTGCTATGCATTTTCTCTTTTTATGGCTCATCCCTAGAACATGAATCTTAAGGACCTCTTGCATGTTGGGGATGAATTCTTGACCTTGCAATCTTCTTCATCATGGTACCTTATTGCCCACCTGCACTTCATGTTTTAACAGTTATGCTATATTTTTCATTATGGTATTGATTTTCCCTTGTACTATCTCAATGTACTTATGATTTGAATTGATCTTTTATCTATTTTTATTTAGAGATACCTGGAACACCCTGGAAAACCTACATGGTCATGAGGAGAATGTACAAACCCCTTACAGACAGTGGCAAAATTTAACTTAGATCACTGGTGCTGTAATTGTGTTACGCTAGCTGCTAAGCTACCACGTATCGATGGCTTACAGAACTTTCTCCTCTGTATCAATAATAAACCAAAACAGATATCTTGGCTGATACCCCAGATCAATATTGAAAGAGCACTGCACCAACAGAGGCTCTGTCCTTCAAGAGCAGAAACACTGTTGAGGACAACTAGGATGCTGCTTTTCACATATCAGAACATAAGACAAGACAAGACCATAAGACAAAGGGCAGAAGGCAGCCATTCGGCACATCAAGTCTGCTCCGCCATTTTATCATGAGCTGATCCATTCTCCCATTTAGTCCCACTCCCCCGCCTTCTCACCATAACCGTTGATGCCTTGGCTACTCAGATACCTATCAATCTCTGCCTTAAATACACCCAATGACTTGGCCTCCACTGCTGCCCGTGGCAACAAATTCCATAGATTCACCACCCTCTGGCTAAAAAAATTTCTTCACATCTCTGTTCTGAATGGGCGCCCTTCAATCCTTAAGTCATGTCCTCTCGTACTAGACTCCCCCACCATGGGAAACAAATCCACTCTGTCCATGCCTTTCAACATTCGAAATATTTCTATGAGGTCCTCCCTTATTCTTCTAAACTCCTAGGAGTACAGTCCAAGAGCGGTCAAACGTTCCTCATATGTTAACCCTCTCATTCCCGAATCATTCTAGTGAATCTTCTCTGTACCCTCTCCAATGTCAGCACATCTTTTCTTAAATAAGGAGCCCAAAACTGCACACAGTACTCCAAGTGAAGTCTTACCAGTGCCTTATAGAGCCTCAACATCACATCCCTGCTCCTATACTCTATTCCTCTAGAAATGAATGCCAACATTGCATTCGCTTTCTTCACCACTGACTCAACCTGGAGGTTAATCTTAAGGGTATCCTGCACGAGAACTCCCAAGTCCTGTTGCATCTCAGAATTTTGAATTCTCTCCCCATTTAAATAATAGTCTGCCCGTTTATTTCTTCTTCCAAAGTGCATAACCATACACTTCCCAACATTGTACTTCATTTGCCACTTCTTTGCCCATTCTTCCAATCTATCCAAGTCTCTCTGCAGACTCTCTGTTTCCTCGGCACTACCGGCCCCTCCACCTATCTTCATATCATCAGCAAACTTAGCCACAAAGCCAGCTATTCCATAATCCAAATCATTGATGTACAACGTAAAAAGAAGCGGCCCAACACAGACCCCTGTGGAATACCACTGGTAACTGGCAGCCAACCAGAATGGGATCTCTTTATTCCCACTCCGTTTCCTGCCAATCAGCCAACGCTCTATCCACGTATGTAACTTTCCCGTAATTCCATGGGCTCTGATCTTGTTTATGCCTGCATTTCACAAGTAGCTGTTTGACACTGAAGCACTTTGGGAAATAAAAAAGCAAGCTGTTAAAGTTAACCTTCAATATTTCTGTTATACGGTACTTTTTCCTATGGTGAAAGAGTTGAAAGCGCTTACAATAATTGATACATGGAGTGTGATATTTCTGTGAGTGTGATGAACTTCATCACCTCACAGTAATACCAAAGACTGCTCAGAACCTGGAATACACTGCCCGAGGGAATAGTGGAAGCAGAATGAGTGTCTAGCCCAGTGGTTCCCAAACTTTTCTGGGTTAGTGGACCACATCCCCCCTTCCTTTCTGGCCATTAGATAAAAATTATAAAGAATTTTGATTTATGATGCACCATTAAAAGAAAATAAAAACTGCAAATTCAAAGCAGTGACAAATAATTGTGAAAATAATTCAAATCTATTTAAAGCTACAAACAAAATTATTTCTTTTTTTAATTACAGTAAAAACAATTTTCAGCTGCTGAACAACAGGCTGAATGTCACTCAGATGGAGTCTCAGAACTCCACATCAGTAAGTTGCAATGTGTTTCATTGCTTTGAAAGAAGTTGAGAGAAGGCAATAAAGAACATCTTGGCATTTTTCCACAGTGCAGGATAGTACTTGGAGATTTCCTTCCACAACCAAAAGTCTCCATATAATTTTTTGAACCTTGGCTTTAGTTCCTCCATCTTTCCTGTTAGTTCCTCATTACAAGTGTTCAGGACTGTAGAGATTTATTACCCAATCTGCAACTTGGATCAGAAGAAGGTCCTGAAATCTCTCTAACATGTCTTTATGCAACTCAACCAGAATTAAAAAAATAAAAACTCACAACTCAAAATAAAAAAAAAGAATGCTGCCGACTGGCACGTTCTTGGCTGCAGGAGAACGTGCTGAGGGATGTGCTGAATCTTGGTGCAGCCACCGCAAAGGCCCAGAGGGGAAGGACCACAGTTTAGGGTTCTTTTACCGCGGGAGTGGGGGGGGGGGTCAGGTGGCGGGGAGTACACCCCTCAACAATGGTGTGGTAAGGTGAACCAATGGAGTGCCATGTGGGTGGCCAAAAGTATGGATATGTAGAGACCACAAGGGAAACACATGTAAAGGATTGAGAGTCATTGAATGGTTTATTGCATATAATTTTATTTTTGAATAAAGTATATTTTGAAAAATAACAGGTGGGCACTTAAAGATCATCATCTAGTATTTCTTCTTTCTCTTCCAACTCAGAGGCTAAGAGATTGGAACAGGTTGCAGCAGCCAATGTTGCACTTAAAAAGACTAAATTGGACAGAAATGTGGAGGCAACTGATGTTTTTGATAAGATTCATATCATTTCCTTGTAATTGAAGAATTATTTCATTAAACTTTATGAAAAATTCTGACAAATAAGCAATGTCATGCCTTATACTCTTGAGTTGATTACTGAATGAAACATTCAAGCTTTCAAAGCATTTTATCACAATTTTACAATGCACATAAAAATACCTCAGGTAGTTTCCTTTTGAGAACCATCTGACTTTTGTGTGCGACAGCAAGCATTCAAACTGTTAATCATTCTCAATACAAAGCTTTCGAAATAGTTGTGAATTGAAAGCATGGAACTTGATTTTATTTACCACTGTGACAACAGTGTTTAATTATTTGTGCTACTGATCACTCTTTTTAGATTAGATTAGATTCAACTTTATTGTCATTGTGCTGAGTACAGATAAAAAGCCAATGAAATGCAGTTAGCAACTGACCAGAAATGCAAAGAATAGTGTTATTTACAAAATAACTGTGAATAAAAAGTAAGTACTACAGCACACAAATATAAAAGTACTGAGACAGTACAATATGATGCAATACTGCTTAGCGCTGTGATGTGAGGTTGAGCAGGGTCACAGCCTCAGGGAAGAAGCTCTTCTTGTGCCTGCTGGTGCGGGAGCGGAGGCTCCTGTAGCGCTTACCGGATGGGAGGAGAGTAAAAAGTCCATGTTTAGGCTGAGACGCATCCTTGATAATGCTTCTCGCCCTGCCCAGGCAGCGTTATGGTAGATGTTCTCAATGGTGAGCAATTGGCTGTCAATAATCCACTGGGCAGTTTTCACCACAAGCTGGAGTGCTTTGCAGTCCGATACGGAACAATTGCCATACCACACTAAGGTGCAGTTGGTGAGTACGCTCTCAATGGTACAGCGGTAAAAGTCCGTCAGTATCCTGGGATAGAGGTGAGCTTTCTTGATGCTCCGCAGGAGATAAAGGTGCTGTTGCGCCTTTTTGATCAGGATGGAGTTCAGGGACCAGGTGAGATCCTCGGAAATGTGGACACCAAGGAATTTGAAGCTTGATACACGCTCCACTACAGCTCCATTGATGTAGATGGGGCCGTGAGTGTGGCTCCTAGCATGCCTGAAGTCCACAATGATCTCCTTGGTCTTCTGGGTGTTAAGGGCCAGCTTGTTGTCAGCACACCACGCGGCCAGGTGCTGGACCTCGTTCCTGTAGGCCGTCTCGTCATCCTCCCTGATCAGACCAACCACCGTGGTGTTGTCTGCGAACTTGATTATGGAGTTAGAACCATGTACAGGAATACAGTCATAGGTGAAAAGGGCTCAGCACACAGCCTTGAGGCACCCAGTGTTCGGGGTGAGAGTGGAGGAGGAGAGGTTGTCTAACTTAACTGATTGGGGTCTGTTAGTCAGAATGTCCAAGGTCCAATTGCAGAGGGATGAGCTGATACTAAGCTGGCGGAGTTTGGCGATCAGCTTGGAGGGGATCACAGTATTGAATGCCCAACTGAAGTCAATGAACAGCACTTAGGTTTCTTGCGACAAGATGTCATCTGTGAATTACACAGTGAATAGTAAATATGTTAGGTACAGCTTTCTTTAAGAAACTAATAACCCCACAGTGGTGTCCTGTCATTCATGGCACCCCATCTGTTGCACAAGCTAGAATGTTAGTGAGCCAAATGTCCTTCTCTTTGAAATGTTGCTCAACAACCCAAAATATTGACTCCCTTTCATATCTGTTTCTAGTCCACTTGCAAATAACAACTCCTGAACCGTGTTTTTTTTTCTTTTATGAAGGAGCCATAACCAAGAAGCAAAGATTTGCTGCCAGGTAAAGCTGGCTCATCCAACTGCAGAGCAAATTCTGTTGTCCTAAGTATGTTGCACAATGTCTCTTTCACATTCTCAGGCATTTCATCTGTTTCTCTTTGAAAAGAGTTGCCTGAGTGAAATCAATCTAATTATTTGGTCTGGTGACTTATGCAAAACCGTACTCAAATATCATTTGGTCTGTTTCTGCTACTTTCGTTATGGATTAATGATTTCAATTAATCGCCTGTTGTTTAAGTCCAACGTCAAGTGTTGCAATCAATAAAGGGGAAAGACATGATGTCATCACAGCACAGGCAAAACCTGACTCTCTGCCTGACAGTAAATGTAGGACAGTAAAATCTCAGTTGGGCCTTGGACCAGAGAAATGCAGTCAAGACTAGTCGAGAAAGCAGATTCTGATGTGGAACAGCATACCCAAATTCACAGTGATTAGAGTTTGGGGATCATACCAGCTAACACTGTACCACAGTAATGAACAGTAATAATGTGTGGGCTGGGCCCAGAAATAACAAAATCTCTTCAGCCCAGATTTCTCATGATGTGGTAAATGCAGAAGTGTCATACTGCTTTTCAACAAGTATAACACGCTTCAAGCCAAGTCTACGAGAACAGAGGGTTAGCAAGAGATGAGGTGATTACGTGACCATTGTAATCAATTATGAGGCACTGACAACCAAATGCTTGTAAGTAATTAATATCTTAAATTAAGCCTGTAATCCCTCAGTTTCCCCCTTGCTACCCAGTACCTACCCACTACCCCCTTAGAATCTCCCACTGCCCCTGGGGGGGGGGGGGGGGCAATATCACACACTTTTGGACCCACACTAGACAATCAGCTAAATTTTCCAGACACTGAAGTGCTGAAGGTAGGACTAACACTGCTCAGTGTGGAGATGGTGGGTTGAATTACCTGTTTCTATGCTGTATAACTCTGTGGCTACGACAGCAAAGAAATGGGCAGTTCAGCCCAGCGTGTCCAATCTGACCTACAAGAGCCTATCGACATTAATCCTGTCTACCAGCACTTGAATCCCCAAAGCACTAGAGGCAAACATCAAGTGTTCATCCAGCTCATGGGTTCCCAATCTGGGATCCAGTGACCCCTCAATTAATGGTTGGGAACCCCTGATCTAGCTATTTCTTAAATGCTGTGACAGCCTCTCAGGCAATGCGTCCCAATATCCAATCATGCCCTGGATAAATAGGTTCTTCCTCAGATCTCCTCTCAACATTTTACCTCTGACCCCATGTCCTCATGTTTTTGACACTGGTGCTCTGGGGAAATGTTTCTCTCATTATCAACCCTATCTACACCCCCCCTATCAGACCCCAGCCTATACCCCCAGCAGCTATGGCTCCAATGTCAACAAACTTAGATTACCTCCAGTCTTTCTTCACAACTGAACTGTTCCATCCCAGACAACATACTGGTGAATCTCCTCTCCACTTCCTCCACAAACTATGCTCAACTCGGTTTTCAGGGATTTAACAAAAAAAAACAGACTGCAGCTTCGAATAATTACGACGCTGGCAATTATAACAATAATATGAAGGATCCCAATCTTCCTGCTCTCCTCAGAGTCTGTCTGCCATGTCTGCTCTGAAGCTCCAAGCATTTTTGGCACTGCAAGAATTCTAATTACACCATGGCTTGAATTAACAATGTAAACGCTGTAAATCAAGAATCTAATGTTAATATAATTCAAATTATTCAATTCTGTAATTGACTGCAAATTGAGAAGTTGTACATGGAGGTTTGTGCCAAATGGACTACACACCGACTTGCTAGTTGGAAGAACTGTCCTCAGTTAAACTCATCATTGTTGTTGTTTGCTATACAGATAATTTTCTGGCATGGCCACATTTGAGTCTAATATAGCAATTCCCCAGCTAACAATTGCTGTCTGAGTTGTCAGCTAATGGATTCTTGGGACAACGAGAGCCCTACTTGCAAAATAATTTCCAGACACAAATGCGGCAGGGTGGCTGAAATCTCAGGAACTGCACTCAAACTCAGTTTTATTCTATCTGCTGCCCTTGAAATATATTTAATTTAGTTTCTATCACTTTGGGACTCCCTGGGAGTCCTGACAAGCAGCTCACTGCCTTTGAAAATCAAAAAGTAAAATTGAAGATGCAGGAAATAAGAACATAGGTAGGAAAATAGTAGCAGGATTAGGCCCATTGGCCCCTCAAGCCTATCCTGCTACTCAATAAGATCATGGCTGATCTGCCCCACTCCCTGTCTGTTCTTCTACATAGAACATAGAACATAGAATAGTACAGCACAGTACAGGCCCTTCGGCCCACAATGTTGTACCGACCCTCAAACCCTGCCTCCCATATCAGCCCCCACCTTAAATTCCTCCATATACCTGTCTTGTAGTCTCTTAAACTTCACTAGGTATCTGCCTCCACCACTGACTCAGGCAGTGCATTCTACGCACCAACCACTCTCTTTGTAAAAAACCTTCCTCTAATATCCCCCTTGAACTTCCCACCCCTTACCTTAAAGCCATGTCCTCTTGTATTGAGCAGTGGTGCCCTGGGGAAGAGGCGCTGGCTATCCACTCTATCTATTCCTCTTATTATCTTGTACACCTCTATCATGTCTCCTCTCATCCTCCTTCTCTCCAAAGAGTAAAGTCCTAGCTCCCATGCCAGTTCCCATGTCCATCCAATCCCTCAACCTTTCAAAGACTTGACTACATAATCATTAAATACCCTCAGTTCTCTGGGGTAGAGAATTCTGGAGATTCATCATTTTCCACAAGTTGTTGTTGTCACGTACCTCAGCTTTAATTGACCACCCCTAATCTTGTAACATGTCACCTCATTCAATATTCTCTCACCCCAACACATCGTGTGATTTAATTAGATCACTCCTGACTCTGTAAAACTCTAATGAATATAGATACAATTTTATTGGCCATGACTGATAAGCTAAAAACTGATCTGATCCTTTTACCCCACTGAAATAAAAGCAGAAAGTATTGGAAATACTCAGCAGATGGTGCAGCATCTATTGAAAGTAAAAATGTCTTAGGTCAATGATCCATGAAATCTGAAAAGTGAGAAAACAATTAAGTTTTAGGTCACAGAGAGGGGAAGGGAAAGATAGAGAACAAAGAATTTGTTTTTTTTGGGTGGCGATCATGGTTGTCCACCTGACATAATGCTTTAGGAGCTATCTCATTAAAAGATGAATGAGGATGGTTAGAGGAAAACCGATCAAAAGAAAATACGGGAATTCTGAGATGCTTTGAAAATCCGTAAAGGAAATGTAGATGCTAGAATTCTGAAACAATGCTGGAAATACTCAGCATTCAAAGCTCCATGTTTCTACAGAACTGGTTAGAATCTGTTCTGTCCTGAAGCTTTAAACTGCTCTCTTCAGATACATTTCCTGAGCTGCTAAGTATTATCAACGTTTTCCGTTTTTACTCTTTAAGATGCTTTGCTTTCTTTGCTTTTCATTCACAGCAGGCAAGGAGAAAGCTTCAGAGTCAATAAAGCACAGCTGACCTTTGTAAATGACCTAAGGGGACATGATATGAATAAAAGGCTATTTGGAGCACTTTCATAGCTTAATATCTTTCAAGTCTTTAACGACTATTTTGAATTGATTGTCCATTGGCAGAGGTCACGAGAGAAGTTTGTAATTATAGAATGCTAAACTCAGCCTTCAACCTATTATTAAATGCGCAAAAGTTAGTCAATGGGTTCAAGGAGTTCAACCTCCACCACATTCTTCGCTTGTATCCCATGTGTTATGTTTCATTATTATGATTACTTCATCAAGCTACAACTTCTGCTACATAGAGTGACAACATACATTGTAATGAAAAAGACTCCAGGTTTAAAGGCAACATTATAAACTAACTAATCCGCTTTGTTCCAGTTTTATATCTTAATACATTTAAATCCTATTTTTTTAAGCTAAAGATAAACATGAGAGAGTCTGCAAGATACGGGAAATCCACAGCAACACACACAAAATGCTGGAGGAACTCTGCAGGTCAAGCAGCGACTGTGGAAATGAGTCGATATTTCGGGATGAGACCCCTCTTCGGGACTGACTAGGATAAAATATGCTTTATTTGATAAGATACAGATTAGTCATTTATACAAAGCAAAATCCCATTAGTAGGAAGAGAAAAAGAGTTAATGTTTCATTTTGAATACTGCCATTACTGGCAGATTAAGTTAGCTCATTCAGCTGTTGGGGGACACTGAGAGGATAAAAGCAGGGTGATAATGGGGCTCGGCTGTAAACAGGGTTATCTTGTGAATATTGTGGCAATAACTTATAACAAAGGTTCTCAGCTTCAAATATCAGCCCTTTATTCTCCCCATAGATGTTACCCGCCCTGCTGAGTTCCTCTATGTGTGTGCTTTAAAAGAAAACATCCGTGTGTGATTGGTGTCAGCAACTGTATTCATTGGTACACATAATGAATATTCTAAACTGCAGATGCTGAAAATCTGAAATAAATATGGGGAAAGAAAATAAGTTAATTTAAGATCCAGAGAGAGTGGAGGAAGGGTGAAAGAGAATACAGCTGAAAGTATGAAGACTTGGTTTGAGTGGAGAAAAGCTCATGACGAAGCTATATCACAAACACAAGAGATTCTGCAGATGCTGTCTGTTTGACGGGCCAGTGTAAGGGGGTGGGAGGGAGAATGGCAGGGAAGGTTGGTGAGAAATAGAAGTGTTAGTGGAGAGAGAAAAATAATTAGTTGACGTTAGGGATGGATAGCTGACCTACAGCAGAACTGGTTAGTTCTGATACCAACCTTCTCAAAGTTAGAGATACGTGTGCCAATGGGAATCTTGGTCAGTGTGGGCCAGTTGGGCCGAAGGCATTGTTTCCCATGTTATATGACTCTATACAGTGAAAGCAAGTTACACAAGATTGTTGAATTTATCATTGAGTTTTGAATGCTGCAATGGACTCAGCCAAAAGGTGACACAAAATAATCTGTAGATGCTGGGATCAAAGCAACACTCACAACACGCTGGAGGAACTCAGCAGGTTGGGCAGCATCCGTGGAAACGATCAGTCAACGTTTCAGGCCAGAACCCTTTGTCAGGACTGAAGAGGGAAGGGGCAGAGGCCCTATAAAGAAGGTGGGGGAGGGTGGGAAGGAGAAGGCTGGTAGGTCCAGTTGAAAAACCAGTAATTTGAAAGACGAAAGGGTGGGGGAGCGGAAGCAGGGAGATGATAGGCAGGAAAGGTTAAGGAGGAATAGGGGAAAACACAATGGGTAGTAGAAGGAGGCGGAACCATGAGGGAGGTGATAGGCAGCAGAGAGAGGGGGCAGAGTGAAATAAGGATGGAGGAAGGGAGGGGGAGGGAATTACTGGAAGTTGGAGAATTATATGTTCATATCAAAGGGCTGGAGACTACCTAGATGGCATATGAGGTGTTGCTCCTCTAACCTGAGTTTAGCCTCATCATGGTAGTAGAGGAGGCCATGTATGGACATATCTGAATGGGAATGGGAAGCAGAGTTGAAGTGGGTGGCTACCAGGAGATTCTGTCTGTTGTGGCGGACGGAGCGGAGGTGCTCGACGAAGCGGTCCCCCAATCTGCGTTGGGTTTCACAGATGTAGAGGAGGCCGCACCGGGAGCACCGGATGCAATAGATGACCCCAACAGACTCACAAGTGAAGTGTTGCCTGACCTGGAAGGACTGTTTGGGGCCCTGAATGGTGGCAAGAGAGGAGGTGTAGAGACAGGTGTAGCACTTACGCTTACAGGGATAAGTGCTGGGTGGGAGATCCATGGGGAGGGACGTGTGGATAAGGGAGTCGCGGAGGGATCGATCCCTGCGGAAAGCAGGGAGGGGTGGAGAGGGAAAGATGTGCTTAGTGGTGGGGTCCTGTTGAAGGTGAAACCCGACGCAGATTGGGGGACCGCTTCGTTGAGCACCTCTGCTCTGTCCGCCACAACAGACAGGATCTCCCAGTAGCCACCCACTTCAACTCTGCTTCCCATTCCCATTCAGATATGTCCATACATGGCCTCCTCTACTGCCATGATGAGGCTAAACTCAGGTTAGAGGAGCAACACCTCAGATACCGTCTAGGTAGTCTCCAGCCCTTTGGTATGAACATAGAATTCTCCAACTTCCGGTAATTCCTTCCCCCTCTCTTCCTCTATCCCTATTTCACTCTGCCCTCTCCCCCAGCTGCCTACCTCCTCCCTCATGGTTCCACCTCCTTCTACTACCCATTGTGTTTTCCCCTATTCCTTCTTCACCTTTTCTGCCTATCACCTCCCTGCTTCCCCTCCCCCACCCTTTGTCTTTCAAATTACTGGTTTTTCAACTGGACCTACCAGCCTTCTCCTTCCCACCCTCCCCCACCTTCTTTATAGGGCCTCTGCCCCTTCCCTCTGCAGTCCTGACGAAGGGTTCTGGCCCGAAACGTCGACTCATCTTTTCCACGGATGCTGCCCGACCTGCTGAGTTCCTCCAGCGTGCAATTCCTTGAGCTTACATTGGGCCTCACTACAAGACTGCAAGTGGAGACAGGTAGAAAAGTCAAGTAGGAGTAGGATGGGAAATTAAAGACAGGGGAAACAAGCAGCTCACCATCACCCTGCATTCTGAATGAAGATACTCCACCTAATCTGCATCTGGTTTCTCCATTGTTTTGGAGACCACATTGTGAACAGCAAGTACAGTACTTTAGACTGGTAGAAGGGCAACCAGAATCACTGCTTCACCTGCAAGGACTGTTTGGATCACAGGATGGGTGTGAAGGGAAAAGGTAAAAGGTCAGATGTGGAGAGAAGGGGGCTGGTCGGTGGAAATGGAACTGTGGATCAGGGTCATGAAGGGAAACATTCTTTCTGACCGTGGAAAGGGGAGGGGAGGGGGGGATGCGTCTGGTGATGCTATCTCATTGAAGCTGGTGGAAATTATGAAGTATGATCAACTGATCCAAGAAACTGTCCTTGTTCTGTGCGTGGAGAGGGAGGATGAGAGCAGGTGCTCCCTGACCTGCCACGTTCCCAGAATTTGCTGTTTTCACTGTCATCAGTACATTCCACGAATACACGTAAAGGCCAACTAATAACAGGCTCCCTTACGCTAATGCATTTGTCAAAAGCTCATTCTGTCCACATAGTGTTTATAACCTAATTACATAATCCAAACAGTTTCAAACATCTCAGACTCTATGACTCAATGTCAATTTACTATGGGGCCATCAAAGCAATCTTGAACCACATCTCACTGGATATTAATGTAGGGAGAATTGACTGTTTACAGCGAACAGTGAGATTCCTTTCATAATTGGAGGTATTTATGGCTGACTTTACAAAGTCAATGTTAGGGTTGTGGAAACACTAAGAAACCCCAAATTAGAAATTAATTGGATCACCATAATAGCTAATATTCATTAGATCACAAAAACAAAATCAGCTTTAGGTCCCTCAAGCTTTCATTCACACTCATGTGAAGAACCAGAGTGTAACACTATCAGTTGCACTAGGCATCACCCTCCTTTTCACAAAAAAAAATACCAAAGACCTAGAAAGACCACTTTGAAGTACAGCAGGGAAATCAACCCAAATATCCAGGCTGAAATTTGTTCAAACAACACCACTGAATATATTGGTCAATACCGCCATGCAATGCTCTGTTCTCGCTGCTCCCTTTGGGAAGGAGGTACAGGAGCCTCAGGAACCACAATGTCAAGTTCAGAAACAGTAATTACCCTTCCACCATCAGGCTCCTGAAGCAGCGTGGATAATTTCACTCAGCTCAACTCTGAACTGATCCCACACTTTTTTTGATCTGTACTCACTTTCAAGGACTCAACCACTCACGTTCTCTGTATTATTTATCAATTAATTTATATATTTGTTATTTTTTTGTATTTATACAGCTTGTCTTCTTTTGCATATTGTCAGTCTCTGTGTGTAGTTTACCACTGATTCTATTGTATTTCTTGATTCTACTGTGAATATCTGCAAAAAAATTCTTAAGGTAGTACAGTATCTGGTGATATAAACATACTTTGATACTATATTTATTCTGAACTTTGAACGCAGCCATCTGTGGAACTTCGCTAGACATAAACAGCCAGCTACATTTCCTACACTGCAACATTGAAAAAAAGCAAATAAAGTCATCAATTTTCTTTTACAATGAAGTACCTGGACACAATGTGTGTAAAATTGGTCTATTTCAGTCATGAACAAATTAAACAGCTTAAAACCAGAAAGACAGCTGTAGCTACAGAACATTTTGGGTTAAAGTCTTCATCAAAAATGATCTGTAATACAGGGATTCTGTAATATGGTAGTAATCAACGTTTTAAAGCCTAATTAATATAATTTGGGCCCGGGTCATAAAACCGCTGGGCTTTTATTCTCTCTGCTATTTGGAGTGAGGCTAGGTCAGGACACACAAAATAATTGCTTCAAAGGGAATGAAAGTTTCAGGGGTCTGAAGTAAAAAAACACAATGTAGGTTTGTACTGGGAGGTCCACTCGTTAAGGACAAAAATGTAAAGAAACAAAATGCTGATTGGAATAAACAGAGCAGAGGGGCATCAGGAACTATTGTGTACACTGCTTCACGGAGGCATGGTTCACCCCTATTATTCTGGAACACAGCATTCCAGCCGGAGGGCTCCACACTTAATCCCATAGACTGGACAGTGGCACCACATAACGGCAAAGTTGGTTTTCTCTGCTTCATGATTAACTCATCAAGGTTCACATACTTTTCAGTTCCCTGTTGAGCTCCCCTGATCTGGAATATCTGATTGTTAATTCAGTTCAAAGAACATTTATTATCAAAGAATGTAGAAATAATACCCTTTGAAATTTCTCTGCTTATAGGCAGCCACAAAGCAAGAAACTCGAATAACCCTATTTTTAAAAAAAGACCAAAAACCACTGGGTACAGGAATAGAGAGAAAAGAAAACCACATCGTGCAAACAATAAAAGCAAGCTAACAGCATTCTGAACCAGACTGAGTCCCAGATCTGTTCCTGGAGCAGTCAGAGTAGGCCCAAACCAAGTCCCAGTCTCAGTTTCACACCAACGGGGCAGGAACGCACAGCAGCCAGTTCAGTGCCATAGAGAAAGAATGAACATTCACAGAAGAGTGAGTGAGATCAGCCCAACTCTCACTTCCATACCTGACAATCAGGCTTCCAGTCTATCTGTGCCAGAGCTTAAATTGTCCAAACACCAAGTAGTGCCACGTTCTAGGAGCTGGGTCCAGGCACCCCAATATGCCTGATGCCCTGCTTGAAGCCATAAGACCATAAGATAAAGGGGCAGAATTAGGCCATTTAGCCCATTGAGTTTGTTTTTCCATTTCATCATGGCTGATCCAATTTTCTTCTCAGCCCCAATCTACTGCCTTCTCCCCATATCCCTTCATGCCCTGATGAAACAAGAATCTATTAGCCTCTTACTTAAATATACATGTACACATGGCCTCCACAGCTGCCTGTGACAAAGAATTGCACAGATGTACCAGTTTGACTCAAGAGTGGAGGCCATGTGTACCTCCATTCTAAAAGATGCCCCTCTATTCTGAGACTGTGTCCTCTGGCTTTAGACTCTCCCACCATAGGAAATATCGTCTCCACATCCACTCTATGAAGGCCTTTCATCATTCCATTGGTTTCAATGAGGTCACCCCTCGTTCTTCTGAATTCTAGTGAATACAGGACCAGAGTCATCAAACGCTCTTCATTTTCGTGAACCTCCACTGAACCCTCTCCATTTTCAGCACATCCTTTCTAAGAGGCCAAAACCTGCTCACAATACTCCAAGTGAGGCCTCACCAGTGCTTTATAAAGTTTCAACATTACATCCTTACTTTTATATTCTAGTCCTCTTCAAATGAATGGTAACATTGCATATGCCTTCCTCACCATAGACTCAACCTGCAAATTAACCTTCAGGGAATCCTGCACAAGGACTCCCAGGTCCCTTTGTTCCACAGTTGTTTGTATTTTCTCTCCATTTAGAATATAGTCAGCCCTTTCATTTCTTTTACTGGTGCAAAACCATGAACTACCTGACACCGTATTCCACCTGCCATCTCTTTGACCATTCTCCTAATCTGTCCAAGTCCTTCTGCAGCATCTGCACCTCCTCAAAACTACCTGCCTCTCCACCTACATTCATATCATCTGCAAACTTTGCAGCAAAGCTATCAATTCCATCATCCAAATCATTGATATATAATGTAAATATAATTGGTCCCCACCCCTGTGGAACATCACTAGACACTGGCAGACAGCCAGAAAAGGCTCCTCTTATTCCCACTCTTTGCCTCCTTCCAATCAGCTACTGCTTTATCCATGCTAGAATCTTTTCTGTAATACTATGGGCTCCTAGCTTGTTAAGCAACCTCATGTGTGGCACCTTATCAAAGGCCTTTTGAAAATCCAAATACACATCAACCCAATTCTCCTTTGTCTACCCTACTCGCTACTTCTTCAAAGAATTCCAACAGACTTGTCAGGCAAGACTTTCCCTTGAGAAAACCATGCTGACTATGGCTTATTTTATCATGTGCCTCCAAGTACCCTGAGACCTCATCAGTAATAATTGATTCCAACATCTTCCCAACCACTGAGGCCAGATGAAGTGGCGTATAGTTTCCTTTCTTCTGCCTCTCTCCCTTCTTGAAGAGTGGAGTGACACCCGCAGCCCTCCAGTCCTCCAGAATCCAGCAGCTCTTGAAAGATCATTACTAATGCCTCCACTAATTACCAATCTCACCAAATCGGCTCGGCACTTGAAGCACCCAAGCTAGGTGGATGGCCATCGAAACTCTTCCACGTCGACTCCTCTCCAAATCACTCACTCCATCTCCATTAGCGATATGAACTCTGACTGCTTCCCTGGCAGCTCAAAGGCATTGTGCCTCGCAATGCCCCATTACCCTCCAATGCCCCATCCTCTCCAACCAGTCTCCCCGCCACCTGCCTCTTCGCTGTCTGCAGTGATAGTTCACCACAATTTGCTTTATGGAAGATGTTATAAGTAATGTTTTTAGTCAATTCTCTTGCCTTATGATTTACCAGTAAGCTGTTGTATATCTTCGGTAGCACCATCTTAAACTTATCTCAAATTCTATCTACTAAGGGAGTTCCCTGCCATCATCCTGCTTGCAGTGTAGATTCTACCCCTGGCAAACATCAGACTGGAACTGGAGGAGCTGAGCAACATGATCAGCAGTCAAGCGAAAGCACACCCTGATCTTTCCTGATCATTGGGTAAAGGGTCTTCTTCTAGGCCAGCTTGAAAAAGCCTCTGACTAACTACTACCAATATGTCACCTGCAGAACCAGAGGAGCCAACACACTCAATCCTTGTTACACCACCATCAACAAAGTTTACCATGCCATCCCAAACCTGCACTTTGGCAAGTTGAATCAGCAGATTATCCTCAATCCCTGGCACATCAGCAGAGACTGAGGACTGCAGGACCAGTGGTGAAGAAGGTGCTGGTATGCTCAAGCAAGGCGGAGGACAGTTTACAGAACTGCTTTAAATTTGTGAACTGAACCATATTCACGGATTCACACGGGTCTGAATAAATATGCCACAGCCGTCACTGACTTCACCAAAACCTGCGTGGATGAGTGTGTGCCTTTGAGAATACACAGAATTGCCCCAAACCAGAAGCTGTAGATGAACCAGGAGATTCACAGTCTGCTGAGGGCTGGATCTGTGGATGTACAAGACCAGCAACCCAAAATCCTACAAGAAGTCCAGGTATGACCTACAAAAAGGTCATCACGAGAGAGAAAAGGAAATCCCACGTGAAGTTAGAGACACAATTCAATACACGATATGTGTGGCAGGGTTTGCTTGCCATTGCTTCCTTAAGCAAAGCCTAACAGCATAACTGGCTGTGATGTTTCACTCCTGAATGAGCTTAATGCCTTATATACATACGTTGAAAGGGTGAATAAGACTACACTTGTGTGAATTCCCACAGCATCTGGTGACCTGTGATCTCTGTCTTGGATGGCAATGTCAGAACGTCCCTCGAGAGGGTGGACCCTCGCACAGTGTTAGGCCGCGAAGGTGTACCTGGTAGGGTACTGAAAAGCTGTGCCAACCATCTAGCTGGAGTGTTGAAGGGCTTTTTCAACGTTTCACTGCTGCAAATGGGCAACAATCATACCAGTTGCCAAGAAGAGCAGGGCTAACTGCCTCAATGATTATCACCCAGTAGCAATCACATATACTGTGAAGAAGTGTGACCTGCTGAGTTCCTCCAGCACTTTGTGTAGGTTACTGTGATGAAGTGCTTTGAGAGATTGATCACGGCTAGAATTAACTCCTACTGAGCAAGGGACCTGGAACCACTGTAATTTGTCTATCACCGCAACAGGACTACACTGGATGCAATCTCTCTGGCCCTCCACTTTACTATGGAGCACCCAGGCAATAGCAAAACCTACATCAGTCTGCTGTCTATCACTTACAGGTCAGCGTTTATCACCATCACCCCCTCACTACTAATCAGCAAGCTTCAAAACCTGGGCCTATGTACAGTACCTCCTGCTGCAAATAGGTCCTTGACTTCCTCATCAGAAGACCATAGTCAGTGCAGATCGGTGATAGCATCTCCTCCTCAACTACATGAGAAAAATGTATTAATAAAGGGGCAATGACCCAAAAGAACAGAACAACAAACATGTTAACTTCTCCACAGCATTTCTACAGCTTCCATTACTCTGAGTCATCTTCCATTATGCAGCACTTTGCAAACAATAATTACTTATAGTTCATTTACCTGAGTCAAGTCTATTCACATTTGGCAGATGTCATCATGTAGTTGCAAAGAAATGAATGCGGGTTAGTCATTCTATAATATTTAAAAAACACAAGTTACCATGTTTGTTCTGGCACTGTTCCTCTATATTTTCACTTACTGCCAGCGATTGCCTGGTTTTGACATTTATCAAATAAAAACGAACTAAAATAATCCCACTTTGTTTGAAATGGCGATAAGCATGCAAGACATGTCATTAACCTCTTTGAATTCCTCAGGCGTATCGTACCTGTATTAACAGTGGCCATTAAAGATATTTGAAGTCTTTAAATTAAATCTCAAGGGCAATCAGTCACATTCACATCTGCCTCATCTTTTCTTCTGCCTTATTTGACCAACAGGACCCTTTGAACTTTTAACAATATATGAGTGTTGCTAATGGCTTTGAGCAGCATGGGGTCAGAGTGGGACAACTATGATCTCAAAAACACTATGAAGTACTTTCATATTTGCATGGCTCAGGCATTAGACACAACTGCACCCTTCAGAATTTAAATATCAACCTTATAAGGATTGATCACTTGGGTTGCATGTTAAAGATGCACTTCCCAGTGTCACTGAAGCTGGGGAGGGTAGGATGGATCAGTCATCTGTAACAGAGAAGACAAGTTTGATGATTGTAGTTTAAGGCACTCTCCATTTCTTGAATTATACTTTGACCAGTAACAATTAAAAGAGTGCTCACTGTCAAGGAAAGAGCATCTTTACTCGGAAAAAGTAACTCCAGATGTTAACATAAAAATAAAAAAAGTGAATCAGAATGCAATGTCACCATTTCGCAATCTTCCCTCAGGACAATAAGTGAAATGATATTCGCTTAGGTTGGAGGAACAACACCTTATATTCCACGTGGGTAGCCTCCAACCTGATGGCATGAACATTGACTTCTCTAACTTCCGCTAATGCCCCACCTCCCCCTCGTACCCCATCCGTTATTTATTTTTATACACACATTCTTTCTCTCACTCTCCTTTTTATCCCTCTGTCCCTCTGACTATACCCCTTGCCCATCCTCTGGGTCCCACCCCCACTTGTCTTTCTCCCTGGGCCTCCTGCCCCATGATCCTCTCATATACCCTTTGCCAATCACCTGTCCAGCTCTTGGCTCCATCCCTCCCCCTCCTGTCTTCTCCTATCATTTTGGATCTCCCCCTCCCCCTCCCACTTTCAAATCTCTTACTAGCTCTTCCTGACGAAGGGTCTTGGCCCGAAACATCGACTGTACCTCTTCCTAGAGATGCTGCCTGGCCTGCTGCGTTCACCAGCAACTTTGATGTGTGTTGCTTGATATTCGTATCCATAGTGTTTCTCAGGTAACAGAGTACTTTTGATCACTGTGGACAAAATACCAGCCCATCCCAATGAGCAACAAAACAGCATTAAGCTAAATAACCTATTGGTTGACCTGCAATATGGGATGAAAAGTGACTAAGGCAAGCAACATATCCTGTCCTTAAAAAAATGTAAACAGAAAGATCTGGAAACACTAAGCTGGCCAGATGGAGTCTGTGGAAAGACAAACAGTTAATACTACAATTCTTAAAAACTTTTCCAGAACTGATCGTCCTTGGGTGAACAGATAAGACTTTTCCTCCAAAATAGCATGCCCGGGGTAATAAATTTAACTGTAGTTATGCATTGAAGTATCAACCTGGAATGTGACCAGGTTTTAGAATGGAACTTAGAAGCCCCTCATGAAGAAAGATTACCTAGCCTGATACTCCAATAGAAACTTTGCTCTAACATTTTTTTTAGTTATTTTAGCTGTTGTTACATGCTGGGAATGACAGAAAACACCAACTTTTCAGAATGAATAACCAGGTTTGAACTTCAGAATGCAAGTGCAGCAAATTAAGGAATGCCAAAGTTCAGCTCTTCTGATACACCAACCATTCAGTTCAGTCCAAAGCCAGACTTTGACATCCCCTGCCTATTTTGTTAACTTTGATCAGAAGAAAAAATATCCCTAGTGGAAGTCATTAAACAATTAACAGAAGTAGATTACCAATAATTTTCATAGTCTGTTCATTTAATATATTTATCAAGCACCTAAATGGATATGAATAGTGAAAATGTTTTCCTGTCACAATAAGGTAAACATGAAGTATTAGGAAATCCACCATAACAGGGCTGAATAACTCCTCAGTTTATTCACTACACTCCAGCAAGATCACATAATGGTCACAGCAATGGAAGGCTGAGTCTGCAGTGATCTGATGTTGTACAAATCACAGGTTAGACCTCACTTGGAGAACTGTGTACAGTACTGGTTGCTGCACTATATGAAGAATGTAATTAAGCTGGAGAGGAGGCAGATGGGGGAAAAAAAAATCACCGGAATGTTGAGCAACACACACAAAATGCTGGAGGAACTCATTGGGGCATGTAGCATCTACGGAGGAAAATAAAAGTCAAAAGGCTGAGACCCTTCATCAGATCTGAATGAAATGGGAAGGAGCAGAAGTCAGAATAATGAGTTATAGGTGGGAGTGAAGGACGGCGAAGGGTGACTATCGAGGTTTATAAAATTTATGAGGGTCATAGATAAGTCAGATAGTCATGTTTTTTTTTTCCTATGGTAAGGGAATTTAAAACTACAGCTCTGCATTTAAAACTACCATCCCTTAAAGATTAATCAATAAGCTCCAAGACCTATGCCTCCTTGTGCAATTGGATCCTCGATTTCCTCACTTGCAGACTGCAGTCACTTTGCATTGACAATAACTATTCCTCCACAATCTCCACAGGTACACCACAAGGCTATGTCCACTGGTCTACTCGCTTTATACTTATGACTGCGAAGCTAAGTACAGTTCCAACACCATATTTAAGTTTGCTGACACCACTACTGTAGCTGGTGACGAATCAGCACATAGGAAGGATATTAAAAATCTGGCTGAACAGTTCCACCATCACAACATCTCACTCAATTTCAGCAAAACTAAAGAGCTGATTATTGACTACAGGAGGAGGAAACCAGGGGTCCATGAGCCAATCCTCATCAGGGAATCAGAGATGGAGAGGGTCAGCAACTTTAAATTCCTCAGTGTAATTATTTCAGAGGATCTGTCCTGGGTCTAGGACGTAACTGCCATTACAATGAAGGCATGACAGTGCCTCTATTTTCTTGGCGTTTGCAAATATTCAGTATGTCATCTAAACCTTTGACAAACTTCTACAGATGCATAGTGGGAATAATTACTTCCCCTCAACCATCGGGCTCTTAAACCAGAGGGGTAACTTCACTCTTCACTCACCCCAACACTGAACTAATTCCACAACCTGTGGACTCATCTTCAAGGACTCTACAGTTCATGTTCTCGATACTTATTGCTTATATGTTTATTATTTTTATTATTTTGATTTTTTCCACTCTTTTTGTATTTGAATAGTTTGATACACATTGGTTGTTCATGTTTGTTGTGTGTGTTTTTTCATTGATTCTATTGTTTCTTTTATTTACAGTGAATGCCTGCAAGAAATGAAACTCAGGGTCGTATATGGTGACGTACATGTACTTAGATAATAACATAACTTTGAACTTTGAACTACAGAGCATAGTTTTAAGGTGAGTGAGGAAAGATCTATCAAGGTCCTGACAGCCAAATTTTTCACAGAGTTTGATGTATATATGGAATAAGCTGCCAGAAGAAGTGGTAAAGATGGTACAATTCCAACATTTAAAAGACACTTGGACAGGTTCATGATTAGGAAAGGTCCAGAGGTATGTGACCCAAACACAGGAAAATCAGATTAGCATAGATAGGCATTTTGACCTGCTTGGATAAATTGGGCCAAAGGGTACATTTCTGTGCTGTATAATTTATGAATCTAACAATCGTCCCCTACCCTCTTCTCCACAGTCCTTTAAGTTCTTCACTTTCAGATACTTTGCTCAAAGCCAGCTGCCTTCTGAAGTCAACAATTGAATCTGGCTCCATCTGTATTCCACACCCTCACCACTTGCTGCCATTTTCTCTTGACCCACCTTTCATGAATTGAAGTATATATTAGATTCCTTTGCAGCCTCTCAAATCCGTGAAGGATACCACAGCTCCTACCACATAAATGAAGTCCCCTCACCCTGGGATCATTTTGGCAAACTTTTTGCATCCTCTTTCAATTGATTATCTCTTTCCTTAAGTGAAGGTTAAACCAACAAGATATCTTCAAGGGAGTGTATATCCTAGGCCTGGCAAAACTGATTGCATGCTGAACTGGTCACTGCACAAATCACAATTTCAGCTTGCTAAATTACCAAGGAATAGCAGATAAAAGTAAGCAATGAGGCAAGGACACAAATCATCCTATCAAGGATATAAAAATGGAGGGAAAAGCCCAAGGGAAAACATTGGATAGTATGTAATCAGCTCCTGTATTAACCTCCATTTTCTAGTCTACTTGCTGATTGAAATTTTGGAAAGGTATTCTGTTTAAAAGTTAATAAAAAATTTCAAAGTTTTGCTGAAAGGACGCTCTGAATCATGGCCAAGAATTATTTTAGTTAAAACTATGGAAATTGTCTTCTGTGACAAACCACAAAAAATATTCCCACTTTGTTTTTTTTAAACAGTTGGAATGTGTGCAATAAATAATTCAATCTTATTAAATACCTCAGTGAAGAGGCCATGCTTTACTATGGAATGTTTTCCCGTGTTCTGGAATTTTAATAAAAAGGGTCAGCTGCCCTTTAATGCCCTATTGCAATGAACCTCCCACAAAGTTTCTGCAGGAGTTTCCTGTGACCCAGCCCAGTTTACTTATGAAAGCACGCGAGTTGCCAACCACAATCTCCACTAGTTGCATTTCCACTGGTTCCTATAGCTCACACTATCCAAACAAACTATGGCATCTGATAGATAAAATTAATTTTGGTCTCCATTATATCCCATGTTTCCTTTTGACTCACAAACTGAAAAGGCTTCAAGCAAACAGAACTCCAACCAAATGGTAAAATAATTCTGGTTAAGTATCTGCCAACTAAATAGCTTTATAATTCACCGTAAAGTTACAGAAGTGACAGGGTAGATCTGTCACTAATCATTATTCTCATCAATTACAGAGCTGCTCTAAGAATTTATTGAAGGTTGAGGTTTGGCATGTCACCAAACACTCTAGCAAGCTTCTACAGATGTACTGATCCATGACGAACCTACAGATGGATGAAAAATGTGATCCACAATCTGCTGAGGGCCAAATCAGTGGCATTCAAGTCTGCACCAAGTAAAATACAAGAGGTCTCGGTACAATCTCCAGAAAGCTATCTCACATGCAAAATAGCAATTTCAGACCAATCTTGAATCACTGAATGATGCTGAGCAGCTGCAGCAGGGCTTGAATGTAATCAACCTCCGACAAAATGATACAAAGCGACACACGTGACAAAAAGGCCTCAAGGCCTCGCTCCCAGATGAGCTCAATGCCTTTGATGCTTGCTTTGATCGTCAAAACACGGAGGCACCTTCAAGAACTCCCAATGATCCTGTGATTTCAGTCTCTGAGGCCAACGTGAGAGTGTCCTTCATGAGAGTGAACCCATGAAACAAATCAAACCCAGACAGATATCTGGCCAAGTACTAAAGATCAATTGTCTGGTGCATTTACAGATAACTTTAACCTCTTGCTTCAGCAATCTGATGTACCACCTGCTTTAAGGAAGGTTCAATTATACCAGCGCCTAAGAAGAATGTGGTAACCTGCCTCAACGACTGTCATCTACAGAGACAAAGTGTTTCGAGGGGTTGTTGACGAAACACATCAACTCCTGCCTGATCAGATCCAATTTGCCTACTGGAGCAACAGGTCAACAGCAGATGTCATTTCATTAGCTCTTCACTCAATCCTGGAACATCTGGACAGCAAAGATGCATACATTGATGGATACTCTTTATCGGCTACAGCTTGGCACTCAACACCACCATCCCCTCAAAACTAATCAATGAGCTCCAAGATCTTGGCCTCAAAACCTCCTTGTGCAAATGAATGCTCAATTTCCTCACTTTTGATTGGCAACAACATCTCTTCTACTATCTCCATCAGCGCAGGTGCACCACAAGGCTGTGTGCTTAGCCCCCTGCTCAATTTGCTTTATATTTATGACTGTGAGGCTAAGCATAGCTCCAATCCGTATTTAAATTTGCTGAAACATCCTGACTGGTTGCATTGTGGTCTGGTATGACAGTTTGAATGTGCAGAAACACAAGACAATGCAGAGAGTAGTGGACTTTGCCCAATAGATCATACACATATCTCCCTCCCCACCATCAAAAGTATCAATGAGGCACTGCCTCAAGGCGGAAATATCCATCAAAGATTCCCACCATCTTCTCACAGCGACCATTAGGAGATAGGTACAGAAACCTGAAGCCCCACACTACCAGAATCAAGAACAGCTATTTCCTTTCAATCTTTTGGTTCTTAAAACTACCTGCATAACCCTAATCAGTCCCTCAGTACAGCAACACTTTGCACTATAAATAATTAGCTTATTGATATTTCATTAAAACATTTGTTTAAAAAATCCTTCCCGCTTATTACTTGAATCATAAAGTTCATCATCTATCCAGGTCTTTGCCTGTGACGAAGGGTCTCGGCCTGAAACGTCGACTCTACTTCTTCCTATAGATGCTGCCTGGCCTGCTGCGTTCCACCAGCATTTTGTGTGTGTTACTTGAATTTCCAGCATCTGCAGTTCTCCTCGTCTTTGCCTGTTACTCACCTTTCGCACAATTTATTGTGCATGATATATTAAATAGCACTCCCAATATTGAGTATTTTATTTCCAACATTTAAAATAAACTTCAATCTGCTTTAAAAATCCTCGTTACAATGTCAACCAAGCACTACTATCACTGTCATTAGTCATGAGATTGCAGGTGTTAGTCTCACTTTAATCAGGTTTTGTACAAATATACCAATCAAAAACGGGTGTAGGCTGCACGGCCTCTCAATAATGCTCTGCCATTCGATGAGACCATAGCTGACCTAATTGTAATCTCAGTTCTGAAATCCCGCTTATTGCCACTGACCTTATACCTTCCTAAGCATCAAGAATCAATCTACCTCCACCTTATTCAAAGACTGCTTCAAATTGATGATAGTTCAAGCAGAAACGTTAACTCTGCTTCCCCCGCTACCAATGCTGCACGATCGATGAGTGGTTCTAGCTTTTTCCTGTTTTTGAAGAAGTGCCCATCAATCCTATGACATAATTGTGATGCTTTTTAACTTCAAAACATTAAACTAATTCAAAGGAAGACACGTGAGTCTAAAATGTGAGTCTAACTTCGTGTTTACTCTAAGTGAGGCGAGCACGTATCTTGCAGTAGGCTGATGACATATGCAGTTCACGTATTTGTACATATAATAATAATGAATTATTTCAATGAACAAGAATGCTTAATCAACCAACATATATACAATATTATTCAAATATTAAATACACAACATTAAAGATAGCCATTTAATCCATTGAGTCTATGCCAACGATCAGAGCAATCCAACCCACCACCCTATTTATCTCCCTGTGTGACCCTTTCTCTCACTTGTATTTACTTACACTCCGCTGACACTCGCATCAACTACACTAAAGGCAATTTACACCAGCTAATTAATCAAACAACTAGCACGTGGAAGGAAACCGTGAGCCCACATGAGACTGAAGATGCTGGAATCCTCAGCAAACAAAAATCTGTTGGAAGAACTCAGCAGGTCGAGCATCATTTGTCAGAGCCATGAAATTATTGACGTTTTGGGTCAAAACCCTGCAAATTCCACACAAAAAGTTACTGAGGTCAGGATTGACCTTGGAGCTGAACCTGGAGCTACACCATCTGCATTGTCTCTGCTACCCCTAAGCTGCACTGTGGAGGATGCCATATTTCAAATGAGACTATTTGTCCTCTCAGATCAGTTGAAAAGATCTTACGGTTTGAAGAGAGAAACGCCAGACACCTACCGAGAAAGATGCTGCACCCATTGCCTCAGTGGGTGGTGCATCTGGGTGAGATGCTGGCTCATGGCTCCATTGACCTAGTGTTACCTGTGTGGAACCTGCGCGTTCTTCTTGTGCCTGTGTGGGTTTCCTCTGGGTGCCCTGATTTATTTCCACTTGCCAAAAAAAAGTGTGCAATTTAGCAGGTTAAATGGCCGCTGGAAACTGCCCCTATTGCTTAGATGAGGTGTAAATTCTGATCGGAATGTGGGGGAAGAAAATGGATTCAGTGTAAAAGTGAGCACTGGATAGTCAGCACTGATTTAATAGGCCAAAAGGCCTATTCTGTGCAGTCTCTCTGTATGATATTTACAGAAGATAGCTCTGCAAATTGACAATTGAATGCTCTACATTACAAGAATAAATTCATTTTGAAACTACTTTGTCAGTTGGCAAAGTGCTTCAGGGACATCAAGGTCATGAAAAGCATCATATAAATCTAGGTGGTTTATAGTCCACAAAAGACAAATATATTGTGGTGTTGTGTTATTCAATGTCCTGAAATATATATTTTTTACAATGCAACAAACCTCACTTAACCTAATGTGATGAACACAGACATCAGAAAGGAGTAAACAAGGCTGCTACTCTGGCATAAACTAGAGGCTCCCATAGCACTAACTGCACGTTCCCAGCCCTCAGTAATCTGCATTTTTGTTGGGTTAGTTGACATGCAGGGCATGAGGCTGCTAGTTGTGATGTGTGATTTGGCATTGCACTGAAACCTGCCCACCACAATCAATTTCTAACTCCTCGTCAACCTCACTCAATGGAAAATTGCTGCATCCCACAGCTGGTAGCTCCAAACTGACAGGCTCTCAGGAATGAAAGAAAGCAAATTTTGTACTGGGGCGGTTGGGGAGGGAGAGGCAGTGTTGGTATGGTACAGCAAACAACACCTTGGTGTTATGATCAACCTAGGCTTAATGCTCAATGCAACATTTCAAACTTTGACTATTGGATCACAGCACCAATAACCAGAAGCAGAATTTTATAGACTAGGAACCCGAGTAGACCACTTGGCCCCTTGTACCCGTCCCAACATTCAATAAGATCACGGAGGATCTGTTTGCAGCTGCAACTCCATATTCCCACCCGTCCCTGGAAACCTTTCGTACCCTTGCTCATCAAAACCTATCCACCACTACCTTCAAAACAGGGCTCTCTGAGGAAAAGAGTTTCAATATTCAGGACTCCAAGAAAGCAACAGCAACCCTTTAATGGAGGAAAAAAATATGAACATATTTCATTGGCTTCATCATCAGGCAAAGTCTGCTCAGCATAGCGCAGCAGGATGCAAACCTCACTTGAAAGCTATGGGACAAAACAGTCTTCAATCCCTTAACGGTTAATAATATTATGTGGTATACACATCTACTGCAGCACAGCAAAGCACATTTCTTGAATTTACATTTGACAAGGTCCTTGCAGAGCAACTTGCATCTTCAGGCATTTTACTCTGCAAGGACCAGTTGGAATGTAGGCCCACTGTGAGTAGTCACTCTGGAAGGACCAAGCAGAATGTGAAAATCACCTCAACTTGTTACAACTGGGAGGCAATTCCAAGACTTACATTCAGTTTATGGTTTAAACAACAAAGATAACCATAATTATCAAACAGCCACATGTCAAACTGCGACACCATTTTGTGCCAAATATCTCTCAAAGTTAGAATGAACACTGGATCCTAATCTATCAACTTTGTGATACAAAATGTTATTTTACCCACTAAAGTTACTCAGTGCATGGATCCAACATATAATCACTGGGCCCAGTGAATTAGTTCAGGACAGTTTAAAATGTGCTGTACACCATCTCTTCTGAATTAAACGGGCTGACGACAGCAATGACAGATTTTATGGCAGTCATTTGTTTTGCTATTGCTGCTTGCTCATTCATGATATAACGGTCGTAACTTGCACATAATCAATCCAACAGAGACCCATCGCGTAAGCATTACCAAGTCGTTATTCATACAACCGGTCAACCTGACAGCGAGCAGCAAATTTGAAGTTTGCTATTCAATAGTTAACTCTTGCTTTTTCTCCCTCAGTGCCTTGACCTTGGAAAAGAAAGTAAAGTATGAAAAATAAACAAATATTGTAAAGGAAAATGTGCCACAGATAAAAGAGAACCAGTTGGGGAGTTCTCAGACTCAGCCAACTGGAAAGGAAAGCTGTCAGTTTGCAGTTAATAAAAGTGATTAAACCCATTCCTATCCTCCCACTTCCTCTTCTGTCTTCTTGCTTCATCTTACAAGCAGCATGCTGATTCATGTCCTAGTCCCAACAAAAAAAATGTATTTTATTTCTTTTCCTCTTGATTTAAGTAACTTCCAATTTTGATCCTTTGCTTTTGAAGAACGCAAAATTGACAGCAAGGCACCCAACAAATAACCACACGTGAAAAAGACAAATTAGTTGAATAATTATTTAAAAATTACTACAGAATTATGAAATACAAAGTATATATATTATCAAAGTATGTTTACTATATACAACCTTGAGATTCATCTCCTTACAGGCAGCCAGAAAATAAAGAAACCCAATAGAACCCACTGTAAAAAAAAGACTGAAAAAAACACCCAGTGAATAGGGGGGAGAAAACAAATCATGCGAACAACAAAAGGAGGTAACTAATATTCAGAACTGAAGTTCACAAAATGAATCCACAGCCAGAAGCCAGTCATAACAACGTCGGTAAAACCAAAGGGTTGATTGTGAACTTCAGGAAGGGTGAGACGAGGGAACACAAACCAATCCTCATAGAGAGATAAGAAATGCAGAGAGTGAGCATTTTCAAGTTCCTGGGTGTCAAGATCTCTGAGGATCTAATCTGGTCCCACATACCAAAGCAGCTATAAAGGAGGCAAGACAGCAGCTATATTTCATTCAGAGTTTGAAGAGATTTGGTCTGTCACCTAAAACACTCAAAAACTTCTATAAGATGTACCGTGGACAGCATTCTGACAGGGTGCATCACTGTCTGGTATGGGGAGAGGAGGGGGGGGGGGGCTTCTGCACGGGACTGAAAGAAGCTGCAGAAAGTTGTAAAATTAGCCAGCTCTATCATGGGTACTAGCCTCCACAATATCCATGACATCTTCAAGGAGCAGTGCCTCAGAAAGGCGGCATCCATTATTAGTGACCCCCATCACCCAGAACATGCCCTCTTCTCACTGTAACCATCAGGTAGGAGGTACAGAAGCTTGAAGGCACACACTCAGCAATTCAGCAACAGCTTCTTCCCCTCTGCCATCCTTTTCCTAAACAGACATTGAACCCTTGAACACCACCTCACTTTTATTATTTCTGGTTTTGGACTATACTTAATTTAAGTATTTAATATACATATATGTACTTACTGTAATTGATTTACTTTTTTTTTAGTTTCTATATTATCATGGATTGCATTGTACTGCTGCTGCTAAGTTAACAAATTTCACCACACGTGTCAGTGATAATAAACCTGATTTGGATAGCTGCAGCAGGTGCAGCAGCCCATTAGTTACAGGGCACTGTCTTGGGTCAGCACAGAGGCGAGTAAAGATGGTGCAGCAACGAGCTGAACTGGCCCATTCCTCACTTCCGGCCCTGGCACCTGACCTTTTCAATCTGGCCCAGGAGCACAAGAGATTATTTCCTCAGCAAACATCAAACTGCTGGGGGAACTCAGTAGGTTAGATAGCTACTGGGGAGGGAAATGAGTAGGCAATTTTGCAGATCGAAGTTCTTCTCAACTTGCGACAGCCACTGTCTACTTCTCTTGCCCGGCCCAATGAGTTCCTACAGCATCTTGTTTGTCGTGCCAGTTTTTTGTGTCTCCTTTCCATTTATGTTTGTGACACCACTGATGACCTCTACCCATTTCCAGCTTCTGGCTCAACTTCACCACTGACATCCAATCCATCTACGCACTCCTTCAATCTCACATCAGGACCAAATCACAGCATTTTGCTTCCTCCTTGAACAGAGATCCAACAGGGCCCTCTCATAAGTACTCATTCATCTGGCTTCTCATGTTGAACAATAACAACTTCAACTCTGCCCACTTTCCCTGAATCAAAAGTGCACTTAGGGAAATCACAGCTTTGTCTTTTTCTTATGGGATACTCACAGCCCATTTCAGAGCCATCTCAACCCTTTCTCTATTATATTGATGCCTCAAAGAACACAGAACAGTCCAGCACAGAAACAGACCATTCGGCCCACAATGCAGTGCCAAACCAGCTGAAAAATAAATCAAAAACTCTCAAAACACTAATCCCTCCTACCAACTCAATGCCCATATCCCTCCATCTTCCTCACATTCATGTGCCTGTCTAAACGTCTCTTTAAAGACTGTAACGTGTTTCCCTCTACAACCATATCAAGTAGTGCATTCCAGGCATCCATGTCTCTGAGTAAAAAACTTACCCCTCTCATCCTCACTCCTGCCTACATTTATACAGAAGTCAAAAATAGCACCACCTTTGTAGCCAACATCCACCTTGCTCTCACTTGCATTTTATCCATATCTGACTGCTGCTATTTCTTTATGTCTACACTGCCGTAAAGTGGGTGACTATTTCCACAAGTCTATGGAAACAAGGCTGTTTCAACTACACTTCCTCCCGCCATGCTTCCAGTGAGTATTTCCCCTCAATCTCTCCATTTTGCTGTATCTGCTCTGATGACACTTTAGAAGCCAGTGTTTTTACTTCCTTTTTCCATAACCTTTATCACAGTTAATGGGATTCCCTCCATTTCTTGCATCTAACCCTTTCTCCTTCCAGTGTGAGGAAGGAAGTGGGAAGAGGGTATCTCTTTATGTTCCACCCCACCAGCTTTCAAATTCAGATCATCCTCTGTCATTTGAGATTCCAACTTCAGATCTTCCTGCATTCTCAAGCAACACTTCTCTTTGTGACCCCTGACTGATATTTCCACCAAACAACTCTCTTTCATATGACACTTTCCCTTGCCACCATAAGTGTAGTGACTCTTAAGGCTGATTTATACTTCTACATCAAATCGACGCCGTAGGTATGGTGTAGCTACGAACCCTACACAGAGCCTACACGGATCCCTACGTCGTAGCTTGACGTGCACCTCTCCCAAAACGTAACTACGTGTCGCGGCAACGCAGACTGCAACAACCGTGATTGGTCCGCTTGGTAGCATCGCATTTCCTCCTACGCTGCAATAGCTTCCCATTGGCCATCTGAAGGGCAGGGAAGGAACTCTGGCTGCAATGCTTTCCATAAAGCTTTACAGACCTTTGAAATTATGGAGGACACATTTCGCTTTTACAAAAAAAGACGCTTTCTTTAAACTTGTTTACCCCGAGAAAGACTCCCATGACCATGAAGCCTTGCATGGGCAGGTGTGTGTGCATGCGTGATGTGTGCGAATTGCAGAGCGACGCAGACACACCAACGCACAAGTATAAGTGCTCACAACGGCGTTGCCCACTTGCATAGGCTACGGTGCAAGCTTGACGCGCAAGTATAAATCAGTCTTTAATGCCTACCCATCATCCAGACCCGGAGCATTCCTTCTGGCTGAAACAATGATTCACTTGTGCTTCCAATTCTGTGTATTGCGCTTGGTGCTCACATCGTGTTCTCGCCTCCAGCAGAGAAATCGGATGCAGATTGCGTGACTGCTTTGCAGAACACCTCAGTTCACTTTGAAAGTAAACCCACCCTGCACACACAAAAGCTGAAGCGACCAGTGGCCTGTTACTTTAATTCTCTATCCTCATCCCATTCTGTGGCCTCCCATGCCAACAGAACAGCACCTCAGCTTATGCCTAGTTACACTGTAATTATTAAGATCATTGTTGAACTTCAACAATATAAAATAACCAGGCTTTTCTGATTGTACCACAGTTGGTCATGAGTCACTGGTATGAATAAGAGGCAAAAAACTGTACTAAAATAAATCAGAAGGTCATTTTGTAGAGCCAGTTTTTCAAATTTTATGGCCCTGTCCTTTTCTCATTGATCTGAGAATTTTGCTTTATATGTACATACCCAAACTTCTTTGGGATCTTATAACTGAAACTGCTTCGCTTGGTTTTTGTGTGCACACTTTGGATTGCCACCAAAAGCTGCCTCTCCTTACTTACTCAGTCAAAACCACTCATGACTTTCAGCAGGACTGTCCAATCTCCTTTTATTTCTGCTCTACGAGAACAGCTGGAGACTCTCCAATGTGAAGTTGCTCATAACCTGATACCATCCCAATGAGTCCCTTTTCTCAAAGCTTTGACATCCTCCCCAAATAAATGAACATAATACTTCCACTGAAATTGAACCAGCATTTTATAAAGGTGAGGCACAACCTGCTTGCTTTTGTACTTCATGGTCCCATTGATAAAGGAGTTAATACCCTTCTTATTTTTAAGAACAAAGGAAACACCTTCTACAGGATCCAGCCTCTCTTATCCTGTCCCCCATTAAACCTGTACTTTGGGCACAGGCCATACTGTAAATCTGCTCACTTTTCAAGAACCCTCACCTCTGCCACCACCCACACTCACTCATGGATTGAACGTGTGGAGATAGAGCACCAGTGACGCTGCCCGTCTTAAAACTGCCCACTCTCTCAAAAACCAGGCGATGATTGCCCCAGTGTTGCTTTCAAGTACAGCAGTACAAGCACTCACCGCAAAGACTATTTAGAGTTTAAAGCTTTCAATGTATGCGCTGAGCTGTTCACTGTGATCAAACCATCTCCAAGCTCCACACAACTCCGCAACAAACAACCAAATCCAGCAAATTACCCGTGATCAAGTGGATGACTTTGCCTCACCTTCCCCAAAGCAACCATGTGCAAAGTTGTAATATTTTGTAATTGTTCTGCAACCTATGTGCATTTTCTCTCAGGATAATGTGTAGAGTTTTGAGCATGCCTAATAGCTCTTGGAAACATTTTAAAAATACAGCAATTATTTACGTGGTGCTCAGCACTGAGACTGAATAATTAATTACAGATACAAGGGGATGAGCATTTACTGCTGGCCTCGTCCACATTTTGTGTAGACGTAATGAGCCCATAGTTTCTGGGCTACCGATAACTGCGTATGGGCAGTATTTACACAGCACTCGCTCAAATCGAGGTTCCTTTAATCGGAACATCACGACTTTCCTGCTTGGTTGAACCCTAAATCATGCTGACCCTAGTCGTATATCGTTTACGAAAGACTGTTGAGTCACGTGACTGTTAGCAGAGTTAACTAATGAGCCAAGTCTCTATATGAGCACAGAAAGAGGGTGGCATTCAGAAAACAAAATTTGCTTGCTGTAAATTAAAATGAAAACTAGAATCACTGGGAATGTTCAGCAAGTCAGGCGGTACCTACAGAGAGAGAAACAGATAAAAAGAAATAATATTTTCAACTCATCAGCCGGAGCTGTCAGATTGTTAGTAACAGAGACAAGGAAATTCAGGAAGCAAGAAACATATGAGGGACATTTCATGGCTCTGGGTTTATACTCTCTGGGGTTTAAAAAAACGGGGGGGGGGGGTAGGATTCACATTGAAACCAAATGAATATTCAAAGGCCAGATAGAGTGGATGTGGAGAGGATGTTTCCTAGAGCGTGTGAATCTAGAACCAGAGGCAACAGCCTCAGAATAGATGGACATCCTCTTAGAACGAGATGAGGAGGAATTTCCTTTGCCATAGGGTGGTGAACCTTAGGAACTCATTGCCACAGATGGCTATGGGGGCCAACTCATTGGGTATATTTCGAGTGTTGGTTGATAGGGTCTTGGTTAGTGAGGATATCAAAGGTTATGGGAAGACGAATGGGGCTGAGGGGGAAAATAAATCAGCCATGACAAAATGGCAGAGCAGACTCCAAGAGCCAAATGACCTGTTTCTGTTCCTTTGTCTGAGGGCGTTATGGAAATGGCAATGTGGGTAGGAGTACGAAGGATAGGTACGCAAATAAGATGGTATAAAATAACAGGTAGCAACAGAAGTAGTAGCAAAAGATGGGTAAAATGACAATACGCGTGCCATTTCGCACACATCTGCCCTCACTCCATCCTCCCGCTGCCACACCAGGAATAGGGTTCCTCTTGTCCTCACCTACCACCCCAGAAGCCTCTATGTTCAGCACAAATTCTCCATAATTTCCACCATTTCCAACAGGATCCCACCACCAAGCACATTTTCCCCACCCCTCCACCTTCCACTTTCTGCTTTACGCAGGGATCTCTTCCTACGCGACTCCCTTGTCCATTCGTCCCTCCCCACTAATCTCTCTCCTGGCACTTATCCTTGCAAATGGAACAAGTGCCACACCTGCCTCTATACCTCTTCCCTCACTGCCATTCAGGGCCCTAAATAGTCCTTCCAGGTGAGGTGACATTTCACCTGCGAGTCTGTTGGTGCCATCTATTTTATCCAGTGCTCCTGGTGTGGCCTGCTGTATATTGGTGAGCCCCAACATAGATTGGGATACTGCTTCATCGAACACCTTTGCTCCATCCACCACAAAAAGCGGGATTTCCCAGTGGCCACACATTCCCACTCTGTCATGTCAGTCCATGGCCTCCTCTACTGCCACAATGAGGCTACAGTCACGTTGGAGGAGCAACGCCTTATATTCCATCTGGGTAGCCTCCAACCTGATGGCATGAACATTGATTTCTCAAGCTTCTGATAATTCACCCCCCCCACCTCTCCTTCACCATTCCTCATTCTTGTTTCCCTCTCTCCCTCATCTCCTTACCTGCCCATCGCCTCCGTCTGGTGCTCCTCCCCCTTCCCTTTCTTCCGTGGTCTTCCGTCATCTCCTATCAGATCCCCCTTCTCCAGCCTTTTATCTCTTGCACCATTCAACTTTCCAGCTCTTTACTTCACCCCCACTCCCCCTTTCCTGGTTTCACCTATCACCTGCCATCTTGTATTTCCTCCCCCCTGCCCCCACACCTTCTTATTTTGACTTCTTCCCCCTTCCTTTCCAGTCCAATGAAGGATCTTGACCTGAAACGTCGACCGTTTACTTCCCTTCATAGATACTGCCTGACCTGCTGAGCTCCTCCAGCATGTTGTGTGCATTGCTCATAATGAAGGTGTCAATTGTTTCAGCAAAATGGTGCTTTGTTTCAGAGCAGGTGTTAATCTTTGAAGATACAGCAAAGGTGACTTTCCTGGCTCCAATGCACTGGCTAGACCCACAGGGTGACTGATTTGCAAAAAGGACAATCGTGCAATGCTAATGTGGGTGATAAAAGAATGGGTAAAGGTGCAAGTATTACCTCAGAAGCAAGAATAATTTTAAATAATGAGAGATTAAACACCCATTGAAGGAAGACTGCAATGGGGAATCCTGGAGCCAACTAGAAGGAACTAGCAACGAAGTGTCTGGGCGTGAGGAGTGGAAGAAACAAAACTGAGTTTAGCAATTGTACAAAGGGTAATCTGCCTGTCTTCCTCTGTCAGGACGCCTCATCTGATGCTGAAGCAACAGCACTACAGTTTCATGCTTCATTTCTGCTTTAACTCGGTAACTGATCCAAAATCAGATGAAGTGTTAACCATCCGATCACTTAGTCAATTACTTTCTGCTGAATTTGTGCTGTAAAAAGTGCCATCAAATTTTACCTTCATTACTGAAGGTTTGGCTTGATGTACAGCCCATGCTGCAATTAGAAGAATCTCACAACCAATGGAGATCTTAAGATGGTTTTGTGCTCATGTTCAACAGCAGTCCCACACTTGGACCAAACACGACACTACATTAACTTTCTTACTCTAACTCCTCATCTTTTTTTCCAGTCCTGATGGAAGGTCTCGGCCCAAAACGTCGACTGTATTCTTTTCCATTGATGCTGCCTGACCTACTGAGATCCTCCAGCATTTTGTGTGAGTTGCTTGGATTTCCAGCATCTGCAGATTTTCTCTTGTTTGTGACTGGACTCCATTAACTCGATTTTCATCTTGTTTTACTACTATTTGCTTTAAACATAGCAGCAAAAACAGCAACAAGTGGGATTGTCATATTTTATAAAAGCACTCTGCAGCTCTTTTCCCCTTTCCCATGTATCTTTCCCACTATCTCTGCAGCATCACTTATTTATCTTGTACATTGCTGCAAAGTGCAAATGTCTCCAACTTGCCATCTCCATTCTCATGCCTGCCTCCAAACCCAGAGGGACCACAGCTCTATTCCACGTGTTAAACCGAGAAGAAAGGAGACTGAATGCTGACACTGCATAAAGCTGCATAGAGGAATAAAAGGCTGTTTACATTTGCTAATGACATTTCTGCAAGACAGATCTGTTTTAATCTGTGACGAATTCAGAGAATCCCATGGCCTCTTGAACAATGGATGCTGATTTAGTGAGGCTATATAATGTTTCCAGAACATGGACAAAACCACACTCAGAAAATTCCATTTGATTGATAATACCCTGAGGGGCACTATAAGTCAAATGGAATTTTATGTATTCCAACCAGGCTAAGATAGAGGAATGAAGTGGTTGCACCTTTGTCTGGATCTGACAAGCCAGCTCACAAATCACAGGGTTTTAATTAATTTCAAACTTTCCAATGTGGGATTTGAACTCTCAATCCTTAGTTCACAAGTCCATTATTAGCACTAAAAGGCTACTGTGCCAAGACATCCTGGATCCTATGAAATTTGCACTATTTAGATTGTTTGAGAGCCCAGTAAAGCAGGGGTCTTCAACCTTTTTTGCACCGCAGACTGGTTTAATATTGACAATATTCTTGTGGACCGGCCAACCGGTGGGGGGGGGGAGGGGTGGTGTTCAAGTAGGTTTAAACTCACCTGAACATGTCTTTTACAGTTAGGGTTGCCAACTTCCTCACTCCAAAATAAGGGACAAAAGTAGCAGTCAAATACGGGACACTTGTGTTTACCCCGAGAAAGACTACCATGACTATGCAGCCTTACGCGGGCACCTGTGTGCACATGCGTGACGTGCACATATGTGATGTGCGCATGTGCGTACGTGCCGATTTTTTTCCACAAATCAGTTTTGGCTTAATCTTCCCAAATATACTGTACATACATTATTTCTACTTTATATAGGCTGTGTATTTATCATATAATTCCTGCTTTTACTATATGTTAGTGTTATTTTAGGTCTTATGTGTTATTTGGTATGATTTGGTAGGCTATTTTTTGGGTCTAGGTACGCTCAAAAATTTTTCCCATATAAATTAGTGGTAATTGCTTCTTCGCTTTATGCCATTTTGGCACGAAAGGTTTCATAGGAATGGTCTACCTTTGTGAGGGAAATATGGTCCCTTACGGGACAAACCACTTTAGCCCAATATACGGGATGTCCCGGCAAATAAGGGACAGTTGGCAACCCTATGTTCAAGTTCAACAGTGCGTGACAGGGAATAAGGAAAGGTGCAGCTGACTCATATCGTTTCCTCGCGGCCCGGTAGCACATGCTCTGCGGCCCGGTACCGGTCCGCGGCCCGGTGGTTGGGGTCCGCTGCAGTAAAGAATGGGAAAAGGCATATCTTCATTCAAAAGATTAACAGTTTAGCTCGCAGAGCAGATTTGAATGGAATAGTTTCAGTAACACTGGACTTCAGTCTGCTGGGAAAACAGAGGCAAAAGTTGTAAGACAAATCTACATACACATTAAAAACCGTGCAGTGTTTTGATAAACGAGGAGCTATTATTTCCAATAGAGAGGAAGGCATAGATAAAATATAATTGCCAACGATCAAGAAGAGGAATAAATGTTAGGCTTTTTTTGTTTGATGTTAATTGGGAACACATTCCAAGAGGATAACAGGAGCAGGTGAGAAAAAGGAACCCAATAACTATTCACACAGTTTTGTGCAGCTGATCCAATAAAGTAGTAAGAAATCCAACAGAGTTCCTGGCTAATGGTAACCCTGGAGTATTTAAAATAAGCAATTTAGTAATCATAATGGCATTGAATGGGGAAAGAGCAGGTAGTTAATCTCTCTTTTAATGGTAATAGTTATTCATGGCACTTTTACGGCACAGATGTTACTTTCTGCTCATCAGTCTAGGATATTGCTTAAATTTTTCTGCATTACAAACTTTTACGTTTGCTTAATCACTCACCAAAATCGCCACTTCTGAACTTCCGACAGCAGGTCATTAATAAAGCTGCTGAAGATAACTGGGCCTAGGACACTCCTCTGAGAAAATCCTGCAGTGATGGGATGATTGACTTTCAAAAACTATAACCAACTTCCTTGTGCGAGGTACTTCTCCACCCTCTGGAGCTTTCCATCTTTGGCTTGAGTTTTAATGTCACATTCATTCAAAACTGTCTCAGTATCAAAGGCAGCCACTCTGCATTGAATAACTGAATGAAGACACTAGCAGTATGCAGGAAATTTGGGAGTGTCAGGGGGCAGATATGAGTGCAGTTGCTATTACAAAGGAGCAGGTGCTTGGGAAGCTGAAAGGTCTGAAGACAGATGAGTCACCTGGACCAGATGGACTACACCCCAGGGTTCTGAAAGAGGTAGCTGAAGAGATTGTGAAGGCATTAGTAACGGTCTTTCAAGAATAGCTAGATTCTGGGAGGGTTCTGGAGGACTGGAAAATCACAAATGTTACGCCATTCTTTAAAGGGAAAGGGAAAAAAAAAACAGGAAATTTTAGGCTAGTTAGCCTGACTTCAGTGATTGGGAAGGTGTTGGAGTACATCACTGAGGATGAGATTTCAGAGTACTTGGAGCACACAATAAAATCAAAGTCAACATAGTTTCCAGCTGTTGGAGTTCTTTGATGAAATAACAGGCAGGATAGACAAAGGAGAGTCAGTGGATGTTGTTTACTTGGATTTTCAGAAGGCTTATGTGGCCTTCAGAAGGCCTTCAGGATGCCACACATGAGGTAGCCTACAGAGAGGAAGTCATCACCCTGACGCAGTGGTGTCAAGAAAACAACCTCTCCCACAACTTCGTAAAAACAAAGGAACTAGTTGAGGATTACAGCTGGAATGAACCCCTATAGACATCAATGGATCTGGGGTTGAGAGGGTTAATGACTTTAAGTTCTTCAGCATAAACATTACCGAGGATCTCACGTGGTCCGTACGTACCGGCTGTGTGGTGAAAAAGGCACGACAGCACCTCTTTCACCTCAAGATGGCTGAAGAAGTTTGGTACGGCCCCCCCAATTCTAAGAACTTCCTATAGGGGCATGATTGAGCGCATCCTGACTGACTGCATTACTACCTGGTATGGGAACTGTACTTCCCTCAATCGCAGGACTCTGCAGAGAGTGGTGTGGACAGCCCAGCACATCTGTAGATGTGAACTTTCCACTATTCAGGACATTTACAAAGACAGGTGTGTAAAAAGGGCCTGAAGGATCATTGGGAACCCGAGTCACCCCAACCACAAACTGTTCCAGCTGCTACTATCCGGGAAATAGTACCGCAGCATAAAAGCCAGGACCAACAGGCTCCAGGACAGCTTCTTCCACAAGGTCATCAGGATGCTTAATTGATGCTGACACAACTGTATTTCTATGCTATACATATTTATTATAAATTATTATAATTGCACATTGCACATTTAGACGGAGAGGTAACAAAGATTTTTACTCCTCATGTATATGAAGGAGGTAAGTAATAAAGTCAATACAATTAAACAAGATAAGAGCCCAAGGTATTACAGGGAAAATACCAACATGGATAGAAGAGAGGCTGACTGGAAGAAGATAAAGAGTGAGAATAAAGGGGGCCTTTTCTGGTTGGCTGCTGGTGACTGGTGGTCAGGGGTCAGTCAGTGTTGAGACCACGTCTTTTCATGTTATATGTCAATGATCTAAACGATGGAATTGATGGCTTTATGGCCAAGTTTACGGATTATGAAAAGATAGGTGGAGGGACAGATATTGTCGAGAAAGCAGGTCGTCTGCAGAAGGACTTGGACAGATTAGGAGAATGGGCAAAAGTGGCAGATGGAATACAGTGCAGGCAAGTATATGTCATCCACTTTGTAGAAGGGAAAAAAATCCTTAGATTATTTTCTAAATTGAGAGCAAGTTCAGGAATCAGAGTTGCAAAGGGACTTGGGAGCCCTTGTGCAGGATTCTCTAAAGGGTAACTTGCAGGCTGAGTCAATAGTAGTGAAGTCAAATACAATGTTAGCGTTCATTTTGAGAGGACTAGAATATAAAAGCTAGGTTGTAATGCTGAGACTTTATAAGGCATTCGTCAGATCGCATTTTCTCCCCTGTTCTGAGGATGTGTCCTCTGGGCCCAGACTCTCCCAACGTAGGAAATATCCTCTCCAAATCCACTCTATTGAGACCTTTCAACATTCTATAGGTTTCAATTAGGTCACCCTTCATTCTTCTGAATTCTATGAATACAGGCCCAGAGCCATCAAACACTCTTCATATGACAAGCCATTCCATCCTGGAATCATTTTCGTGAACCTCCTTTGAACTCTCTCCACTGTCAGCACATCCTTTCTAAGATAAAGGGCCCCAAATTGTTCACAATACTCCAAGTGAGGCTTCACCAGTGCTTTATAAAGCCTCAATATTACATCCTTGTTTTATATTCTAGTCCTCTTGAAATAAATGCTAATATCCCATTTGCCTTCCTCGTCAGTAACTCAACCTTTAGGGAATCCTGCACAAGGACTCCCAACTCCCTTTGGACTTCAGATTTTTGAATTTTCTCTCCATTTAGAAAATAGTCTACCCTTTTATTTCTTCTACCTAAGTGCATGACCATACACTTCCTGACATTGTATTCCATCTGCCTCGTCTTTGCCCATTCTCCTAATATGTTTAAGGCCTTCTGCACCTCTTTACTTCCTCAAAACTACCTTCCCCTCCACTTATCTTCATATTGTCCACAAACTTTTCAACAAAGCCGTCAATAGCATCATCCAAATTATTGACATGTAACATAAAAAGCAGTCCCAACACAAACCCCTGCCAACAGGCAGCCAACCAGAAAAGGCACCCTTTATTCCCACTCTTTGCCTCCTGCCAATCAGCCAAATCTCTATCTATGCTAGCACCTTTCCTGTCATACCATGGCCTCTTCACCTGTTAAGCAGCCTCATGTGCGGCACTTTATCAAAGGCATTCTGAAAATCCAAGGACACAACATCCAACAGTATTTTTTTTTGTCTCACCTGCTTGTAATTTCTTCAAAGAATTCCAACAGATTTGTCAGGCAAAACTTTCCCTTGAGGAAACCATGTTATCTATGCCTATTTTATCATGTGCCCCCAAGTATCCCAAAACCACATCCTTAACAATCAACTCCAACATCCTCCCAGTTATCTGGCCTATGAATTCCTTTCTTCTGCCTCTCTCCCTTCTTGAAGAGTGGAGTTCCATTTGCAATTTTCCAGTCTTCTAGAACCATTCCAGAATCTAGTGATTTTTGAAAGATCATTACTAATGCCTCCACAATCTCTTCAGCCACCTCATTCAGAACCCTGGGGTGTACAACATCTGGTTCAGGTGTCTTATCCACCTTCCAACCTTTCAGTTTCCCAAGAACCTTCTCCCTCATAAAGGAAACGTCACACACTTTTGATCCCTGACACTCTGGAACTTCCACCATACTACTAATATCTTCCACAGTGAAGCATGATGTAAAGTACTTATTCAGTCCTCCTGCCATTTCCTTGTCTCTCATCACTACTTCTCCAGCATCGTTTTTCAGCGGTCCAATATATATTCTTCCCTCTCTTTTATACTTTATGTATCTGAAGAATTTTTGTGGTATCCTCTTTATTATTGGCTAGCTTACTTCTGTATTTCATCTTTTCCTTCTTAATAACTTTTTAGTTGCCTTCTGTTGGTTTTTAAAAGCTTTCCAATCCTCTAACTTCTCACTAGTTTTTGTTCTGTTACATGCCCTCTGGCTTTTATGTTGGCTTTGAATTCTCTTGTTAGCCATGGTTGTGACATCCTTCCTTTAGAATACTTCTTCCTCTTTGGTATGTATATATCCTATGCCTTCCAAATTGCCTCCAGAAATTCCAGCTATTGCTGTTCTGCCATCATTCCTGCCAGTGTTCTTTTCCAATCAGATTTGGCCAAATCCTCTCTCATGCCTCTGTAAATTCCTTTTACTCCACTGTAGTACTGATATATCTGGCTTTAGCCTCTCCATTTCAAATTTCAGGGTGAATTCTATCATATTATGATCAATTCCCCTAAGTGTTCTTTTACCTTAAACTCTCTAATCAATTCTGGTTCATTGCACAGGACCCACCCAGAATAGCTGGTCCCCTAGTCCGCTTAACCATGAGCTGCCCTAAAAGGCCATCTTGTAGGCATTCTAGAAATACACTCTCTTCAGATCCAGCACCAACCTGATTTTCCCAATCTGTCTGCATATTGAAATCCCCTGTGACTATTGTAACATTGTCCTATCTCCTGTTGTAACTAGCAAGTCTTTGAATAATACACATGATCATCTCAACTCCACTGAGAAACGAATGTGTGTGAAAGGATCTTGTCCAGCCCCCAAAACTAGTTAATGGATAGCACCAACTAAATAAAGCAATAAATAGCTGAACTACATAACCACAAGTCAAATCCAGATCAGAGGGTACAAACAATAAAAAGCCACAGTACGCTAGTCGCAGCACACTTCCAGTGCCAAGATCAGGACTGGACACAGTAAGAAGAGATATACCAGAAATGGCTTCAGACTGATTCTTAGTGTTTATGGTCTGAGGTACAAAGAAACTTTAATCAAAGATCCTGAGATCTAAATGAGACTGCAGCTAACATATTTTATGGGTGGGTGAATGAAGATGGGTGAACAGCTAAAGAGGGGGTTCAGGAAACGATCAAATCATGGAGATTGTCACTAAAATACAATAATATTTTCCAGTTGTTAGCTTTAACCTTGATCAAGACAGCACATATAGCAATTGTGTCCTCTATCTGGCCATGAGATGACAAAGTCATATTCAACCGTGTTTTTTTCCCCTGCAGAAATAGCATGGTATTACCCATTCCAGAAAATTCTAATTATATCAACTCTTGGGAAGGGGTTTAATTCATACACTTCACTCTGACTCTTCATAAAGTTCAACCTTGCTACATTTGATCGAGAGATTGATTACATTTTTACTACACTTTTTACCTTTTCTTGACAAGACCTATTGCTTTGTACATTTAAGCTTTCTACGTACAAGCTGAGCATAGCTAAATATAAAGCACAGCCTCCTACATGGAAATAATACAGGTTTCAGGAATTACAATTTTTGGGGGATATTTGTTAAGTTGATCCATTATTGTCACAGGTATAGGAGAATCCTGTTTTTCATGCCATCCATACAGATGATTTCATCACATTAGTACACAGAGACAGTACAAGGGGAAAGCAGTGACAGAATGAAAAATACAGTGTTACAGAGAGAGTGTTATGCGGGCAGTAATGTGTAAGGCCACAATGAGGGAGAGTGTGGTGTCGCGAGTCCATTTTATTCTATAAGAAATCCATTCTGAGGTATTTATAGAAGCAACCAATTTTTTTCCTCTGCTGGTCTATTACGTGCATTCTGTCTCTCACAGAGGTCAGTGAAAGAGAGAAAAAGAAAAAAAAATCTTCTGGCAATTTGCATTGTATCTAGAGCCAACAATATGGAGCCATTTACTTTGAACTTCAGTATTTAAAATTGGTAAGAGTTGCCACAAGCATACACACCATACTTTGTTTTGAAAGTTCCATGAAGTCTGGATTAATCATGACCTGAGAGAACTATCGAGGCTGAGTCATTGGAATATGTTGAAGGCAGATACAATCAAATTGATGGAAAACAGGAAGTCATGAGTTAAAGGGAGGATTCAGGCAGGAAGATGGAGTTGAGCCACACCTTCACCTAGTGCTTAAATTCTTAGTTTAAGAGTATTGAATACCAAGTTAAGCAAAACCAGTTTTTATAGTGGAATTTAATCTTTCTAAATGTTTGCTTTAGCTTTGATCAAGGTACCACATAGAGCAAAATCTCTCTTTCTGGACATGAGTCAACAAAGTGAAGTCCATCTGGGGCTTTACTAAAGAAATTACATGAATTAGCCGTTCAGCAAAATAAGCTATAACACTGATATCTGGAAGAGATTTAATTCCAACACATCACCCTGAATTAACACAGCTTTGCTTAGGCACCTCACAAAACTAAACCTTCAAACTTTTTACAAAGAGAGTGATTATGATTTTTTATTACACATTTTGCCCTCTCATGACAAGACCTATTGCACATACACAGACCATGAAGCATTTTCATGGAAGTTGTTTCTCTACACCCTCTGGCCACAGTGCACAAACAATATACAACTTTTATTTCAAGTAGCTAGGTAGCAGAAGGAGCCTGAGGCTCAAACTCAATTTATCCCTCAGGGAAGAGTCGACTGTTACAAACAAATCAGAATCAGAATCATGTTTACTATCACCGGCATGTGTTGTGAAATTTGTTAACTTAGCAGCAGCGGTTCAATGCAATAGATAATATAGAAGGAGAAAAAGAAAAATTAAATAATAATAATAAATAAATAAATAAGTAAATCAATTACAGTATACATGTACTGAATAGATTAAAATCATGCAAAAAATAGAAATAATTGTATATTACAAAAGTGTTCACGGGTTTAATATCCATTTAGGAATCAGATGGCAGAGGGGAAGAAATTGTTTCTGAATCGCTGAGTGTGTGCCTTCAGGCTTCTGTACCTCCTACGTGATGGTAACAATCAGAAAAGGACATGCTCTGGGTGCTGGGGGTCCTTAATAATGGATGCTGCTTTTTTGAGGCACTGCTCTTTGAAGGTGTCCTGGGTACCTTGTAAGCTAGTATCCAAGATAAAGCTGACTAAATTTACAACCCTTTGCAGCTTCTTTCCATCCTGTGCAGTAGCTCCCTCATACCAGACAGTGATGCAGCCTGTCAGAATGCTCTCCACGGTACATCCAAATAAGTTTTTGAGTGTATTTGTTGATATACCAAATCTCTTCAAATTCTCAGCCACGTCAAGTAAATGGAGTGGCTTGTCAGTAAGAACAACAAAATACATTGCTGTTACCCACCTTGACTACTCTGAGAGCAACCTCCAAAGCAATAATAACTTCCATCAGAAAGGCCAGGAGAAACAGATGCACGGAGACACCACCAGCTGCAGGTTCCCCTCTAAGTCACAAATGATCTTGACTTAAATATGAGGGGTGATTGATAAGTTCGTGGCCTAAGGTAGAAGGAGACAATTTTAGAAAACCTGGCGCATTTATTTTTCAGCATAGTCCCCTCCTACACTTAAATACTTAGTCCAGCGGTCATGGAGCATACGGATTCCTTCTTTGTAGAAATCAGCGTCTTGGACCTCCAGAAATTGGTCCACAGCAGGAGTGATTGATAAGTTTGCAGCCTAAGGTAGAAGGAGATGAGTTATACAGCTCTCGTTACATGCATGTGCAGTTCAACTCTGAGTGATTATGCAGAAAGTTTGAAGTTAATAACTCATCTCCTTCTACCTTAGACCACAAACTTATCATCACCCATCTGTGGACACTTTCTGGAGGTCCAAGATCCGTATGCTCCACGACCCCTGGACTAAGTGCGTAAGTGTAGGAGGGGAGTATGTTGAAAAATAAATGTGCTAGGTTTTCCAAAATTGACTCCTTCTACCTTAGGCCACGAACTTAGGCCCTTCGTATAGTTGCTTTTTCCCCTATTGTGTCTAAATCATGGGAATCATTAATAACAACACACCTTCACTAGGAGGAGAGCCACAGCTCAAGATGGGAGAGCCCTGCCTTTATTGACCACCTGCTTAAGGGAATTAGAGGTGCAGGCCTTCTCAACAATGCACAGATCCTGTAAGTGAATAAAACCCAGAACCAGTGCATTGTCATACACATCCTATCTTGCCAAGCCAATCCTTAAAAAGTGTCAGTGATGGGTCAGTTGGTAACAGTTTTAACTCTAAGTGAGAAGGTCCTGCCTCAGGTCCCACTCCAAAATTTTGACGACTCATACCTGGGTCATATACAGTTAACAGGATTTCATTTATGCCTCAAATCAATATTTCTAAACCAATGGCATAATTAGATTAGTTTTGGGAATTGAATTGCACAAATTGATTACTGTGTTCTTGCATTACAACCATGGACACACTTCAAACTTTACTGGCTGTACATCAAAATGAAGGATCCCCAAAGGGATTTGACAGGCATAATATAAATGCACATCTGTCTTTCTAATTGTTAATTACCCACAAACCATATAACAATGGTGCTTGTCTCCTGTCCAAATACATTCAAATTGGAATAGCTTTCAGAGTTAATAAATAAATAGCAAGCATAGTTTTAAAAATAGATCTAAGTTGTTTCAATTACTGCAAACTTTTCATTATGCAATCGATTACACTGTTGAGTTTTCATGGTGTACAAAGGCAGGAAGAGAGCTTGTTAATCTACAAAACAAAATCTACATCCTCCATTCTGCAGTCACGCCAAAGAACTGTTTATTCTAATCATTTAGAGCTGGTAAATGGTGTTAATATAGATTTGATTGACAGGGTGGGCTTTATTACTAAAATAATGAAAGTACACAGCTTTAAAGAAAACAGTCTAAAAGAAAATCTTGATTCCATCCAAAATCTGTCTCTTCTGGAGCCCACTTCTGAAGTATAATCAATCTTGTAATATAAACTCTGGGTGGCAGGGTGAAGATATGTCTCTATCAAAGGAGGTGTAATGGGCTCGTTCCCTCTGCTAACTTACAGGTCGCCCTTGGAGCACCTGCTTAGCCCCCCCTCCCCCACCGATCAAGGTCAAGTGAAGCCATGGGAGCAGGTGGTGGATGGTCATATGAGCAGCTGATGCATATGACAAGTCCTGGTTTTGTGACCACTGATGACAGGCAGACAATATTTAAGAGTATTGATAATGGCTGGAGTCACCTATCTTGTAAAAACACTGCCTAGAAAAAGGCAATGGCAAACCACTTCTGCAGAAAAATTTGCCAAGAACAATCATGGTCATGATCGCCCACGTCATACGACACAATACGTAACCAATATAAATGCAAGAATTGTACTTAGAAACCATCATATTGACTGAACATGCCTAAAAATAAAAACAGGGTGTAATTGCCAAGAAAGGTAGAGTTTGTTGCTTAGACAAGGAAATTCCACAATGTTGCATCTTACTTACTAAAGATCCTCTCTTACTGTAGGACGAATGTAAGTAGCCAGTGCTGTACAGCTTTGTGATTCTCTGATCTTCAGGAAGTCTTGAATCCTGATGTTGGAACATTTCAACAGTGCGCTTGGAAACGGGAATTGCAACAGCAGCAAAGGATATTGGGAAAATTGCTCTCAGAAGGCTGCATTCGTAGGTGAGGTGGAGTTATGATGGCTCTCAGTAGTGACTCCTTCAAGTCCATCTATGAAAACAACTTAATTTCTACCATTTTCCCTTTCAGGTTGGATGGGATTCCGTTGAACACCCTGATCTGGAGTTACACTCAGACTTCAGTTCTTTGCACTGGTGGGACCCGCTCCCAGGAGCTCACGACTGGCCGCTTTTTGAAATCCCAAAGACGTGGCCAGAAGACCAGCGGACCTTCGGTGTTCCGAGTTTGTTTCCCGGCCCTGTAGTCGGGCTGATTCTAAGCTGGTCACGCCGACTGAAGCGTCACGGGACAAAACGGATCAGCTGTCGGGGGCCCCATACTTGGTGAATTGCACTCTGTCTCTCGGTGGTGTGAAAAAGTTTGCTGTTGATTCTCTGGTTGGAGAATTCAGGGGGGGGGGCGGGAGGGGAAGTGGCAAGACAGACTTTTAACACTGTAAATCAATGAGTTGTTTTGGTGTGTCTCCTCTCTCACTGTGAAAGGGGAGAACTCTTTTTCCCCTTTATTAGGGACAGAGAGAGCCTGTGGCATGCCAAACTGTTGGGTGAATGATTACTTTTTGTTGTACTGCAGATCATGGCCTTTATCGGAAGCCTTGCTGTTGATTGCTTGATTGGTGGACAGTGCTAAAGCTTTTTTGTGGAAGTAGGTGAGGGTGGTTGCTTTGCTGTTGCTTGTGCATGGGAGAGGTGAGTGGGGGAGGCGCTTTGTGGTGCTAATGTTTTATCTGTCACTCATCCTTTGGGGCACTCTTCTGCTTTCGTGGATGTCTTCAAGGAACAAGAATTTCAGTATGCACATTGCATACATTCTCTAATAATAAATGGAACTATTGAACTGAATACTACAATCCGAGTAGGTTAATTAATTGGGAAGAAATAGAGCACCAGGAATGGGAAAATGCGTTTCTTGTTACAGTTTACCCTCTTCCTCCTGAAGACTAAATCCTTTAATTTTGACTTTCCCCACCTCGGCCCTTCTTCCTCCTCCTCGGGTGAGAGGATAGAAGGACAGTTAAATTGCCTTCAGCATCAATGTAGCGTGGAGGATCACTGGTTACTAGTGTAAACTATCTACCAACCTGAAGTCCAGAGATACAGGAAAACCTGCATCACAAAAGCTCCATACTGGTGCAAAAATCTGCTTTGGGAAATGGTATGACATGGCCGTCCCATATTCAGCCAAATGAACATGAATTCCACAGAATATTGAGGATGGATGATCAAATAAAGCAGGGGTTGCCAACCTGGGGTCCACCAACCCTTCGGTTAACGGTAAGGGTCCATGGCATTAAAAAGTTTGGGAACCCCTGCCCAGGACACAATTCCATGCTACCTATTTACTTTGGTTGCAAGTATATTGAAAGTAGCAAGGTAAGTAAAAGAATGAACAACACAATAATGATCAAACACACTCTCGTGACTGATAATAGTTCAGTCTTTAAATGGTTAGAATAAACTGATTGACCACGTCTGTACAGAAGGAGGTCACCTTGCCCAACAAGTCTGCACTGTTATCTCTCACAGCATCTTCTGCTGGGTTTTATCTGCTCAGCCAACCCAGATAAATATCAACCCTTCCAGCTGGGAGCAAATTAATTCATCAGACTCTTTCTTAAAGCTCAGAGAAGTACTTCCCCAATTACCAGCAAAAGGACAATAACCTGGCCATGAGGTGGATTTGCTGTGTGTCTAACATTAATCCAAGTGCAATCAGAAAATATAAAATCCAATCAAGCTGCATCATTCTGTTTTGCTTCGTGGCTAATGGAAGACAGTGCACATGAAATTACAGGCACAAGGCAAATATGTAGACTTCTACAACTGTACTTTTAAAATATGTTCTGTCATGTTGGAATGGAAATAATATGCCACTAAGTCAACCAATACTAAAAACGGTATGCAGCACACATATTCAGCTACTGAGCTGGAAGTGCAACATATCCACACATAGAATGATGATTACACTGGTTTACTGGTGTCCCAAAGAGAATTGGGCAGTGACTATCCAACTGAATGATCTGAACTAAAATCCCGCATTCCCCAAGAAAGAACCTGCCACTTTCAATACCATATTCCAATTCAAGTATGCAAAACACTTTGCCTTGCCAACATCTGCACTGGATTCCCATTAATGAGGACAGAATCTTAAATAAAAGGTAGGCAGCAGAACTGTAATTTCAAGAAAGGCTACCAAATGATCCCTTGATGTGATAGGGTGAGTATATGCAAACACGAGGTCAAACCAAGGCCTAACCACCTCCTCAGGTAACTGCATAGCCCACTTTCAAAGCAGTTTAGGGTCCTCTCTCTGGAGCCAATATTTAACTTTCAAACTAAACAGATTATTTAGTCACTGCCTTATTATTTTTTGTGGGATCCCTTAGTATGAAAAATTCACTGGAACATTCCTCTTTACAAAAGTGGCCACAGTTAGCAAGGGTCTTTTATTCACAACTCTCCATTGACTGGGAGTGACAATGTTTCTGGTTCTGAACTGTTTTGACATTAAGTAAATTTCAAATCTGTGTCAGTGTTTCAGCGCTGACACACAAATAACGGATGAATAGTTTTGCATAATATTACACCAGCTGCATACATGAGTTGCAGAGGAAGCAACACTCAATCACCGAGCTGAAATATTACCAACAAGAATGGTATTTGTGCTCTTTTTCAAAATGACAAATGCAAGCCAGAACAGAGATTAAATCAAACGAACAAGTACAAGGACAGGAGATGAAGTAGCAGGTATTTTAAAAAAATCAACCCTCACTACTTTTCTGAGGTTGGAATTGACAGACGTAATTCATTTTCCATCAAAATAATGAGGCCACTTTATTAACCATCTCCTGGAGGATATAGTTACCAGGTGGTCATCACTCAGCAAAAACATGGGCTGATGAGGCGTCCACATTGTGATACAGTGAAGCATTTTTACTACCCTTAGGTAAAGGGTGGCACGGTAGCCTAGTGGTTAGCACAATGCTTTACAGTACCAGCAACCCGGGTTCATCTCCCACCACTGACTGCAAGGAGTTACGTTCTCCCCATGACTGCATGGGTTTTCTCTTGGTACTCCTGTTTCCTCCCACAGTTGTTAGTTCAATTGGCCATTGTAAATTGTCCCATGATTAGGCTGCGATTAAACAGGGGGGTTTCTGGGTGGCCTTGGTCGAAGGGCTGGAAGGGCCTATTCCACACTGAATATCAATAAAAAATATCCAAAAGAAGCTGTGCACATTTTATGTCATAAAGCAGATAGTCTGTAGCAATGACTTGCTCTAGTTGTCTGTCAACTATCAGCTACCTGTGCTTCAGACAGAATTCAAAAGTGACATTAAAAAGCTCTCTCTCTCTGAGATGTTATTCCAAAGGGGCTGGGATTTCCATTTCTCGTAGTGTAGTTCTTAGGGAGTAGGCCACTCATAAGCACCTTCTCAATGCAAGCCTGTTACTTTCTCCTACCAATACTTATGCAGGCATGTTCAGTGTAGACAACATCAGGTGTAGCCTTTGGGCAAACTATTACAAGGGACAAGAAAACATACGTTCCTGATGAACCTAACAAAAATGATTAACCGTTGGTCTCCAGGTCGATTCCCCACAGGAAGAAGCCACCACTGGTTCATGGAAAGGAAACAAAGGCAGGGCAGAATTATAACAAGACCAAACATAGTGCCCATTGTCCTCCTCTTGCTAATTGTCCTGGGATCAGAATAGACATTAAACATCATCCATAGCAATCCCATTCACCTGTGATCAAGGAAGGAGGAGGACAGAGGTTTGGAAAGTCAAAATCAGGAGTGTTGTCTTCATGGGGAAAGAGTATCAACTGTAACAAGGAACACGCTTTCTCATTCCCCTTTCTTATGTTATGTTACTTCAAATTAAGTAACCTGCTCACATTGCACACGCAGTTTGACAGCAGCATTTCTTATAGTTTTTGCTACAGTTACAAGACCCAATACCAACAGGTGACCAAGTCCACTATTAAATTGTTTAAACATCAGAATTCAAGGTCAGAGAATCACAAAGCAATACAGCACAGTAACTAGGCCACTAAGCCCACATTGATTTCCACAGATGTGCGACAGAGAGCATTCTGGCTGGTTGCATTACTGCCTGGTATAGAGGCTCCAATTACAGGATCGAAAGACGCTACAGAAGGTTGTAGACTCAGACAGCTCCAACATGGGCAGAAGACATCTTCTAAAGACAGTGCTTCTAGAAGGAAGCATCCATCACTAAAGAACTTCACAATCCAGGACAAGCTCTCTTCTCAGTAGTGAAGGGGTACAGAAGCTTGAAGACCCACAATCAACATTTTAAGAGCAGCTTCCCCTCTGCTGTCAGATTTCTGTACAGTCAATGAACACTACCTCATTATTCTGCCTTTGCTTTGTTTACTTATTTTTGTAACTTATAGAAATGATTGTGTTTTGCATTTCACAGCTGCTACTAAACAACAAATTTCATGATAATAAACCTGATTCTGATTACGACCATCAATCACTGCACACTCGTCTTACATTAATCCTTTATTTAAAATTCCCTTCCCATACTCATCAAGTACCCCATATCTTAGAAGTTATCTAAAACTTTGACCACAAGACTGTACACACAGGAGCAGAATTATAGACATTTGGCCCATTGAGTCTGCTCTGGCATTCAATCATGGCTGATTATTTTCCCTCTCAACCCATTCTCCTGCCTTATCTCCTTAAACCTTTGACACTCTTACTAATCAAGACTCTATGAACCTCAGCTTTAAATATACCCAATGATTTAGCCTCCACAGCCATCTGTGGCAATATATTTTCCACCCTTTGGCTGAAGAAATTCCTCCTTACCTCTGAACTTAAGGGATGTCCTTCTATTTTGAGTCGATGCACTCTGATCAATAGACAATAGGTGCAGGAGTAGGCCATTCGGCCCTTCGAGCCAACACCGCCATTCACTGTGATCATGGCTGATCATCCACAATCAGTACCCCGTTCCTGCCTTCTCCCCATATCCCTTGACTCCGCTATCATTAAGAGCTCTATCTAACTCTTTCTTGAAAGCATCCAGAGAATTGGCCTCCACTGCCTTCTGAGGCAGAGCATTCCACAGATCCACAACCCTCTGTGTGAAAAAGTTTTTCCTCAACTCCATTCTAAATGGCCTACCCCTTATTATTGTAGCCTCTGGTTCTGGACTCCCCCAACATCGGGAACATGTTTCCTGCCTCTAGCGTGTCCAATCCCTTAATAATCTTATATGTCTCAATCAGAACCCTTCTCATCCTTCTAAATTCCAGTGTATACAAGCCCAGTTGCTCCAATCTTTCAATATATGACAGTCCCACCATCCCGGGAATTAACCTTATGAACCTCCGCTGCACTCACTGAATAGCAAGAGTGTCCTTCCTCAAATTTGGAAACTGTACACAATACTCCAGGTGTGGTCTCACCAGGGCCCTGTACAACTGCAGGAGGACCTCCTTGCTCCTATACTCAACTCCCCTTGTAATGAAGGCCAACATGCCATTAGCTTTCTTCACTGCCTGCTATACCTGCATGCTTACTTTCAGTGACTGATGAACAAGGACACCAAGATCTCGTTGTACTTCCCCTTTTATTAACTTGACACCATTCAAATAGTTATCTGCCTTCCTGTTCTTGCCACCAAAGCGGATAACCTCACATTTATCCACATTAAACTGCATCTGCCATGCATCTGCCCACTCACCCAACCTGTCCAAGTCACCCTGTATTATCTCAACATCCTCCGCACATTTCACACTGCCACCCAGCTTTGTCTCATCTGCAAATTTGCTGATTTTTTAATCCCTTCATCTAAATCATTAATGTATATTGTAAACAGCTGCGGTCCCAGCACCGAGCCTTGCGGTACCCCACTAGTCACCACCTGCCATTCTGAAAGGGACCCGTTAATCCCTACTCTTTGTTTCCTGTCTGCCAACCAATTTTCAATCCATGTCAGTACCCTACCCCCAATAGCATGTGCTTTAATTTTGCCCACTAATCCTATGTGGGACTTTATCAAAGGCTTTCTGATAGTCCAAGTACACTACATCCACCGGATCTCCCTTGTCCATTTTCATAGTTACATCCTCAAAAAATTCCAGAAGATTAGTCAAGCATGATTTCCCCTTCGTAAATCCATGCTGACTCGGACCGATCCAGTTACTGCTATTCAAATATGCTGCTATTTTATCCTTTATAATTGACTCCAGCATCTTCCCCACCGCTGATGTCAGGCTAACTGGTCTATAATTCCCTGTTTTCTTTCTCCGTCCTTTCTTAAAAAGTGGGATAACATTAGCTACCCTCCAGTCCTCAGGAAATGATCCTGAATCTATAGAACATTGGAAAATAATTACCAATGTGTCCACGATTTCAAGAGCCACATCCTTAGGTACTCTGGGGTGCAAACCATCAGGCCCTGGGGATGTATCAGCCTTCAGTCCCATCAGTCTAACCAACACCATTTTCTGCCTAATGTGAATCTCCTTCAGTTCCTCCGTTACCCCAGGTCCTCCGGCCACTATTACATCTGGGAGATTGTTTGTGTCTTCCCTAGTGAAGACAGATCCAAAGTACCTGTTCAACTCGTCTGCCATTTCCTTGTTCCCTATAATAAATTCACCCGTTTCTGTCTTGAAGGGCCCAACTTTGGTCGTAACTAATTTTTTCCTCTTCAAATACCTAAAGAAGCTTTTACTATCGTCCTTTATATTCTTGGCTAGCTTGCCTTCCTATCTCATCTTTTCTCCCCATCCTAGACTCTCCAACTATTGGAAACATTCTCCCTACATCCACTCTATCTAGACCTTTCAATATTTGGCAGGTTTCAATCACGTTTCCCTCACCACCCCCCGCTGCCCCCCACCCAATCTACTGAACTCCAGGGTGTACAGGGCAAGAACCAACAAAAGCTGCTCATACCTTAATCCCTTCATTGCCAGGATCATTTGTGTAAACCTTCACTGAACACTCTGCAATGCAAGCATATTCTTTCATAGGGGCACATAACTGTTCACAATATTCCAATTGTAGTCTAGCTAATACCTTTAAAGTCTCAGCTTTAGATTCTTACTTTTATATTCTAGTCCTCTTGAAATTAATGCTAACATTGTATTTGCCTTCCTTATTTCTGACTCAACCTCCAAGTTAACATTTAGGGAATCCTGCACCAAATTCCCTTTGCACTTTTGGTTTCTGAATTCACTCCCCATTTAGAAAATAGTCCATGCTTTTATTCCTTCCACTGGAGTGCATGACCACGCATTATACAGTGGTCAATTACTTACTGTACCTCATCAAACGACATGTCCTTGGGACGTGAAGGGACAGCAGGCATCCAGGGGAAATTCCACACAATTACAGCAAGAACACACAAATTACTCACAGTCTGCACTCAAGCTCCGAATTGAACCCATGTTTACGGAACTGCAAAGCAGCAGTCGACTGTCCTAGCAACATTTCCTTTGCTCGATACATCATTTGCCTGGTAGCCCAAAAGTTCATGTGTTTGCCCTTCATTACTCTTCATTCAAAGTTCAAAGTAAGTTTATTATCAAAGTATATATATACTGTACATCACCATATACTGTACAACCCTGAGATTCATTTTCTTCTGAGCATACTCAATCAATCCAATAAACAAACCGTGTAAATACTATAAAATACTCTCCAGCCCTTTACCTTTCTTACTCACCTATCACCTTCTAGTTCTCCTTCCTCTTCTCCCACCTTTTATTCTGGCGTCTTACTCCTTCCTTTCGAGTTCTGAAGAAGGGTCTTGTGTTTAGAACAAGATTTCTGGGAGTGATACTTTTGGTTTTCCAGCCTGTTTGAAGTTGGAAACTATGCCAAAGCAAGTTGCAAATATAATACAAGAGATTCTGCAGGTGCTCGAACCTACAGCAACATACACAGAATGCTGGAGGAACTCAGCAGGTCAGACAGCATCTATAGAAATGAATAAACAGTTAACATTTCAGGCTGGACCCTTCTCTACGACTGGAAATGAAGGGGGTTAGACACCAGATTAAAAAGATGGCAGGGAGAGGGATTTCATTGCAAATTAATTAACATTTTAAAAAAAATAATTTCAATCTAGATTGCTATATATCGTGGAACATTTAAAATGGCCTCTTCAAGTGTGCACTTGAACATCAAAGAGAACCGACAGAGAGCAGAAAGTGGATAGGATCAGCTCCAAAACACCCAAATTGAATTCAGGCTGGTTTACCTTGGAAACAGCTTTAACCCATCACAATAGTTTGGGTGTTGCTGCTTTAAATCGAATGAGACATGTTTACATAGTGCAGTTTAACTTAACATTGCTTTAAATCTGGAACAAATCCAGATTCGGTGGCTATACAGAGATCCAAATGCAGCTGAATACCACAGCAGATCACTGGATAATGTGAATGGCTGGCATGGCTTTGTTTGTAATAACCTTTCAGCCTAAAAGGGTCAAAAGAAAATTCCATAGGCTTGATGCCCCCTTATTGCCCATGAGAGCACAATGAAGAACTTGTAGAACTTTGGCCAATGAGTCACCCTGTTAAAATCATATTGGCATCAATTTGAGATGTGTGGGGTGCCCTGTTAAATAGAGCAGGTCGTTGTCTAGACTATGAAAATACTTGAATTATTTAATAAGATATCTGCAGGCTTATTTAGCATCATTATCTGAACATTAAGGAGTGTTCCAATCTATTTAAAAACAAACCTTGCTCTGTAATCTATCATTTGTGATACGAAACTTACATTATTTACAATCCTTGTAATCAGCTGTGTATTGGTAAATGGCAATCCACAACTGTATGAACCTCAAGATAGGAAATCTCAGGAAGTTGCCAAGATAGCCCTTGTACAACAGAGGGTAGAGTGGCAGAATGAATGGGTTATGAGATAAATGCACAGGCACCAGGGTCTGAACCTCACTGTAACGGCTAGGAAATACCAAGGTAATTTACTGACTCTGACCCCCCCCCCCCTCACAAATACCCTAGCAAGACACTCCATTAGATCAAAATCATGCTTGTATGTGGTGAGTAACTTTACTAGATGTACTGCACTGGCATCTTCTCAAGGGCAATTCAGGGTGATGAAGGTGTTAAGGCTGGAGTTATGGTATATCACAAATATTCGTTTCAACAGCATCCAGCCTTCAGACCTGAATGTAGATTGTAGAGTGAGTTTAAATGCAGCCCAAAATAATAGTCTCTCTGGAGCTGCAGACTGGCATTGACTGCAAACCAGGAAACATCCATTCACCTGCTGTGTCTGCACGTGCTCATGAATGCAGAGTCAGCATGGATTAACATTCATTTTGGGTGTCCGAGTGTTGTTCTGAAGATGGAGGTGTTTGAAAATTACAAGTAATTCAAAGGAAGCATTGTAGATAAATTGTAACTATAGAATTGTCCTGCTGTTACCTTTGGTCTTCAGCATATAAAAATGTCGTAATATTGGGTAAGGCAGGCCGACTACCTCCCTCATGGTTCCGCCTCTTTCTACTACCCATTGTGTTGTCCCCTATTCCTTCTTCACCTTTCCTGCCTATCCCCTCCCTGCTTCCCCTCTCCCACCACTTTATCTTTCCCCTTACTGGTTATTCACCTGGAACCTACCCTCCTCCCACCTTCTTTATAGGGCCTCTGCCCCTTCCCCCTTCAGTCTTGAGGAAGGGTTCCAGCTCGAAACGTTGACTGATCGTTTCCACGGATGTTGCCCGACCTGCTGAGTTCCTCCAGCATGTTGTGAGTGTTGCTTTGACCCCAGCATCTGCAGAGTATTTTGTGTTTACCTCTTCTTCCAAGATTGTCTCCAGTATGATGCCTGCTTGTCTGGCACATCGCCTTGCTGTACAAGTGACCCGGGCTCATTTCCCGATGCTGCCTGTAAGGAGTTTGTACTTTCTCCCCGTGACCGTGTGGGTTTCCTCCGGGTGCTCCAGTTTCCTCCCACAGTCCAAAGACATATTGATTGGTAGGTTAACTGGTCATTGTAAACTGTCCTGTGATTAGGCTAATGTTAAAGGCTAAGATCTGGCTCGATGGCTTTATGAAATAAATAAATAAAGACATCTATATCCACTAGCTTCAGTGTCTCTCTGGTGACTTCATTCACAGTCACCACAGTGGGGAGTAACTTTACTAGATGTGTCACATTGGCATCTTCACAAGGACAATTTGGGACAATGAGGTTTATTAGACATCAATCACATTGCCGTAGGTCTGGAGTCAAATAGGAGCCAGAATGGGTGAGGATGCCTGGTGTCCTTCCATAGAAGACGTTGCTGAACCAGATGGGTTTTTCAACAAAATGTTGATTTTTATTCACAATGACTGATTTTAGTTTCCTCATTCCAGATTTCCCTAGTTAACTAAATACCTCAGCTGTAAAATGAGATTGTCTCCTGCTCACTGGCCCAAGGACATCAATCCACAATATTACTATAGCTTCCCATGAGCTTTCAATGACAGCTTTTGAATACAAATGCTTTTATCTGAATGATAGTCACAAAAAACTTGATGGTATAGATACAATAGGCTGAATGGCCTCACACTCTGTCTGAAAATTATTTATAACAGTTTAGATATCAAGTTCCGTGTTTCCTGCAAGCTTGCTTGTAATTATAGGGAGTATCTCTTCACAAATCGCCCAACAACCTCAAACACACTTCCACCCCACCCACACATACAAATGACTTATGACCCACATCTTACAGACTGGCACAGGTCCTCAACCAATTTACAGACTGGAGACTGGATGTGACCCCACCCTTCTCACGGCCGTTTCCAATGATGGAAATTTAAATGCCTGTTAAATCTCATTCCTGGCTCAAACAACTGCCCTGAACTTAGCTAAAAATATAAAATAGCACCATCAAAAGAGCTTCATATTTAACCCATCTCCATTAATGCAACTTTTAAATAAAAGAAAGCTGCCACTTTCTAGAGTCTGGGTGATGCTAAATCCACTTGGTCAATCAGCAGAATCATTCCCTTAGCAAACATCCTAGAGCCTTGAAATAAACCTTTAAGAATGCATAGAAAACTACGAATTGTTTGTCGTCACCAGGTGTTCCTTTAGCAAGCAGGATAGCTTTGCTTGGACATCAATGTTTGCTGTCAAGTGTTGTCTTTATCATGCGGTTTTTGACAAGGAGCAGGAGTTTGTCCATTAGCACCTCACTTTTGTGAAGCTGGGATTTGAACCCATGCCCCCCCCCCATTAATAACCACTCCACTCCATGAAACTTAATTATTCCATTTCTTTTGAAGCAGTGAGGTAAAACTAAAAGAAGTATTTTGTATTAGCACAGTAAACAAAGGTTGATTCTGAAACTTTGGTAAACAATGGCACCTTTGCATGTCACAGCTCTGTATCTCTGTGCAAATATTCCCACACCATTTTCATATATGAATCACAACCAGAAATTTGAATTTGTCATATCTGCAAACAGTAATGCGTTTGCATACTGGGGACTTCAGCTTTTAGAATCATAGAGTCAAAGGATTCGGAAAGATGTCCTTCTGCTCAGAGTCTGCACCAATAATCCAGGTACCATTTACACTACTTAAACAGTACTGGTTTCTGTCATTCCTTTGGGTTAGAAACACAGAAAACCTCCAGCACAATACAGGCCCTTTGGCCCACAAAGCTGTGCCGAACATGTCCCTACCTTAGGACTACCTAGGCTTTACCCATAGCCCTCTATTTTTCTAAGCTCCATGTAGCCATCCAGGAGTCTCTTAAAAGAGCCTATCATATCCGCCTCCACCACCGCCGCCGGCAGCCCATTCCACACACTCACCACTCCCTGCCTAAAAAAACTTACCTCTGACATCTCCTCTGTACATACTTCCAAGCACCTTAAAACTGTGCCCTCTCGGTGCTAGCCATTTCAGCCCTGGGGAAAAGCCTCTGACTATCCATACGATCAATCAGATCATCAGTGGGTTCATCAGATGTGTAGAGGGAAAGCTTGCTACATGGGAAACAGTTTGCTCTCCATATTTGTTGTCTATTTAATATTTCAATAATATTTGGTAATTATATATATACTATATATATATATATATAGTTTGATTAAACATTCTTGATTGTTTAAATAGTTAATTACAGGTTTATATAAAAATAGGTTAATTGCCTATGTCACCAAGCTACCACACGATACCTGCGTGATTCACTTGAAGATGAAATTACATCCACATTCCCAGACTCCCGTGTCTTTCTTTGAATTAGCTTAATGTTTTGAAGTTACAAAACTTCATTATACTTCCCTGGCTTGCATAGCTAGGATGCAATATCCATGGTCGACTCTGAACGATGGAGGCCTCAGATTTACATCAATCCTAAACTTCTGTCATCTGTTTCGTTTTTCCTACATTCCCCATCAACTCCAGATTGTACTCTTTACCAACACACTAGAGACTTTGTACAGAGGCCAGTTAAGCACACCTTTAAGACGTGGAAGGAAACTGGAGCCCCTGGAGGAAACCTATGCACTCACAGGAAGAACATGCAAACTCCACATAAACAGCATCAGTGACAAAGATGGACTTTGTTGATGTATACAGTTCCCCCTGCCAGCCTCCATAATCTTCCACGGTCAGTTAGGATATTTCAGAAGCATCAGGCCAGCCCAGTTTCAATAATATCTCAACACTCTCTACCTGGTACAACAGCAAGGGCCAAGATTTAAAAAAAAGTTTTCCTTTTCTCATTGAGTCCAGGCTCCCAGCAAGTTTTCTAAACTTTCATAGGCTCAGGGACATGTCACAAGATTTCCCAGGTAATGTACCCCACTAAACAGAATCCCTTCACTGGCATCCAGTACATGCTCAGTATCCCTAGTCTATCATTTTGCTCTTACTGAAGTACAGCATCACTATTTTATGTTTACAAATGACAAGTTACACCAAAGTCCTCATGAAATAATGAGATTTATCCCTAATGCTGTGAAAGTTCTCACAATCCTTACTTCCATGCATCATAAATTGAGTTCTTTTTAGTTTGCTTCTGATGTTCTTAGAGTTGGTAGGACATCAAGACTTAATAACTGCTTGCTATTAAGTCTTGATATCCTACCAAATCTAAGAACATCAGAAGTAAACTAAAAAGCATGCAATTTGTGATGCGTGGAAGTAAGGATTGTGAGGACTGTCACAACCTTAGGGATAAATCTCATTATTTCATGCCAATTTGTAATTTGTAATGTAGTCACTTTTGAAATGTACACTGCTACAATACAGGGCGGGGTGGCGGGGGGGGGGGGGAGGTAAGGAATAAACTGGTTGTCATTGAATTACCTGTCTTATCTCCTATTTGACTATATCCGATGAAGACCTACACACCTTTTACAGAGTCTCACATCCGAAAGCCACAGCAACAGAAGAATATGGAGCAGCAGCCTCATACCTACTGATAGACTATTTGGCTCAGAGAAGGTGCTTGCCCTCTTGTACTGGCTGTAATGCTGACCAGAACAAGACCAAGACCGAGTTTTTTCCAAGGTTCATCACTTTCATTCATGACTGCCCACAGTCAAGCCACTGTTGAAACAACTGCATGGAAAGAACTGGCGACGGCTTTTGTAAAAGGAAAACTAAATTTAGCAATCTGTAACTTCTTTTTGTGGGCTTGCTTGTTTTCAGATACAAAATCTGTAGATGAAATTCCTAACAGCTGACAAGTCGACTGTCCTCTATTATTATTTAGAGAATACCTTTAAATTATTAGCACTACATATACTTGAACAGAATATTTATTTACAGCTAGGTGATAAATGTGGTTTCACATGTACAGACCTCTCACTCAGATGATTGATGGTTGGTTTGGTCCAAAGTAAGGTTAACGAGAAATCAAAGAAAGCATGCAGCATGCACAATGGCAACAGCTGAGCTGCAGAAATATTTGCATATTAGATTCCACATGCCAATGCTCAGTTGGAGAGCACAAGAGCTGCCCTAGTCAGGCAGCCGAAGGTGCAAGTTTCCTGCTTTACAATGGTGGGCAAGGTGGCAAGACATCTGCCCACTTACGGTAGTTATTGAACCAAAAACTAAGACGTCCCTTCTGAAACAGTCCAAACAATTCCTCCTCAAGTAAGCACAGCAGGACAGAGGCATGGATCATCTCAGGGCAAGATCCCATCTAAAGGCATCTGTTGAGATCCTGTGCAGTACAGAATTTGAATATCACTGTGGCTCCCAATTAAATTTAAACAGGCAATTAGCAACAGCAGATCATCAGGTAAAATTCCAGCTTGGAAAAAAGAGAAGTGCACTGTAGATAAAGTAACCAAGAGAACAACACAACCCCTATTAGAGAGAATGTTTAGGATTTCCTGGGGAATACTGTTAGATTTCCCATAATATAAGAGTGAATGAATTTGAAAAATAATGTGCTGGCAGGAAAGCACGCTGGCAGGGCCAGAGGCTGTGAAAACAGCTATGGAGAATCAAGATTTTCAATGTATATTGCACAGCACATACCTTGTACTCAAACAACATGAAGACAACTCACATGCACCACAGGTCTTCAATCTGTTCCAAATGACTTAAATCACAAAGACAGACGCTTAATTATCTGAAGCATTTACTAACTGCATCAGGACAATTTAAAATAAACAAAGTTACATATTTCATTGAAAATTATATATGGATAAAAAAAAACTCTGGAACATCCAATTAACTAGAGGAAAATAATGTGTTATTTGGTGGTGTGCCCTAAAGTCCTCTGTATGGGATGCACCTCAGTAGGGGTTGTCCTGCAGCATATACTCCTGGATATCAGTGTTTGTTGGCAATCATAAACATTCTGCAGATGCTGGAAATCCAGAGCAACACACACACAAAATGTTGGAGGAACTCTGCAGGTCAGGGGCGTAAAAGGAAATGAATTTGCTGGCAATACCCAGACAGCACCTTCAGCTGAACAACAATTGGGCATCAGGTAGAACACAATGGCCATTATCTTTCCTCATTTAATCTTCTCCCTCACAGAGATTTTACCAGCTTCTCCTTATATATACAATCACTCCTCCACAGAAAGTCATAAAGGCATACAGCACGGAAACAGGTTCTTCATTCCACCACATCTACACCAGCCAGCAATCACCTGTAGGTTTTCACAAATAAAACAACGAGGCATTTTATGTTTAAGAAAAACTCTAACAACTCATTTATTGTGGTCCAGCAAACTGAACACAAAGTGCAGTAACAGAACTTCATGTAATTATGTCATCGTGCCTGCAGCCTCTTAAAGTGAACCCCAACTCAATGCCAGTGGTTGTGAATTATGTACATTTCCACCAATGACCCTACGCACCCAATGATCAACTCCCCTGATTCTATCCTTGCCTACACACCCGAGGCAACTTACATTGGCCTCTTAACCCAGCAAGCGGCACACCGTTATGATTTGGGAGCATCCTGAGAAAAGTGAAGGAGGCGAGAAGAAGAATGCACAAACTCCACAGTAGAGGTTAGGATTAAACCCCAGTCACTGGAGCTGTGACACAACATTACTATATCACTCTTACAATGGAAACTTTCCATTTACTTTAGGATTAGCACAGCCAGCCCTGCTTTGCCTATCATATAAAGGCCACACCGTGAAAAACACCAGAAATTCTTCAGATGCTCGAAATCCAGAGTACTGTACACAACCAAGTGTCTCTCAGGGCAGCACACACAAAATGCCGCAGGAACTCAGCAGACCTAACCTGCAGAGTTCCTCCAGCACTTTACAGGTGTTACCCTGAGGGACACTGTGTGGGGCATGATTTTTGCTCAGACCTCATGTAAACATGCAATTCTAAGCAGGGTGAATTCTTTCAAAATTGTAAATGCAAATTACAGCGTGCTTCACACATGATCTCTAAGTTTTCTCCAGAACTCAGTGTAAACAGATAATCTCCAAACAATTGAACAGGAATCATACACATTGTCCTCAGCACGAGCCCCTCAACCCCATCCCCCAAGACAGAGGCAAAAAGGTCTGTTTTTCAAGAGGCGATTAGAATCCAAATTCAAACTGTCCATTTTGTTACAATCACAGGTGCAGAGCAAGAATGTTAATTAAAAATATTTAAATCAGGCCCATTGGAAGTTCACATTTACCATTGCAGCACTGGTTTCCCAGGGATTAAGAAATCTGTCAGTCAAAGGAAAGTTACTGGCTCCACAAGGTAAGCTCTATGCATTTCTCAGCAACTTTGTGCACCACAACACAATACCCAACTCGGCATCCATAGAGAGAAATGGACAGCTGGTGTTTTGGGTTGAGACCCTTCACCTGGGCTGGATAGGTCCTGGATCTCAGGAGCCCCGAGTTCTGAAACTGAATGCTGGACCCACAGAATTCCTTCCACGTTCTGTGTACGGCTCCAGATTCCAGCATCTGCGGGCTCTTGTGTCTCTGTTGTGCACAGGAGTTCTGCTCCCACCTTTCAATCTTCCTTTCTATCCCCAGTCATATTCGAACTTTCACAGAACATAGAACAAAACAGCACACTGCAAGCTCTTCAGCCCATGAGGTTTTGCTGATCTACATAGACTTAAGGCTGATTTATACTTGTGCGTCAAATGTACGCCGTAGGTACCGCGTACCCTACGCCGTAGGGTGAGGTGAACCTCCCCAAAAATGTAACTCACGTGTCGCGGCGACGCAGACCGCAACAACTGTGATTGGTCCGCTTGGTAGCATCGCATTTCTTCCTACGCATTTCCAGTTGCTTTTCTCTGCCACGACTGTACACTGATGCGAAATAAATGGTTGGAGACGATGAACCAAATCATCAAATCTACCTGCCAACATCCGAAAATAGTTGAAATGAATTTCCTCGTTCATGTCTCTCACAAAGAAACTCAACACAGTGGCATAGAAACCCCACCACCAACTAGCGTTTTGGTGGTGAATTGCAGAGCGACACAGACACAACTACACATGCTCGCTATGGCGTAGGGCTACGCAAAATTATGAATCAGGCCTATGGCATAGCCCGTATGCACAAGTATAAATCAGCCTTTATTCTACGATCAGTCTAACTCTTCCCTCCTACACATCCCACAATCCTCCATTTCCTTATAGAACTGTGCACAATTCTATCCAGAAAACTTGGTGATTTTTCAGAGATGAGCAAAACTGATTGCATTTTGGACTGCAAACTGTTCTGGAGGTACGCAACTACAGAAATGTATATTTAGGGGTATAGAAATGTATATTTTGCACAAGGTGAATCTCTGGAATTTTCTGTGTAGATTGAATTATAGGAGGTAATGGAGGTGGAGGTAATACATTTTTGAGAGGTTATGAAAATTAATGCCTATGATCATCTGACATAGAAAAGGAGTTTAGGCCAGCATTGGTCAGGCCATATTTAATTGATGGCAGGGGGTCAACTTGAGGGACTGAGATGCCTACTCCAGCTGCTATTTTATTGTATTGTCCCATTTAAGATAAGGCATAAGATACCATAAGATAGTGGAGCAGAATAAGGCCATTTTGCCCATCGAGTCTGCTCTGCCATTTCATCATGGCTGATCCAATGTTCCTCTCAGCCCCAATCTCTTGCCTTCTCCCTGCATCCCTTCATGCCCTGACCATTCAATCTTTTCCTTAAATATATATAAAGATTTGGCCCCCACAGCTGCCTGTGACAAAGAATTCCACAGATTCAACACCCTTTGACTAAAGTAATTCCTTCTCCTCTCTGCTCTAAAAGGACGGCCTTCTATTCTGAATCTGTGTCCTCCGGTCTGAGACTCTCCCACCATAGGAAACATCCTCTCCACATCCATTTCTAACAAGGCCTTTCACCATTCAGTAGGTTTCAATGAGGTCACCCCTCATTTTTCAGAGTTCTAGTGAATACGGGCACAGAGCCATCAGGCATTCTTCATATGACAAGTTATCCAATCCTGGAATCAATCTCATGAACCTCCTTTGAACCCTCTCCAGTTTCAGCATATCCTTTCTAAGATAAGGGATCCAAACCTGCTTACAATACTCCAAGTGAGTCCTCATCAGTGCTTTATAAAGTCTCAACATTATATCCTTGCTTTTAGACCATAAGACTTTAAAATGTAGGAGACGTATTAAGCTATTTGGCCCATTGATTCTGCTCCGCCATTTGATCATGGCTAATCCCTTTTTCCCCCTCCTCAGGCCCACTCCCTGGCATTTTCCCCATAACCTTTGATGATGTAACCAGTCATGAACCGATCAATCTCCATCTTAAGTATATCCAATGACCTATCCTCCACAACTGCATGTGCTAACAAATTCCACAAATTCACCACCCTCTGGCTAAAGAAATTTCTCTACATCCCTGTTTTAAATGGACACCCCTCCATCCTGAGGCTTTGCCCTCTTGTCCTAGACTCTCCCTACCATGGGAAACATCCTTTCCACATCTACTCTGTCTGGGCCTTTCAACATTCAAAAGGTTTCAATGAGATCCCCCTCATACTTCTAAATTCCAGTGAGTACAGACCCAAAGCCATCAAACGTACCTCATACGATAACCCTTTCATGCCATGAATCTTCCCTGTGAACCTCCTCCGAACCCTCTCCAATAGCAGCACATCTTCTCTTACATAAGGAGACCAAAACCGTTCACAATACTCAAGGTGATGCCTCACCAATGCCTTATAAAGCCTCACCTTTCATATTTGATCTTCACATTCTAAATAAATTTTCAGTTGCCTCCAGCTGGCTTTTAAAAGCTTCTCAATCCTTTAACTTCCCACTAATTTTTGCTCTATTATATGCCCTCTCTTTGGCTTTTATGCTGGCTTTGACTTCTCTTGTTCGCCATGGTTGTGTCATCTTTCCTTTAGAATACTTCTTCCTCTTTGGGATGTATATATCCTGCGCCTTCCAAATTGCTTCCAGAAATTCCAGCCATTGATGTTCTGTCGTCATCCCTGCCAGTGTTCTTTTCCAGTCAATTGTGGCCAACTCCTCTCTCATGCCTCCACTGTAATACTGATTTGTTTATCTATCTATCTATTTATTTATTTAATTATTAGGATACAGCAGAATAGGCTATTCCGGTCCTTTGAGCCACACCACCCAGCAATCCCCTGATTTCATCCTGGCTTAATCATGAGCAATTTACAGTGACCAATTAACCTATCAATCAGTACATCTTTGGACTGTGGGAGGAAACCAGGGCACCCATACGAAACACACACAGTTACGGGGAAAATATGCAAACTCCTTATGGACAACGGTGGGAACCTGTTTAATCTGTTACAGGGCCTATAAAAAGTATTTCCCCCAGAAGTTTTCATGTTTTATTGTTTTACAACATTGAATCACAGTGGAATCAATTTGGCTTTTTTTTGACACTGATCAACAGAAAATGACGCTTTCATGTCAAAGTGCGAGCAGATCTCTGCAAAGTGATCTAAATTAATTATAAATATAAAACACAAAATAATTGATTGCATAAGTATTCACCCCCTTTAATATGACACACCAAATCATCACTGGTGCAGCCAATTGGTTTTAAAAGTCACATAACTAGTTAAATGGATATATGTTTTTAGAGACCTGTGTGCAGTCAATGTGCTTCAATTGATTGTAGTAAGATATACTCCTGTATCTGGAACGTCCAACTGCTGGTGAGTCAGTATCCTGGTAAAAACTACAGTATTAAGATGAAAGAACACTCCAAGCAACTTCACGAAAAGGTTATTGGAAAACACCAGTCAGGAGATGGATACAAAACAATATCCAAGTCACTGAATATCCCTTGGAGTACTGATAGATCAGTCATCAAGAAGTGGAAAGAATATGTCATAGCTGTAAATCTGTCTAAAGCAGACCATCCTCAAAAACTGAGTGACTGTACAAGAAGAGGACTAGTGAGGGAGGCCACCGAGAGACTTATGACAACTCCGGAGGAGATATGAGTTTCAGTGGCTGAGGTGGGACAGACTGTGCATACAACAACTGTTGCCCTGGTGCTTCACCAGTCACAGCTTTATGATAGAGTGGCAAAGAGAAAGCCACTGCTGAAAAAAAAACTCACATGAAATCTCAGCTAGAATTTTTCAGAAGGCATGTGGAATCTCTGAAGTCAGTTGGAAGAAGGCTCTACGGTCTGATGAAACCAAAATAAACACTATGTTTGCCGTAAGACAAACACCACACATCATCAAAAGCACACCATCCCTACCGTGAAGCATGGTGGTAGCTGTATCATGCTGTGGGGATGCTTCACTGCAGCAGGTCCTGAAAGGCTTGAGAAGGTACAGGGTAAAATGAATGCAGTAAAATACAGGGAAATCCTGGAGGAAACCCGATTCAGTTTGCAAGAGAACTGTCACTTGGGCGAAGATTTGTTTTCCAACAAGACAATGACTCCAAGCATAAAGCCAAAGCTACACAGGAATGATTTACAAACAACAAAATTAATGTCCTGGAGTGGCCAAGTCAGAGCCCAGACCTCGATTCAATTGAGAATTTGTGGCTGGACTTGAAAAGGGCTGTTCACTCACAATCCCCATGAAAATTGACAGAGCTTAAGCAGTTTTGTAAAGAAGATTGGGGAAATATTGTAATGCTCATATGTGCAAAGCATATAGAGTCCTATCCACACAGACTCAAGGCTGTAATTGCTGCCAAAGGTGTATCTACTAAATACTGACTTGAAGGGAAGGAGTAATTATGCAATCGATTATTTTGTGTTTACTAATTGTAATAAATTTAGACCAATTTGTAGAAAGAAATTTGTTTACACTGACACAGAAGAGTCTTTTCTGTTGATCAGTGTTGAAAGAACCAAATTAAATCCACTGTGATTCAATGTTGTAAAACAATAAAACATGAAAACATCCAGGGGAAGGATGTGAATACTTTTTATAGGCATTGTATATTCCTCATCTTTTTCCTTATGGCATAGCAGTCCAAAATGCTTGGAAGGAATAGTATGGGGCAGTGAATAAGCCCCTAAAACAGTGGGAGTAGAGTGAGCTGCAGCACTCAACTCGACAAGAGGATGTAGAAGCTACATCTGGGCAAGATTTACAAATCAAAAACGTGCTACAGCAAGATTCACAAGATTCACTTACCACAGGCAGAGGCCAAGTCATTGCAAGAGATGACAAGAGAAAGAAACCAAACAAGATTCAGGCACTGCTGCAATAGCTAGCTTGCCCAGCAGGTTTTAAGCATGCCACTACTGATCATGAAACATTAAGGAATGAAGCAAAGATTTCTGGAGGTACAAGTCGACAAATCCTTTAAGTGGTAATGTGGTTGGGAAGGTATATGGGATACTGCCTTTACTGGATGCTGAGGTAAGAAGATTATACTCCAACTTAATTAAACTTTGGTTAGACCTCAGCTGGAGTACTGCATGCAGTTCTGGTCACCAACATAACGGAAGGATGTGACACCACAGAGCACGCAGAGGAGATTCACAAGGATATTGTCTGGGATGGGACAGGTCAGCTATGTGGACAGAATGGAAAAGGTTGGTCTTTTTTCCCTGGAACAGAGGAGGTTCAGAAGGAAAATGATTTGAGGTCTATAAATTATGAGGATATTAATCAGGTGGACAGCAGGAACTATTTCCCCATATCAAAGGTAAGTAAAACTAGAGGACATACTATAGGTTTAAGGTAAGGGAGAAGAGATCCAGATGAGATACTAAGGGGAACTTCTTCACTAAGAGACTGGCAAGTACCTGGAATTCACTAAATGAGATAGTGGTTGAAGATGGGTCACTGACACCAGACGAGAAGTATGTAGATGTAAAAATTGAACATGCCTATTGCAGAAAGTGTAATGGGGCAAGTGTTTGGTGAAGGATTTAGTTCAGAAGGATGCTTACTGGCCAGCATGGATAAATAGGGGCAAAAGTAGAAATGGAAAGTGAATGGCAATGACTGGACTTCAAAGTTACTGATCCTTTCCCTTAAACTAAATACATCTCATCAAAGGCCATAACAGTTTCTCAGGCTTGAGAAATGGCTTTTGTTTATGGATTTGTCTGTCGGTGTATTAACATAATGTTTACTGAGCACATAGCACATTTCAGAAAATAGCTTAAATGATAAGCATTTCTGCATGAGAACCCAAAAAAACACAATTTTAGAAATAAAAAGACAATACAATTTGCATAATATTTTAACTTAAGTTTCTATACAACTAAAAGAAAACAGATTTTTTTCATGGAGTGAAGTAAGATAATCATTTCATTTTGGAGCATTTTAGGGGAATTTGAGTCATGTTATACTAGGAGTGTTCTTCATTAAGTGTGCCCAAAACTATATTGCCCCTTTACTGCAGAGTGGGCTAGAATGGGCTGCAGGTAAATCAAAAACTTTTTCATTTTTGGGCTATGTTCCATCCCTTAAGTGTGGTACAGATCCTGACATCACCCTCCAAGTTCAAATCCAATCCTCAAGGTCACCAGCCTTATCTCCAGCATTAGAAATGGATGCTTTCTAATTCAATATCCAACTGCTGGTGTCCCAAATTCCCCTTCCCCACCCATCCAACTGGAAGTTTCCCAACCCCTGCCTCCTCGTCCCAAACTCCCCATCTGATACATCCCAGCCCCAACCCAAATCCCTATTCTATAAGACTTCTAGAAATACGAGCAGAATTAAGTCATTCAGCCCGTCAAGTCTGTTCCACCATTCAAATATGATGGATTAATTTTTTTCATGCCTTCCCCCTGTAACTCTTCAGGCCTTACTGATCAAGAGCATGTCAATCTCTGCCTTAAGTCCACCCAATGACTTGACCTCTACCACCCTTTGTGGCAACAAATTCCACAGATTCACTCATTTCGAGAATCATTCTTGTGAACCTCCTCCGGACCTTCTCCAGGACCAACACAACCTTCCTCAGATACAGGGCCCAAAACCACACACAACATTGCTCTGCTAAAATCCAGTGTCTCTTTCCCATCTTGCCCGTGGACACAAAACCCTCCTTACCTAGGCCTCCTAAAGAAGCACGGGGCATTTCTGCCAAAAACGTGCATTGTCCATGGGCTCGCACCACTGGCCTGGGTATGTGAAGTTTTCAGTGAAGGACCAGTCACCAAAATAGTTATCATCACTATCCATGTTCCATCCATCTGCTATAATGTACCCCTTTAGGTGGAATTACTTGGCCATTGAACACCAGCAATGCAGAGCAGATAAATCAGTACCTACAAAGTGAATGTCAGAACAATGCCCTGCAGTGGTTCCTCGTCAGAAGGTGCTTGGATGCTCAACAATCTGGTTATACTTTCAACATCAAAACATTAGAAAGGTCCATGCATGTCATCAGAGAGTCATACATGGAAACGGGTCCGTCAACCCAATCTCTCTCTCTCTCTGGCTATCCATCCCATAGGATGATGATGGTTCCTTTCAGTCAGTTAGTGGGGTGGTACCCCACTCCTCAGAAAGGAACAATGTGTGCATGAGTGGATCTTAGGTGAGTAGGGGATTGCACAGGTCCAGACCCACCCTCTCGACATCCTCTCCTGGATCCAGTGGCATGGTGGGGTCCAAGCCAGGTGGGGGACCCAATAGGTCCACGTGGATCATCAAATTCCGATTTACATTAACCGCTTCCATCAATTTCCCCCAGATTCAGCCACTTGCCCTCACACCAGTGGTTAACCAATCTGCACATCTTATATACAATTTCTTATCCAACGCAATGTTTTTCAGCAGAGGTCAAAACGCAAGCGAAGCCATTTTACTTCTAATCTGACGAAATTCCACTTACAACCAAAGTATTGGCCAAGACTTGTACGAGATACAAAGCACAAATGGAGTTGGTAACTGATAAAAACACATTAAGATTAATTCAAAAGATATAACTTTGCTCTAGGATTGAGGGTAGAATAGAATATTGTGTATCCCCTAGATTCTTTACCTTTAAATCCCGACAATAGCAATTGCAAAGGGGCATCATAGCTATTATAAATGTTGGTGGATTATACATCAGTGGAAAGGTGATTCAGCTCAATGATCAGTGGGTGGTTTGTTCAGGATCAGCACAGAAATTCTCCTGTGAGGGCCACTTCAACTTTGACTCAAATGGACAGACACAGAAAAGGGAAAATATGCAGGAGGTCACAAGGCCATACAGGACAGAGTAGAGTAAACAAATCTCCACTGTGTACACTCAAATTTTGGAAACTGTTAATTAAATCAGCAGCCAGAAGGAGACCGTACTGGTGATCCTGTTGGCCTTCAGCCAGAGAATAAATCAAGTCGATGAAGAGCCCTCAATATCAAATGTTAACTCTGTTTTTCTCTTCAGAGGAATTGCTGCTGATTTACTGAGCCTTTCTAGCAGTTTTTTTTTTCGTTTCAGATTTCCAGTATCCGCAGTTCTTTTGATTTTCAGCCTCTCTGTGGAGAAATACTCAAGTGTAGTTCTGCCCCCCTCAGTAGCTCAACACCAAAGAAGTGAGTGTGTTATTATGAGTGCATAACAAAGAAATTCAGTTCCCAGTAGGCAATGCGACAGGTACACCTAGAACCAGAAGCTGCAATGACGACTGTGGTTGCACGCGCACAGAAATTAAGCAGCTCAGTGCTAAAAAGTTCTAATGTAAACAAACCCACGCCAAGTTTGTCTTTATTAAGAACAAACATAACATGGTGTCAGACAACGGCATAAGGTCTAAACACAGAGAGTAAATTAACACTCTGCATGACTAAGAAAGAGACTGTTCCCAAAGTTCAGTAGTTACCGGATTCACCAAGAGGATGAGAGCTCCTGTCATGGATAAACTAAATCCTCCCACACCTATGAGTTTACCAGCAATCCAACTGATAACTGGAAACGAATCAAACAGTGATACAATATATACTTAGCGGCTAGCTGAGTGGAAGAGGCTGACGAAAAATTGAAAACAGCTATTTTTCTGCATGTAATTGGCAAAGATGCTTTGGACACCTATAACAGCTTTCAAATGAATGAGACAGCTTTTACATTGGACACTCTGATGTCAAAATTTGAGGTGTATTTTGGCCCAAGTAAAAACATCAAGTTTGAGAGATAATTTATCCCCCCTGCGACCAGTAACAAGGTGTTAGCTTCAATCAGTACTTAGCTGAGCTTCACACAATGAGTAAGACCTGTGAATTTGCAGATTTGAGAAACTCACTAACTAATTAGAGACAGAATAGTTTGCAGAATTCCAGATAATGTACTCGGAGAAAGATTCCTACATGAAAAAGCTTTGACTCTGGGAAGGCTGTGAATATGCGTAGGGCAGCAGAGATCACATGAGCACAAGGCATGCCGTGAAAACAGAGGGGCAGCACACAAGGAACAGAACAGCAAAGCAAAGAGGAAGGCTCACACAACAAATGCAGCAAATGTGGAGTTTGGCACATTCCAAAACTGTGTCCTGCTCGTGGAAAGACCCATAATAACTGTGGGAAGAAGAATCATTTTGCAAAGTACTGCAGAGTTGGAGCTACCAAGAAAAAAGTACACACAGTTGATGAGGAAATGGAGGAAGTCTTTGTAGATTCTCTACATACTGCTGGTACCAGTGAAACAGAATGGATTGTTCCAGTGACTGTGAATGAGACAGTAATTCCATTCAAGCTTGACACCGCAGCCCAGGAGAATCTGTTATCCAGGGATAATTACAAGATTCTCAAAGTGAAGAGCAAGATTTACCCAGTGAAGTTAAAAGTGACAGACCACACAGGAGAGAACGTTCCAGTAAAAGGGGGCTGTGTAGTGACCTTCAAACACAAGGGGTAACACCTAACGTCACAGCGACTGATTGTAGAAAAGAGAGAACAGCCAATATTAGGACTGTGCGCATGTGAAATGCTCATCCTGGTGAAAAGTTTTCATAGTGGCTTCACAGATCAAAGATGGCCACACAACACTCATGGAAGAGTATCCAGATTCTTCGAGGGGCTATGATGCTTACCTGGTGTACGCAAAATTCATATAGATGAAACAGTGGCTCCTGTTGTCCATGCATGCAGGAACGTTCCATTTCCACCTAACAGACAAGCTTAAACAAGAACTAGCGTGCATAGAATGGATAAATGTCAACAGAAAATTGAAGAACCAACAGATTGGGTGAGCTCATTGGTCACTGTGCAAAAGAAAAATGGAGCGTTACAGATACGTCCAAACCCAAGAGATCTAATAAAGCCATCAGGAGAGGATATTTTAAATCGCCAGCGTGGGAGGAGATCGTGTCCTGGTTTGCAGGTGCCAAGTGGCTTAGCAAGCTTGATGCATCGTCTGGGTTTTGGCAGATGAAGCTTGATGAGGCAAGTTCGAGACTGTGTACTTTTAACACACCCCAGGGAAGACATAGTTTTCCTTGGCTACGGTATGGGATTCGGTCCCTACCAAAAGCCGACCATAAAACCATCCACATTATCTTTGAGGGCATACCTGGTGTCAAGACCATGATGGATGACATCATTGTCTGGGGAACCACCGAGGATGAACACGACTGAGATAAGTGCTTGACGTGACACGAAATTAAATATAGGGAAATGTGAGTTTGGTGTTAAGACACTGATCTTCGTAGATGTCATATCTGAAAAGTGTCGTGAGCCCTATGGCCTGCCAGAGAATGTTGAGCTTCTACTGTTTTTGAGCACCTGTATTTACTAATTAATATCTTAACTGGAGTTGTTAATCCCTTGTGTTTTTGGTTCAACCTTAAGTTAATTGTGGCTGGCACATGTTTCCCATATTCTATGATTATATAGGGATCTCCCATTCAGTGCTGTAGTTGGGGTCATTGGGTCGGAGAGAATGAATTGTTTCGTGGTTTCACTCAGTTTCTCCTCTGAGGCTTTGTTGGTGTTCCGGTGTCTAACCTTTTGTTTCCATCCCTTCCTGGGGATTCTGCCGTTCCTCAGCTCCTGGTTTGAGTCGTGAGCCTGCCATTGCGGCTCTTGGGATAAATAGATTGGGTCGGAGAGGATGAATTACTTTGTGGCGTCACTCAGTCGCTCTTCCGAGCCTCTGATTCCGATGTCTATCCTCTATCCACCTTTACCTGGGAATTCTGTTATTCCTCCACCCCTGGGTCCAGTCCTTCAAGAGCGAACAGAACGACCCCACTAATATGGACCCAGCTGAAGATCTGAGCTTCTCCAGTCTATGTTCACGATTTTTTCTAAAGTTCTCTGGATCAACAAGTTTCGTAAGGTCTCCCATGTTATGCATCCCCCCCCTCCCCCGAAGTTCTATGCAACATTTCCCCTTTTTGTTTTGTGCTGTGATTCCGAGTCACATCGCCTGTTTCCAAGTTATATACTATGCTTCGAGCTCCAGGTCTGCCTCGTGCTTTTTCAGACCTACCTCGAGATCTCCAGATCTGTTCTGGATTTTCCAGCCCTGCCCCTAGTGATCTGCCTCGTAGTTTATCAGACCTGCCTCGAGATCTCCAGATCGATTCTGGATTTTCCAGCCCTGCCCCTAGTGATCTGCCTCGTAGTTTATCAGACCTGCCTCGAGATCTCCAGATCTGTTCTGGATTTTCCAGCCCTGCCCCAAGTGACCTGCCTCGAGATCTCCAGATCTGTTCTGGATTTTCCAGCCCTGCCCCTAGTGATCTGCCTCGTAGTTTATCAGACCTGCCTCGAGATCTCCAGATCTGTTCTGGATTTTCCAGCCCTGCCTCGAGTGACCTGCCTCGAGATCTCCAGATCTGTTCTGGATTTTCCAGCCCTGCCCCAAGTGATCTGCCTCAAGATCTCCAGATCTGTTCTGGATTTTCCAGCCCTGCCCCAAGTGATCTGCCTCGTAGTTTATCAGACCTGCCTCGAGATCTCCAGATCTGTTCTGGATTTTCCAGCCCTGCCCCAAGTGATCTGCCTCGTAGTTTATCAGACCTGCCTTGGGAGCATCAGAGCGCTGCCTTAAGCTCCAGGTTTGTCCTGTGCTTTTCAAACCTGCCCCGAGAGCTCTGGGTCCATATTAGTCCATATTAATATGGACCCAGTGCCTCGCAAAGGAAACCACTGAAGTAAAACTAGAGGAAAAGAATTTTAACAAAAACTAATTTCTCACTCTAAGTAAGAACTGGAATTCAATTGTAAGCAAGGCCAGAGAGCAGAAACCTGATTGGATGAGGATTAACCAATCAGGAGGGATGGATTTCGGGGGTATAAGTACCACTGGACTAGACATACCTAGGCATCATCCCTGAAGAAGATGGCAGTGTTTATCATCGAATTAACAACTGTAGTCGGCTGGAAGCCCGAGAAGGATTTATTTATGCAATAAAACTCTTAAAGACCTGCTTATTCCCCTTGTCATTTCTGCACACTCTTACCCTCTTCCATCCAATTTGGTGCCAGTATGAAAACAAGTCTGAAGGTGGACTTCGCTTAAGTGTGAATGTGCATGCTTCTCCGGGGACTCCCAGACTGAAACCAGTTTCAAAATGAATTAACCTCTAGTGCAGAGCTTGGCCAGGGTTCATTACCAACCCAAGATAAAAGTTCAAACAAATCTTGTGCAGTTAAGACATGCAACTCACTAAATATGAGATGAAAATAACCATTAATAGCCAAATGCACACAGAATAAATGCAAGCTCAGTTGGGCAGAGGGGCGGTGAAGATAGGTAGAATTTATAGGGGGGAAACAAGCATGGTTCCTGGAATGCAAATATTTTTGTTGCTCATTTCATGACCTTTGCAAAAGGGACGGGATACTCAGCTCAAGCTGATGTATCACAGTTCTTCTTATAGGACCTTGAACTCACTCAGTGACACATACGTTTATAGGGTGAATTAATCACACTAAAAGGATCAATGGTGGCAAAGCAACAGCAGTCATAAGTCTTAGGATTTATTGACACAAGTTAAAAGTTGCAGCACTCATCGAGTAAACAATTTAACTTGTATCAAGCATTGCTGTCAATGGCAATCTAGGTTTTTTTTATCCTCGAAAAGGTGTAGGCACATTTTCACCCATAAAAATTTAGGGCACAAACTTGGCAGCTGGCAAATCTCCCATGCAAGTGCATTAAGGTGTGCATTTTCAGACTTTTGCATACTGACCAAAAAAAAAGAAAAATCTCGAAATAGAAGCTCCCACTAAAACATTAGTATTTCAAAATATTGCTGGGAGCAGCGAGACTACTATGAAACATTTAGGTGCCTGCCATCACCCCCCCCCACCCCCTTGAACACAGGCCTGAAAGAGAAAACGATCAGGTTCATCAATTCATCAATAGTAATTGCACCTCATGTAAGGACACATCAGAATAAATTTAAATATATAATTTTGTAAGAATGGAAAAGAAATAGGACCTGCATGTAGGAGTAAGTCAACATTAAATGATGATATTTCACTTATTAATATGAAATACACATTATTAATAATAAATATATTTACAACAATAAACCACGCAAGGCCTTTACATTCTTATATTCGTGGTCAATGCATTAAGTAGTGTTCTATTGTTCGTTGTTGAGTGCCATCGACTCATGGAGACCATAGGATTTTCGTGGTAAGATTCTGAAGTAGATTGCCAGGCCTTTCTTCCACGTAGAAGCTGCTGCCCAGGTTGGGACCCGGCTGGATTCAAACTCAGGACCGTCTGTCGCGGAGTCCAGTGCTGGTGCCACTACACCACTGGCCAGCCCGTGTTACAGTGTCCTACTACATTCCTTGAAACCAACAGAACTGTTGACACTCATGAGGAGCCCTGCAGTGGTACATTACTGCAACAACTGAGGGGATAATAATATTGTAGCGGACAATATTGAGGTAATAACAAAATTCCCCCACTGTCCCCGAGCCTTAGCACGACGCCATGCTGCACTTTCACAAGAACCTCAGCTAGTGATTTAAACTTAATTAATGTCTAGTATTGTTGTGCTGAATTTCAAATGTCTCAGACGAAGACAGATTTGTACTCAGGATACTACAGCATCTTAACGGACTTTTTAAAGAATTGTTTCCATCAGACAGCTTTTTCACAGTGCGCTGATTATAACTGAGAAGTTACAACTGATAACTGGTGACTGACAAACCAAGTACAGATACATGCTGCATTAGCTGTCGGCAGAATTAACCAGCTTCTGAAGGGGTGCAAGCAGTAAAGCCTTCAAGGCAAATCACAAGTACGTGGTTGCAAAGACAGAAACTGTTTACGAAAGGTTTGTAATTATTGAATAAGTTGAAAGTCATATGTGTGCTTATTGCCTTGAAGAAATGCTGCAGAGAAACATTCACCTTGACTGAAATATTGTGACATACACTAGGATATTATATCAAACATTCATCACACGGGTAAACTGTAGCTCAGCCTGACCTACTGTATCAAAGCTTTTCCCTCAGTCTTAACATTGCCTCTTGGTTCAAGACCAGCTTCTTTAAGCGGAAAGAGATTAAAAACCTGACAAACTGCCAGTATCTAGTTTTAACACACTCACATTCATCTCTTTAAAAGCCTTTGTAAGAAATGTGTGTTGCATTAGCTGTTTCACATAACATCACTTCAAATACAATTCTCAGCCATAACATACTCAAACCAATGTATTTACTTAGTCTTTAAAATGATGTTAACATGCAAAGTTATCTCTTATCTGAATAATGGTTATTACTATTTTGGATACGTGGTCATGAAGAAGATGACTGCTTAAATTGCAAGGTCAGACCAATATCTCATTATTTGTCATCAATGTCTCCATACAGGAATATAAACATATGATGAAGTGTACTTGTATCACACTTTCTGAAATGCTGAAAAAAAATTATACCACCTTATTATTCTGAAAATCAACTTGGTTCTTCCTAGCAGTCTATTTTCCATTTCTCTTCTTGGGTGTTACAAGTCTATGCTGTTTTACAAACAATGCAAGCTTATTGCATTGGACACTTAAAGCAAACTTTTTTGGATAGCCAATGGATTTCACTCTCAATTTTCCGCAATTTATCCCTTACCCTCACTAGCTCTTTCTGAAGTAAGACCCACATGTGCCATAGATCGTCATCTTGCCCAGTAACTATTCTCAATGTGAAAGCCTAAACCAATGATACTAGTAGATCAGGCTGCTGTGTACAGGAACCAGAGTTAATCCCGGTCCCCTCCTTGCCCAAGTATTCCATTAACAGACATGCTGGCTGACTTCCCTCCCACCGTAGCAGAAAGGGTGACAATCAATGGACCTTATCCTCTGTTAAAAGTGCCAGTGAACGAACGATGGATTCCTTGTTGTAGGTGGCTCATAGCTATGCTGGCAATTAGGACTTTGCAACAGAAATATTAAAACTCAGAGCTTCGTACAATAGGGAAATGAAGTCTCCTTTAAGGAATACTAGAAAGAGAGTAATCATCACCAAGGGTGCAGAGCAACTTTTCAACTTGATTTTCTACTTATTCCACAATGGAGACAATTAACCTTCAGCAGTGTAACTGCATTTGGATTGCAATGAATGATACCAAATTGTGATTGAGAAGGTTATAAGTTAAAAAAATTAACTGGCATTTCAAAAAGATTATGAAACGTGATACAGATTTTCTTTGAGGCAATAATAAGCTTTGATACACAGAGCATGGACTCTCCTGAGAATCCAAATTGTTACAGGATATTTCTTATAGATGCAACTTGTTTCAAAATAAAAGTAGAACAATCCAAGTAATTTGCAAGTACAATAATGAGACCTGTGCTTTACTAATAAAAATGAGCATTATAATATAATCTTTCATGTCTTTGGAATATCTGTAAACCAAAATTATTTCAAGATTCGTCATGTGTTCTTTCCTGGTTCACCTCAGGGTATTCGTATATGCATTCACAAACAAAAGGAGATAACACACGTGTTCAAAGCCACAAGAAAGCATTTTATTAGAATAACACAAATGCCATACAAAAGCACAAACAAACCTCTATAGCTGTAAGAAGTAGTAGTACAGAAATCAAAATAATACTTATCATTCTCTGAATGAGCTGATCTGTGGAATGCCAACAGACTTTCTCACAGCTCTCCTCTCCCTCTCTCTCTGTTTCTAACTCTGAATTGACATACTCTGAATCTCTTCGACGCACTGTTCCCTATCTTAGCATTATTCCTCAGCCATGACCTAGCCTAGGACAAAACTCGTCCTTGCACCAAGAAGGTGCCCCTTTTATACCCTTCAAAATCCCTTACTCTGGTACTTTTCCATGCATTTGGTTGCTGCACCTGCACAATGACCTCACCTTCCCATGAAAAACATGTTTTTCACCATTTTCCACTATTATGGCTGTCGACCTTTACTCCTTTAACTTTCTAAAAACATTGCTGTGGACTGGTTCCCTTGTACTTTCTCAAAACAATCACACTCCAAGCTAACACTATTTTGTATTACAGATTTCCATTTTATTTTAGCATATACCAAGGAGGAATGACATTTAACTTTTTCCTTACACTATCCCATGTTCTTAACAACCAATGAACTATCTTTTGTTGTAAGTAATATTTCTATTTACATTTGCCTACATGGTTCCAAAAGCAACAAAATATTCAAAAAATACACATAAAAGTTGTTGGTGAACGCAGCAGGCCAGGCAGCATCTCTAGGAAGAGGTACAGTTGACGTTTCGGGCTGAGACCCTTCGTCATATTCAAAATCTTGCATGGAATCAATTTATTGCAGAATCCAAATACAGTGGATTATGGTTAATTGGTCCATCAATTGTTGGAGCAACCACTTATTTGGGACAACTCTTAAATAACAAAAATTATTTGAGGATATAGCTGGGATTCCCTTCGTTTATTTGGAACACTACACCACTTAATTGGGACAGGAGACTGTTGCCAAACTGTTTCTAACTAGCATCAGTCACGTGAACTTGTGTGGTCATTAGACACTATACCATGCTTAGAGTGAACAGTTTTAAAAGGCTGTCAGTTGCATAGGTTTCTGTTCAAACAGCAGTGAATTTTGTCACTGGGAGTTGGTGAGATGTAAGCAGAAAGCCAATTCAGAACTGCTTTGCTCACTTTTAGGAACTACGAATAATTTGAAGGTATTGACAATTACCTTGAATGCTACAATGAAAATGAAGATTTGGAGGATGCAATAGTCAGAAGCATTGTATGAAATCCATTATCTCCACTGTGCTGATTTTGTTCATTTACAATCAATCTAAAAAGCACGGCAGCGTGGTTGCCCGTCGTATATGAGGCTTTTTCATCACCACACCTAGCAATCTCTCTTGCTCTCTCATTGGCTGCAATTATTTTACCCCAAATGTGTACTTGAGTCAACTACAGAAGAAACATAGCACTTTAAAAGCAAGTAATCAGAGAAATGAATGTGTAATCTATACTGGGTAGCCCAAACAATACATGGCTGGAGACATTGAGAAATATCTTTATTCTTCTGTCAAATAGAATCATGAAATCCTAAATCTTTATTTGGATAGCTGAATGAAGCCATGGTTCAACACCTCATCTCAAAACTATTCATCCTATTCTGCAGCCACACTTCAATCCAGCACTTAAAATATCATATTGGGTTATGTGCTGAATCCTAGAATGGTGTTTTAATCTCTCACATAGCACAAAGCACAAATTGGAAGATAATACAAACATCCTATAACTGAGATATTTAAAGTTCAAGACTTTTAATAGCTCATTGGAATTTTCTCTGGAGACACAGCTGCTTATCAAGATTCCCACTAGCTAGAGACACAAATGTGTCTAACTTGATATCACAATCATTAGGGTATTGAGTCCAAATGAAATACCTTTCAAGGATTTACTGACCATAATCCTACAAACAATAGATTAAATTGCTAACCTGCAAGCCAGTTTTTGGTTGTAGCATTTGAGGAAGGAGAAAAAGATGAACATTGTTTCTCTAGCATCAACAGCTTTGGTTCATTTGGTTTGCTATGAAATATGAAGATTGGTTTATCCCATGGTGCTGCATTCTCTCATGTAGATTATGTAGTCAGATTATAAACATTAATGCAGAACTGCTAAATTTTCTACCAAATAAGATGTTACATATCCCTCCCCAACAAAATAATCTAAACATTTTCACTGTGTATAATAAAAATATCATTCACTCTGTAGCAAACTGTGATGGGCATCAAGGATTAAATATAATAATTTTAACTAGAATACTTCTGAAGTAATTCATAAAAGAAAATTCTTAAGCAATTCTATTACAATTAACTTTACAGGGAGAAGCCAAATAAATAGATTTGAAATATTTCAGTTCACTGTTCAGTATCCACCTTGGGCAGAATTGGAAGGTCATTTAGTCATTCTGGCCAATACCAAAACATTTGAAATTAAACAAAAAAAATCTCATTTTACAATCACTCTCTTTTTTGGCAATATTATATCGGCAATTCATTATACAGTACTGTCTCACTAAGTAGACGGACCATACTGTAGTTAGTTCACTTTATAGCACAACTGTTAGAATAACATGGAATTGTACTAATGTCAAATTAATTCTGTTCTACAACGGTCTGTAGCGAAAGTGGGCAAATCTACAGATGTGTCATGATTTATGTGAATGGCAGCAAGAGGCTCAAGGGATTTAAACAGCTCACACTTAATCTTGCATGCTACAAAACAAGGCACGTGACAGAGTTTTCAACTTGAAAAGCTATCACTTTCACACACAAGCCCTTCAAATATCCAGTTAGAAAGGAGGGCAGCTCTGGAAAAGCTCAAATGGTGACAATATTCCAAATTCTGCATTTCAGAGTCTACAGTAAAGACAATGAACATAAAATTCTTAATTATTGTATTCTAAAACCAAAAATGCTTCAATTACAAAGTTTATTTTGGAACCTGATAAATCTGATCAATGGTTAAAGCACTTAAGGGTCTAAATTTAGTTTCCAAAATGTACTTGTACTAAACAGTGGGAAACAAACTGTGCAAGCACCAGTAAAATCTTCTCCACTTCTTTAGTGATAAAAGTGTTGGTAACTAAATTTAGACCTCATAACCAAATAACTCCCCAACAGCACTCTCCTTTGGAATCCCAGTGCATTTCCAACAGGTCAGAATTATGATCATGCTTACAGATCATTCCAGTAACAGTCAAGTACCCCCCACACCCCACACCCCCTCAGATTTGACACACAACCTGCTGATTAGGCTCTCAAACTGGAGCTTCAGCAGCTCACCAAAGGCCTGATCCTGGGGTCAACGAAGTTGGGAGCGCTCAAGCTCATATCTTTCCTTTATATATTTCAAAAAACAACACAGAGCCCCCACTTGCACCCGGCTCCTCGAGTCACAACATTAGGTGCAGGATGGTGACCACAGCTAACTCAGACTGACCTTTCACAGATCAGAGCACGGCCTGCAATGATCATTGAATCATAAGGCACAGAAACAGGCTCTTTTTACCCATCTCATCCATGCTGACAGTGATACCTATCCTCTTCTCATTTTCCTCTCTTCAGCTATAGCCCTGCACTCCAATTCCTGTCCACATGCCCTTCAGTTGTATCTGCCTCTGGCAGCTCATTCCACATAACCGCCGCTTAACCCTCCAATCTCCTTTAAAGCTCTCCCCCTTACCTTAAACCTGTTCCCTCTAGTTTTAGAATCCTCTGCCCAGGGAAAAAGACTGTCCTTTCTCTATTAAGGTCATCCCCCAGTCTCCAACCTAATAATCCCAGCCCTCCTAATCTCTTCTTATAACTGTAGCCTTCCATTCCAGTCACATGCCTTTTGTACTCTCTCTGTCACCATCAAATCCTTCTGGCAGTGCAGTGTTGTGACCAGAACTGTAGACAATACTCCATATATGGTCTAACCAGTGGTTCTGATAGTTGTAACATGGCATCCCAACACAGTGCCTCAGCTGATGAAGGCAAGACTGCCAAATGCCTTCAAATGCACTTGCATCGCTCCTTTTACCAAGCAATGGATCCATAAAAGCAATACTTGCTGTCTCACTTACTTACCAAGGGTTGATGTAATTGTGAACTTCATGGTGATGAAAGGACTTGTTAGGGGATGAAGAAACAAGAATCTTCCCTTTGGAAGAGAAATGCAGTTAAGACAAAGCAGACCATTCAGCGATAATGTGAGGCCTTTTTTTCCCTCCCATACAAAGGGCAATACAAGTTGGAAACACTCACTCTCAAAAATACGCTGAGGAAAAGTCAGTTAAAAGGCTCTAAATTCAGATTGATCAGACGCCTTTCCAGAAAGGGTGTTAGGGGATATTCAATCAAGGTGGGCAGATTTACAAAGTGTGACTCCAGAGACTACAGATGCTGGAATTTGGAGCAAAAATCAAATTGCTGGAGGAAGTGGAAATCACAGGGACGGACAGCAGAGAGAGAAGTTCTTGCAGAACTCCCATCAAAAGAGAGGAAGAAAACTTCCTCATGCTTTGAAGAGATTTTTACAGCGCTGCAGTAAAGTGGAGGCAAAAGAGACTGCAGATAGTAGAAAATGGTGCAAAAAAATCAAACTTCTCGAGGTTAGAAAGATTTAGCCATAATCTGACTGAATAACAGAAGAAGTTCGAGCCAATTATCCATTTCCTATTTATGTGTCACATGCAACTGCAATATTGTGGAAATACTTTTTTTGTTGTGAACAAGATTGCCTGTTTGGAAGATTACAGACATGGTAAGTGGCTTCTGTGGAGAGTCTCAGATTGTGTTTCTACCTGCACATTTAAAGCTAAATGAAAAGCAGTCCTGCTCCAAAGTCCCAGGACTTTATTGCAACATTTTCAGTTGTGGCAGCAACCTTCCTACAGCCAGCATGATACAGGCTATTATTGCAATAGCAACAAGCACAAAAGGAGCACTGGATTAGCCTGTGCGTAGACTACGCAGGTAAAAAAATATAAAGCAGATGCGATACAGCTAGGGAATCCCAATGTGAACTAGAGCAGCCCTGATTGAACTAGTCATCTTAAACCTCGAACATTTGACACACAAGCATAAGGCCAATTTCAAGGGCCATTTTGAAGTCTTGATGGTGGCATCAAAGGCTCCAACTTGATTGCTAGTTTAACGGTTGGGAGAGTGTCTAACAACGGTAGGTGTTGCACGCTTAAGGAGATCGGGTGATTTTAAGAGCTTCTGAGTTTAGGAGGGACCTAAAGCAGAAAGGAACCACTTTTCCTTTTAGAGATACAGCACAGCAACAGGTTCTTCTGGCCCAACAAGTCCACGCCACCCAATTACACCCATGTGACCAACCAACACTCTAACCCGTACGTCTTTGGAATGTGGGAGGGAACTGGAGCACATGAAGGAAGCCCACGCTTTCTTGGGGAGAACACACCAATGGCTTGCAGATGGTGTCAAAATTGAACCTGGGTCATTGTAATAATGTTACACTAACCGCCACGCTATTGTGTCGACCATTAAGCAATCTTGTTATTTGACGACATCAAGACTAGACCCAAACAGACAGCTGATATGTAATAAGTTACCCTGCCAGCCTCAGCCCTGTGACCCTGGACTTCAGAGAACAGCCACTATTACTAATACAGGGCAAGGATTGTAAAGGTCTAAATTCCAAGTGCTTTGAGTATGCAAGAGGGATGGATGCTCAAGAAAGGGAAGCAGAGACCTGTCACTATCAATGAGTTATTTCCAAACAGGAATCAATGCACAGGAAAGAAAGTGTGGCGGCAGTGAAACTAAGTATAGGCAGAGGGGTATCAATACTGAGGCCATCTAACTTCTCATATTTCAGCCTGGGGAAATAAAACTATTGTACTGTGTCTCTGGAGATCACTCGTTAATACTACACACAAAATGCTGGAGGAACTCAGCAGTTCAGGCACCATCTCCAGGCCAAGACCCTTCTTCAGGACTGAAAAGGAAGGGGGAAGGCGCCATAATAAAAAGGTGGGGGGAGGCGAAGGAGGACAGCGAGAAGGTGATACGTGAGGCCAGGGGGGTTAGAAAGGTAAAGGGCTGGAGAGGAAAGGATCTGATAGGAAAGGAGAGTGGATCAAGGGAGAAAGGGAAGAAAGAGAGGACACAGGGGAAGGTGATAGGCAGGTGAGAAGAGGTAAGGGGCCAGAGTGGAGAATAGGAAAAGAGGGGAAGGGGAGGGTATTTTTTTTACCAGAAGGAGAAAATCAATATTAATGCCATCAGTTTGGAGGCTACCCAGAAGGAATATAAGGTGTTGTTCTTCCTCCAAGAATGGCCTCTCACATTTTAATTACAGTTCCAATTTCCATTCCAACATATTGGTCCATGGCCACCCAGCTTCTTACTTCATCCCTCCCCCTGCCCCGCACCCAGCTGGCTTCAACTATCAATTTCTAACTTGTACTTCCCCTCTCCCCCATCTTCTTATTCTGGTATCCTCTCCATTCCTTTCCAGTCCCGAAGAAGGGTCTCAGCCCAAAATGTCGACTATTTATTTATTTCCACAGATACTGCCTGACCTGCTAATTTCCTCCAGTATTTTGTACGTGTTGCTTTGGATTTCCAGTATCTGCAGTATCTCTTGTGCTGAGAAAGCTGTGTGTGTTAATAGAGCAGAATTAACTGTGATGGGTCAATAAGGAATAAGTGGGATCAGGAAGCAAAAGAATCGAGGGCACAGCACCATCATGGTCACGGGGCTGGGCTGCTGGAAGAATGACATGGTAGAGTGGAAGCAGCTGCACACGGCAATGTCTCCGCCAGTGAAATAAAACTGACCACTGGTACTCCCGTGCACTTCCACCAGACAATACAGTGATAAGTCATTTATTTACTGAGTTACAGCACAGAATAGGCCTTCTGGCCCTTCAAGAGTGCTGCCCAACAATCTCCCGATTTGATCCTAGCCTAATCGCAGGATAATTTACAACTATCAATTAACCTATCAACCGGTACATCTTCTGACTGCAGGAGGAAACCAGAGCAACCGGAGGAAACCCACACATGGGGAGAAACTCATTACAGACAGTGGCGCGAACTGAACCCAGGATCGCCTGTACTGTAAAGTGTCGTGCTAACCACTATGATACCATACTGACCCATCTGATATTTATCTGGAAATCCAAATGGTTCAGTAGCCGACTCAAGGGATGTTTCACGCACCCTGCTGAAAATCGCCCGGGCCCCAGTTGCCTTTAAGCTTAGGGTTCACTGGAATGTTTCATTGGGATACCATGTTACAATTTACGATAAGTGGACCAAAAATTTGTTGGAAAAGAACAGTAATAACATCCAACAGAAAATCTGCCAGTCCAGTAATATCGAAGTCCCAAGTTTGCTTGATTATTAGATTTGTATTAGTATAGAAAAAAGGTAGCCGGCTGGTGGCGCAGTGACATCAGCGCCGGACTCTGGAGCGAGGGTTCCCGAGTTTGAATCCAGTCAGGCCGCTCCCGGGCACGCTTTCCACCCGTGCCGGGTTGAGTGTTGATGTCGCAACTCGGCCTCGTAAAAGAAGACTGCGCTGTGAGACGGACGTGGGGGACCACTCGCAGGATCTTTCATCCAAGACAACCACTTGAAAAAGTGGTCGCCGAGGCTCTGGTGGTCAGTATGGCACACAAAGAAAAATATATAAAAAACTGATTGCCATTATTTCTGAAAACAAGAACTTACTATTTTACCGCAAATAGCGAGGAGTGAAAATCACTGCACATAGTTAAAAAGAATATTTGATTTTTACAATCCTCTCTTTACAGCTTCACTGCGCCAATTCTTCTCTTATTCCTACCCTTACCCACTGTGCTGCCACAGATAACTCAGGTGGCTGCCTAATTAAAAGCAGTAGCCATGGGAGATGGGATGAATGCAGGCCAGGAAGATGGTGGTTAAGAGTTCATCCGGTTGTGCTAAATGTGACACAATCCTCCCTGGAAAGCTCTTAAGACACAAAAAAAGCTGTAGCACAAACAATATCATCTGTGGCTGATACTGTTGGTTAGTCTTGTCAGTGCAAAGAATTTGGAAGCAGCACACTTGAAAAAACAAAGACACTACTGTGCAGGGCAAAATTAATAAAATTCCACACAATTGCAAACATCACGGCAGTCTGAACCTTTTGGCAGCTGGGAGGATAATGTTAACACAGTAAACTTGGTCGGGAGTCTCCACAAACATTTCAATAATAGTCATTAGACACAAACACGGTGATTTGCCATGGTTACCTGCAGGATATATCGCACAGACCATGCCGCAGTGAATCCAACCAATTGGACTGGTCAAGCAAACAATGAATCACTGCCAACCAAACCATAATAGCCCTTCACATTCTGTTTCATTCCCAAACAACTGGAAAGATACCTTTGTATTTGTCAATCCTGGCTACCTTCTGTAAGAAGGTGGTGAGAGGAAATTCAAGTAAAGTCCATAAATAATGGAAGAACCACTCTGTGTTATACATTCAGCAAAACCTTCTTAAATTTAGACATTCCACGGACAGTCCCACAAAATATCTTTGCAAGGAAGCAGATAGGTGAATGAAAATGTCAGAAAATCCAGCCTATCGGCTGTGGTCGGCTGCTTCCAAGGCATTGGCAAGTTGACAGTGCCTGGAGGTTTATGGCAGGGAGTTTCTCCCTTTTGCCGCCTGCTATTGGGGACTCGGGAGTCGATCAACTTGGGGGCTTTTGACACTTTATTTACCATGCCCATGGTTTGTTCTTCATCAAATTATGGTATTGCTTTGCGCTGCTGTAACTATGTTATAATTACGTGATTCTGTCAGTGTTAGTCTTTGGTTTGTCCTGTTTTCTGTGATATCACTCCGGAGAAACATTGTATCATTTCTTAATGCATGTATGCATTTCTAAATGACAATAAAAGAGGACTGAATGTTCTCATAATCTTAAAATAAAAGAAAATCCAGCCTACTTACACCCACACAGAGGAAATGGGAGAATATCACTCAGTATGTCTCACAATATGTATGTACATATTACCTCTGTTCTCCCCTACTATAGAGATACACTTACTTAAGGGTATATTAGTACTGCTAGACAAGGCTGGTCCTATAACTTACTCAGTTCTGAGTTAAAGGTCATTAGAAGTTTCATTCAAAAATTAGAATGCTGCAGGCTGGCTAGGATTGGGCTACAGGTGTACGTACTGAAGGCTGCACTGATTCTCAGTTCAGCCAATACAAAGGATCTATGCTCCTTCCATTACCGCAAACAGCGAGGCTGGATTTGGGTAGGGAAGCACCTCGAACTAAGAAAGGGGTATCACACCATGCTGCCACATGATTGCAACAATGCGATGCTTAATTGTGTTTTATTTTTCCATCTTCAAAGTTTACACTAAGTAATGCAAAGGCTTCCTGTATTACTTCTTACTTTTGTATATTTTTTTTATCATGAGGTAAGTCAATTTTTTTTTGGGAAAAAATGAGGCTGATACTCCAGTTCAGTACTGGGGGCATACTGCACTGTCAAAGGTCATCCACTTTAGACAAGATGTTAAATCGGGAACTTGCCGAATCCATTAGATGCACATTAAAGCTGCCATGTCTCTATTCCTAAAAGAAGCAGGATACTATTCCATTATGTCCTCACCACTATTTGTCGTTCTAGCATCACTCAAACTGATCACTAGTCCATTACCACTCTGCAGGTTACGGTGTGTGCTTTGGCTGCCCCGTTTGTAGTGAATACACTTCCAGGCTATAAAATGCTTTGGAATATGAAGGTCGAGAAAGCATTATATAAATGCAAGTCTTCCTTTAATTGCAATCTGCCTCTCTACTGGTAAATACCATAAATGGATAATTGAGCCAATCCTGTAGGCGCTACAGGAGCCTCTGCTCCCGCACCAGCAGGCACAGGAAGAGCTTCTTCCCTGAGGCTGTGACCCTGCTGAACCTCACATCACAGCGCTAAGCAGTATTGCACCCATATTGTATTGTCTCAGTACTTTCATATTTGTGTGCTGTAGCACTTACTTTTCATTTGCAGTTATTTTGTAAATAACACTATTCTTTGCATTTCTGGTCAGATGCTAACTGCATTTCATTGGCTTTGTATCTGTACTCAGCGCAATGACAATAAAGTTCAATCTAATCTAATCTAATCTAATTTCAAAAAAAATCCCTTGGTTATTAATCATTAATTTATATACAGGTTCCCTATTTGGATTTGTAAAGATTAGCTGCCTGATAATTGAAGCTATGGATATTTAATTTTTTTCCTAATGATAAAGTCATTCAGATTTAACTACACACTCTGTCAATTTCCAGTTTGTCCATGGAGCCAGAATTGTATTTGATGTAATACTGTAATACTATATTGCTAGTAATGTGCTCCTTAAAGACCACCAATAGTGCCACATCTTTCCTCTTAACCAGCTCAGGATGAGAATGTTTCATAAAAACTTTTGGCCAAAAGGAACTGTACAAACATACAAGGGAAGAAACAAATTAGATGCTGAAGTAGGACCCCCTTGAGCCCATACTCAGCCACTGCCAACCTGATAATAACCTCAACTCTGCATTTCTGCCTCCCTCTGCTAACCCTTCACTCACTTTCTAATCAAAAATTCGTCTATTTTTGCATTAGAAAGATCTAAAGGCTCTTCCTCCAATGCCCGTTGATTCAGAGTGTTCATGACTCCCTGAGAGAAGGAAAGGTGCTTCACCCACTTCTTAACTGAGTGACTCTTTACTCTAAAACTGGTTCTAGGTTTACCCACATCCACCCCACTGAAACAAAAAATGCCACTCAGAACTGCAGAGTGTAATCACAGTGCACCATCACCAGGGTAGCTCAATGGCCCATGCACCATGTGCCAGATATTGGGCCTGACCTCTCCAATGGGACCAGGAACTTAGCTCTTTCAAAACTGGTCCGGTGTATCCACGGGGCTTTGTTTCTTGCTTTCCTGAGAGAAGAGCACCTCAGGCTGATTGGATTTCTTGAAGAAAACCAGGGCTTACCAAGAGGACAAAAACCAACAACCAATTTCCAAACGCGACACTGGAGATGTTGGTTAGGAATGTGAGAAGGGGGAATTCAGAGATATTTCTGAGAAATGCTCAGCATAAGAGAAGGATGAATTCTGTTTTGGCAGAACTGACTCAAGGAACTTTAACTTCATCTGAGAGCATGATGGAAAAGCTTAATAACAGCCTCAGAAGCACTACTTCAGGGTATTCTCTCACCCAGCCCCCAACTAAAGCTTCGCGCCAGGTTCTCAGTGAGCACTGCCTTCACACAGACAGGTTTTTGCTGCAGCAAGATTAGTAATGAGATCAGAAGTTGGCACTTAAGTTGCGACTAGTGAAGAGAAGCACCCACGCCTTCAGCCAGGGCACCACTGTGCAAATCTTACTGGACCTGCTTGAAAAGCGAGTGTAAGAAAAGGATGACTTCTTGTCCCTCACATTTATAGTGTAATGAAGTTTTAGATATGACTACCAGCAATGCAAGGACAGAATATCAGCAACGCCCCACTAAATCCAGATTAGGAACAGTATTCATTTCTTTCTGTTCTTAAAAGAATAACAGAAAAGATACATTGCAAAGCTGGTTATTTGACCTAATTGATCTACGCCTACAAATATGCTCCTTGCAAATGAATGCAAGGATGGAGGGGTGTGGAGGCTATGATCCAGGTGCAGGTCAATAGACTAGGCAGAATAATAGTTCAGAACAGACTAGATGGGCCGAAGTACCTGCTTCATTACTGTTGCTCTCTGTGACTCTATGACTGACTAATCCCAGTTCACCAGCCACTTTTCTTTTTCCATTCTATTCACATCCTAAACAGTCATTCTCCCCACCACCCATGCAGCAGTGGTCTCATTGTCTGTCAGCTACAAAATATACTGTAGTTATGCACTCTGTCCACCCAAGGAATTAGTTCACACATCGAGGAGGAGAATGGAATGAGAGTACCACCATCTTCATGTTCCTCCCCATGTTGCATATCATGCTGTCTTGCCTTTCAAAGATCAAGGACCAACTTTATTTGCCATTTACATTTACATGTATTAGGAATTAGATAGTCATGGAATCATGAAAAATCATATAGACTATGTATTATTACACTTACATGAATTAGATCATCACAGGATCTAAACTGTGCAATTTCCTACCCAAGAGCGTCCAGGGAATATCTTCATCAGTTCAAAAAGGCAGCTCAGTAACACCTTCCCCAGGGAATTAAACGATGGGTCTAGCCAGTAACACTCAAATCCTGAAAATTTACTTTTAAAATATTGAATGGATTAAAAGTAGGCTTAAATGGAGATTAGAGGAACAGCTTTGGCAATTATCTGACGGCACTGGTGATGGTTACATAAAACAGAGTAAAGACAGCGGCCTTTTGAACTCTGTGGAAAAAGGAAATCGTAAGGTTGACAAGTCAGACCAGACAAATGAAATCTAGAAGCAACAAAAACAAAGTCGAGGGTTCCAGAAGCAGAGAGAAGGGCAAAGGTACTTCATGTTGGTGGAAGCAAGTACTCCTGGTTGTGAGAAGGATGTAAAGTCAAAACTGATAGCGTAGATCGGTACATGATGGTCAGTAATAGACATAGTGGACCGGGAGGTGGGGTGGGGGCTATTTCTAAGTTGTATAACTTTTCAGTTCTTTAATAATGCTTCAGACAAGCCATCAGGTTTTTTTTTCAGCCTTATTCACCAAAAGTGAGTGGCCAGAGGCTGACTGGAGAAAGGAGTTCAAACAATACTTTGGCCGCCTATGATTAATTAGAGGAATACTTCACGCATCTGATGCCAGTCAGGTAGCATGGCAGGAGCAATCAAAATATAACCTGCTACCAAGGAGAAAGACATGTACAAACAAGCTACCCATCAGTAATTTTTTATTAAATTTCACCCAATTTTAACTCTACTAGAGTCTGAATTTTTTAAAACTCAAATTAAGATAGTTGATTTGGTAGCAAGGAGCATTGTGTGAATGATACACTGGGTCACAGCATTGCAGATGTAGAAGTGTACTGAACACATTTCTAACACAGATAGGAATCAAGCTCTTGCGGCCCGCAGTGATATTTCATCAAGGGTGCATTCCAGTTCTGTGCGACTGCTGCTCAGCATGGGCCAGAGTACGAGGGCACACCCAAAAACATTTCCAAGTTGGTGACCCTGTGCCTCCAGCCAAAGAGTCCAATAAACACTTGTGCAGAGTTAGACACGGGGTGCGCACGCACACACGAATTGTAGTCTACAGCCTGATCTTGGATGCGGACAGACAGACTCGGGTGAGCCAGAGCTCCAAGCAGGTGTGTCTCCTCCTCCTTCATCTTCTTCAATTAATGAACATCTTTGGATGGTACAGCCGGCAGAGTTCACTGACTGCATTGTAAAATGTTCTTGCAACTGCTCAATGGAGTCACTCCACTGCACACAAAGGATCACCTTAAACTAATGCACCATTTAACAAGCAGCAAGTGGCTGTTGACCTTGTGACTCTGTTTCCACAGAGTGAATAGGGGAGGCACAGAAATGTGCATAGGACCAAGAGGGTTAGATGAGGGCTACTGATAACGTCTAGAACTCTTGAGGAATTTGACCATGCAAAGAAAACCAAAGTGGGCAGATAAAAACAACGAAATTGAAGCTTCAAATCCAGCTATTGTGATTAGGTGTAATAATCATTAGCACGGTGCAGAGATCAAAATATAGCATGTATGTCCAAACGAAGACAGAGCAAACAGTCGCCATGAACAAGATGGGATCATCTGCTGAAAGACCTTCTTGTTATTGGTGTGATCTTGCCATGCACAAATTAGCTGCTGTTTTCCTGCAGAAAAACAAAATATTTCTAAAGAGCTCCACTAGCTATGAAATATTTCAGACCATTACAGGGAGATAAGAGGCAACATATAAATGCAAATTCTTTCTTTCTCGTGCCAATGACATCCATTGTGTACAGAACTATATTTTGGTTGATCATCACTGCAGAAGAAATGCAAGCAAAAAACTGACCTCCACCATGCGCCAAGTTTTCACAGAACCATGAATAGGGGAGGCATTTCTTACAGTAACAAATATGCTGCCAAAATCCTTGGCTCTAATGCAACAGTACAGCACAGGAAATAACATTCCATCTCGACAGTTAATCGGAGATGAATACAAAACCTGAACTTCCTGATGGACAACTTAACATTCAGGTTGATCACTTATTTTCTTGTGTGAAGAAGATCACCATTGAGGATAATATTAAACAAAGAGAAAGGAGCTTCTTTTTATAGAAAACTTTTAATGCAGTGATTTGCCCTTAGGACTGTTATCAAACAAAGCTTGGCACTGAGCAACATCATGGGAACATCAGGTCTGGTGGCCAAATGTTTGACCCAGGATGGTGCTGAGTTACAACTTCCGTCGAGTTGCGGCTCAGTGTCGGTTGTTTTTTTAATTTTTTTTTTACTTTTTTAAGGATGGTTTTGGGGATACAGAGGTATGTTAGGGGTCAGGTTAGGGTTTAAGAACATGAATGTGGAGGAATTAGAAGTCAGGCAAGCACGTAGGTCTCTGCTCTGCTTTCGCAGGCCAGTGAGGCGGATGTGGACGTCCGTAGTTGGATGTCAGATGTTGGGCCAGCAGAAGGTGGATGAGGGACTGCCCAAGTTAGTGGGTTGTCGCCGTGAACCAGGGTGTTGTGCAGGCAGGAGGAACGAGCCCTGATGACCTCCAGGCTCACGAATCAATGAGCCTGGATTTGGAGGCCTGGTGTTTGGTGATCGGCCTGTCCTGGAGAGGATTACTGAGGATCGAGGCCCAAGGGTCAAACTGGAAGTCCAGAAGTTGAGACCTGATGGCCAGATCCATCCACAAATCACAGTGAATCCACTGGGGAGTCGAAGCCCAATATCTCCAAGGTGAAGTCCGAGTCCGCTGGAGGCTTGAGGCCTGCCCTAGGGTTAATGGAGGGAGGAAAGGAAGATTTGTTTTTGCTGTTGTTGTTTCATTGCTTGCTGTGTGCTCTGCGGCACTGACAAGCATTGTGGGATGCTATATTGGCGTTGGTACTTTATGTGTGGTGACACTTGCGGGGCCGAGCCCAGTTATTTTGGTTGTTAACATGAATGTTACATTTCACTGTACGTTTCGATGTACATGTGAAACGTAAACTTGAGTCTTAAATCAGTGAAGTAGGTTTGAGAAGTGACAATAGAGGAAGGCAAGAAAGGAAAGGGAGAACTTTGGGGAGAGAATTCCCCAAAGGGGATCGATAGTTGATAGCATTGCCATCAATAACAGAAGGATTTAGGAACAAATATCAGGCATCTTCAGGCAGTCAAAATTAGAAGAATGCAGGCACTGTGGAATGTTCACAGGACTGGAGAGGATTAGCAAGAAAGTGGGGGCAAACAAAAAGAGCCTGATGTGTGGAAGCAGGGCCATGAAACTTGAAACACAAGCGATTCTGCAGATGCTGGAAATCCTGAGCAACACACGCAAAATGCTGGAGGAACTCAGCAGGTCAGGCAGCATCTGTGAAGGGAAATACACTGTCAAGGTTTCGTGCTGAGACCCTTCATCAGCAACCAGTCAAGGAGAAGTCAATTTAGATTGGCAAGCAGCAGTGTGCAGGTAGATTCAAAAGATGAACTCAAAAGTATCAAACAGTAATGCACTGCCCCACGGAATCTTGGAAATTCCTGGTCATGACCATCCAAGGTTGAGCAGAAGCATCTGAATGGCCCCAAGAACTTCAAACCCTGTTGCTTAGGGAATACAGGAGGCCCTGCATAAACGGCAGAAGAAGCACACCAGCTAACAAGCCACCCAGCACACGCCTTCCACCAGGTCATGGGAATACTCTGCGGTTCCCACCTAGTCAGCTCGGTCCTGACACACTGCTCAAAAAGAACACGTGACTGAGGCTTCCTGCAACCAGGCAGGGTTATGGATGACCTCAACTTGTTGGAGGGCAGAAATTATGACACTGGGACAGGAAGAACAGAATGGTGAAGTAGGGCAAGAGAGGAATGGATGCACATTTCAGCAGGTGAGACGTGACAGGGCAGAAGGGAGGCAGTATCACAGGAGGGGAAATAAGGAGGTCTCAGTGACATTGTGTTCAAATCTATTTATCAAGCGTACATCGAAGCATGAAATGAAATGTGTCCTTTGCATTAATAACCAGCACAACCAAGGATAAGCTGGTGGAAGCCTGCAAGTGTTACCACAGACTCTGGCACCAACATAGCATGGCCACAAAGTCCAGCAGAACAACAACAAAAAACAAAAGCAACAAAACAAGATAACAAGAAGGCCCATTTCCAACCCTCCCACCCACTCACTCACACACACAGACAGACTGGTCTCCAACCCCAGGACAGGCCGCCTCTGGCCCCCAGTCCCTGGACTGGACTCGCAGACATCAGATCTCTGATCTCCAGACAAGCTGACCCATAGGCTTCGATTTTCAGTCTTCCACCTCTGGATTCACTGAGCTCTGGACTTTGACCCTCAGCTTTGCCCTCCAAACTGCCAAGTTCTGGGTATTGCCCCCAGGAAATGCCAATCATGGGCGTGACCTTCGAGCCTTATCCTCAGGACTTGCCTTCAGGCCTTGGCTTCCAGCCTCACACAGACCTCCAGCATTTTGACCTGAAGGAGCGGGTGGGGAGGCAGTCATCGGCCCATGTGACTCCCACATATACGGACCTCTGACCCTGGACTCAACCACCTGTTGAGGTCGCTTCAGCACCTGCCAACCCAAACTCTGGGATCCCTGACCTTTGACCACAGAGTGCTCCGACATGGACTCTGAACATCAGCTCCTGTCCTTGACCTCTAAGTTCCCCTCATCCCTGTCCCTACACCCTAACTGGACTCCTAAATCCCCCTTTTGCCCCTAAAACCATCGCTACAAATCTAAAGAACAACTATGTCTGAGGCATGACATCACAGGCCTCGGAGCTCGCACCATTTTGACCCGAACATCTTGGGGGTCAGTAGATGTCCAGTTAACAGGATAGGATAAGCAGCATTCTGTGTACAGTTTTGATTTCCTTATTTAAAGGATGTAAACTTGCACTGAAGGCTCTTCAGAGAATGTTTATTAGGTTAATTCCTGCAATAAAGGGATTGTCTTCTGAAGGATATTTGAGAAGGAAGTTTCTGGTACAGACCTAATGTGTGTTTATATGCATAATGTGCGGCATGGAGCCAATAGGCTGAAGGGTCTGTTGCTATGCTATGTAATTCCGTGACTCATGAGTCTATATTCAATGAAGTTCAGTAAAATGAGAGCCAATCTTATTGGAAAGTACAAGCCAGTGTGCTCCAGTGGGGGGTGGCGTGACCCCCATGTTTGCTCGGCAGAAGACAAGCTGTATTATGGTCAACTGCAGGTTTCTGCAACATTCATAGACTGTGGTTATAGTTTACTGCTATCTTATGTGCACTTGCTATCTTGTACATGCCATGTGTGACTGTTGGCACAGTACTGTGTTTTGCACCTTGACCCCGGCATAACTCTGTCTCGTTTGGCTGTATTCATTGACATTCATGTGTGGTTGAATAACAATTAAAATTGAATTGAGTTGAAGACTCTGAGGAGATTGGCAAGGTTAATGTTGAGAAAACTATTTCCCTTTTGGGAATCTTGAACTAGATTCAGAATGGCGGGGAGGGGGGGCAGTGGGAGGCTCAAACTTTTAAGACAGAGGAGGAGGAGGAGGAGGAGGAATTTCATCTGTCAGGAGTCAGGAATCTTTGGAATTCTCCCAGAAAGCTGGGTCATTGAGTGGTAGAGATGCTGAAGATAAGGAATCCATAATGGAGTCAAGGGTTCTGGGGCCCAGGAAACAAAAATGCTGAGTTCGATGGTGTAATGAACAGTGATCAAGCTGGAAAGACCAAATGGGTTACGCTTTCTCCTATGACATATATTCCAATGTCTACTGAAAAAACTCAGTGTCATAAAGGATAGGGATGGCATTTACATGTAATGAAGGATTCTAACAAGACAAGCCAGCATATGAAGGAATAAAGGATATAGCATTGGATCCTTTTGTTAACAATGTCATAAATGCAAAGAATGAACTGAAAATATGGATCCTCTGTGAAAGGTGTAGGTAAACAAGGCAATTAACATTCAATTCACTCACAAGTTAATGTTTCTTACAATGCTTTTCTGAAAAAAAAGTTGAAAAGTCAAAACGTAATACATTAATAGATTTATATTGGTCTGCCTGAAGATACCCATTCTATAGAAGTTCTGAATCAATTTGATTCCATAACACTTGCAACTTCAAGCTGCATTAGGTTGAAGTCTAAAAGACTCGCATTAGTGAATTGATTTCTGTTTTTATACAAAACATAAGCTACATGTAAATCAATTATTTTGAATGTATTTCAGTGGCTGTAATAAGATCCCTCAAGCAACATATTAATTCATATTGCAACAGTTATAAAATGCTAGCGTATTCTGGGAACGTGAGCTGATTATCTTGCTTTGCGCAATTCATAGTCATTGAAACTACACTTTTTGAATATTAACATATGAATAATTCATCAATTCAAATGAAATCTGCCATCTACTAACTTCAGCGGAAATACAATTCCTTTTTAAGTAAGTATGTTAATTTCTCTGCTAGAATACCAATCAAGGGAACCTTATCCCAAAGTGTTATACTTTCTGTGTCAAAGCACACAGACCAAACTAGATTGTGTAATTCAGGTCTAAGTTACAACTATGTAATAATTTATTATAATATGTAGAGTTAAAAATCAAATAAAGATTGAGAGAGATAAATAGATTAATGTCCCAAAGCACTCTACAGCCTGTGAGATACTCTGTGAAAATAATTCTGCCTGTAATCTACAAGAGTTTATGAAAAGTTTATCTGTATAAAGCAAGAGAACAGAGAGAGGGAGCAAGGGAGTCACTACATACATAAAACAGCACGTCATGCTAAATAATGTGCAGAGTGGAGACTTAACTGTGGTAAATATCAACCTGCTCTCCATTAGAACCACAAGCACCAAATTGTGAGAAAGTATTTCTTGATAAAGAAATACTTTGAAGAATATCACAGCACTGTTTTAAGATTTTGTTTTAAACTATTCTATTTATCTTTATTCTTTAACAGGTCAGATAACAATATTGTACAAAATTAAACTATAACCACAATAGGAAGCAATCAAGAAATTTGAAGGGTTTAACAGCTTTGTCAACATTTCTGTATTGAATCTAAACATTGCCCTCCACTTGGACCTTACCATCAGTAATTACAAATGATTTATGATGGTGACAAATGAGAAAGTTCCACCAGATAATGCTGAAGTCACAGATATGCCTGCTCAGGTTTCAAGATATACTGCCTCCCACTATCCATTTGTAATACAAGTTGTAAAACACTGGAGAAAGAATTTTATGAACTCTTACATTCCTGGTGGATCAGTCAACACGGGTATTAGGTACAAGGGAATGAACAACTTAATGAAAATTCCTAAGAGGTTCAAAAGGTACCCTGTAAGTTGTAAAACATGGCAAGCAAATATTTATTAGATCTCAATGATCGAGTGCATGACTGAGCAACAGTTACAAATTTGTATAGCAGGCATTTCAGACTTTTTGAGATTGAAGGGTACACCTTCACACAGACATAAAACATAATGAGATGCATCATATATAACGTTTAAAGCTGATAATCATACACATTGTAAACCTCCCCTATTAAACAAAACACAAACATTGATTGCACTCTAAACAAGCATGTATTTAACAATAAAGCCTGGGAGCTCAAAGTCTAATTTGGTCAATGCCCTCTTTCCCTGTCGTCAATTTTATACCAAACTTCTTAACTTTTCATATAAAAAAGGATAAGACTGTTGAATTGTGATTAAATCACAATGTTTTAAACTTATGAAGCTAAAACTCTTGATATAAGGTAGATACGGCATTTTTCCCCAAGATTTTTAATTGGAACATTTATAACCACAGCATTAATCAAATTTAACACCTGATTGAGATTAAATGTCAAATTGTAATGCGCAAGTATCAGTTTTTTAAGGTTTGAATTTTATCCAACTTCACCTTACTCCTTGGGGGGAAAAAAACTAAACTGCAGATGTTGGAATGTGAAGCAAGAACATCAATATCAAGCAGCATCTGTAGAAAGGATCTGTAGATAGCGTACCATTGAAGAGGTCACTTCATTGACCTGGAACCCTGAATGATTTCTCTTTCCCTAAATGCTGTCTGAGTGGCTGAGTTCTTGTAACATTTCCATTTTGGTTTCAAACACCTTTTGCAAACTGAATCACAATAATTTTGTCAGCCACCGTGACATGACTAGAAATTTATATATTTAAAATTGGATGCGTTAAATCAGAGTGATAGATCGCAGTTTCTTTTATGGTTGGTGGGATCCATGCATTTTATCATAGTTTTGTAACTTACAGACCTTGAAGTCCTTAACATGATAAAGAGACACAGCATTTTCATTGTGCACTGAATGCCTTTTCGTTGCTTTTCCATATTAAAATCCAAGTTTAACACTGCAGAAATTCTAAAATTAAGAAGGCATAGTCACGTCACCTAAGCATATAAGAATTTACTTTCAATAAAAATATACTATCAATGGGCTTATTTTACAAAACTACTTTAATCAAATATCACTGTGATGATTGTATATTCTAGTACCAATTGTTTGGCAACAATAAAGTATAAAGTATAAGGTATAATCAAAACCAGTCTTTTTCTCTCTTAAATCTTGATCACCATTAAGCAACAGTATACCTGCCTTAGTTGGGTTACACAATTTGTCACTAGAACAAGTCTATGAAATCTGCAGAGTTTCCATCACAAACAACCACTTTTGAGAACTCATTTTATGGATTTTCCAAATGAACAAGAAAAATCACAGTATAGCACTTCAAAATATTCCAAATGTGAAAACAAGGGACTGATACATTTGGTGGATTTAACGAAATAGAAATCTCAATGATGTGTGTACAAGTGAGCACAGCTGTTTCTGCTGGTAGATAAATGAAGCAATTGAGACATTAAAATAAGCAGTTTTGCACTGAACACAATGGAACTGTTAATGAAAAAGGATAATGGTTATCACTTTTAGAACAGCATAAGTGACTTCCTATTTTAAATCCACATGCCTTTCAGTACTGGTACTGTAATAGCTACTCAAAGGAGAAATGCTATTGCAAATCACTATGAATCAGAGTGATTGAGGAAATAAGTTAACTTAATGCAGCATGGTACTGCATCACCACACCTTCATAAAAATACAAACTCCTTGTTGCAGCTTGTATGATATCCGTCTCTTTATAAAGAACAGCTGTAGCAACGTTGAACATGCACTGATTCAAGGCTCTTTCAAGCAAGTCCACCAACAGAAAATCTTTTACTTACACTTGGGTATTCTTCATTGCAACCTAGTGTTTTACTTAGATTTAGAAGAAATTGCTTCACTGGTTATGTTTGAAGTTTATTAGCTCTTAACTTTAAGAAACTGGGCAAAAAATGAATAAGCTTGCAGGAATCAAAACCCTGCTTTCTGTATCCGAGCTAACTCTATCACCCAGGCTTGCTGACTTAGACTGGTTTCGAGTTCATAAATGACTGAATTTTAAGCTTTCCCTCCATTTCCTTTAAAGATCCTCCACAATTTCTCTCCTTCCCTTCTTCTCTAGCTCAACTCAAACCAACCGAGTAATCTTTAGTAATTGTCCTGCCTCTGCTTACACTCAGGAATTCCCTTCATAAAACCCCCTCTCTCCTTTTGTAAGAACATAGCTCTGCGACCAAGATTCAGTTCTAATAAATCAAAGACAATGTGTCCAAAAGATATTTGATAATATGTTTGAGAGCTACCTTGGAATATTTCACCACCTGGCAGGTTTGCGTAAATTTAAGGCATCATGTTATGAAGTTCAGTCTCTAATATGGTGGTTTTCAAAGTTATGATGCAACCAAGACATATATGGGTGGAATATATATTACCCAAAGTTCCTTCAGTTCAGGATGTACCATCAATTAACTTAAAGTCAACTTATCTTCTCCGAACTTGCAAAGGAACATTGGGAAGGGCAAGAACATTGACACATGGACATTGCAATCATAAAGGCATCACACCAGAGGCTCTTCTTCGTCACGAGTTTGAGAAGATTTGGTATGTCATCAAAGACTCTTGCAGATTCCTATACATGTATAGTGCAGAACATTCTGACAGATTGCATCCAGCCTGATACAGACACTCGAAAGTATAAGATCACAAGAGGCTGCAAAAGGTTACACACCCAGCCACCTCCATCATGGGGTGCAAGGCTTCCCACCATCAAGAACATCTTCCAGAAGGTGGCATCCACCTTCTGAGGATCCTCACCATCCATTACATGACCTCTTCTCATTAGTACCATCAAGGAAGAAGCACAGGATACTGAAGACTCACACTCAAAGATTTAGAAGCAGCTTCTTTCTCTCCATCATCAGACTTATGAACAGTCCATATATCCATGAACACTACCTAATTGCTTTTTTTTTTGCACTACTTCTTCCGTAATTTATAGCAGTTTTGTGTTTGTCATAAAACAACAAATTTCACATCATATTAAGGAAGATAGCAATAATAAACCTGATTCTGATTCTAATAAAAGGCAATTCATTGTATCATCAAAAATAAACAAAATGCCGTATGACTTATTTCATGTACCTAATGTCTCTGATTCAGCAAGTGTTTGTAGGTGCAGGGGAGACCTCTGAACACACTGCAGAATACTTTGCTAGCTTGAGGCATCACCACTTAGTGAAACCTCTGCTGTAATGCAAGTTAACCCTTCTTTTCTTCAGCAGCTTTTCTATGCCTTAATGTATTTTGGGACTTATTTCCTCTGTGGATCAGTTTTGCACTAGTTATATAAAATAGCCTGCTTTACTTTATACTAATGCTGACTCTACGTACTAACATTAGCAAATTGAAGGATATATCTGAAGCATTTCCGCCTTCCCTAGTGCCTTGTTTGCTCCAGTATTCAACATCATTGCTTTATTACCCCGTTGCCAATAACTATCTTATTATTGCTGCCTCTGGTGTTTCCTCATAATCGAGGTTTACAACCTCTAAAGGACCTGTGCTTTGATCAGATGGGTTGCCTGGACCATTTGAACAATTTACCCAAGTTCATTATGGACATTGGGAAATGAGAAGGGGAGGGGTGGTTTTACAGAAGAAGCAGTTGGAAAAAAGGGCTGATGGTTTTGCAAGGAAGAGAAGGCAAGAGTCCTGGTGCATCAGTACTGTGAAAATACCCAAGGTAATAGCAGAGATAGAAACAGATGTTAAAGGTAAACATTCAGATCCTTACACGAGTTAATAACTGTTCCTAGACCCTACCTACAGCTGGGGAAGTTGAATGAACAGTCATCTCATACTTTGTGCCAGTTATAACCTGGCACTGTTAAATACAAGGTCATGGGGTGAGAGAGATGTACATTAAATCATTCCAAAACTCTCCAGATGTGCAGCTGCATATGTTAACAGTCTCATTTCAATTGATGTTAAAAAAGCAGAAAGCCCATACATAGAAATAAATAAACTGAGTGTCAGTTACAGGCCACAATTAACAAAGACGGGCAACAGCACCTCTACCATAATTATTCTAAACACAGATGCTCCACAAGGCTGTGGCCTCAACCACTTACTCGACTGCCTGTACTCTCACAACTGCTTGGCTATACTCTCCTCTAACCCCATCTACAAGTTTGCAAAAGGTACCATGATATTGAGCTGTCTCTCAAATAACAGTAAGTCAGCGTACAGGAGGGTGATAGAGAGTCTAGTGACATGCCATCGTGGAAACCTTTCCTTCAATGTCAGCAAAACGGAATAGTTGGCCATTGACTTCAGGAAGGGAAGCAGTACACATGCTCCTGTTTATTATAACAGTGCTGAGGACAAAGGGGTTCAGAGCTTCCAGTTCCTAGGAGTGAGCATCAACAATAACCTGTCTTTGTCCTATTACATGGATGCCAGGGCCAAGAAAACTTAAAAATGTCTCTACTTTCTTAGGAGATTGAAGAAATCTGGTACGTACCCTTTGACTTTCACAAACTTTTACCAATGCACCATAGAGAGCATCCTATCCAGATACATCACGGCTTGGCATGGCAACGGCTCTGTACGTGTTCAGAAGAAACTGAAAAAGGCTGTCAACACATCCCAGTACATGACAAAAACCAGCCTCCCCTCCATGGCCTCTGGCTACACTTCTGGCTGCCCCCGTAAAGCATCCAACGTAATCAAAGACCCCACACATCCCGGACATTCACTCCATTCTGGCTAGGCTCAAGGACAGCTATCCCACTATTATTGAATGGTCTCTTAATATGATAAAATAGAACTTAACCTCGTAATCTACTCTGTTATAAACTGACACCTTACTGACAACCTGCACTGTGCTTCTTCTGTAACTAACACTTTATTCTGCATTGTTATTGTCTTTATCTTGAACTACCTCAATCCACTGCTGTAGCAATCTTATCTCTGTGCATATTACGCAAGACAAACTGTACCTTGGTACACGTGACAATAATAAACCATTCACCACTCCCACTTCCTTCTCCAAGCCTAAACTCACCTCTGCAACAGGAAGCAGTACTGATGGGAATTAATGGATAGCTAATCTTTTCAGCACCAGCTCAGCATCTCCATAGCTATCAGATTTGTTCCATTCCATTCCACTCTGGCCATCGTGGCCTACTGAGTGACTGATTTCTTCACCAACACTTTACAGGATTTTGGAATTTCTAAAGGCAAGATATTGATGGAGAAGGAGTCCTGTTTCATTAATGCAGAACACGGTCTGATGCTTTTTACACTGTACCCCCTCCTCGTTCTCAAAATGTTGTAATCGGTAAACAAACAAGTGAGAAACTAGAAAAATAATTTTAAAAATACTACTGAGCTTCAGATGCGAGGAGATGAGCTGCATGATTTAGATCAGACATTCATTACCACAGATAAATCAGACAAGACCAGACAAAGAAAATGTGGCCATTATCCTTTCCAAATATTTCTGTATTAAGGTGATCTAGGAACTGAGTCATGAAATTTTCCAGTTCAGGTCCCAATGGGGTAATTGTAAGATCATGGAGCTGAAATATTACTTTTGTTTCTCTCTCCATTGGCCTGGCCAGGCATTTTTCTGGTTTAATCAAACCAACTGCGGAACGGTTGAAAAATCAGACGTAGTGGTCCCTGTCCAATGGTCTGTAGGTGGTGATCTACTGGCACGTTTCGAGGAGTAGCAAGCCTTTGCTGGAAAGGGACTTTAAAGGCTTTAAATGAAGCACTCTAAACAGGAATCTGATCCACCATTCACTAAAAGCTAATGCAATTTGACTCATCCAAGGCAAGCAAAGACTTTTGTCCTCCTCAGACAACATATTAACAGACACATAATTTGTAAACCCTTGGAGCCATAAAGGACAGTGCATGCAATCTGCACTTTACCCAAAAATATTATCATTCATACAATCAGTCCAGACAACGTAACTGATTTTCCAAAATCTCACTATGATCTCTTGAATTTTGCATGAGCATTTAATAGGAAGCATTAATTTAAAATTGCCATTCATTAACTTCAATTGTGATATATATTAGTAGGGTTCCTACACTCATTGTTTACAAAGTAGTTTTGAAAATGCACATACAAGCATAGATCCACCTTTGCTCAAAAGAATTATAATTAGAATTTTTTTTTCCTTGCATCCATTTCACAATGTGAGGGAGTAAAAATCTTTATGTTGTGGCTCTATCACAATGTACAAGCAGTAAGGAAGGGAAACGTGGGTGGGTCAGGGTCAGGGTTGCAAAGCTCAAAAGTGGGAAAGAGGCATTTAATTACTAGAAGAAATCTGAATGAATAAACACTACATCTAAGATTTATGGGAGATATTTTCTGGGCTAGAAGAGACGGTAGAAAGTAAAATATGATCAGTTGCCACAAGGATATGGCCCACGGAGTATGACGAACTGGTGTAAATAAGAACAGCTGTTATACAACATCATAAAGATGATCATCTGGTTTCACCCAACCACTGAAGACGTTATCCACTGTTTCTGCAGATGTGGACACTTGCGATTTGAGATCTTTCAGAACAGAATAAGAAAGATTTTAAAAATCACTTGAACCCACTTTACTTAGTTCCACTTGAATTTCTAGGTCTAGCACATTTGTATTTCAGACGAGGCTTTTCTTAAAATGTAACATCCATTGGTTAGAGATCTGGGCAATGCCAGCATTTATCACCTATCCTTGATTGCACTCGAGCTGGGGATTGGGAATGATCATCTTGAATCACTGCTGTCCTTGCGAGACAGATACTCCCACAACATTGTTGGGGAATGAATTCCAGGACTTGGACCCAGTGACACTGCAGTGGCAATATACTTCCAAGTCAGGGCTTGGTGTGAGATTTGGCAGGGAACTTGCAGTTGGTGGAGTTTCAAACACTCACCTTTCTTGCTGGTAGAAGTGATGGGTTTTGTAGGTGCTATGGGCTTGGCTTTAGTGAATGATTGCAGTGATTTTTGTAAATGTTACAAGTGCAGCCTGCGGCAAATGGAGAACTTAGGGTGGCGGAGGAGATTTTTGAACATCGTAACTTTGTGCAGTTCAAGTCACGTTTTCCAAATAAGCGTGGCTTTAAGCTTAGGCAAAGCTAGTGATTTCAAAATTTAAACCTCTGGCTGGGTATCCTTTTAAAATCTCCTTTTATATCCTTTTAAAATCTAGAATTCATTTATCTCAAACCAGGTGAAGCCAGAATGAGATTCGTGGCACAATACTTGCTTTCATCAAGGGGTGATATGGAGATACATTCATACCAACAGTTTTACTTATGTCCTGAATAGACATACACCAGCCATCCTAGATTTCTACACTCGAGCCCTTGTATTCTGCCCATATTCACTGATGGGCAGGATATGACTGCAGAAGACCAGAGTGACAAGCCACTATAGCGCTGAGTGAGCGTGAGTCTACTGGCCACTTCTAATTTGAAACATTTAAATCAAAGCCCCTTCGGGCCTCTTACATGGATGTAAATTTCAATAAACTATTCTGAAAAGACTCTGAAAGGTGACCTTTCACATCCAAGTCCCCAAAACAACATTTAAAAAAAAACAATTATTGAGTTTATTTTATTGTAGTACTACTTGTGTGCTAATTGCTTGCCTCGATATCTGTGTTACTATAGCAATTACATTTTATAAGTGCTTTGAGACAACACAAAGTCGTGGAACATGTACAGTAATACAAAATATGGCGCTTTTTTTCTTTGGGTAAGCAGCATATTTGTGAAGAAGCACACAGACTAAATTCCCGATCAGTCAGGAGGACAAAGGCAGAGGGGAGAAATGGAACACTACAGCTGGTGAGCTGGTGTTCATACCAACCTAGGCACTACACCTATAGACTGACAACCAACGTGATTCCAGAAGCACTGAAGAGAAAAAAGGAAAGCCATGGGAGAAAAATTTACATAGAGATGAAAGGCCTTCTTTGCCTTCTCAGTATGAACAAACATCAAAATTTTTAAAAAATCTGAGCGTGATTGGTGTGGGATAGGAGAAAAGGGGCTGGATAATATAAGGAACCAGCTGAGAGTCCACAGCAACGAATGGAACTGCTGTTATTTCTCAGAGTATGAGCATTTCCAGGTACACAAGGGTCCCACACAGTGGGGGGACTTCACCAATAGCTTATGGGCTTTCCTCTTCTTGCCGGAATGCCCCAGAATAAATGGTGTGCAATTTGCTTAGAGGTCCTGTTCCCAGCTAGAGCTTACTCGCTTGTATTAAAGGTGTCGAAATGCCTCCTGTTTGCAGTTTCAAAAACAAGTGGCTTTACTTTCAATATTTTTCAAGACATCAAGCTATTACTTAATGTTGATTTATTTTTTTAAATTTTTTGCTACTCAGAGTAAGTTTAAAATTGTAAATCAGCAACTGTTTTGTTTTTGTCTTGTTAGTCTCCCCCCCCCCCACCGGCTTTCAGACACCTCTCTGTCCCTTTATTAGGGAGACAGAGAGCCTGTGATATGTCCAAATGTTGGATGAATGATTAGTTGTTGTTGTACTGAAGATCATGGTCCTTATTGGGGGCTCTGCTTTTGCTTGTTTGGTGGGTGAAGGGTGCTGATGCTATTTTTCCTGAAGTACGTGGGGGAGGGCGAGGGTCGATGCTTTGCTGCTGCTTGTGCATAGGGGGGTGAGTGAGGGCTTTGGGGTTCTAATGTTTTTTTACCGTCACTCATTTCAGAGCGCGCGGCCACTCCGAAATGATATCGGTATTTGTTAAGTAGATACCCTGCACAGTCCTGATTTGATGGAGACGGACGTGAGAAGCACGGAGGAACATCTGGAGAAACTTCTGAAATGCCCGCTTCGCTGCCACTGCTACTGTGCGATCGAGAATCTCTGGAGGGGAAGGCCCCAAATCCTCGGCTTTGCCTACTGCCTGTTGCCAGGGCCGGGGTCGAAGCGCTCAGCAGAGATGGTGCTCAGTGCTCGGCGTCGGAGGGGTGGTCAGAGGCTTAAAGTTTTCGGTCGGACTCAAAAGTCGGCTGTGGTTGGGTACTTCCAGGGTGCTGCATCGGCAAGTTTGCAGCGCTGGAGGTTCATGGCAGGGAGAGTTTTTCTTCTTTCTCCCGTCTGCGTGAGATGATGGGACTTTTGAGAGACTTTGAAACTTTTTTTTTACCATGCCTATGGTCTGTTCTTTATCAAATTACGGTATTGCTTTGCACTGTTGTAACTATATATTATAATTATGTGGTTTTTGTCAGTTTTTCAGTCTTGGTTTGTCTTGTGTTTCTGTGATATCATTCTGGAGGAAAATTGTATCAGTTCTTAATGCATGCATTACTAAATGACAATAAAAGAGGACTGCGTGTCCTCATAATCTAATCTAATCTAATCTTTGGAGCACTCTTCTGTTTTCGCGGATGTCTGTGAAGAACAAGAATTTCAGGTTGTATACTGTACACATTCTCTGACATTAAAATGGAACTACTGAACTATTAGAATCAGAAATAAGAACACTCAGTAGGTCACATGAATTCTAACAGCTCTCATTTCATAGGTTTCATTAATTTTCTCACTTAACCGATCGATCTCTATAAATTAGCCTCGCCTTACCTTATCTGAGATATTTCTTTTTCCCAAACCATCCTTACCCCATCTTTTCTGCAATGTTAAAACTAACTTGCTCCCCCCTCCCCCCACCCCACCTGCAAGGAGCTTGTACTTAAATTTGATTTCTCTCTCTACAGATGCTGCCTGACCTGCTAAGCGATTCCAATAACTTTTGTTGTCATCTAGAAAAGGAAGTGACAGCTTTAGCACACAAGAGAAGTAAGGATGTAGTTTCACCATCTGCCAAAGATTTTCACAGTCGCTTCATAGGCATGGCTTGTTCTGACTCACTTACCACTAAAAAGAAACACTAACTTAAGATTAAGAGACCGACGGCAGATAAGGTAGGGTGATCTAATGTAGGATTTCAAAGCACTAATTAATGATCCCAACTGGAACTGAAAACTGTATCGGTTTTATTAGGAATACACATGGGCCAGAAAACAGCTAACTTTTTTTTGGATACTTTGAGTTCCTGAAAATGGGTATCTTCATCGACAGCTTACGGTAGTAGAGGTGATGTGACTGCTTGCCATCAAAGGAGGTTGCAGTGAGACCAATGGATACAAAGGTACCTTAAGCGTAACATTTCCAAATGTCTTAGCATAAATGTCAATCAATAGATGATAAAGGATTCACCAATTCTACCCGTGCTCCAAGAATATACTGAGCCAAGTTACCAGGAAAGTTGATGAATGCAAGGCAGTGGATGTTGTCTACATGGACTTTAGTAAGGCATTTGACAAGGTCCTGCATGGGAGGTTGGTCAAGAAGTTCTATCATTTAGCATTCAAGATGAGGTAGTAAATTGGATTAGTCATAGGCTTTGAACAAGAAGCCAGAGGGTGGTAGTAGATTGTTGCCTATCTGACTGGAGGTCTGGGACTATTGGAGTGCCACAGGGATCGGTGCCAGGTCCGTTGTTGTTTGTCATCTATATCAATGATCTGGATGATAATGTGGTTGACCAGGTCAGCAAATTTGAGGATGACACCAAGATTGGGGGTCTAGTGGACAGTGAGGAAGGCTATCATGGCTTGCAGAGGGATCTAGACCAGCTGAAAAATGGCAGATGGAATTTAATGTCGCCTAGTGTGGGGTGTTGCCCTTTGGTAGGACCTACCAGGGTAGGTCTTACACAATGAACGGCAGGGCACTGAGGAGCATGGTAGAAAAATGGAACCTGGGAATACAGGTCCATAATTCGTTGAAAGTGGCATCACACGTAGATAGGGCCGTAAAGGAAGTTTACGGCCCATTGGTCTTCATAAATCAAAATGTTGAGTACAGGAGATGGGATGTTATGTTGAAGTTGTATAAGACACTGGTGAGGCCTAATTTGGAGAACTGTGTGCAGTTTTGGTCACCTACCTACAGGAAAAATGTAAATAAGGTCTAAGAGTACAGAAAAAATTTACAAAGATTTTGCTCGGTCTGGACGATCTAAGTTATAAGGAAAGATTGAATAGGTTAGGGCGTTATTACTTAGAATGTAGGAAGTTGAGAGGATATTTGATAGATGTAAACTAAATTTTGAGTAGTATACTGTAGATAGGGTAAATGCAGCAAGCTTTTTCCACTGAGGTTGGGTGGTACTACAATCAGAGGTCATGGGTTAAGGGTGAAAGGTGAAACGTTTAAGGGGAACATGAGGGGTTGTAAGAGTGTGGAACAAGCTGTCAGCACAAGCGGTGCACACGAGCTCCATTTTAACATTTAAGAGAAGTTTGGATAGGTACATGGATGGAGGGCTATTGCGGTCCCGGTACAGGTCGATGGAAGTAGACAGTTTAAATGTTTCAGCAAAGTATAGATGGGATGAAGGGCCTATTTCTATGCTGTACTTTTCTATGACTATCGAAGGATACAGGTCACTGTGATATAATCAACATATAACACTACGAGTACCAAGAACAATACCATTAAAAGAACAACTTCAGTGACAGGGACCTGGAGTACAAAACAGCATAATTCAATCGTTCAGTAGAATGTTAACATGAATTGTTGAGTGTGTTTTATTCTTATGAGCAATCAACTTATGCCAGTTCAGAGGCTGAAAGATTCAAACATGGATTGAATTCAACAGTTAGAAATTATAAATTAATTCCTTGTCCAAAATCATGATACTAACCTAATAAAGTGAGACAAATGCTTAATTTCTTGCATTTCACTGTCTAGACATAACTGGGGGAATGGGAGTGCGAACATTCAGTGCTTTCTGTTGTAATATCACTATTTTATCCATTGTTTCTCTTGTTCCTACCCTATGCTAACCTCACTTTTACAGTAATCTCATTATTTTATTTGGAACCTCTAAGTATCCAAGCCATTGGCAGCACTGCAAAAGCAACAGATTAGCCTTGGTGCAGTGCTAGCACTCTTAACCTGCATGCCAAAAAGGTTGTAGATCCAAGCCAAACATACATCAGTGATATTAAACCTGATTTGGATTCTGACATAACCCAGGCTCACACTTTGATGCCGTGCTGAGCAAAAGCTATGCTTTTCAAAAAGAAAAACATGCACTTTTGTAATTTCTTTCAGAGTCTTATGAACTCCCCAAACACTTTGCAGTCAAGAAGGATTTTTGAAGGAGAGTCACTGTTGAAATTTGGGAAGTTCAGAAAACAGATGTTTACATGAAGGACTTTCTAATAATAATGAACGCTAGCTGGATTATTTCCTTTATAAGGGATAAATACTGAACAGGTCATTCATGCATTCAGACTATCAGACCTTTTGCATCAACCCAAGAGGGCAGGCAGAACTTTAATATAACAACACTCTAAAGGATAGTATTTCTGATGTGCAGTCCTCCTTCAATACTGTACTGGAGTGTCAACCTGGATTGTGTTCTCAGAACTCTGCAGTAGGATAATTATCCAACTCCAAGATGGGAGTGCTACCAACTGTATCAAAGGCTACACATTTAGGTGTGGTGTACTATTGTTCATATGAGACATTAACCATTCAGCCTCCTCATATTGATTCAAAGGTCACAAGAACAAGAATTTTGCCAATATGCTGCCCAAACCCAATTTCTTAATCAATAACCCCACAAATGATTACTGGCTATTTATTGCTTTGCTGTTTCCGAGACTTGCAGTGCACAAACAGGATACTGCATTTTCCCACAAAATACAATGCAATATAACGATCTTTCCAAAGTACTTTCACAGGTTACAAAGAGGTTTGGACAGTGCCAAGGATAAAGAAAGACACTTTGTAAATGAGTCTCTCTTTTTTCTTTGCTTTAAAGTTTACAGTTCACTTCATCAAAAAAGAAAAAGCCAGTCATGACTATAAGAGCAAGAGTAATGTACAACCAGAAAGAACCAAATAGTCATTTGCAGAGCCTAAATGTTGAATGGACAATAACAGATGGTAGATAATTCAATCTGTGCTGAAAATCATTGTGTTCAAACAATATTATTAATATTAGAGTAAAGTGCTACATAAATGCAAGTTGTTGCCTGGTGATGGGCTTGTGGATTGTGGAGCTGACATACAATGCAGGTCAAATGAAATAATACAGAACAAATCCATTCAGTTGCTCCACTCCTGCTGCCTACTGTAGACTTTTAAAACAACTATCCCTACAAGGTAGAACACAGTGATGTTTGGAGTCTGAAACCTCATTCAACAAAAAGTAAGAAATAATCTACTTGCAGCGCAGCAGATAACTACCCCTGATATCAATGAGGTTTCCCCTGAATGCATACACGGTGAAGTAAGATATAAACTATCACTTAAATGTAGTGGTTCCGTTCTACACTGGTAAGGCAAACTCGGAGCGTTTCTCAGATACTGTTCACCTTCATATTTCTCCAAACATAACTTAAGCGTTTAGTCGCAGTTATTAACGCCTAACCATTAACTCATTTGCTTCCAATCAGAAGTCCACTTCTTTGTGATACATCAACACAGTTCAAAAGTCCACCTGCTCAACACTCGGCTCTGCTTCTGCTCCCGAGTATATAGCAACCAGAAACTGAGCCACTTCAGATCTCGTTGAGCGTCCACTGTATGTTATCCATGGGAAGGTCACACACAGTGCAAAGGCAGATGAATCCTGATTGAAGATAATCAGGTGTCGTCCACCAAAACAGTAATAACTCTCAGTCACTCACCCTAATCCTTCGCATTGCAGCCACGATCTCCACCCTGCTGTTTGGTCTGGGTACGTCCAGTGTGCCGATGTACTGTGAAAGAAGAAATAAATCAATGTAAAAGGGACGGTAAAGTGGGATGTACTTTCGGAAGAAGGGGCTCGCGTTCGAATCAAAGTCTCATGCGCCCGCGTTCGATGAAGTGATGAAAAGTTACAAACCTTCGCCTCAAAACTGATTCCATGCCGGAAAGCCTCTTCGTTATGCAGAGGAATCCGCAAATCGTGCCCATCATCCACTAAGTTGTATTTGGTTTTGCTTGGCATGTTGGCGAGCGAAAGAAGAAAAAACACACAAAAAAAAGACAGGGCAGAATCAGGGGTGGTGGGGAGAAGCAAATGGTCCTAGGCTGGGCGAATTAAAAAATACAAGTGGCAGAACCATACGGACAATATATTTTACATCTAAACTAAGGAGGGAACTTCAGCGATTTCGGGGTGGGTTGCAAACAGCCCAACGTCCACCATACATCCAGAGGAGTTGCCGTACTGTTGATCGGCAGCGGGGTATCGTGGATTCCTGGAAGCGGTACTCGAGCCCAGCGAGCGAGTGCCTGCACTATCCTCGGCCGGCTCCGAGCGCTCCGCTGCCGGCTCACTCCTGCTGCTCCGCTGCCCTTCGCTCTCGCGGCAGCGCCACACTTCCCAATCAAAAGCGCGACAGCCCAGCCTCCCTCCCCATTGGACGACGGCCGGGAATTCCCACCCGATTGGCGTAAAGTTACATCACTTGCGTTCCGTGTGGCTGGAGAGCTCGGGGGCAGCTTCCTGGATTCGCCCGGGGAGGGTGGCTGGTTGGAGGGAGAAGAGGCCGGCGCTGCGATCCCCGAAGAGGGCTGGCTCGCACAGCGGGTGTCAGCGATTTGCAACGGATGCACGCTCGCCCCTATATGCAGTCACATCCCACCGACGCCTGCTCCTGAGGATGCGGTGTGTGGAAATGATGGCTATCCTTTGCAGCGAGATCACTCTCTGCATCGAACTTAAATATTGAAAGGCAATGGCAACCCCGGTTAAAATATCTGCTCCCCACCATGTATAATATTGGCATCCCCACCATGGCATAATATTACAAATCTATATACACATGCATGCGATTACCATATCTGAGCCAACGGTTGTTAAGCACCGTCAGCTTCAAAATAATTCTGTGTTTACCGACAAGAGGAATTATCGCAAACTGGAATATCGTTGATGTTACTGAAAGTTGTGCTAATTGAAACACATCCAAATGGGTGCTCTGACTGAGGAAGGTGGCGCCGCTTACAGAGGGACTTTCCCGTATATATGATGGAAACATGCTGGAAGACCGAAGCGAGCTGTCTTCCCATGTTGCCCCCGCTGGAGGAGAGAATGGTCGTTGGGGGGGGGGGCTAGTAAAGGTGAATCACATAATCAGAGGGCACGGTGGCCAGAATACTGGGTTTGCTTGGTTGTCGGGAAACGTCTTTTTCCAGGAAATACTTCATGCATGGCGCATATGGGTAGATTTTTTAAAATCTATTTACTGTAGGATAAATGAAACATTTCGTGAGAGTCAGTCGATCCGGAGGAGGTCCCAAAGCGGAGTCAAGCAACATTGGTGCACCTAGTTAAGAAACACCCCAGGTCAAAAGAGAAACCCAGTTGACAGCATTCGTGGCCCCTTTAAAGAAAACACAGCCATGTAAACATAGAACAGTACAGCACATTACAGGCCCTTCGGCCCACAATGTTGTGCCGACCCTCAAACCCTGCCTCCCATATAACCCCTCCACCTTATATTCTTCCATATACCTTTATGTTGTTGGGGGACATTATTGTGAAAAAAGTGCTGTTTTTCCTCGCACATATGTGTAAATGTACCACATATCGAGTTTTCCCAAATTGTATGAACCAGGAGGTTCGTAATCTGCTGAGGTCTAGATGTGCGGTGTTCAAGAGTGACGATCCAGAACCCTACAAGAAATCCAGGTACGACCCACGGAAGGCCATCGTGAGAGCGAAAAAAAGACGTTCATGTTACATCTTATTGGAGACACAATCAGATCCACCGTAGCCATTACTCCCTAAAAAGCGAAACATAACGACATAAACAGCAGTGATGCCTAACTCTCCGATGAGCTCAAAGCTTTTGAAAGGGAGAATAACACGACATCTGTGCGAACCCCCACAGATCCGGCAACTCTGTGATGTCTGTCTCGGAGGCCAATGTCAGAACACCCTTCAACACTGTGAACCCTCACTAGACTCCGGCGGTGTACCTGGTTGGATACTGAAAAACTTTGCCGACCACCTGGTTGGAATGTTCAAAGACATCTCGAGTCTCTCACTGCCGCGGATCTGAGGTTCCCAACCACTTTAAAAGGGCAACGATCATACTGGTGCCCACGGGGAGCAGAGTGAACTGCCTCAACGGTCGGCATCAATCACATCTACCGTAACCAAGCGCTTTTGAAAGGTTAGTTATGGCCAGAATTAACTCCAGTTTGAGCAAGGATCTGGATCGACTGCAGTTCGCTTGCCGCCGAAACAGGTCTACAGCAGACGCCATCTCACCGGCTCCAATCTGTTTTGGAGCAGCTAGACAACAGCAAAGCATACGGCAAGCTGCTGTTTCTGCATTATAGCTTGGCGTTCAATACCATCATCCCCTCAACATTACTCATCAGGTTTCTAAACTTGGGCCTCTGCATCTCCATCTGCAACTGGATTCTTCACTTCCTCATAGTGAGAAAACAACCAGTGGGGTCGATGCTGACACTGGCTCACCTCAAAGATGCGTGCTTAGCTCACTGCCCCATTCTTCCTACAGTCGTGACTATGTGGATAAACACAGTTTAAGCCCATTTGTAAATCTGCAGGTGACACAGTGTTGATGGCAAGATCTCAGGTGGCGACTAGGAGGTGCACTGGAGTGAAATTTCTATGGATGTATGGTGGAGAGCATTCTGACTCAGCCAGTTCCTCCACATCAAACACTCCCCATCAACAGTGATGCCTTCAAAAGGCGATGCCTCAGGACGGCAGCACACATTGTTAAGGACTCTCACCATCTGGGACCTGCCCTCCTCTGCTGACCACTATCAGGAAGTCCGAGGACCCACACTCAACATTTCAGGAACAGCTTCTTCCTCTCTGTCAGCAGATTTCTGTACAGTCCATGAAAAACCTACTTTATAATTTCTTTAGTGTTGCACTATTTATTTAGTTCCTAATTTATAGTAATTTTATTTTGTTGTAGAGCTGATGCAAAATGACTAATTTCATATAAGTCAGTGATAATAAACGTAATTCTGAATTTGATCATTTGAGATCTAGGGTTATAAACCATGCTATCCAAATGCAAATCTGTCTTTCTTTAATTCACTGATAGACCATCCATCTCAGGTGCTCCACCTGTGGCATAGCTGGCCTCCTTAGCCACCTCAGAAATGCAAAGTCATCCTTCATCTTGCCAGGCTGGTTTCTGTGCTTCCTGAAGTTTGGAAATTTTAGCCACTTCCTTGAGACCGTTTCAAAACTACACATATTTTTTGCAGAGTATTTTTGGATGTCCCAATGTTGTGTATCGATATGTTAATCTTCAATAATGAAGATATTCTTCTCGAGGATTTATATCCATAAATGAAGCATGTTTCTTTTGCAGAAAATTTCATTGCACATTTGCTTAGAAAAAATTGCATCCTTACTTTTTAATCAAATGATTAGCTTGGCTTGGGCAACTCTCTCCCCAGCTCCCACCTTGGCTGAGTTGCCCATTGGCATTCTACATGGGGAAGTTGAGAGTTAACAAGATGTTGTTGCGCATGTAAAGTAGAGGCAGAATGAAAATCCCTGCCTAAGAAACAGAAGGAACCTTAAGTTTATAAAAAGGATCCTAGATTTTGATAATTAATCACTGGGTGGAGAGCAGCACTAATTTAATCCTGTCATGTCACTCTGAAATTAATCTGAATGTTGTGGACATATTCTTTTGAAATGAATCCAAAATGCCTGCTTAATAAAAGTTATTCAAAAAATTGCATAAATACATTAACATGGAAGGGAAGAAGGTCATATGCAACCCTTAATGCTGTTGGAAACCTTAACTTTGAGTGCAGAACACCCTCATCTCCCTTAGTACCTCTCAACAAGCTTCAAAACCTGGGCCCCTGTACCTCCCTCTGCAATTTGATCCTTGACTTCCTCATTGGGAGACCACAGTCAATGCAGATCAATAAGAGCATCTCCTCCTCAGTGGCAATCAATGCAGGCACACCACGAGGATGTGTGCCTAGCTCACTACTGTACTGTCTCTATACTCAATACTGTGTGGCTAACCACAGCCATGTGCTATCTAAAAATTCACCGGTGACACCACTGTTGTTGGCGGAATCGCAGATGAGGATGAGGAGCAAGATAAATAAGATGGCTGACTGGGTTTGCAACAACAACCTTACACTCAATGTCAGCAAGGCCAAGGAATTGATTGTGGACCTCAGGAAGGGGAAGTGAGAGGACACGCATCAGTCCATATTGACAGGACAACAGTGGTAGAAGGAGCTTCAAGTTCCTGGGGATGAATGTCTTAGAGGATCTAACATGGCCCCAACACATTGATGCTATCATAATAAAGGTACACCAGTGGCTATGCTTCATTAAGAAATTGAGAAGATTTTATATGTCACTGAAGATTCCAGCAGATTTCTTCAGATGTACTGTGGAGAGCATTTTGACTTGTTGCACCACAACCAGATATGGAGCCTGAAATGCACAAGATTGCAAGAGGCTGCAGAATTCTGCAGATGCTGGAAATTCAAGCAACACACATCAAAGTTGCTGGTGAACGCGGCAAGCCAGGCAGCATCTCTAGGAAGAGGTACAGTCGACGTTTCAGGCCGAGACCCTTCGTCAGAGTTGTAGACTTAGCCAGGTCCTTCATGGGTACAACGCTCCCCACCATTGAGGACATCCTCAAAAGGTGTGTAAGGAAGGTGACATCCATCATTAAGGACCCTCAACATTTAGGACATGCCCTCTTCTCATTACTATCCCAAAGGTTACATGTTGTATCGGAGGGATAGGAAGGTAGGCAGAAAGGGTGCTGTGGCTCTACTGGTAAAGAATGGCAACAAATCAATAAAAAGATGTGACATAGGGTCGGAAGATGCTGAATCCTTGTGGGTTGAGTAAATAAACTGCAAGGGTAAAAGGACGTTGATGGCAGTTATATACAGGTCTCCCAACAGTGGCTGGGAGGTGGATCATAGGTTACAACAGGAAATAGAAAAGGCGAGTGAAAGGGGTAATATTATGGTAGTCATGAGAGATTTTAACATGCAGGTCGATTGGGAAAATCAGGTTGGTAATGGATCTCAAGAGAGTGAGTTTGTTGAATGCCTAAGAGATAGCTTTTTAGAGCAGTTTGTATTTGAGCCTACTAGGGGAGCAGCTATACTGGATTGGGTGTTATGTAATGAACCGGAGGCGATTAGGGAGCTTAAGGTAAAAGACCCCTGAGGAACCAGAGATCACTATATGATTGAGTTCAACTTGGAATTTGATAGGGAGAAAGTAAAGTCTGATGTAGCAGTATTTCATTGGAATAAGGGAAATTACAGTGTGAGAGAGGAGTTGGCCAAAGTAAATTGGAAGGAGCTGCTGGCAGGGATGTCAACGGACCAGCAATGGTGTCAGTTTCTGGGGAAAATGAGGAAGGTGCCGGACACGTGTATTCCAAAAATGAAGAAATACCCAAATGGTAAAATAGTACAACTGTGGCTGACAAGGGAAGTCAAAGCTATTGTAAAAGCAAAAGAAAAGGCATACAACAAAGCAAAAGTTGGTGAGAAGGTACAGGATTTGGAAGTTTTTAATAACCTACAGAGATCAACTTAAAAAATCATTAGAAGTGAAATATGAAAGCAAGCTAGCAAATAATATTAAAATGGATAGTAAACGTTTTTTCAAGTATGTTAAAAATAAAAGAGAAATGAGAGTGGATATAGAACCACAAGAAAATGAGGTAGGAGAAATATTAATGAGATGGGGGGGGAGAGAATAAGGAGGTGGCTGCTAAATTAAATGAGAATTTGGTGTCAGTCTTCACTGTGGAAGACACGAGCAGTATGCCTGAATGAACAAGCAGTGTGTGTGAAGGAAGAGAGGTGGGTGCAGTCTCTGTTATAAGAAAGAAGGTGCTCAAAAAGTTGAAAGGCCTAAAGGTACAAAAGTCACCCGGACCAGATGAACTGCACCCTAGGGTTCTAAAAGAGGTAGTGTTAGAGATTGTGGTGGCATTAGAAATCATTGGACTCTGGCATGGTGCCAGAGGGCTGGAAAATTGCAAATGTTACTCCACGCTTTAAGAAAGGAGGAAGGCAGCAGAAAGGAAATTATAGACCAGTTAGCCTGATCTCAGTGGTTGGGAAGATGTTGGAGTCAATTGTTAAGGATGAGGTGATGGAGTACTTGGTGACACAGGACAGGATAGGACAAAGTCAGCATGGTTTCCCTCAGGGAAAATCCTGTCTGACAAACCTGTTGGAATTCTTTGAGGAGATTACAAGTAGGGTAGATAAAGGGAATGCAGTGGATGTTGTATATTTGGACTTTCAGAAGGCTTTGACAAGGTGCCAACATGAGGCTGCTTACCAAGTTAAGAGCCCGTGGTATTACAGCATGGTTAGAGCATTGGCTGATTGGGAGGAGACAGCGAGTGGGAATAAAAGGATCCTTTTCTGGTTGGCTGCCAGTGACTAGTGGTGTTCCACAGGGCTCGGTGTTGGGACTGCTTCTTTTTATGCTGTATATCAGTGATTTGGATGATGGAATAGATGGCTTTGTTGCCAAGTTTGCAGATGATACTAAAATTGGTGGAGGGGCAAGTAGTGTTGAAGAAACAGGTAGGATGCAGAAGGACTTAGGTAGATTAGGAGAATGGGCAAGAAAGTGGCAAATGAAATGCAATGTTGGAAAATGCAGATCATGCACTTTGGTGGTAGAAATAAATGTGTGTTCTATTTTCTAAACGGGGAGAACATTCAGGAATCTAAGATGCAGAGGGACTTGGGGGTCCTTGTGCAGAACACAGGTTAACTTGTAGGTTGAGTTGGTGATGAGGAAGGCAAATGCCATTTTAGTATTCATTTCAAGAGATCTAGAACACAGCAAGGATGTGATGCTGAGGCTTTATAAGGCACTGGTGAGGTCTCATCTTGAGTACTGTGAACAGTTTTGGGCCCTTCATCTCAGAAAAGATGTGATGGCATTGGAGAGGGTCCAGAGGAGGTTCACAAGGATGATTCTAGGAATGAAAGGGTTATCATATGAGGAATGTTTGATGGCTCTGAGTCTGTACTCACTGGAATTCAGAGGAATGGGTGTTATGGTCCGACCCGCGAAGTCTGCATTCCAGTTCACAGTCCAGTCCATTGTTGCCTATTCCAGGTTTCCAGTTTTCCCCAGTTTCTGTTGAGGCAGCTGATTCTCGTTTGGGCTGGCTTCATAAATAGCTTCAGGATTCAGCCTCTGGTCGAAATTTAAAAGTTAAGCATGTGATAATTAATATTAAATAAGAAGATTTTAGTCTTATAAATGATGCAGGTGAAATCAATGTAATTGAGGTGCTGCAATTATTTGAAAACCATGTGATAGAAATTAGGGCGAACAGCAGTTAGCGACACTGCTCTCTAATGGGCGTATACAGCATTTGCAAGAGGAATTGCAATTATAGAGTGAAACAAATAGAGATATGCAGGTTGAATTAAGTTGTCTAAAGTGAGTTGGAAAGAGATTGAAAATGGAGAACTTATTACAAAATTACAAAAGGAAAAGTTATTGTGGTAAAGTGAATTATCTACCTTCAGATTACAAAATGAAAACACGGAACCAAAGGACGAAGAGCTTCAAGATCTCAGTAAACAACAAGAGACTACATTCAAGAAAAGAAAAACTTGGAAAAAGCAGATAGACTTGAAAAACAGCAATTTTAAATGTTAAACATGCAAAAATTAATATACTTAAACAAAAAGCTTTTACTTTTACAAATAATGCAGTTGAAATCAATAATGCAATTACTTGAAAACCATGTGACAAAAATTAGGGAAGAAAAGCAGTCTGCGGCACTGCTACCTACTGAGCATATACAGCACTTGTAAAATGAATTGCAATTACAGAGTGATGTAAATAGAGATCTGCAGGCTGAACTAGAATGTTTAAAGCAGAGTACTCCAGGACGTATTTGGGTGAAGACGGAAGCCTAGCAGGTGGCGGTAATGCACCTTAGAGTTGGTTTGCCAACCGCCATTAAACAAGAAGAAGAAGAAGGAGAAGAAGAGCCTCAGGCTGCTGGACTGTTCCATTCCCTTTCCTTCCTTCTGTATCCCTGACAATTGCCATGGCAAATTACCCCAGCATTTACCACGGCAAGTTCCCTCGGCAGTTACCATGGCAAGTTCCCTCAGCAGCCACCCTGGCCCTGCATCCTAAAAAAGGACTGGCCCTGCATCCTGAAAAGCATCCCGGCCCCTGTGTTCAAGAGGGAGTCCCGGCTCCGAGCCCCAAGAGGGTGTCCCGGCTCTGAGCCCCACCAAGTACCTAAGAGCCAGCCAAGCCCAGTCCAAGTACCCAAGAGCCCAGCCAGGCCCAGTCCAAGGGCCGAGCCAGCCAAGTACCCAAGAGCCGAGCCAAGCCAGGTCCTGGAGTCACGTCCCGTCCAGGAGTACCTCGTCCAGTCCAAGAGTCAAGAGCCGAGCCCAGCCGAATCCAGAGTTCCACACCCAGCCCAGTCTCTCATCACGCCTAAGAACCTCTCCTTGTCCAAGCCTCGTCCTAGAGCCCCATCCAGTCCATGTCAAGGCTTCATATTCCCTGTACTATTTTTGTGTCTCGTCTGTTCCCAGTCCCGAGTCCTCACCTGGATCCGGATTCCGAGCCCGAGTCAAGACCCATGTTCTGGGTTCCTGTCCAGTTTCTGGCTCGGAGTCCTAGTCCAGGCTCCTTGTTTCAAGTTCCTCGTCCAGGTCCCGCTTTCCTAGTCATCTCCTAGCCCAAGTCTGTGTTCTTGTCCCAGCTCCTAGTCTGCATCCAGTCCCATTCCTAACTCTAGTTCTCTAGTCAAGTCCTGTTCCTAGTACTTCAGTGTCTGTGCCTTGCATTTGGGTCCGCCACCAGTGCCCCCTTATGACAATGGGGGGTGGGGATCTCATTGAAACCTTTCGAATGTTGAAAGGCCTAGGCAGAGTAGATGTGGAAAGGATGTTTCCCATGGTGGGAGAGTCTAGGACAAGAGGGCACAGCCTCAGGATAAAGGACACCCTTTCAAAACAGAGATGTGGAGAAATTTCTTTAGCCAAAGGGTGGTGAATTTGTGGAATTTGTTGCCACAGGCAGCTGTGGAGGCCAGGTCATTGGGTGTATTTAAGGCAGAGATTGATAGGTTTTTGACTGGGCATGGCATCAAAGGAGAAGGCTGGGAACTGGGGTTGAGGAGGAGATAGAGAAAAAGGATCAGCCATGATTGAATGGTGGAGCAGACTTGATGGGCCAGATGGCCTAATTCTGCTCCTGTGTCTTATGGTCTTATGGTATAGGAGCTTGAGACCCACAGAATATTTTAGAAACAGCTTCTTCCCCTCTGCCGTCAGATTTTTGAATGGTCCTTGAACACTACCTTGCTATTCCTCTTTTGCACAATTTGTTTATTTTTAATTATTATAACTTTTTGTCATTTTTTATGTCTTGCACTGTACTGCTGCCACAAAGTAACCAATTTCATGATATCTGATAATAAACTTGATTGTATAGATTCAACTCTCCAAAAAAGTAGCACTAAGTAGATTAACTACCTCTATGTACAAATATAATTTCATTTATATAGGGATAGGATAAAAAAGTGGGCTGATAATTCTCATCCCTGGTAAAGAGAGGACCACACCCTGAAATGCATGCTTACCATTGTTCCTAAGGTATGATAAATGATAGCAGTAAACTGTAAGCAAACAGGCTTATTTTCAAAGCCTTCTGTCCAGCTGTCTTGATTATAAACTGCATTAAATGTTTCTAATGAAATACAATTACAATCAGCACTAAACTTAAAATTTGCTTGAAAATAATTGCTGGAAATTTCAAGGAGAAAGCATCTAATGAAAGATATTTTCATGTTTTAATTTTAAATTTAATCACCATTAAAAGAAATTGCATTTGGTGTTTCTGCATTGATAACGACAATTCAGATTTTCAAGCTTTCTTTAACTTTCATTCCTCTTTTAGTAATTACACCCCAGATTTTGCCTGCTTTGGATGTCTATGCATGCCATCTTTAAAAGTTGCTTACTGACTCCATATGCAGAAATACTAGTGATACACAACATAAGCTGCACTGAGCAATAGTCATAAGAATTAATAATTGAATTAGAAATTCTGGATCGTCATGTCATGAAGACTAATTTGAGAACAAAAAGGTTTGTTTTAGGATGACAAAGACAGGAATTTCTTCCTGAAGAAGTCCATAAGCATTGGGTTGTTTCTGAAGTGAATTGACCATTATTATGTAGACAGACTTCCTATGGCACTAGCCGTAGCAATTTGTTCCTCTGATTTTAGAGATGTTTGCTTGAGTACAGATGTTTAGCAAGAACAGTTGTAGAGCTGTCATTCTTTCTTCAAATGGAGCCAGAGCACCTTGGAGGTATCAATCAAACACCTCTTTTGAAAACATATACTTTCCACATCACCGCAATGTATTAGCACAATAATAGGTTGGAGAGCATGGTTTTAACTAAATGTTGACTGACTCACACTTAAAAGTGCTACGCCAATGGATAATAATGGGAGTAGGACACTTTTCAGCTCAAACTAGTTGCTATTCAATGACAAGCAACACACACAAAATGCTGGTGGAACGCAGCAGGCCAGGCAGCATCTATAGGAAGAGGTACAGTCGATGTTTTGGGCCGAGACCCTTCGTCAGGACTAACTGAAAGAAGAGATAGTAAGAGATTTGAAAGTGGAAGGGGGAGGGGGAGATCCGAAATGATAGGAGAAGACAGGAGGGGGAGGGATGGAGCCAAGAGCTGGACAGGTGATTGGCAAAAGGGATACAAGGCTGGAGAAGGGAGAGGATCATGGGACAGGAGGCCTAGGGAGAAAGAAAGGGGGAGGGTAGCACCAGAGGAAGATGGAGAGAAGGCAAGGAGTTATTGTGAGAGGGACAGAAGAGAAAAAAAGAAGAAAATAAAAGAAGAAAAATAAATAAATAAGGGATGGGGTATGAAGGGGAGGAAGGGCATTAACAGAAGTTAGAGAAATCAATGTTCATGCCATCAGGTTGGAGGCTACCCAGATGGAATATAAGGTATTGTTCCTTCAACCTGAGTGTGGCTTCATCTTAACAGTAGAGGAGGCCATGGATTGACATATCAGAATGGGAATGGGACGTGGAATTAAAATGTGTGGCCACTGGAAGATCCTGCTTTCTCTGGCAGACAGGGCGTAGGTGTTCAGCGAAATAGTCTCCCAGTCTGCGTTGGGTCTCACCAATATATAGAAGGCCACGCTGGGAGCACCAGATGCAGTATATCACACCAGCCGACTCACAGGTGAAGTGTCGCTTCACTTGGAAGGACTGTCTAGGGCCCTGAATGGTGGTGAGGGAGGAAGTGTAAGGGCATGTGTAGCACTTGTTCCGCTTACAAGGATAAGTGCCAGGAGGGAGATCGGTGGGAAAGGATAGCGGGGTATGAGTGGACAAGGGAGTCGCATAGGGAGCGATCCCTGTGGAAAGCAGAAAGGGAGGGGAGGGAAAGATGTGCTTGGTGGTGGGATCCCGTTGGAGGTGGTGGAAGTTACGGAGAATTATATGTTGGACCCGGAGACTGGTGGGGTGGTCGGTGAGGGTCCCACTTCCAACATCCTCAGTGTTTCCTTAATTTACTTATGTTGTATAATGATTGCTAAACATTACATGGAATGCCCAAGTTAAATACCCAACAGTTTACTTAGAAAGCATGTAAAGTTACAGAGATGAACTGAGAAATGATTACAAACATGAGAAAGTTAATTACTGTATAGTTACTCGGGATTTTCTTTTAAACTTATATTTGGATTGGCCCACCAGCATCTAGCTCATTCCTGATAGTGAACATTCATCTGATGAGCTATTATATTGGGCACTTTTCCAGATGCAGGCAAAATTTGCCATCCTCTTTGTCTTAGCACTTCTTACATGTCTGATTTAGTTTAGTTGATAAAACAGTTCAAATGAACAAGAGTAAAGCAATATCAGTTTTTGGACAACTTTGGGATTTGAAGGGTTTCTTGAGTTCTTAGAATTTGAAGTGCATGCTACTATTTAAATGCTACATATCACAGACCCTGAAGGCTGAATGATCATTTTGGTGGAATGGCACAAATTTATTCTTAAGATCACTACTGATGTAAATAATAATGATATAATAATACAGGATAAACAAGCAAGAACAACTTACTTCTGTGTGTTAATTCCAAACGCACATAACTTACAGAAATCAATAAGTGAAAACATCAGAAATATGCTGAATTAAAAGAGGAAATTGAAGGACTTTGGAACATGAACAAGGTGGACCTTGTCTCAATAGTAATTTCTACAACTGGTGTCATCCCAAAGGCACTACACAATAGCATTAAACAATTAGGGCCAGACAGTAATATCTGTGTAAATCTTCAGAAAGCCACAATACTAAACACCACTAGAATTGTCCAAAAGTTCCTAGCAGTTGACAAATGAACATGCTTGGCTATGCCTGTAGCTCAGATTTTACCAGCTTGAGCTGAGGAAAAATAAATTAAAATGATCATCATTATAATGATAATAACAATGGGAGTGCTACGGTGCAGGACAGAATGATATAATGAGGGAGCTAACATTGTGCAATGTAAAAGGTGCCATGCATGAAAAGCTATTGCAGCTTCAAATATATAAAACATTGCAAACAACAGATACAGACATCGAAGATAATGGCTTGGATTTTGTGCTTGTCACAATGGCAACATTGTTAGTACAGTATTTTCTACTGTTACTCTATAATACTCAGCAATTCTGAGGTTTTTATGCATTCATAGATTAACACGGATATCCCAAAACCATTGGAGTGATTCAGTACTTCTCTGTAAGTGGCACTATCTGAAAACTTCTCAACTGCAATCAAGAGAAATTATTGAACCAATGAACTTGTCTTGCTTAGAAATACAGCAGTAATCTTACATTTTGATACCAGTCTTATTAGGCCATTATTTTTGCCCAGCAAACCATTTGGCACTAATAATCTTGAAATAAATTTTATGCTCTGTAATTTTCTCAAGATTGTTCCAAGATGCAAGGGATATTAACATTTAAAAACTTTTATTTCAGTTCTACTTTATTCATATATGTATGTTCCATTCTGCAAATGTTAAAAAATATCTAAACACTGTACTTATTTGTTTAATATGAAAATTCAGTAATGGATGTTCATATAGTTTGATGATATCAGGAATCCTGGAGGCCAGAAATTCCAATCAATTGATTTCTTTAGAGAAGGAAAAGATCTTGCCGGAGAAGCTATTTTTAAGGTTATTAGCAAGTAGTGATTCTTGACCATTGGCTACAAATTCAGGGTTTTTAGAGTAACAATTGGCTCTTGACTGGTTTTAAAAAAGTAGGGACTTGTGAAATCTTGTTAACAAAAGTAGTGGCTTCATGTATTAATGCTGAGGGGAAAAAGTCAGAATAATGAGCTGTTGCTACATTACTGAACACATTGCATAATAACTGATGATAAATTTCTACTTCAATATTGATGCATGATTTCCATCTACTTCAATATTCACAGGGGTTCCTTCCACTTTTCCTTCAGTTCTTATGACACTTACAGTGCTTCATCAACTTCAATGATGTTCACAGAAACACAGCAAAGTGCTGATTTTTATGAGGCTTCTATGTTAATGATGTATTTTGTCATTCCAATATATAGGTTCAAAGCAAAATCCCAGTTTTCATGATCCTCCCTTACTAAAGTAGGTACATTTACATAACGTTGTCAGAGATTTTCTGGGTAAATTGCTTTTGAATCAGAGTATTGTTTCATATAAACTACAGCTAATGATAACTTGTCTGGTGGCAAAGATCTTGGATTCAAATCCTATTCCAGAGAAGTGTGTAGAGACCTCAGTAAATATGAATTCATAGTCATACATGGCATCTGAGGTAGAGTCATAGAGTACTACAGCACAGAAATAGGCTCTTCACCAATATTGCCTGTGCCAGCCTGGTTTTCTGCCAAGTTCCATCCAGGGAATAACTATTCAACCTATCCCTGTAACTCATGTGCTAGCAACATGTGTGTAAATTTTCTCTGCGTGCTTTCCAGCTATTTGATACCTCTCCTGGAGGCAGGTGACCAGAACTGGGCACAATACTCCAAACTTGTTCTCACCAATGTTTTAGTAGAACTTCAACATGAGATCCCAACTGCTGTACTCATTGCCTTGATCTATGAAGGCCATTATGCTAACAGCTCTCCTTACAACTCTATCTACCCGTGATCCAACTTTCAAGGAATTATGGATTTGTATTCACAAGTCTCTTTGCTCTACCATACACCTCAGTGCCCTACAATTCACTGTGTGAGTGAATAGTAGATGATCACACCCCATTTCAAAGCTCAGTCATCTTTTCAATATTTTCACCTGTACTTATCCCTCAGTTAATAGTCACCTTTGCTCTTTATGGGATCTTCATACTGAACTTGGCTAGTGCATTTTCCAATTTTGCAGAATGACAACACTTCTAAAATGTTGGTGGTTGACTGTAAATTACCTTAGACTGTTTTAAGGTTCTGATGGACCTTATATTAGTGCAAGTTCTTTCTTGCTTACCTTAGACTGTTTTAAGGTTCTGATGGACCTTATATTAGTGCAAGTTCTTTCTTGCTTATGAAGGCAACTGTAATATGCATCAGCACATCATGAATAGGATTGACCTATTGATCAAATCCTTTGGGTGAGGTCAGTCAAGGAGGGAACTCTGACAATAAACATGGAAAGAGGAGAAGCTCCTTCCTCTTTGAATTGTGTAAAAGTTTCAACAATGTTCATCTGTAATATCATGCCGGTCAGCAGCTTAGCATTGTATTATAAAGGATTTGACCTTTGAAAAGGCATCGACTTTTAAATCAACTATGAGGTCTCAACACAGGTAGTGGACTGAAGTTTTATTGTTCTGGTCAAAGCCATAGCAAGAAACATGATCAGTGTTCTGTATAGTATACTATATGTGTGTGTGTGTGTGTGTGTGTGTATATGTATGTGTGTGTGTATACACACATTTGTTTGGAATCAAATGACCTTGCCTGGTGTCTCAGGGGTGGGTGTATCTGCACCCATGCCAAACCCTGCCCCGGCACTCCTTCTCCACTACCTGTCCCACACCCCTGTGTATCTACATAGATAGATAGATAGTGAGAGTATATATGTGTGTGTGTGTGTGTGTGTGCGTGTATGTGTGTGTGTGTGTGTATATATACATATATAAACACATACATTCACACATATATACATGTACGAAGGGTGATTGATAGGGCTCGTGGCCTAAGGTAGAAGGAGTCCATTTTAGAAAAACTGGCACATTTATTTTTCAACATAGTCCCCTCCTACATTTACACACTTAGTCCAGCCGTTGTGGAGCATACGGATCTCTTCTTTGTAGAAGTCGACGTCTTGGACCTCCAGAAAGTGGTCCACAGCAGGGGTGATTGATAACTTCGTGGCCTAAGGTAGAAGGAGATGAGTTATTAACTTCAAACTGTCTGCATAATTACTCAAATAGTTGAACTGCACATGCATGTAACGAGAGCTGTATAACTCTTCTCCTTCTACCTTAGGCCACGAACTCATCAATCACCCCTCGTAATAGCTAGTCTAACTGAGACTTTTGCAGTATATTGTATTTGTCAACGTGAATCAGAGAGTGAGTTTGTAAATCTGGCAAGAGCACAGGATGTTGAGAATGGTGAGGATGGAGCGCTGTAGGAGGGGTGTGGGACAGGTAGTGGAGAAGGAGTGCCGGGGCAGGGTTTGGCATGGGTGCAGATACACCCACCCCTGAGACACCAGGCAAGGTCATTTGATTCCAAACAATTGGTTTATTGATCATTATAGAATGTCTCTCTGGTGCTTCCCACATCTACCCCTCTCCCTTCCCTTTTTCCCAACCGTGATTTCCCTCTCCCTGCCCCCTTCCCACTTTTAGTCCACAATAGAGACCCAAATCAGAATCAGGTTTATCATCACTCATACGTGTCATAAATTTGCTTTTTTTTGCAGCAGTGCAGTGCAATACATAAAATTAATACAGTACTGTGCAAAAGTCTTAGACACCCTGGCTATATATATGTGTCAAAAACTTTTGCACAAAATGTATAAAATGGCAAAACACCAGATTATCATTGACTGCTGTTTTCTCTTGATAGATGAACCTATCTTTAGGTACAGTAGTTCCATCAGACTTATGCTCACACAGTTAGAAATTAACAAGGATCATTTATATCGTGCTATCAACATTTCTAAACATGACCACTGATGCTTGGATTATTCCGTGCTGTATCTCTAAATAAATATAAAATCAATAAAATATTATCTATGGCTATTCAAAGAAGTCTAAAGTTAAAGGAATGACCTTTGCCCAAATGAACTCACATCTGTAAGTGCAGAGTACATTAGTCATTTCAAATACCTATGCTAAAATTCATTATTCTCTCTTAGATTATGTTCTTGGACATCATTTTGCTTTTGCAGCAGAGAACACTGTACACTTGCAGCGCACCACTCTTTCAATCCGACTGTGTGGTATCAATATAGATAATGGACTAAATCCCAAGCAAGTTATCATCTCCTGTATGATGTAAAATTAGCTCTGTGGTTGATAGTTCATATTTAACATGCGCAACCATTTAAAGTAATTAATATATTTGAATTTAATTTTCTCCAGAACTAGTTTTAGCACAGGCAGGAATTGTCAAGAGTAATGCACATTATTTATGACTAAGACATTGATCATTGAAGTTTAATGGTTGTTACGGTTTTGAAAAAATGGTTTTTAAGGAATTATATTAATTAACATAGAATAGTACAGCACAGTACAGGCCCTTCGGCCCACAATGTTGTGCCGACCCTCAAACCCCGCCTCCCAGCTAAGCCCCCGCCATAAATTCCTCCATATACCTGTCTAGTAGTCTCTTAAACTTCACTAGCGTATCGGCCTCCACCACTGACTCAGGCAGTGCATTTCACGCACCAACCACTCTCTGAGTAAAAAACCTTCCTCTAATATCCCCCTTGAACTTCCCACCCCTTACCTTAGAGCCATGTCCTCTTGTATTGAGCAATGGTGCCCTGGGGAAGAGGCGCTGGCTATCCACTCTATCTATTCCTCTTATTATCTTGTACACCTCTATCATGTCTCCTCTTATCCTCCTTCTCTCCAAAGAGTAAAGCCCTAGCTCCCTTAATTCTCCCAACATTGTTAAGCATTCTTCCTTTACCTCAGGTACAGCTTATTCTTTAATAGGAAGTTGCAGATATGCAAGCTTTATTTGACTTTAACATTGTTGGACTTATGAAGTATTCTTCTGTCAGCATCACAGTTAAAACTCTTAGTGATTGACTGTCAGTGAAACCCAACTGAAGCACAACTAAATTCGAATAAATCGCATGAGACATAACAGTGAGGCCCATCTGCTCTCTCAGTTGGGCAGTAAAGATGCAACGATACTAAAATTGAGACAACACAGACCTGCCCAATTCCTAAACCAGACAGTCCAGTTATTTTCATTGCTTTTTGTTGGACCCTGCTCTGCGTAATTTGGCTACTGCATTCCACACATTGTAACATTAACTACATTTCAAGACGAAAAATAGTTTGTTTGCTGTAAAATGCAAAGTTCTTCCTTTCTGTAATAGTGGAGGACTAGATTCCCTTTGATGTGGTTTCTGAGATCAAATATAGCAGCAGACATCTCCAACAAAGTGCCTTTTTGAAGTTAGGTGCTACTTATCATATGTTTTAAGTTTTACATTAGAGGGAAGAGCAAGCCAGTTATAAATCACAGCCAAAATTAGCACTTAACCAACTGTCATTACGGAGAGAAATGCAGCCTCTGGAAACATTACAATGAATTACTGAAAAGAAAAACGCATAAATTATCAGTGCCTAGCATCAACATCAAAACTTCCAAGATACCCATTTGAGCAACTTTGTGACGTCCAATGCTGGTAGATTTCCACTGGTGTTTGTGGATGGCCATTTCTGCAGTACTCCCTCTGGGACATCAGGTTAAATGCAACTACTTCAGAATCTCAAGATCAATCAAAGACAAAGTTTTGTTTTTTCACTCAGAAGCCCTGATTCAAAAGCATTTACTTTAAATACCCTTTTAAAAAAGTAATGAGCAATATATCTTGATGAAACAAAACCGTCAATTCTGATTTCTGGAGATTGGAACTGGGCGTATACCCAGCAGATTCTTCATGGCATTATCACTACGCTAACTTGTTTCCTATTTTATAGGGATGGGTGTGTTAATCTGAATTGTTCTGCATGTTTTGACTGTATCCCTTTATGGAAACAATGCTTAATTTATTGGTGGAATTAATAGTCTACTTTCTCCTTTAAGTAACCTTGTCCTATACTGTGCCTTCCGTCGCATTTAAAGGTTCCTTTGAGGCAGAAGAATATTTTAAACCACATGACTAATATTTCTTCTGTGTAATTTTTTCTTTTAAGTACAGTACTGTACAAAAGTTTTAGGCACATATGTATAGCTAGGATGCCTAAGGATTTTGCATAGCACTGTAGTATTTTTGTTTATTGCGCTGTACTGTTGCCACAAAAACAAAACTTCATGACATACAGAATGTGATCAGCCTGTTTCTGATAAGGGTCTCAGTGGTGCATTGAGAGTGGGAGGAGAATCATGGTTAGGAAAAGGGGAAGGGAGCAGGAAGCACCAGCGAGACATTCTATAATGAGTAATAAGTCGGTTGTTTGGAATCAAATAACCCTGCCTGGTGTCTCAGAGCTGGGCGTGTCTACACACATGCGCCCCCCCTCCCTGCCACCCCTGGCCCTCCTTCTCTGCCATCTGTTTCACACCCCTCCCTCACCATTCCCAACATCCTTTGCTCTTACCAGATTTACAAACTTCCTCTCCACTTCATTGTGACAAATACAGTACAGTGCTTAAAATCTTCGGCACCCTAGCTCTAAATATGTGTTTAAGACCTTTGCACATCACTGTATTACATTGGAATTTGTACACGTGCAACTGTTAATATAACATCATAATCTTCTGTGATTTACCGATGGAATTCAGTGTAGTCATCACTTGAGATTGGGTTGAAGAATTGTATATCAATGGTATCAATTCACTGTTCATTTTGCAATTATACAGTATGTTCATATATTGATTCCTATTATAAATGCCAATGCTCAAATTTATGATGAAGACTGTCCAGTAAACTTATGGGATTGTAAAATTGGTTCAGAGTTAAAGCTTTAAAAAAGAGAAGTTTATAAAAATACTAATTTACATTCAACCAAATCAGACAAGAGAATTTGCCTAAGATTGTACTAACTGCTAAGCTTAGCAGTATGAAACAAGGAATCTGTATTGTAGTATTTAATAGATGTACTGGTTCCATCAAGTTAATTTAGTTAAATATTAACATTTTCTGTTACTCCTTAACATCAGGCTAGTCAGCAACAACCCTGAAGAAAGGACCTATTCTGAAATGATTTCATTTTGGCTTACGCCATCTCTCCACCCTCCCAGAGCGAGGACAGAGATAGCCACTGTTGTGTACTTAATATCAATAATACCTGAGTTATCTTGTGTATTGTTTGATTAGGCGTTCTTGTTTGTTTAAGTAATTAATTATGGGTTATATTTAAAAATATGTAAATTGCATATGTCATCATGCTACCACATGATATGAGCGTGCCTTGCTTAAAGTAAACTCCTACTAGATCCGTATCCCTGGACTCTCATGTCTTCATTTGAATTAGTTTGTTTTGAAGTTACAAACCATTACAGCCACATCCTTACCCATCACAATCAATGCTTCTTCCTCCATAATTTCCAGCACCTTCAAAAGGATTCTTCCACAAGGCACCACTTCGCCCCCTCTCCACTTCCAGCATTCCGAAGGGATTGTTGCCACTCTGACTCTTAGGCTATTCTTCCTCCTCCACCAGCACCCACTCACCATCTTGTGGACTTATCCCTTGCAACCATAGAAGATATAGCACCCACTCTTTCACCTCTTCTCTTCCTGCCATTCATGGAGCCAAACAGCCCTTCCAGGTGAAACAGTGATTCACAGGCAATGCTCTCAGACTTGTGTACTGCATTCAGAGTTTACAATATGGTCTCCTCCACACTGGAGAAACCAAATGCAGATGAAGCGACCATTTTGCACGACGCTTACATTCTATCAGCGCCTAGTTCAATTTAATTGACCATTCCAATCCCTCTCTGCCCTTTCGGGGTCTCTATGCCTTCCCAGTGAATTCCTATGTGATCTTGAGGAACAGTATCTCTTTCTTCACAGATTACAGTGCTCAAGACTGTAATGAATTCCACAATTACTCAGAAGTTAGGCAGTGTGAGTGGAGAGGGGAAATGCTGTGATGTTATAGACTGCTGGCCTGATCTGAATAGACTTCAATAGCTGGTTCCAGTCTGTATCAGATCTGGCCAGCAGTCTGTAATTTCCCCTCTCCGCTCACTAATGACTATTTCCAGCATTCTCATTTATTTCAGGCAAACTGCTGCATTATACATTCCAACCTCTCCTCTGGACTCATTTACAGCAGACACACTTTCACCACCCTCTCCCAGGTGCCCCACCACCAGTTCTGTCATTCATCCTGTGTGGATCACACCCCTTCTTCTCTCCACCCCTCCTGCAGCTCTGCAACTTAAAACATACAGTGCGGTGCAAAAGTCTTGGGCACCCTAGATGTTTTATACGGTTTCCGATGGTATGGCCTCCATAGAGCACTGATCTGAGCATCAGCGAGGCTGTCTGGAGTTACCTGGAGCGACAGAAACAAGTGTGACAGCCATAGTCTGCAGAAGAACTGTTGGCAAGTTCTCCAAGATGCTTGGAACAACCAACCAGCCAATTTTCTGATAAAATTGCACGACCGTGTACCTAAGAGAATTGATGCAATTTGAAAGGCAAAGGGTGATCGCACTAGATATTGATTTGATTTAGTTTTTTTAAAATAACTGTTTACTAATCTTTATAGTAATTTTTTTAATATTTAGAAACTTTTCATTTCATTATTTTTGAAAGCAGCTTCGCTTTACGGAATATGTTAGGTGCCTAATACGTTTTGCACAGTTCTGCAAGTGTTCATGAACCTTTTCTCGATCTGGTGAAACACCATCTGCAGTGTTAATGCAATTTATTTGGCTGACTACAGATGCTACCTGACCCGCATGTCCCGTTCCTATTTCTGAGTCAGTTGGTAAAGTGCCGCTACAGTACACTCGTGAGATTTACAAAGGAGCACAAATTAGTCCGGTAGCTTAACACGCTGCAGAGTCTGGTATTCATGTGAGAGATAAGTTAGGGGGAATCTAATCAAAACCGATCCTGCCTGAAGCTGACATCTATTCATGAGCGATGAGAATCGCTGATTAACAGTGACAAATTCCAGATTTGTCAGTCTTTATCTACATATAGTTTTTCATAAATTCTATGTATTGTTCTATTTTCCTGTAAATGCCTGCAAAGTAGTGAATCTCAAGGTGACAAACAAGTACTTTAATAATAAATTTACTTTGACTTTCCTTTTGCCCTAATGTTTATAACTTTTAGCAATTTTTATACCTTGCAATATATTGCTGCTGTAAAACAAAAAATACAAATTCACGACACATGACAGTGATAATAAATTCTAATTCTACCTACCCTGGAACACCAATCTTGTTACTGTATTATTCTTTTCACAACATAAAATTCGAAGAACAGGCTTCCCGTCTGGTATTGCCTGTTTTCTTTAACAGTAGCGCCCTCTAGTGCTGGTTTGTCTACTTACAAATTGTAGCGCAATTTGGAACAGTAATGAATCTTAGGCAATTCAGCCTCCCGTGTTTCCAGATGCAAGTATCCACAGTTAAAGCTACAACTGTTTTGAACGGAGTTACGCACATCTTATGGCAAGCTGCTTCTTCATTTTGTAAAGTTGTAACAATTTTTCTGTGATGTTTAAGTAGTTATGGTAATCTTTGTGCTAAATTTCAAAGCAATTTTGATACCATTCTGCATTAGCAGTGTTGAACATGTATGGGATGTCATTTATAATATTAAAGCTTGGTAAAATTGTTTGTCAGTTGACATTAGAAGAGTCTCCATGACAAAGGTATTTAAGAGTAGATTTAGGCTAAGTGATAAAAGATTTAGAGATGACCGAAGAGGAAGCTTTTCACCCAATATGTGGTTGTAATGTGAAACATATTGTGTGAGGGAGTTGTGAAGGCAGGTGCTTTCACAATATTTAAGGGTCTATATCAGGGGTTCCCAGCCTGGGTTCCACAGACCCCTTGGTTAATGGTAGGGGTCCATGGCATAAAAAAGGTTGGGAAACCCTGGTCTACATGTACACTTAAAAACCAAGGTATACAAGGCTATGGAACAAGAACTGGTAATTAGTACAGCTGAGTATTTGATAGTCAGCATGGACATATTGGGCTGAAGATCTTGTTTCCGTGCTGTATGAATCTGTAACTATGATTATAATATCCATTCAGAATAGCATTTCCTTAGCTCGATATCTTCTTGACACCAACCTAGTTCCAGCGTTTCCGGCATCCTTTTGCATGCTAGTCCATAACAGTATTGTTACAGGAGGAGGAAAACTTGGGGGCCCATAAGTAGGCTGTTTCAGAGTAAAGTACAAAATAAAGTAAATGTATTTATTACCAAACTACATACAGTATGTCACCATCTACTACCTTGAGCTTCATTTTCCTGCAGGCATTCACAGTAGAACAAAGGAATACTGTACAATAAATCGATGAATAACCAATGTGCAAAAGAAAAATGTGCAAATACAAATAAATATAATAAATAAATAAATAATACTGAGAATTGTAGAGTCTTTGAAAGTGAGCATCCATGGTCTGTGAGTTCAGTTCGGTGTTGAGGTGAGTGAAGTTATCCACATTGGTTCAGCAGACTGATGCTTGACCTGCTCCTGAACCTGGCATTCAAGTCTATTACCGTTCAACCATATACGCGTACACCGCCATACAAAGCAAAGTGCACATCACAGCACATATAAGCAACTCACATACAACACAAAGTTATATCGAAGTTACACAAAACACAACCTGGTATGGAAGTTGTCCTGCCCAAGACCGGAAGAAGCTGCAGCAGATCGTGAACACGGCGCAGCACATCACACAAACCAATCTTCCGTCCTTGGATTCACTTTACACCGCACGCTGTCGGAGCAGTGCTGCCAGGATAATCAAGGACACGACCCACCCAGCCAACAGACTTTTCGTCCCTTTTCCCTCCGGGAGAGGGCTCAGGAGCTTGAAGACTCGTATGGCCAGATTTGGGAACAGCTTCTTTCCAACTGTGATAAGACTGCTGAACGGATCCTGACCCGGATCTGGACCGTACCCTCCAAATATCCGGACCTGCCTCTCGGTTTTTTTTTGCACTACCTTACTTTCCCTTTTCTATTTTCTATTCATGATTTATAATTTAAATTTTTACTATTTACTATCGATTTGTACTCCAGGGAGCGTGAAGCACAGAATCAAATATCGCTGTGATGATTGTACGCTCTAGTATCAATTGTTTGGCGACAATAAAGTACAAAGTACGTTGTGTGCAGGACTGAAGGCTTGGGTACCTCCTTCCAGCAAACAAACCAATATAAAACTAGTCTTAATGTAAATCCTAATATATAGCATGGATTGCATTTCAAAGGCTGACTCTTTAACTTGATCAACCTGTATCAGCACCACCCACACCCTCACAACAAGCATTTCACAAACTACAAAGCATACAGAGCTGCGGCCACACAACACACAGCAGCTGCTGATGGCTGCTCACCACCATTTATTGAGCACCAGTCCCACAAGGGAATAAAAACAAGTGTTTTTATTTCCCTGTCAGGTTAACAGCTCCTGCACAGGTGTGTTTGTAAAATAAAACAAATAGATGTATTCTTGAACATACTTCTGCGCTGGTTAAACTGAATAGCTCTACCGTCATTTCTATGTGGTAACAAAAATCTGTTGGCTGTTTTATTGCCCTGCAAACCTTTTGCTTTGATTAAGTTACAACTCCATGCAAGTTAGTCGTCATTACATGTTACAAAGAAGAGAAGCATTGGTTCAGCAACTCTGCCAGAGATATTCACCTTGAAGTAGTTGATGAAAATAAATGAATTTATATTGGTGCTTCAGAGAAAGATGATTTGTCAGGTGAATTGAGAAGCAGAAAACACACTTGGTATTGAGCCATTGAGTGTAAAGTAAACTCTCTGAGTTATTTCCTAATTTTGAGAGCAAAGCTGGTGGTTAGGGGAAAAAATCTGCATGACCTCAGGGTGCCTTAAAGCATGTAATAGTGGTGAAGAATTCTGGAGGTAAGATTGTTGCTGCAATGAAGGAAATGTAGCTACCAGTCTGCACACACCAAGTCCCCAGGGACCGTTTCAATGCCATCAGCTCAGCCAATGATCCCAGCACCTGAAACACCGCTTTCAATGCCCCACCATGGGACAGACATTGAGAAGATTTAATCCAGAAGAGCTACAAAGATTAACAGTCAATGCAGACAGAGTGGATTAAGGGGCCTGTTCCTGGCTGTATTTAAGGGAACATGACTGCCCACAGCAGGTTTCCACATGGGGAAACCTAACACACTGGTCAGTATGGACAAAGCCACAGGAGCATCTGAAGACCACAGCAGAGACAATCACGGGACTCGACACAGCACTTGGCTTCAGCATGGGAACAATCCACGGAAGGTGTGGTCCAAGTTCCAAGACCAGGGGGCCGGTGATATCCATCCATATCTGAGGAATCAATGAGCCCTGATGTGCACGCAGCTTCTGGGAATGAGCAGGAGGGATTGGGGTGCTTATCACTGCAGTTTCCTTTGTTGTTAGGACGACTAGGAGTAGTGGTGATCAATGGGAGGTGTGCATAGTGGCTATAAAAGAGGTCCACAATAAAGTGCTGGCATGATCTGAGTGCATTTGCCCCTCCTTAGGTACCAGACGAGGCTGCTATCTAGAAGGGCCTGAGGTTTGAGAAGCAGACAGCAGATTCTCTTAAGCATCGTTAGAGTTTTCTGTGTGGAGTTTGCATGTTCTCCCTGTGGCCATATGGGTTCTCCCCCAGTTACTCCAGTAGGTGAAAGGTGGAGTCTAAGGATGAATTGATGAGAACGAGTGGAGTATAACATAGGATCAGTGTGAATGAGGTTTGGTTGATGTGGACTCAATCAGACAAACAGCCCACCTCTGTGCAGTATGATTCTATGGCTTGGTCAGATCACTCAGTCAGTTACCAGTTCAGTAGATACAATGCCAAAGAGCAGTCATTGATACTTGCTGTTGACATGGCTGCCTCACAAGACTGTGAAGTCTGTGAATTATTTCATGATGCCGCAGAGATTTCATGAAGAGAACAAGAATTAGAAACATCTTAATTGTCCTTTGAAGACCTTGTTGAAAAAGGGGAGCCATCTGGTTCTCTTACTGGTAGAAATAAGGACTACCAAGGAAATAAACACAGTGGTTGGTGTTAACAGTAGTGCTACCAGAGAATTTTACACCACAAAAGGAGGTCATTTGATGCATTGAGTCATAAACAATATTCCCAGTCCTGTTCTTTATTCAAAGCTCTACAAAGAATTCCTCATCAACTGTATGTCCAATTCCATTAATCAAAGTTATTACTATATTACTTTTGGCTTAATGTGTACCAAGATACAATGAAAAGCTTGAATGCATACTGTTCATGCAAATCAAACCATTATGGTGTGCATTGGTGTAAAGTAAATAATGACGTGCAAAATAAAGTATAACAGCTACAGAGAAAGTGCAGAGCAGGTAAGCAATAAAGCACAAGATCACGCGAGGTAGATTGTGAGGCCAAGGTTCCATCTTATCATACTAGGAAACTATTTAATAGTCTTATAACAATGGAGTCAAAGCTGTTCTTGAGCCTGGTGGTATGTGCCTTCAGGCTTTTGTATCTCCTGCCTAGTGCAAGAGCGGAGAAAAGAGAACTTTTAGGGTCTGTGTGCCCTACTGAGGCAGAGGGAAGTGTAGACTGTGTCCATAAAAGGGAAGCTGGTTTGAGTTAGCTAGTACCATGAATACAAACTAACAGTAACATAACTCTTCAATGCACAGGGAATAACAATGAAAAGGCTATTTCCAATGAATTACGGCTAATTAATATCTGTGTACTCGGCCCTTTTTTATTTGCTTGTTATACAGTAGTTTAAAATATTTTGTCAGTACAACAGTAATCTAAGCTTATACTAGTGTGAGATCATATTTTTCTGCTATGTTTGTTGTCCATTTACCATTTCCATTTTCCATTCTCCTTCTTCCTCCAAAACACCTGTTCTTTCTCCAGAAAATGGCTAGCCCCCAAATCCCTCTAAAATATTCTAGGGCATCTTATTGGACAAAATATTAACAAGACAAATCCTATTGGGTATTACAACAAGCCTAGCTTAATCAACCAAAATATTATTTTAAATAGTTAAAAAAAAAGAAATCCGTGATTGTCAATGTAATTAAAGGAATACATTGCATTTTGAGAAAATCTGCAGAAAATAAACTACCCAATAGCATAACTGTATTATCATAAATCAAATTATGCTTTGATTCATGAACAAAGCAAAATTTTTGGATACTGAAACCGTGATTAATTCATACTGGATTGTGCTCTCTGTAGAATGACAGAACTGTCCACACAGTATACAAGCCCTGTAGGCCCCCCATTGATCAAAGCTTGTAGAGTTATTGTCAAACCTGACCCGAAATATAACCATCCCCCCGCCTCCACAGATACTTCTTGACTTGCTGAGTTCCTCAAGCAGTTTGCTTTTTGCTCCAGATCACAGCATCTGCAGCTTCTTTCATCTCTCTTTACAAAATGTGTAGCAAGTGAAGTTAATGAATCCCTCTCCCTGGGAGTGGGTGTTCATCACCTGGCAGGTCAGCAATACCTAAAAGGTACCTCCTTGAATTAAAAACGCAAACACGGGGAAATCTGCGGATGCTGGAAATTCAAGCAACACACACTAACTGCTGGTACAACGCAGGTACAGTCGACATTTTGGGCTGGGACCCTTTGTCAGGACTAATTGAAAGAAGAGATAGTAGGAGATTTGGAAGTGGGGGGGGGAGGGGGAGATCCTGGTATTCCCCTTGCCAATCAACTTTCCAGTTCTTAGCTCCATCCTTCCCCCCTCCTCCTATCATTTCAGATCTCCCCCTCCCCCCTCCCACTTTCAAATCTCTTACTATCTCTTCTTTCAGTTAGTCCAGATAAAGGGTCTCGGCCCGAAATGTCGACTGTACTTCTTCCTATAGATGCTGCCTGGCCTGCTGCGTTCCACCAGCATTTTGTGTGTGTTGCCTCTTTGAATGATCTTTGCTGTGGCCACTCCTGGGCCTCTGCAGCTCCTTCACCTCTTATCAGAAACAATCTTGTGGATGACAACACAAGGCTTCGCTATTATTCTGCAGACCCAGGCCAGGAGATTGCTGCAAGTTTTCCTCCTCTCAGGCATGGCTTCTGATACCTATTTCCAGAGGTGATGAAGGCCTGCTCAGTTCAGAAACTGGTAAAACTATGACATGCATTACATGAAGATAAAACCAAAAACTGCAGAGGCTGGAAGTCTAAAATAAAAATGGAAAACGCTGGAGACTTGCAGTATCTGTAGTAAGGGAAATAATCACCGATTAAGGTCAAAGACCTTTCATTAGAAACAGGGACAGACATGTTAGTTTTTGGTAGCAGGTGAAGGTAGGGATGGATCTTTCACAGGATGAGTCTGGGCAACTGAAGTGGCACTTAGGGAATCAGAATCAGGTTTAATATCACTGTTGTGAAATTTGTTGTTTTGGGGCTTCTATACCACCTCCTTGTGAATAAGAAGAAGGCATGTCTTGGATGATGGGGCTCCTTAATGCTGGATGCCATCTTTTTGAGACATTGCTTTTTGAAGGTGTCCTGGATGCTGGGGAGGCTAGTGTCCATGATGGAGCTGACAGATTTCACAACTTTCTGCAGCTTTTTTTCAATCCTGTGCATTGACCCCTTCATACCAGACCATGAAGCAACCAGTTAGGATGCCCTCCACAGTACACCTGTAGAAATTTGCCAGTGTCTTTGGATTATATGAGTTCTCCTCAAACTCCTAATGAAATATAGCCTCTGTCATGCTTTCTTTGTAATTGCATCAATATGTTGGGCCCTGAAGATAGATCCTCAGAAGAGTTGGCATCCAGGGATTTGAAACTGCCCACCCCTTCACTGATAAGGATTGGTGTGTGTTCGCTCGACTTCCCCTTCCTGAAGTTCACAATCAATTCTTTGGTCTCACTGACACTGAGTGCGAGGTTATTGCTGCAACATCACTCAACCAGCTGACCTATCTCACTCCTGTATGCCTTCTCTTCACCCGCTGAAATTCCGCCAATAATAGTTCTGTCATCAGCAAACTTATAGATGGCGTTTGAGCTATCACACAGTCATGAGTGTAAGCCACACGTTGGGTGTAGAAAGAGTAGAGCAGTGGGCTAAGCATACATCCTTGAGGTGTGCCAGTGTTTATTGCCAGCAGGGAGGAGATGTCATTTCCAATCCACGCAGATTGTTGTCTCCCGGTGAAGAAGTCAAGGATCCAGTTGCAGAGGAAGGTACAGAGGCTCAGGTTTTGGAGCTTATTGATTAGAACTGAGGGTATAATTGTGTTGAACACTGAGCTGTAGTCAATAAACAGCAGCTTGATATAGCTATAGCTATTGTTCAGGTGATTCAAAGCTGAATGCTGAGCCAATGAAATTGTATCTGCTGCAGACTTACTGTGGCAGTAGGGAAATTGCAGGGGGTCCTGGTCACTGCTTAGGCAGTAGTTGATTCCAGCCATGACCAACCTCTCAATGCTCTTCATTACAGTAGATGTGAGTGCAACAGGGCGAAAGTCATTGAGGCGGCTCACCTTGCTTTTCTTAGGCACTGGTAAGATTGTCACCAGCAGGTGGGAATCTCTGACTGCTGCATTGAGAGATTGAAGCTGTTCATGAGCACTCCTGCCAGTTGGTTGGCACAGGTTTTCAGAGCCCTGCCCGGTACACCATCAGGACCTGAAGCCTTGCTAGGGGTTCACTCACTTGAAAGCTATTCTGATGTCTGCCGCTGAGGCAGAGGTCACAGTGTCACCAGATGCTGCAGAGATTCATCCAGGTGTAGTTTTATTCTCCCTTTCAAAGCATGCACAAAAGTATGCTTCATCTGGGAGTGAAGCTTCACAGCCATTCATGATATTGTCACAATGGGGACGCTGGGAACGGATCCAAATGCAAGACTCACACACTGAAGTACAAGGAACAGGACTTGACTAGAGTAGAGACGTGACAGGATTCAGATCAGGAGCAGGGATAAGAACACAGACTTGGGCTAGGGAAAGCGGGACCAGGACTAGAAACCATGGACTAGGAGACAAGACTTCAACTCCAAGCCCGAGACTGGACAAGGACCCAGAACCTGGGTCTTGCTTCGGGCTCAGACCCCAGAACCAGGCAAGGACATAACATGGCTTCAGGACAGGACGTGGCTGGGGTCTAGAGAACGGAGCTTGGAGACAGGCTGGGGTCTTTCCTCTTGAGGCTTGAGGCTGGGGACTTCAGGCTTATGTTCTTGGAGCTTGGCTGCAGATCCTCGAGGCTTGGGTTCTTCGAGCTTGGCTGCGGGATCCTCGAGGCTTGGGTTCTTGGAGCTTGGCTGCGGGATACTCGAGGCTTGGGTTCTTCGAGCTTGGCTGCGGGATCCTCGAGGCTTGGGTTCTTGGAGCTTGGCTGCGGGATCCTCAAGGCTTGGGTTCTTGGAGCTTGGCTGCGGGGTCCTCGGGGCTTGGGTTCTTGGAGTTTGGCTGCGGATCCTCGAGGCTTGGGTTCTTGGAGCTTGGCTGCGGGGTCCTCGGGGCTTGGGTTCTTGGAGTTTGGCTGCGGATCCTCGAGGCTTGGGTTCTTGGAGCTTGGCTGCGGGATCCTCGAGGCTTGGGTTCTTGGAGGAACTCCTGGGCAGGATACGGAACTTCACCCCACAGAGGCAAGGACAGGGAGGGATGGACCCAACTGCAGGGTAACAGCAAACAGCCTGCTTACCCAACAGAGGCAAGGGACAAGAAGGGACTTCAGTCCAGGGTGGGTCTGAGTCTCGGGGTAGCCAGCAACCTTGGCTGGCTACAGAAACAGCCAAATCCATACCACAATGACTGCTCTGATGAGTGGCAACAAGGCTCCATGTGGTCCTCCAACCAGTCCTCGCAATCATGAATGGTTTCACTACTCTTCCATCAGCAGGTTGCCCCAAGGGGTCTGACAAGACAAACCAGCCCCCACACTCAACCCCAAGGCTACTTATATTCCAAGCCCAAAGATGGGAATCAGGTGCATATGATTAACTCAACCAAACGAGGGACAGCTGGAAGACCCAGAGTCCTGAGTCCACGGACTGGACCGCGAACCGGAATGCAGACTTCACGGACTGGACCATGACAGATATCAGGATTTGATTTGCAGGAAGTTATGGCCTGCAAACCTTGACAGAGCTAATATGCATCCATTTCCATCTCTAACCTCAAACGCAATTGCTTTCTCACCTTTAAGATGGCCTTCCATAGATCGTAACTGGTCTACTTGTATAGTTCCAGATCACCAGCCTTGAGTGCCACAGATCTAGCCCTCAGCAGACTAAGAAGCTTTTGGTTCATCCATGGCTTTTGGTTTGGGTATGTCCAGTATGTTCTCGAAGGCACACATCCATCCACTCAGGTCTCGATGAAGTTGGTGACAACTGTGGCGTATTCATGTAACACTTGGCTTGATCAACTCACGTTTGTCTAGGGGAAGCTGCTGTCTGCCCACCAAACTGTGTCTCACGTTTGCGCAGGTGCTGTGTAATGCACCGCGGTACAAACTCCCCACAATGTAAAACATCAGACAGTACACAATAGGCGATTAAATGATTACACTTTATAACTCTTATTTGGTGATGTAGTTAGTAGAAAAGCAAAATAGTAAAGAAAAAGGCACCACTGTAGTTAATTTTAATCAGTCTGTGCACAAGTAAATTCATTGGAGCTCATGGAACCAGGTCTCCTTTCCACCAATCGATCTTCTCCGAACTCCGTCGACCCTCGGCTGGGACCACAGCTGGTTGACTACCACAGCGCTCCACCGCGTCCTTCCTCTTCTCCTCTCCTCGATGAAAAGCCTGCGCACTAACTATGGTTCCCACAGATACAAGGTAGAATAACGTGACTTCCATTGGTTAGTTCCCCGTTATCTGTAGTTATAATCCAAACATCGCAGCTACAGAGAAACATCATCTCATCAAACATTACAGAGAAGCCATTTCATTATTAGCAGTTAACATTATTGAGAACCCCCCCCCCACACTCATTTAGACTTGAAGATGTATCTTTGAATATTTTCCATTTCACTGACTCAAAGCAGTCCTGTAAGCACTCCTCCACCTCTCCTGACCATACCTTTTTGGTTCTTACCACTGGTACTGCGGTCTTTAGTCTCTGCCGATAGGGTGGGAGTAGACGTACAGCCATGTGGTCAGACTTTTCAAAGTTCAGGTATGGGATGGCATGGCAGGTATTCTTGATGGTAGTATCACTGTGGTCAAGTATTTTGGCTCTTCTGGTTCTATAGGTTATATGTAGTTGCTCAGAGACTTCTTCAAGATGACCTGGTTGAAATCTCCCGCAACGACAGGGAAGACATCGGGGTGTGCTGTTTCATGACAGCTGATTACGGTGCTCAGCTCCTCCAGTATCTTCCTGACATTGGCCTGACGTGGAACGTACATCACTACCAGGATGATGGCAGAAAACTCCCTCAGCAGATAAAATAGACAATGTTTGACTGCTAGATGTTTCAGGTTGGGTGAGCAGGACTGTGACAGAGCTGTTGCATTATGATTCCCATCAGAGCTGCACTCATTTAAAACTGCATTAAGAGTCACCCCTTAATGGTGCCATCTTACTGGAAGGGACAGTGAAGATCAAATTATATTCCTTGTGGCTTATTTATTTACATATTTAATTGTGTACAGATAAATGTTAGTAATATTTAACGTTGCAGCCCGAAGGAATACAAATACATGTCACTGTTGCATTCTTGTATACTTGCTTGTCTTCCCATTTAACCCAGCAGTCACGAACAAGATCTGAAGGAAGTCAGAATTTAGTTAGTTGGCTAAAACCCTCCCAACCATTGAGGGCATCTACATGAAATGCTGTCATAGGAAAGCAGCATCCATCATCAGAGATCCCCACCACCCAGGCCATGCTCTCTTCTCGCTGCTGCCATCAGGTAGAAGGTACAGGAGCCTCAGGACCTGCATCACCAAGTTCAAGAACAGTTAAGACCCCTAAGCCATCAGGCTCTTGAATACAGGATAACTGCACTCAACTTCACCTACCCCATCATTGAGATGTTCCCACAACCAATGATCTCACTTTCAAGGACTCTTTATCTCATGTTCACATCATTTATTGCTACTTATTTAGATTTGTATTTGTACAGTTTGTTTTCTTCAGGACTCTGGTCGATTTTTCATTGATCCTGTTATAGTTACTATTTTATAGATTTGATGAGTATGGCTGCAAGAAAATAAATCTCAAGGTTGTATGTGGTGATATGTGTACTTTGAACTTTGAAATGGGCTTAGATAACAGTGAAGTCAGAAGAAGTTAGCAGGATAATAAGGAAAGAACTATATGAAGGACATAAGAAAGGAGGAGGGGGCAAGAGTGGGCCATATGACTCCTCGAGCCTGTTCCATCACTCAGTAAGATCGTGGTTGATATCTGGCCTCAACTCTTCATTTCTACCTGATTCCGAAGAACTTTGGTTTCCCTATATAATAAAATGCTTATAATGCATTAACAACTATTCCAAAATCCCAATGGTTTGCATCTGCCTAATCAGGTGACGTTTGCTGCACTGTCTTCCCACCCACCTGGGTCCCAGTCCCCGCACTCCCTTACCCGACACTGGGGCCTTTGTTCCCACATTCCCTACATACCAGGGCCTCAGACTCAATACATTTAGCATTCTACTCAAAAAGTGAATTAAAATTCACTGGAGTGTAAGTAAAATAACATATAATAGTCAAGAAAATGTACTTACCATGCACCACTGAAGTCCCGAGTTTGCCGGATGCTGTAATCCAAAAATTCTGTCTGCCTCAGCCGTGAATCTACTTTTTGATTCAGTAATCCACAGAAATGTGTCTCTGGGAGAATAAATCACCTCACTCTGTAATGTATAACACTACATATACTGCTGAGTTCCTCCGGTAGCTTGTTTTTTTTTGATCAAGAATTTCTTTTAACTGGAACTTCCTCCTTCCCTGATTGATGGAACAGTTCTGTCTATATTTGCTGCTTTACGCCACCTTAACCCTAATTCTTTTGCTTGTTACCTTGCTGAATCGACACATTTTAGAGCTGCAGGTTAGAGACTTAACACATTGAAAGCCATTAATCATTGCCAACTCGAAAACTCATCTGCAAAACCAGGCAATCTCAGTAATTTGTGATGTTTTTTACGGCAACACTTTCGACTTCAAATGGTAAATACACGTAGCAGAGCATGCAATCTTTTCCTTGGATAGAAGTGAGTATCCAGTTAGTTTTACCTTTTTATACTTGTATTGAGGATGCAGAAGGCTGCAAAATAGGTGTCTCTGGCAACATTAAGGTCTTTTGAAACCTTAAGATCTTTTGAGAGGCGAAGCAGATTCTCAGAAACAACTGCATTTCTCACTTGTTGCAACCATTCTCACTCTGAACAGGGAAAATCTGTGTATCAGCACTTCACCTGGGAGTCTTTCAGAGTCATCTACTGTGTCCAGAGCTCATGATCTGGCCTCCTCTACATCAGTGAGACCTAGCGCAAATTGGGCGACTGCCTTGTCGAGCACCTTTGCTTTGTCTACTGCAAAAGGTAAGATCTCCTGGTGGCCACCCATTTCAACTCGGCTTCCCTTTCCCATTCTGTCATGTCAGTCCACGGCCTCCTCTGCTGTTATGCTGAGGCCAAACTCGGGCTGGAGGAGCAACACCGCATAGCCTCCAACCTGATGGCATGGACAGTGATTTCTCCAACATCCGGTACTTTCCCCCCACCTTCCTCCTTCTCTCTCTTTCATTTCCCACTATGCTTACCCTCTTATCCCTTGTCCTCGCCCACCAATCACCTCCCTCTAGTAATCCTCCTCCTCCTTTCCTTTCTTCCAATGTCCACTGTACCCTCTTATTAGATTCCTTCTTTTTCAGCCCTTTATCTCATCTATCCCCTCTCAGCTTCTTACTTCATTTTCTCACCTTTCCCCCATCCATCCAGCCACCTCGCCTGCCAACTTGTATTCCTTGTCATGCTCCCACTTTCTTATTCTGGTTTCTTCCCACTTCCTTTCTCATCCCGAGGAGGGTCTCAGTCTGAAACATCGACCGTTTATTCCTCTCCATAGGTGTTGCCTGACTTGCTGAGCGCCACCAGCATTTTGTGTGTGGTACTCAAGGAGATCAGCCACTCTGTGTGAGTGCTCTCTGGGCACATTCCTCTCAGAATGTGTGCTCCAATGCTCACTGTGACTTTATCCAGGGTCTGCCACCGCATGCAGCCCTGTGCTGCAATCATACCCGTGTAAGCTGGCACTGTCAAGTATCCAGTTCATGACCCCAGCTGCAGACAAAAGGAAAGCATGACATGGCTGAGTCTTCAAGTGACCTCCAGTTTAGTGTACCGAGTACGCTAAAGGGTTGGTTATCTGTGATAACCATAGTTATTTAAGGTGGTTGGCTTTGCACTCAGTATTTATTACCCGATAGAGCGTGATCTTGCAAATAAATAACTTGTGTGGTGTTGATTCCACAGTAAGTAAACACTGGCCTATGATTGTGCTTGATAGAAATGTACATTGTTAGGAACCTCTTTGTGTTGCTTCCTGTACGTGCAGCCTCAATTCTCAAGGTCACAGGGATTTTTGTTACACAAAAGGAAAGGAATGTATCTGAACTTAAATCATCCTGGAACATTCAGTGGGACAGGTGGGGGGAGAATAATGAGAACAACATGGTGAGGATACTCGGTGGGTCAGGCAGCAGATGTGGTGAGAGAAACAGACTTTAATTTTTCAGTGTAAAGACCCTTTTTCAAATGTAGGCAACCTTGGAGAAAGCAATGTTTTTGTATTAAAAGTTGATCATTTAAATCCAGTCGAATTTACTGCTGTTATTTCAGACTTTACCATCTGGAGCACATTCCATTTAATTTTAATTATTTTGGGAGTGGTGGCAATATAATGCTGATGAAGTGGTGAGTTAGGCCAGAACTTTTAAAGCATTTCCTTGCATTTCCCACCTCCCTCAATCACTCAGTTTATGCCCAAATATCTCAAATGTAGGAAAGCAAGGTTAAAAAAAACTATATGCATTTTATCCTGTGTGACTACTGGCAAGCTGCACAATAGGAACAACAATTCAAGTCCTGGAGGGCCGCTTAACGTTAGGCTTTGCCTGTGAAGCACACTTCCTCCAGAATGTTGTTTGTTGCTCCAGATTCCAGCATCTACAATCTCTCGTGTCTCCAAGCTGCTGAACAGGTAGGTTGGGCACTCAGAAATATCTTTGGTGGTTTGGTAATGAGCCAGTTTCCAAATGATTTGGAATTGCAATCTGAAAATGTGGAATAAATCTTTATGGCTTCAGATTATAAATTACCATATATGTGGTAGCTATGAGAGAGAAAGTAGTTTAGAAGTTAGGCTATCAGAAAGAGAAATACAAATATTAAGAGAGAATTGTGAGCTTTCCATTTGTGCAATTGGTTGTTTAATGCATTCACCATTTTTAGGCCGAAATTATATAAAACTCTCAAGCCAATGAATGCAGGTCTTCTATGAGGAACAGGGGATCATTTTTACAACAGGATTTGTAAACATAAATGATGCTTAATCATCTCTTTTGTTTAATGGGGATTAAATCAATGTACAGCATCTGTAGCAGCAGAAATAAACCATGTATATAAATAAAATTGTTTACATTTTTGAACAGCTATAGCATGCAGTTTCTCTATTTCAGTTAAATTTACGGAAAAAGCTCAGCAGTAACTCCAATGCAAACTTTGTGTCTTTTTTTGAAGCCATGTGATAACTATTTGTCTCTGTGCTTTATAACCACCTTTTCTGTTACTCCAGACAATTGCACTTCCTGTATTTTTATGGATATTGAATAATCCAGTTAGATAATGGATTTTTGAAAACAAAATGAGTTTTTAGAGAGAAACTCAGTATGGATTATTATTGTTCACCATTTTAATCTTGACAGAAATAATTTATTGGCCCACTACTCACAGTTTGAGATAGATTCTTAGCTCAATACTGCATGTTAGGGTGATCCATTGACAACAGAGTTTTGTCTCCTGTTGCATTCCATGAAGAATATCATATACATTACAACTCAGTACAGGCACTTCTGCCAAAAAATTTGGGGCCAGACTTTTAACCTATTCTAAGATCAATCTAACCCTTTCCTCCTACATAGTCCTCAATTTTTCTATTATCCACGTGCCCATCTAAGAGTTTCTTAAATGATAAAGACAACGAAGTCTGCAGATGCTGGAAATCCAAATCAACACACACAAAATGCTGGAGAAGCTTAGTAGGCCAGGCAGCATCTATGGAAGAGAATAAACAGTCAACATTTTGGGCCGAGACTCTTCTTCAGGATTGAAAACGAAGGGGGAAGATGCCAGAATAAAAAGATAAAAGATTTAATAAAAAGGGGGAGGAGGAAGGAGGATAGCTAGAAGGTGATACTTTATACTTTGGGCAAGACAAGGGGAGGTGGTGTCTGCCAACTGATCAACACTGGGTGGTGCTTGGACACAGTGGCACTGACAAGCTCCTGCAGCCCGGACCTGGAACACCTGTCGGTGAAGTGTAGTATAATATATAAATATTAATATTAATATCTTGATGGGTGAAGTCAGATGGGTTGAAGAGAGAAAGGGCTGGAGAAGAAGGATTCTGTTAGGAGAGGAAAGTGAACCATAGGAGAAAGGAAAGGAGGACGGACCCCAGGGGTGGTGATAGGAAGAGGTAAGAGGCCAGAGTGGGCAATAAAAGAAGAGGGGAATTAAAAAAAGAAATTTCCTAAATGAGCCAATGTACCTTCCTCTACCATCACCTCTGGTAGGGCTTTCCATGCATCCACCAATCTCCCTGTGAAAAAAAAACTTACCTCTGACTTACCCTCCATACTTTCTTCCAATCACTTTAAAATTATGCCCCCTTAGTTTACCCATTTCCCCCAGGAAAAAAAAATCTTTGGCTATCCATTCAATCAATCTATGCCTCTTATCATCTTGTATACCTCTATCAATTTACCTCCTATCTTCCTTTGCTCCAAAGAGAAAATCTCTGGCTCACACAATCTATCCTCATAAGACATCCTCCCTGGTCCTGGTAAATCTCTTCTAAAGCTTTCACATCCTATAGTGAGTTGACCAGAACTGAATGTGATTCCTGTTCAGTTAACTCTGAGACTGAGGCACTCCTGAAAGGGAAGGTATAAGTCCACACTGAGAGCAGAGTTTTAGCTTTCAGGAGTTGAGTTACGGATCAGGAGGCAAATCTGCTGAAGGGGAATAAGATGGAGGGGATCACAGCTGAGAAGGAATATCAAAGGATTTGAGTAGCCATTGATAAAGGTAGAAGTATGAAGGTCAGGATGACAATGGGTAAGTATATATGTGGATGGCTGTGTTTGTAAGTTGAGGTTATTTTGACTTGACCAGTATGTTTTGGTCATCAGCCTTGAAATAGTTAACACCGTTGGAAGTATTTACATGAAACATGGCCGCCAGAAAATTACCAACGATCCCCACCATGTGGTCATGCCATCTTCTTGCACCTAAAATTGGGCAGAAGATTCAGAAGCCTGATGTCCCACAGCATCTGGTTGAAGAACAGCTACTTCTCTTCAGCCATGAGGATCTTCTGCCAACTGACACAACTCCTCTCCAAATTGCCACACTCCACTCACTATCTCCATATAGTCACACGGTACTCACTATCTCCATATAGTCACACGGTACTCACTATCTCCATATAGTCACACTCCACTCACTATCTCCATATAGACACACTCAACTCACTATCTCCATATAGTCACACTCCACTCACTATCTCCATATAGTCACACTGTACTCACTATCTCCATATAGTCACACACCACTCACTATCTCCATATAGTCACACTGTACTCACTATCTCCATATAGTCACACTCCACTCACTATCTCCATGCAGCCACATCCCACTCACTATCTCCATATTGCCACACTGCACTCACTATCTCCATATAGTCACACTGTACTCACTATCTCCATATAGTCACACTCCACTCACTATGTCCATATAGTCACACTCCACTCACTATCCCCATATAGTCACACTCCACTCACTATCTCCATATAGTCACACACCACTCACTATCTCCATATAGACACACTCCACTCACTATCTCCATATAGTCACTCTCCACTCAATATCTCCATATAGCCACCCTCCACTCACTATCTCCACATAGTCACACACTACTCACTATCTCCATATAGTCACACTCCACTCACTATCTCCATATAGTCACACTCCACTCACTATCTCCATATAGTCACACTCTGCTCACTATCTCCATATAGTCACACTCCACTCACTATCTCCATATAGTCACACTCCACTCACTATCTCCATATAGTCACACTCTGCTCACTATCTCCATATAGTCACACTCCACTCACTATCTCCATATAGCCACACTCCACTCACTATCTCCATATAGCCACACTCCACTCACTATCTCCATGTAGCCACACTCCACTCACTATCTCCATATAGTCACACCCCACTCACTATCTCCATATAGTCACACACTACTCACTATCTCCATATAGTCACACTCCACTCACTATCTCCATATAGTCACACTCTACTCACTATCTCCATATAACCACACTCCACTCATTATCTCCATATAGCCACACTCCACTCACTATCTCCATATATACACACTCCACTCACTATCTCCATGTAGCCACACCCCACTCACTATCTCCATATTGCCACACTCCACTCACTATCTCCATATAGTCACACACTACTCACTATCTCCATATAGTCATACTCTACTCACGATCTCCATATAGTCACACTCCACTCACTATCTCCATATAGTCACACTCTACTCACCATCTCCATATAATCACACTCCACTCATTATCTCCATATAGCCACACTCCACTCACTATCTCCATATTGCCACACTGCACTCACTATCTCCATATAGTCACACTGTACTCACTATCTCCATATAGTCACACTGCACTCACTATGTCCACATAGTCACACTCCACTCACTATCTCCATATAGTCACACTCTACTCACTATCTCCATATAGTCACACACCACTCACTATCTCCATATAGCCACACTCCACTCACTATCTCCATATAGTCACACTGTACTCACTATCTCCATATAGTCACACTGCACTCACTATGTCCATATAGTCACACTCCACTCACTATCTCCATATAGTCACACTCTACTCACTATCTCCATATAGTCACACTCCACTCACTATCTCCATAGTCACACTGTACTCACTATCTCCATATAGTCACACTGTACTCACTATCTCCATATAGTCACACTGTACTCACTATCTCCATATAGTCACACTCCACTCACTATCTCCATGTAGCCACACCCCACTCACTATCTCCATATTGCCACACTGCACTCACTATCTCCATATAGTCACACTGTACTCACTATCTCCATATAGTCACACTCCACTCACTATCTCCATATAGCCACACTCCACTCACTATCTCCATGTAGCCACACTCCACTCACTATCTCCATATAGTCACACTCCACTCACTATCTCCATATAGTCACACACTACTCACTATCTCCATATAGTCACACCCCACTCACTATCTCCATATTGCCACACTCCACTCACTATCTCCATATAGTCACACACTACTCACTATCTCCATATAGTCATACTCTACTCACTATCTCCATATAGTCACACTCCACTCACTATCTCCATATAGTCACACTCCACTCACTATCTCCATATAGTCACTCTCCACTCAATATCTCCATATAGCCACACTCCACTCACTATCTCCATATAGCCACACTGTACTCACTATCTCCATATAGTCACACTCTACTCACGATCTCCATATAGTCACACTCCACTCACTATCTCCATATAGTCACACACCGGTCACTATCTGCATATTGCCACACTCCACTCACTATCTCCATATAGTCACTCTCCACTCACTATCTCTATATAGTCACACTCCACTCACTATCTCCATATAGTCACACTCCACTCACTATCTCCATATAGCCACACCCCACTCACTATCTCCATATAGTCACACACTACTCACTATTTCCATATTGCCACACTCTAATCACTATCTCCATATAGCCACATTCCACTCACTATCTCCATATAGCCACACTCCACTCACTATTTCCATATAGTCACACTCCACTCAGTATCTCCATATAGTCACACTGTACTCACGATCTCCATATAGTCACACTCCACTCACTATCTCCATGTAGCCACACTCCACTGACTATCTCCATATAGCCACACTCCACTCATTATCTCCATATAGCCACACTCCACTCACTATCTCCATATAGTCACACTCCACTCACTATCTCCATATAGTCACACTCCACACACTATCTCCATGTAGCCACACCCCACTCACTATCTCCATATAGCCACACTCCACTCACTATCTCCATATAGTCAGACTCCACTCACTATCTCCATATAGCCACACTCCACTCACTATCTCCATATAGTCACACTCCACTCACTATCTCCATATAGTCACACTCCACACACTATCTCCATGTAGCTACACCCCACTCACTATCTCCATATAGCCACACTCCACTCACTATCTCCATATAGTCACACTGTACTCACTATCTCCATATAGCCACACTCCACTCACTATCTTCATTTAGCCACACTCCACTCACTATCTCCATTTTGCCACACTCTACTCACTATCTCCATATAGCCACACTCCACTCACTATCTCCATATAGCCACACTCCACTCACTATCTCCATATAGTCACACTCCACTCACTACCTCCATGTAGCCACACTCCACTGACTATCTCCATATAGCCACACTCCACTCACTATCTCCATATAGTCACACTCCACTCACTATCTCCATATAGCCACACTCCACTCACTATCTCCATATAGTCACACTCCACTCACTATCTCCATGTAGCCACACCCCACTCACTATCTCCATATTGCCACACTCCACTCACTATCTCCATATAGTCAGACACTACACACTATCTCCATATAGTCACACTGTACTCACTATCTCCATATAGTCACACTCCACTCACTATCTCCATATAGTCACACTCCACTCACTATCTTCATATAGTCACACTCCACTCACTATATCCATATAGTCACACTGTACTCACTATCTCCATATAGTCACACACTACTCACTATCTCCATATAGCCACACACTACTCACTATCTCCCTATTGTCGCACTCCACTCACTATCTCCATATAGCCACACTGCACTCACTATCTCCATATAGTCACTCTCCACTCACTATCTCCAGATAGTCACACTCCACTCACTATCTCCATATAGTCACACTGTACTCACTATCTCCATATTGTCATACTCCACTCACTATCTCCATATAGTCACACTCCACTCAATATCTCCATTTAGCCACACTCCACTCACTATCTCCATATAGTCACACTGCACTCACTATCTCCATATAGTCACACTCCACTCACTATCTCCATATAGTCACACTGTACTCACTATCTCCATATAGTCACACTCCACTCACTATCTCCATATAGTCACACTGTACTCACTATCTCCATATAGTCACACTCCACTCACTATCTCCATTAAGTCACACTCCACTCAAGATCTCCATATAGTCACACTGCACTCACTATCTCCATATAGTCACACTCCACTCACTATCTCCATATAGCCACACCCCACTCACTATCTCCATATAGTCACACACTACTCACTATTTCCATATTGCCACACTCTAATCACTATCTCCATATAGCCACACTCCACTCACTATCTCCATATAGCCACACTCCACTCACTATCTCCATATAGCCACACTCCACTCACTATTTCCATATAGTCACACTCCACTCAGTATCTCCATATAGTCACACTGTACTCACGATCTCCATATAGTCACACTCCACTCACTATCTCCATATAGCCACACTCCACTCACTATCTCCATATAGTCACACTCCACACACTATCTCCATGTAGCCACACCCCACTCACTATCTCCATATAGCCACACTCCACTCACTATCTCCATATAGTCACACTCCACTCACTATCTCCATATAGCCACACCCCACTCACTATCTCCATATAGTCACACACTACTCACTATTTCCATATTGCCACACTCTAATCACTATCTCCATATAGCCACACTCCACTCACTATCTCTATATAGCCACACTCCACTCACTATCTCCATATAGCCACACTCCACTCACTATTTCCATATAGTCACACTCCACTCAGTATCTCCATATAGTCACACTGTACTCACGATCTCCATATAGTCACACTCCACTCACTATCTCCATATAGCCACACTCCACTCACTATCTCCATATAGTCACACTCCACACACTATCTCCATGTAGCCACACCCCACTCACTATCTCCATATAGCCACACTCCACTCACTATCTCCATATAGTCAGACTCCACTCACTATCTCCATATAGCCACACTCCACTCACTATCTCCATATAGTCACACTCCACACACTATCTCCATGTAGCCACACCCCACTCACTATCTCCATATAGCCACACTCCACTCACTATCTCCATATAGTCACACTGTACTCACTATCTCCATATAGCCACACTCCACTCACTATCTTCATTTAGCCACACTCCACTCACTATCTCCATTTTGCCACACTCTACTCACTATCTCCATATAGCCACACTCCACTCACTATCTCCATATAGTCACACTCCACTCACTACCTCCATGTAGCCACACTCCACTGACTATCTCCATATAGTCACACTCCACTCACTATCTCCATGTAGCCACACCCCACTCACTATCTCCATATTGCCACACTCCACTCACTATCTCCATATAGTCAGACACTACACACTATCTCCATATAGTCACACTGTACTCACTATCTCCATATAGTCACACTCCACTCACTATCTCCATATAGTCACACTCCACTCACTATCTCCATATAGTCACACTCCACTCACTATATCCATATAGTCACACTGTACTCACTATCTCCATATAGTCACACACTACTCACTATCTCCATATAGCCACACACTACTCACTATCTCCCTATTGTCGCACTCCACTCACTATCTCCATATAGTCACACACCACCCACTATCTCCATATTGCCACACTGCACTCACTATCTCCATATAGTCACTCTCCACTCACTATCTCCAGATAGTCACACTCCACTCACTATCTCCATATAGTCACACTGTACTCACTATCTCCATATAGTCACACACCACTCACTATCTCCATATAGTTACACTCCACTCACTATCTCCATATTGTCATACTCCACTCACTATCTCCATATAGTCACACTCCACTCAATATCTGCATATAGCCACACTCCACTCACTATCTCCATATAGTCACACTCCACTCACTATCTCCATATAGCCACACTCCACTCACTATCTCCATATGGTCACACTCCACTCACTATCTCCATATAGTCAGACACTACACACTATCTCCATATAGTCACACTGTACTCACTATCTCCATATAGTCACACTCCACTCACTATCTCCATATAGTCACACTCCACTCACTATATCCATATAGTCACACTGTACTCACTATCTCCATATAGTCACACACTACTCACTATCTCCATATAGCCACACACTACTCACTATCTCCCTATTGTCGCACTCCACTCACTATCTCCATATAGTCACACACCACCCACTATCTCCATATTGCCACACTGCACTCACTATCTCCATATAGTCACTCTCCACTCACTATCTCCAGATAGTCACACTCCACTCACTATCTCCATATAGTCACACTGTACTCACTATCTCCATATAGTCACACACCACTCACTATCTCCATATAGTCACACTCCACTCACTATCTCCATATTGTCATACTCCACTCACTATCTCCATATAGTCACACTCCACTCAATATCTCCATATAGCCACACTCCACTCACTATCTCCATATAGTCACACTGCACTCACTATCTCCATATAGTCACACTCCACTCACTATCTCCATATAGTCACACTGTACTCACTATCTCCATATAGTCACACTCCACTCACTATCTCCATTAAGTCACACTCCACTCAAGATCTCCATATAGTCACACTGCACTCACTATCTCCATATAGTCACACTCCACTCACTATCTCCATATAGTCACACTGTACTCACTATCTCCATATAGTCACACTCCACTCACTATCTCCATTAAGTCACACACCACTCACTATCTCCATGTCGTCACACTGTACTCACTATCTCCATATAGTCACACTCCACTCACTATCTCCATATAGTCACACACTACTCACTATCTCCATATAGCCACACTCTACTCACTATCTCCATATAGTCACACTCCACTCACTATCTCTATATAGTCACACTCCACTCACTATCTCCATATAGCCACACTCTACTTACTATCTCCATATAGTCACACTCCACTCACTATCTCCATATAGTCACACTCCACTCACTATCTCCATATAGTCACACTCCACTCACTATCTCCATTTAGCCACACTCTACTCACTATCTCCATATAGTCACACTCCACTCACTATCTCCATGTGAATTAGCTAAGATAGACTGGCAAATGATACTTAAAGGGTTGACGGTGGATATGCAATGGCAAGCATTTAAAGATCGCATGGATGAACTACAACAATTGTTCATCCCAGTTTGGCAAAAGAATAAATCAAGGAAGGTAGTGCACCCGTGGCTGACAAGAGAAATTAGGGATAGTATCAATTCCAAAGAAGAAACATACAAATTAGCCAGAAAAAGTGACACACCTGAGGACAGGGAGACATTCAGAGTTCAGCAGAGGAGGACAAAGGGCTTAATTAGGAAGGGGAAAAAAGATTATGAGAGAAAACTGGCAGGGAACATAAAAACTGACTGTAAAAGCTTTTATAGATATGTGAAAAGAAAAAGATTGGTTAAGACAAATGTAGGTCCCCTACAGACAGAAACAGGTGAATTGATTATGGGGAGCAAGGACATGGCAGACCAATTGAATAACTACTTTGGTTCTGTCTTCACTAAGGAGAACATAAATAATCTTCTGGAAATAGTAGAGGGCAGAGGGTCCAGTGAGATGGAGGAACTGAGGGAAATACATGTTAGTAGGGAAGTGGTGTTAGGTAAATTGAAAGGATTAAAGGCAGATAAATCCCCAGGGCCAGATGGTCTGCATCCCAGTGTGCTTAAGGAAATAGCCCAAGAAATAGTGAACGCATTAGTGATAATTTTTCAAAACTCTTTAGATTCTGGACTAGTTCCTGAGGATTGGAGGGTGGTTAATGCAACCCCACTTTTTAACAAAGGAGGGAGAGGTAAATCGGGGAATTATAGACCGGTTAACCTGACATTGGTGGTGGGGAAAATGCTAGAGTCAGTTATCAAAGATGTGATAACAGCACATTTGGAAAGCGGTGAAATCATCGGACAAAGTCAGCATGGATTTGTGAAAGGAAAATCATGTCTGACGAATCTCATAGAATTTTTTGAGGATGTAACTAGTAGAGTGGATAGGGGAGAACCAGTGGATGTGGTATATTTGGATTTTCAGAAGGCTTTTGACAAGGTCCCACACAGGAGATTAGTGTGCAAACTTAAAGCACACAGTATTGGGGGTAAGGTATTGATGTGGATAGAGAATTGGTTGGCAGACAGGAAGCAAAGAGTGGGAATAAACGGGACCTTTTCTGAATGGCAGGCAGTGACTAGTGGGGTACCGCAAGGCTCAGTGCTGGGACCCCAGTTGTTCACAATATATATTAATGACTTGGATGAGGGAATTAAATGCAGCATCTCCAAGTTTGCGGATGACACGAAGCTGGGCGGCAGTGTTAGCTGTGAGGAGGATGCTAAGAGGATGCTGGGTGACTTGGATAGGTTAGGTGAGTGGGCAAATTCATGGCAGAAGCAATTTAATGTGGATAAATGTGAAGTTATCCACTTTGGTGGCAAAAACAGGAAAACAGATTATTATCTGAATGGTGGCCGGTTAGGAAAAGGGGAGGTGCAACGATACCTAGGTGTCATTATACACCAGTCATTGAAAGTCGGCATGCAGGTACAGCAGGCAGTGAAAAAGGCGAATGGTATGCTGGCATTCATAGCAAGAGGATTCGAGTACAGGAGCAGGGAGGTACTACTGCAGTTGTACAAGGCCTTGGTGAGACCACACCTGGAGTATTGTGTGCAGTTTTGGTCCCCTAATCTGAGGAGAAACATCCTTGCCATAGAGGGAGTACAAAGAATGTTCACCAGATTGATTCCTGGGATGGCAGGACTTTCATATGATGAAAGACTGGATCGACTAGGCTTATACTCGTTGGAATTTAGAAGATTGAGGGGGGATCTTATTGAAACATATAAAATCCTAAAGGGATTGGACAGGCTAGATGCAGGAAGATTGGTCCCAATGTTGGGGAAGTCCAGAACGAGGGGTCACAGTTTGAGGATAAAGGGGAAGCCTTTTAGGATCGAGGTTAGGAAAAACTTCTTCACACAGAGAGTGGTGAATCTGTGGAATTCTCTGCCACAGGAAACAGTTGAGGCCAGTCCATTGGCTCTATTTAAGAGGGAGTTAGATATGGCCCTTGTGGTTAAAGGGATCGGGGGTATGGGGTAAGGCAGGTACAGGGTTCTGAGTTGGATGATCAGCCATGATCGTACTGAATGGCGGTGCAGGTTCGAAGGGCTGAATGGCCTACTCCTGCACCTATTTTCTATGTTTCTATGTTTCTATGTAGCCACACTCTACTCACTATCTCCATACAGCCACACTCTAATCACTATCTCCATACAGCCGCACTCTGACCACTTTTGTCATTAAGTATTACAATGGAGATTTTTTTTTGTTAAATTGTGCCATTTCTTGTTTAAAAAGTGTATATTTTGTTTAATTTATGTTTTTCTTGTGAATGCTACCGTTCTGATTTTATTTGCCTGCTTGCCATTGCAAGTAAGTTTTATATTGCAATTGTACATATCTGTATTTGCACATATGACACTAAGCTCAGTTTTGACTTGATAGCCTCTGCACACCTAATCATCCTCGGATCCTGACTGGCAGCAGTCTCCATGGATAATAACCAGAGTGATTGACTCTTGTGAACTCCTTTTCTGACAATCACCAATAAAACCTTTTGCCAGTTCATTTGGCATTAATCAGAGGTTTGCCCGTTTTGTAGTTTTCTACCTCATATCAGTTACTGTACATTAAAATCTAATTTGCTGACTGACTATTAAGCAATGCAAGAATTTGGTTCTGTATTATCTTTCATACCTGTATTATAAAGCCAGGGCTTCAAGGATTCTGGATTTCTCTAACTGTAGAAATTACGGATGAGTTTACTATTGACTACTGAATTTCTTTACTCTCATCTTCAACGTTTTTGAACAAAATGAACATTTATCCTTTCTGACATCCTGCACCAGTGTTGCATTTATCATGCAGCTAATTGGAGGTGTTTAAAATTCTGTGTCCTCTGTAGATTTTATCATTAAGAATCTTACATTGTCCCTCATAGAGTTTCATCTGATGTGGCGAAGGGAGAATGTAATGGACCAAGTCTGAGAAATCCTGCAGAGTAAAGGTGACATGGATCTTGAATGCTTTGACCAAGGTGGATTTGAAATTGTCTACAAGACTGGTGAAATTATGAGTTGAAAATTCATCTTTGTGATTATTTTCATTTCTGCTGAAAGTTTTTTCAGCAACAGGTGTTGTTATTAGATAGATAGATACTTTATAGATCCCAAAGGAAATTACAGTGTCACAGCAGCATTACAAATGCACAGATATAAATATTAGAAGAGAAGTAGAAAGAATAAAAAATAAGTTGCTTCAAACAGTCTAACAGTAGGGGGTCATCACTTCCCTGGTATAAGTTGACTCACTATAGAGCCTAATGGCCGAGGGTAAGAATGACCTCGTAAAGCACTCTTTGGAGCAGTGCAGTTGTCTTAGTCTATCACTAAAAGTGCTCCTCCGTTCAGTCAAATTGGCACGCAGAGGGTGGGAAACGTTGTCCAGAATTGCCAAAATAGGGTCCTTTGTTTTAGCACAGCCTCCAGTGTGTCCAGTTTGACTCCAATAATAGAGCCAGGTTTTCGAATCAGTTTATTGAGCCTGTGGGCATCACCTGTGTTGATGCCATTGCCCCAGCACACCACCACGTAGAAGATTGTACTGGCAACAACAGACTGGTAGAACTGGCATTAAATGGAGGACATAAGTTTATTGTTGTTTGGTTGTCTTATTATTACTGTCACATACCAATGTACAGTGAAGAGCTTGTCTTGCGTACTGTTCGTAAAGATCAATTCATTACACAGAGCATTGAGATAGAACAAGATAAAACAATAACAGATGCTGAATAAAGTGTAACAGCTTCAGAGAAAATATATTGTTGATTATCTTTGCGGTGTTGCGGGTAAATAATAAGGTGCAAGATCATAATGAGGTAGATTTTGAGGTCAAGAGCCCACCTTATTCTTGTAAACAACTCAATGTTCTCAGAGAAGTTGGGTAGAAGCTGTCAATAAGCCTCATGATACATGCTTTCGGGCTTTCCTATCTTCTACACAATGGAAGGGGGAGAAGGGAGAATATATGGAGTGGGTCAAAGTTCAAAGTAAATTTATTATCAAAGTCCATGTGCTACGTACTATATATATCATATACATGTACTACATATACATCACCATATGCTACCTTGAGATTAATGTCTTGAAGGCATTCACAGTAGAACAGAAACGCAACAGGATCAGTTAAAATCTACATACAAAGATTGACAATCAATGTGCAAAAAAAAACCCAACAGTGCAAAAGCAAATTAAAAATATAATAATAAATAAACAAGTAAGTGAATAAATAACACTGAGAACATGAGTTATAGAGTCCTGAACCTGGACGTATGGGATCCAAGGCTCCGGTACCTCATTCCTGATTGCAGCAGCAAGAAGCGAGTATGGCCTGGATAGTGAGGGCTGTTGATGATGGATGCTGCTTTCCTGTGGCTGTGCTCCATGTGATGTGCTGAATGGTGGGGAGGGCTTTTCCTGTGATGTACTGGGCCACATTTGTAGACTTTTCCATTCTTGGGCATTGGTGTTTCCATACCAGGTCATGATTGAAACATAGAAAACATCCAGTCAAGAGACTCTCCACTGTGCATCAATAGAAGTTTGTCAAGGTTTTCAATGACAGGCTGAATCTGTGCAAATTTCTAAGAAAGTAGAGTTGCTGCCATGCCTTCTTGGTATGGCACTTACATGCTAGTCCCAACATGCAAACGTCTGAAATGATAACACCAAGGAATTTAAAGTTACTGACCTTCTCCAACTCTCATACCTTAAGGAGGCTTGGCTCATGGACCTCCTATTTCCTCCTGTTCTAGTCAATAATCTGCTCTTCGGTTTTGCTGACGTTAAATGAGAGGTAGTCCTTGTGGCACCTTTCAAACAGATTTTCAGTCTCCTTCCTATATAATTATGTTGTCGTTGATTATGTTAGCTACCTCATGGAGGCAGCAGGAAGTATAGACAAAGACCATGGAGGGAAGGATAGTTTCTGTAATGTTCTGAGCAGTGTCCACAACACTTTGCAGTTTCTTGTGGTCACAGGTAGAGCAGTTGCCATGCCAAGCCATGGTGCATCTGGATCGGATGCTTTCTACAATGCATCAATAAGAAATCGGTGAGGGTCATGGGGGGAAAACAACTTTCTTTAATCTAGTTGGCAGGTGGAAAGAGGCCTTGCTTTTTCACATTCACATTGCAGTGTGGTTCAGTTTGGAAAATTTCTTTGTACGATTTGGTGGCTTGCAGTAGATCATTGCTCTCGAATTGCCCCTTCCCATTAGCAATTCTGTACATAACCACCAATGGTTCATTTAGTTTCTCTTAGGCACCTGCAGCCTTGAGGAGAAAGTCGATGTGCTGAAGTGTATCCACTTGTTGCACGGCAAGAAGTGAGCTGGAAGTTCCTTTCTGACTGAGGTGAAGGTTCCTTCGAAGCTAAGCCGCAGGAGTGTTGTGCACTATCACAATGCTTGGATTGAGGAACTGGATTGCACAGTGATGGCTGAGCAGAGTGAGGACTCTGAGTCCGATTGTGAGGCGTCCGCGCAACGGACTGACAGCAATTATGATTATGATTATGAGGACACAGTCCCCTTTTATTGTCATTTAGTAATGCATGCATTAAGAAATGATAAAATGTTTTTCCAGAATGATATCACGAAAACACATGACAAACTGACTTAAAAGCTAACAAAAACCACGTAATTATAACATATAGTTACAACAGTGCAAAACAATACCGTAATTTGATAAGAACAGACCATGGCACAGTAAAAGTCTCAAAGTCTCTCAGAAGTCCCATCATCTCACGCAGATGGTAAACCTCCAGCGCCGCCAACTTGCCGATGCAGCATCCTGGAAGCATCCGATCACAGTCCGACTCCGAGTCCGTCTGAAAAACTCCGAGCCTCTGACTCACCTCTTCGACACCGAGCACTGAACATCATCTCTGCTGAGCACTTCGACCCCGGCCCTGGCAACAGGTGACACGCAAAGCCGAGGATGGACGCCAAGATCTGTGTATCCTGAGTAATTGCACTTATTACCACATTGTCATTCTTGGAATCACAAGAGACAGCAGGAGCTGGAACCTGGAGCAACAAATGCTCCCCTGGATGAACTCAGCAGGTCGAGCAGCATCTGTGGGAGAAAAGAAATTGCTGACAGTTACGGTCAAGACAGTGCCTCAAGTCCCCGAGTTGAAACACCAGCAATTCCATTCCCCTCTACAAATGCTGCTCAGCCTGCTGGATTACTCCAACAGAGTGCTTATCATTCTTGGAATGTTTGTTTTAATGTTTGGATGAGACCATCATCTAAAAACCCCACCAACCTTCTCAGCACAGTTAATGCACAGCTAATGGATTTCTGGCAAGGGAAGTGGGTACATTTCTAAACTCATTCACAAAATCATTATGGGTGGCAGAATGGGAATGAACTTTATCCTTCCTAATCTGGTTCTGGGCCATTTTGAGCTGTATGACTTATTTTTCACACAGTGCAATGATTTGCTTTGTCCTTCTACACTGCATCACAAATTACTGCACTGCACCAGCCAGTATGAGTGCCTGTCTTCACTCAGTGGTAGCTCCGTCACTTCTGAGACCAGAGGCCACGAATTAGAGTCTCAGTGCATCTAAAATGTACTGACACTCCAGTACAGCACTGAGGAGTTCAGCACTGTTGGAGATTCTGAATTTTGCACAAGGTTCTATACAAAGGCCTCATCAAGCCTCTGATAGAGATGTTCCAGTTTGAATGCCACCTTTGAAAGAATGTTCTTCTCCCACAAGTAACTGTTGGTGGTATCTTGTCGTGTGCAAAGTGGTGCCACGTTTGTCAGCAAAGTAAAAGCCAGTGTCAACATTCAGAACTTCCTGCAGCCCGCAGAGAGCCGCCGATGTTCACCAGCGCTATTTTTAGCCCCCTGCTCTACTCGCTTTACTCCTGTGACTGTGTGGCTAAGTACAGCTCCAACACCATATACAAGTTTGCTGATGACACCGCTGTTCTGGGCTGTATCAAAGATGGTGATGAATCCGCATACAGGAGGGACATTGAAAACTTGGCTGAGTGGTGTAATAACGACAACCTCTCACTCAATGTCAGTAAGACTAAGGTTCTGATTGTAGACTTCAGGAAAGGGAAACCAGAGATCCATGAGCCAGCAATCATAAAAGGATCAGAGGTGGAAGGGTCAGTGACTTTAAATTCCTTTCACTTTAGATCCTCTCACTATCTCAGAGGAACTTCCCTGGGCTTATCATATAAATATTATTGCAAAGAAAGCACAACAGCGCCTCTACATCCTCAGGAGTCTGTGGGAGTCTGGCAGGTCATTGAAAACCTTGACAAACCTCTGTAGATGTGTGGTGGAAATGTGCTGATTGCATGCATTACAGCCTGCTATGCGAACGCCAATGCCTTTGACTGGAAAATCCCACAAAAGGTAGTGGATTCGGCCTAGTACATCATGGGTAAGATCCTCCCAACCTTTGAACACATCTACATGAAACTTTGCCATAGAAAAGCAGCATCCATCATCAAAGACCCTCAGCCACCCAGGCCATGCTCTTTTATTGTTGCTGCCATCAGGTAGAAGGTACAAGAACCTTAGGACTCGCACCACCAGGTTCAAGAACAGTTCCTCCTCAACCATCAGGCTCTTGAACAAAAGGGGATAGCCACACACATTTAAGGACTCAGCTATATTATTACTTCATGCTCGTTATTTATTGTTATTTATTTATGTTTGCATTGGCACAGTTTGTTCACAGTTAACACTTCCTGATGTTTACAGTTTACAGTTACTGCTCTATAGATTTGCTAAGTTTGCCGCAGAAAAAGAACTTCAGGGTTGTATGTGATGACCTGTATGTACTCTGATAATACATTTTACTTTGAACTTTGAGGTATTCCATCAGCAGTGAAATATTTTGGGACATTTTGAGCCTGTGAAAGGTGCTTTATAAATGCATGTGCTTACATTCCCAATGCATAGGCCTGTCCTGAGTTACTAATGCTTGACTTGCAGGAACATCTGGCAGCTCTTGGGCTGTTTTCCCTGGAGTTCAGGACAATGAGGGGGGATCTCATAGAAACATTCTGAATTTTAAAAGGCCTGAACAGATTAGACATAGCAAAGTTATTTCCCATGGTAGGGGGTTCTAGGACAAGAGGGCACGACTTCAGGATTGAAGAACGTCCATTTAGAACTGAGATGCAGGGAAATTTCTTTAGTCAGAGGGTGGTAAATCTGTGGAACTTGCTGCCATGAGTGACTGTGGAGGCCAAGTCATTGGGTGTATTTAAGGCAGAGATAGATAAGTTCCCGATTAGCCAGGGCATCAAAGGGTAAGGGGTGAAGGCAGGGGAGTGGGGATGACTGGAAGAATTGGGTCAGCCCATGATTGAATGGTGAAGCAGACTCAATGGGTCGAATGCTTGACTTCTCCTATATGTTATGGTCTTATGGTCCCTGCTCCTATAAAATTATCAACAGTCTGATATACATGCATACATACTGTACATTCCTATGAATGGCAGAACTAGTTTCCTCTATTCAGGACATCTACAGCAGCAGGAGCATAAAAAGGGCTCGGAGGATCATCAGGGACTTCAGCTACCCCAACCACAAACTGTCACAGCTGTTACTGTCTACCAAACAGTACCACAGCATTAAGAGCAAGACCAACAAGCTCTGGGACAGCTTCTTGCACCAGGCCATCAGATTGATCAATACACATTGATCTGATTGCATACCTGACTGTACATACATGTATACCAAACAATTACATATACAATCTTAGCATCTGGGCAATACCCTCCCATACTTCCCTCTCTATTGCTTGTACATTGAGATGGAGATTTTTACTCTCTTAGATGTAAGAAATAAAATAAATAATAATAATTTAATAATAATAATATCAATATATAGAAGCCAATTGAACAGTAACAATATTTTCCTGTTTTTACAGGGCATCATACATTGAGACCTGAAGCCTGGGGACAGATTTAATGATCAAGGTGGAAATGTAAAAATTGAAGATTTTGCCATGAAGATTCAGTTGTCCAGAATCTCTCCATCACAGGTAGTTGCTTCTGGGGTATTAGTGAATTTGTGTATTTTCCATTCATTTGTCACGTGACACAACCTCTCTGTAAATTTTTAGTAACTGTGGAACCCTAAGTCTATAGCTTACAGTTAAAATTAAGTGTACAGTTCTGGGACAATGAACAGCTTTGATAGAACCATTGTTCACTTATCCCCCATTTTATAATGCAGTGCAATACACTGATCTAACGCAGGCTAAGTGCCTAGAATTTGGATCAATTAGTGCTCTTGTTATGCATAAATTGCACCATCTCACCCAAAAGAGACGGTGCTGGTGATCATTTCTTGGTGAAATCATGTTCATCTCAAAAATGGTGTGAGCACTCCTCTGTGTTATTTAAATTTCAAAGTTCAAAGTGCATTTATTACGTAAGTGTGTATACGAGATACAGTCTTGAGATTCGTCTCCTTACAGGTAGCCTCAGAACAAAGAAACCCAAAAGAACTCATTTAAAAACACAGTACACAAAAAAGGGACAAATCATGCAAACAATAAAAGGTAAGCAAATAACGTTGAGAACTAAAGTTCACATCTGTGAGTTCACAGCCACAAAGCCAGCCCCAGCTGATCCAGGAGCGCGTTAGCAGACATCACACCTCTCCTGGAAGTTCTGGGAGTCTCCCGCATATTGATAGTGGCTCCCTGATGCCCGAAAATTATATACAATATCCTGGAAATCGATTTTTTTTAGAGCAAGTGAACGAGAGAGAGAGAGAGTGCGCCATGGCAGAATGTTTCAAAAAAAGAAAATATAAAACGTATCACCCCAGACTACACTAAAGTGTACCCCTGACTAATAGGGGTCAAAAATAATGAGTGTTGCTCACTGCACTGTTTGCAACAGTGATTTTTCTATTGTCCATTGTGGGTTAAGACTGTAAAAGACATGTTGAGGTGAGTGTAACAGTGGTCATTCGTTCATTAGCATAACTAACATTATTTAAACTAGCTGGCCAGCTGTTAAGGAGCTACTCTATTGCAGACATCCCACCTTTCCCGGAAGTTCCGGGAGTCTCCCACAAACTGATGGTGCTACCTCCGTGAAATGAGTTTTAGCAGGGTGGGATGTCTGCGTTAGTTGCAGGCCATAGCCTCAGTTAAGTGAAGAGACGAGTAAACCTCAGTGAACAGTGAGCTGAACACTGGCCCATCCCTCACCTCTGGCACCGACGCCTTGATCTTTTTGATCTGGCCTGGCGCTTAAATCAGCCAAACCTCAGTTCATTTCTTGTTCACGGACGCAGACCCTGCTGCTTCTATACGCACTTGGGCCTGGGCCACACCGCCTCAGTATGGCCCTTACACGTCGTGCTGCAACTGTCCTGCACCTTCAACACCTCAGTTTTCAGGCATCCCAAAAGCTCAGTTCCAAAATGAAAGTTGCAGGCTACTGATTGCCGTGATCTTTTTTCCAGAAGAAGTGTGATTAATGAAGTAGTTAGCAGACTTGTTTGCTGCCAGTAAGTCGTCGCTGTGTTTCAGCAGCACCATTTTAAACCAGAAATTCAGCAATTTAACAAGCTCAGCTTTTCTCTGGCACCACACAATGATGGCATGATTTGCTCAATGCCTTGCCAAGCTAAATTGAGTTTCAAAGATGCAATTTTTGACCATGATCTTGAATGCAGAGAAGATGTTTCCTCTTGAACTAGGGGTGTCAACTTAAAAATAAGGAATCACCATTTTAGGCAGAAGAGGTGACATTTTTTCTCTGCTAAAATTCCTTTTCTGAAAGAGCAATGCAGGCAGAGTGAATATTTTTAAGGCAGAGGTAGATGGATACTGATTAAGCAGAGGTGGAGGTAGGTGGAAATGTATTGTTACAATCAGATCAGCCACAATCTTATTGAATGATGGAACAAACTCAAAAGGCCAGGTGGTCCACTGCTGTTCATACTTTGTATGTACATAGTCTAGCCCAGTATTATGAAGCAAACCACTTGTTTTTAACACTTTTTAAAGAAACACTCTAAGGTTCCTTAAGTTTGTTATAACCATGGGTGGTAATGGGGACAAGTGCCCACTACCTAATAAATGCTCCCAATGGTGTGCATCTCTAATAGCTTCTGGCAACCAAGTGCAGCTCCTGGCCTTCACATGTGCCTTAGCTATTAAAGCCGGCAGAACCAGTGAAGGGGCAAAGGTGAGTTACTGGTGCCTTAAAACCAATAGCTTCGGGCAGATTGGGCTCATCATCTGTGGCTGGCAGCTCATCTAGGAGAAGGCAAACTCTAATTTCAAGCTTCTGCTGCCTTTCAGCTATAACCACTCATGGGGAAGGCTTTGAGAGTAAACCCCGAGGGACTACTAAAGCGGTCCTATATTGAGTTCAACGCTGACTGGCAAGTCCTGAGATGCTGTTGGTGCCAAACTGTATCAGTCTCTGCTATTCCTTTGGGTTCATCAGATGAATGGAAAGGGGGAGCTTGCTAGATGGGCAACAGCTGGCTCTCCATATTGTCCTGCTCAGGCTTTCATATCTAGACAGCTAAAATGCAGCGTCCATGGTCGTCCCTGACAGAAAGAGGCCTCAATTCCACTAACATCAGAAGATCTGACTGGATAATTACAAAACCCCATGGTCTACAGTGTGTTAAAACTAATGGAATTCTTTCTCCAGCAGTTAGCTGCAGACATACTAATTCACTAATATCACAGATTGGCTACAATTAAAGCATGGTCTGCTCTGTAGCCATTGCATTTCAATGTGACCTCACTCTGCTCGGTGAAGATTATTCACTCAAAATAAGGAAACATGCACAGTGCCTGTCTGTTCAGAATTGCTTGTAATAACCAATACATGGTAGCATTGTGGTTACCAAAATGCATTACAGTACAGGTGCTGCCTGTCAGGAGTTTGTACATTCTCCCTGTGACTATGTGGGTTTCCTCTGGGGGCTCCGGTTTCCTCCCACAGTCCAAAGATGTACCAATTGATAGGTTAATTGGTCATTGTACATTGTCCTGTGATTAGGTGAGGATTAAATCAGGGGTTTGCTGGGCAGCATGGCTTGGTGCCAGAAGGGCCTATTCCATGTTGTATCAAAATACATTAAAAAAGATTCAAACTCATTGGTTTATACTTGAACAATCTTGTGCCTTTTCTTTATAAGAACGAGAGCAGAAGTAGGCCACTGGCCTTTTCAGCTTGCTCTGCCATCCAAACTGGCTCTGAGGTGATTTTCCACCTCAGACCATGTCCCTGCATGATCCAGAAGCCTATTAACCCCTTTTATGAATGAACTCAGACTGAGCCTTTGCAACCCTCCAGGATAGAGAATTCCAAACATTCACCAAAGTTTCTCCTGTCCATAATCCCTCCCTTATTCTGAGGCAGAAACTCTTTACAGCAGACTTCTTGGCAACAGGAAATATTTTCCCTGCATTTACCCTGCCAAGGCCTGAGGAGTGTTGCACTTTTCAATGTGATCACCTCTTTATAGAGGATATAGGACTTCTCAATACAATCTCTCCTCATATGGCAAATCGACCATCCCTGGAACTAGTCCAATACATCTTTGTTGCACTTCCTCTCTCTATTTAGGGAACAAGAACAAAACTGTATATAATACACTCCAGGTGTGGTCTTGCCAGGGTCCCATAAAATTATAGTAAGGTATCTTTAATCCTGCACTTATTGGAAAATGTAAATGCATACATTGTATTTTCTATGTATTACAGTATTTACAGTATTTACTCAACAGTATTTCAGTATTTACTCAAATGCACACATTATATTTTCTATATTTACTATGTAGCCACTGCTAGCTGAATAGAGGGTATTCACTATGTAGCCATGACTTTTGACCTAATCACTATTAATTCATGAAGAGAACTAGAATGAAACCAAGTAGGAAGATAATGGTGGCAAGTAAGGTAATGAAATATGTGGCAGTATGTCAAAACAAGACCAATTAAGAAATAACTGTGGTTAGGGATGAGGGGACACCTGGTCTAAAAAGTAAACTAGGACATAATTAAATTGGGGAGTAAAACAATAGTGGAAGGTCGAGAGCGGATGTATTGATGATATGTGATCACAGGCCGTCTAAATATGATAATGTAGCTAAGATAGGAGATTGCTATAAAAATGCTGTGTACAAGCCTCGATGGGCAGTCAGCTACTAGCTTTCTGATTGTCCCAGCTTTGATTTGCAAATTAAAGTTTAAAACGTCTTGAAGGATTTTCTGCGTCTCCTTGTTGTTTGTAAGAAACGAGAAACCACGACACACTCAAATTCTCTCGCAATAAAATTTAGCATACCATTTGTCCTGCTGATTGCCTGCTAACCATGAATATTGCATTAGCTTTCAATGACTTGTGCACAAAGAAATTGGGGTCCCCTTAAAAACCACAGTGTTAAAAGTGCACTGTTTGGTACACTAAATTGTTTGTCCTCATAGTTATCACATTTGCCATGTTCTCATCCAATCACTAAGCCCCATTGAGGAATGATGTGAAGAAAGCTTCCTAATCATGATCTCCATCTGGGTCCTTTGCAGCTGTGAAGAACATCTTCTAGCAAGCTTTTGATTTCCTACAAAAATACAGCCCACTAATGCCTGTTGTATGTGCACACTGAGATCTCTCTGTTGTGTGTCCCTTTAATTTATCATTACACTGCCACTTCCACCTTGACCTCCTGCACTGTTATAATGAGGCTCACCATCAGCCTGAGAAATACATCTCATCTTCCATCTGAGCATTTTATAGCTTCCTGGACACAGTATAAAATCATATAACTTCAAGTAATTCAATTTCACTCTATCTACTGGAGCTAGCCGTTCCTGCTGAAAATCATCTGTCTATTAAATGAACTCTTTTTCTCTCAACATTAGCACATCTGGCAGGTCCAATAGCTCTGCATTTTGCAACTTTTTGTTTGTTTGTGTTTTCCTTCTCTGGTAAAGTTCATTTGATAGCTGTTGTTGATTCTTTGAGTCTCTATCTGCTCCCATTAACTCATCAGTTTGATGATCTCTATGAATTGCCTCTGGGACTACCCTGACTTCACCCTGTCAATGATATTCCCCTTGCTCTGCTCATCCCTCTGTCACTCTCTATGCGACTTGAGATTAAGCTGTTTTCTTCCTTTTCCTGTTCTAATGTAGAATCTTCAACCTGAAATGTTAATTGTATTTCCTTTCCACAGATGCAGCCGGACCTGCTGGGTGTTTCCCACGTATGCTGCTTTTGTTGAAAATTTTCCATGATCCGTTTTCTACTTTTACTTTGTATGTGAAAGGCGTTCCTTTGATCCAGTTTCTTCATGCCTCACAATGCCGGTCTCTGAGGTGGTGCCATATAGCAACAGGTGATTTACTGTGTCAAAGCACCGTGCTCTTCATCTCCATGATCACTCCCCCACTCCTCTCCTTCCTCCATGTCCTCTTATGTTCCTCCCACTTCTCTATGTTCTCCTGCCCCGCATTTGGGAATCTCTAACTTTTCCTGTCATGCTGTATGAGTAAAATGGAATGAAGATCTTCACTGCTGATCATCTCAATAAAGATTTAGTGAGCACAGCAAGGGAATGCAGAATGCCCTGGTCTTTGGTTATTTTCAGCTTGATCCTCTGTCCATTAGTGCATGATGGATCTCCTTTCTATTCCTCACTCTCTCCACCCAAATGGAGGTGGTGAAGGACATTTAGAAACCATCTTATTATCCAATCTCTGGGATTTTTTGAGAGATAGAGGGGGTATCATTGTATGTATAGTAATGTCATGACATTTTACCCTGAATTTCTCCACAGCTTGGGGGATTGTTAATTCCTGATGTTTGCTGTCTTGGACGTTTTCCATGCTCCTTTATTAAGGCCAGAATAGCTCTCCTGTCACGCAGTGCACAGTGCATCTTCCCAGCTTCTATTTCCTGCACCAAAAGTTCAGAATTGCATTGTGCGAACCTTGGAGCTTTGATTGTCTGCCCTTTGACCTCTCTCTCTCATGAAAGCCTCTGCAGTGTCCGGCTGCCACGTGAGTGTCTCTTTAAGGGCTGACTTGCAGTAAGTGCAGCCAGTTGAGCTACCTGAGCGTGGTCCATCAAGAAGCACACTGGTCCCATTATAGCACATCTTTCTTGATCTAATCCACCCAATACCGATTCAAAATTTCAGTTTGGTCAATTTCATGATTTATTTAAAGATGCGTGCCCCAGAAAAATGTTGAAAACCATTTTCAGGTCTACAATGTATAAAAAAAACTGTTAGTTTTTGACCCATCATTCATCTGCTTGTCTAGCCTTCAGCTATTTTTTTGGAAAAGTGTATGGGAATTTCAAGAGCATTTGGAACCCAATAATCAAAAAAGTACTGCACTTCTTCATGAAAACAATGTTACGATTGAGCAATGTAACTGAGACTGCCAGTGTATATCACAGAAAAGAATAGGGCCAATCAATACTGCATCTGGCATCTATGCTGTGAATAAGGTATCACGTATCTACACTCCACACTATTAAATCAGAATCTGTCTACATCTATCCATAAAACACAAGCTTATATGATCTACAGTGTAATCAAGAAACTCATTATCATTGCATTGTTCAATCTATGATTAAGCAACAGTCAGAGGATCACTGGCAAAGCTGAATGAATAAATACGTTCACTGTACATGGGAAAAAAAGTTAATTGTACACACAATGCTTCATATTTAAGGGATGTACAGAAACACAGGAACAAAATGGATGCACAAATTGAACTGGACCCAGGTGGAGTGTAAAATTAGCCGCTGTTCGTTTCTTTACAATTTTAACCCCTCAACTGCCTGCAAGGAGTTTGCACATTCTCCTGGTGACCGTGCAGGTTTCCTCTGAGTACTCTGGTTAATTGGACATTGTAAATTGCCCAGTGCTTAGGCTAGGGTTAAATCGGGGGATTGCTGTGTAGTGTGACTCAAAGGACCAGAAGGGCCTATTCTGTGCTGTATCTCAATAGATAAATAAATAGACTGAAAACTGCATCCACAAAAAAAAGCCTTGGCAAAATATTGACATTGATTCCAGAAGCTTAGTTTCAATGCCATTCTTAGAGGTGAAAATCATTTGTGAATTATGGGCAATCTATTCTTAGAAATTTCAGTAATCCAATTACTATATTTTATTTTGTCATATATTTGCACCAGTACAGTAGAGAAAATGATTAAATAAGATATGGTTTTCATATCCAATTTAAAGGTTGAAATGTTCATTTCATTTAAACAATCATACTAAATGTATTTATACTTAAGATACATTTCAAAACACACATAAAACAAATTGGCTTTTTCAGTGTCTTTTAACCAGACCATTCCTCTCTAATTGCAGTCCTCAATCAGGGCACTTCCTTTATTCGACTCTGAGTAGTTTACAGTGAATATTGGAACACAGGGTTACCTGGCTCCAGAGGTTTGAACAAGGCAGCACAAGACAATGTACGACTGGGTATGTACTTTCCGCCTCATTGTTTCAATGGCCATTCGTTTGTAAGTGCCTCCAAGGGAGTTTCATTTATAATCAGGTTTACTTCATCACATTCATCCCTTTTGTGACCTCTGTAATGTTTGATTGAGTAATTATAGCTTATTTCACTCAGCAGAGAACAAATGTGGTCAGGTTTGAGGGGTACTGGCTTCCCCAGATTACACACCATCAACCACTCTGTTAAATATTTTCGGATGAACTAATCTGATCAGATACACTTCCTTGTTTAAAATAGCCCTTGGAGTTTCTGAAGTTGAAACTTGTTGATGTCACAAGCCCAATATCTATATTCCAATTGTCAGTATTTCCTATTATCTACCAGAGTAAAAATAATGATAAACAGCATCCCATCACACTCCTCCAACAGGTACTCCCGCAGCCACCGCGACTACATCTCTTCCTGCCATGTCTCCTGTAAGAACTTTATCCTTTTCACTCAGTATTTCTGTTTCTGCTGCATCTGTTCTGAGGATAAGGCTTTATGTTGCAGGATTTCTGAGAAACCCTCCTTGGGGAGGGAAACATAGAATATAGAACTGTGCAGCACAGTACAGGCCCTTAGCAATTTCCTGTTGCCCACTCTCCTGTGCTTGATGGAACCTGCACTCCTATTTCTTCCACTTCCCAAATTCAGCTCCCACACCCTTCCCCGAAACAGCACAGAAATGGTTCTCTTGGCCCTTACCTTTCTCTGTCATAGCTGCTGGGAGCTAGCACATCATTCTTCATTATTTCCACCAACCATTGGGATCCCAGCACTAGTCATACCTTAGATACGAGATTCTGCAGACGCTGCAGTGAAACACAAAATATCGGAGAACCCAAAAAGGTCAGGCAGCGTCTATGGAGGGAACGACACTGTTTCAGGTCGAGAGGACTGGAAAGGAAGGGGGTGTAAGCCAGAATAAGAAGGTTGGGTGGAGGGTGGTTTACAAGCTCCACATGATACGTGAGACCAGGTGAGGGGAAAGGTGTGTGATGTACGAAGCTCGGAGGGGATAAGTGGAAGAGATAAAGGGCCAATGAAGAAGGTATTTAATAGGAGAGGACAGTGGTCCGAGGAATAAAGGTGAAGAGGGGAGAAACCAGAGGGAGGTGATGGGCAGGTTGGGAGGGTGGAAGAGAAGAAGAGAAGAGGTGAGAGAGTAACCAGAATAGGGAATTGCATAAGAGAGAAAGGGGGAGGGGGTAGAAAGGTGGTGGGGAGGAAAATTACTGGAAGTTAGAATAGTCAATGTTCATCCACCCGCCTCCTCCGATCTGGCCTTTACAGTGGTATTCTCAATGTGATCTTCTTCTAGATTAGCAATGTCAAGCATAGACTAGGTGAACTTTTTTTTAAACCATCTACACTCCATCTTGAGTTACTGTGGCATGGAATTTCAACTCTCCTTCAGATTCCCACGTTGACCTGACCTTCTTTAGATTTCTTCACTAATAGAGTGAAGCAAAACTGAAAACCCGAAGAATAACACCCCAGGTTCAATTTGGATAATTACAGACCAATGGAATGAATATTAAATTTTCCAGTTCTAGGTAACCCACACCCTAGTACAGTATTCCTTTCTCATTTCTACCAGTCCTTCTAGCGTTCCTCTCTCTTTCTTTTTCTTTTCATTCCAAACTCTCCCCACCATCACCAGGATCTGTTACCCTTCCCACATTGCTCATTCTGCCTATTAACTATGCACCTATCCACCTGTGTTTCTTCTTACTTTGATTCCAGCAGGTTTGTTAGGCAAAATTTTCCCTTAAGGAAAACATGCTGACTTCAGCCTAGTTTATAGTGTGCCTCCAAGTACCCTGAAACTTCATCCTGACTAATGGACTCCAACATCTTCCCAACCACTGAAGTCAGACTAACTTTCCTTTCTCCTCCTCCCTCCATTCTGCAAGGGTGGAGTGGCATTTACAATTTTCCGGTCCTCTGGAACCATTACAGAGTCTAGTTATCCTTGAAAGATGATTACTGCCTTCACAATCTCTTCAGCTACCTCTTTCCAAACCTGCAGTGTAGCCCATCTGGTTCTGATGGCTTACATACAGTCCTGACGAAGGGTCTCGGCCTGAAACGTCGACTGCACCTCTTCCTAGAGATGCTGCCTGGCCTGCTGCGTTCACCAGCAACTTTTATGTGTGTTGCTTGAATTTCCAGCATCTGCAGAATTCCTGTTGTTTGCTTACATACCTTCATACTTTTCACCTTCCCAAGCACCTTCTCCTTGTGTTGACTTAGAAAGTCCTCCATAGCGCTATGCATAATTTCCCCACCTACAGGTATTTAATGCAATATGCTAGCCTTACCTGATACTATAACTCTGGCTATTGGGGTATGGCATCAAATCAAGCCATCGTTTAAAATCAGGGAGCTGACTGGAGCTTCTATGTGCAGGTTGTCTTGGTCCTAACAAAAAACCCTTCCTTTCCTCAAAACATCTGCAAATCATTTTTACAAAAAACACTCCCTCTTTTTGACCTGATCGTGGTGTGTAAATAACCAGAAAAAAATACTGAGCACTTTTCAATATTCAAAGTTCACAGAAATTTATTTATTATCAAAGTACATATATGTCATCATATATGAAAATGACATTCATTTTCTTGTGAGCATACTACAATGACTATCAATGAAAGACCACACCAATAGGCAGACAACTAATGTGCAAAAGACAACAAATGTGCAAATACAAAAAGAAAAAAAAAGGAGATAGTAATGATAATAATAATAATAAATCAGAGATAAATATTGAGAACACGAGATGAAGATACATGAAAGTGAGTCCATAGATTGTGGGGATTGCTCAGTGAAGCTGTCCCCTCTGGTTCAAGAGCCTGATGGCTGAGGGGTAATAACTGCTCCTGAACCTGCTGGTGTGAGTCCTGAGGCTCCCTGTACCTTCTTCCTGATGGCATCAATGAGAAAAATGTATGACCTGGGTGGCGTGGGTTTCTGATGATGGATGCTGTTTTCCTGCGCCAACACTCCATGTAGATCTGCTCAATGGTTGGTAGTGCTTTACCCATGATTGACTGGGCCTTATCCACTATCTTTTGAAAGATTTTCTGTTCAAGGGCATTGGTGTTTCCAGGCCGGGCTGTGATGCAGTCAGTCAATATACTCTCCACCACACATCTATAGAAGTTTATCAAAGTTTTAGGTGTCATGTCAAATCTTCACAAGCTTCTAAGGAAGTAGAGGTGCTGCTGTACTTTCTTCATAATTGTACTTACGTGCTGGGTTATAGCTCAAATTATGAATTTAAATTACAAATATTCCCATCCCAGATCCATAACTTGCTGTGTTCAATTAACTAAACTAACCCCACCAAATCAAGCCGTGTTTGAACAATATGGCTAGCACATTGCCTGCTGGACCCAATCCAGTGGTTCACTACCAGGACCAAGTAATTTAGCCAACAGTGTGATTTTCTGACATACTATTCTTGGTAGGAATGTGCAACTTATTGTGTTGTGCACTGTCATTTATATCAATTTAAAGAATATTGGAAAGATACTTTTGATATTATTTCAATGGTTTTGCGTATTATTTTAAAACCTTACCCTATTACTGCAATTTTTGGATTCCCAGTGACAGATGTTGGTCATTTATCTTTTTCAGCTTGCTGTTTGATTGCATTTGTTACACTAATAGCTAAAAGATCCATCTTACTTAAATGGAAAGATTCTGATCCTCCTACTACTTTTCAATGGTTTTCTCAAACTATATTATGTTTAAACCTGGAAAACATTAGGTGTGGTATAGTTGATTCTTCAGTTGAATTTGAAGAAAGCTGGAGACTGTTTATTCAACATTTTCATATGATGTAAGTTGTCCTTTTCAGAACCCTCTTTTAAATAATCTTTTGTTTATCTATGGAGGAGCGGTGTTAATGACAAATAATGTTCTTATCCAAAGGAAAAGGATATCCCAGTTTTGTTTTTGTTTTTGTTTTTATTTAGTTTAGGGGGTTCTTTATAAAATTCTTTTTTCATGTTCAATTACTTAGAGATTGGGAGGCTTGAATTATATATTTTACTCAAATTATGCTTGTATATGTTAACCATTATCAATGTTATACCGATCTCTTTGTATCATTAATATTGTTATTATATTAATTTGAAACTTATGAAAAGATTGAAAAAGGAAAGAAAAAGTTGTCATTTGAAGTGAACTAACGAGATTACTTCAATCTAGAACACATTGCTAAAAGGAACATCTGCATGTGGCATTGGATACTGTGAAATTACTGCCCTGATTTGTGTGCTTTCTTCTTGCGTTTGGGCAATTATGTACAGCTGTGGGATGGTAATCCGGGATATGCCTTTTCAATGCACAGTTCAAGAAAGCCGGAAGCTGAGGGATAGGATTTGGAAATGTGTAAGGATTTTTCTTCACCCTACACAGTGATAAAAGTTGTCTTGTACCCAAACAAGAATTGGTCTGATCTCTCCGTTCCCATGGACAGCACTTCTTTTGTCAGTAATGTATGAAAACGTGCATTTTTAAAGGTGGAGCAACATGAACAAATGTGAACTGAATTGCTATTAATACAAATTTCCAATTCAGTGTAAACTACAAATAAATGTAAAATGTGCTTTTGACTTCTCCATGGTGCTGCATACACAAGCTTTTGGCTGACAGGACAAAGGATTTCCTATTGCGGCCAGAATTCCTGAGCTTGTGCTTGTTGAGTGACTGAAGGTGCTAAAAAACTTGGCACAAGCAGCAGGTTCATTTCAATGCATTTGTCCATGCAACCTGAACATTGCTGACATTTATTGTTCCTCCATGTCTGCCTCACCTGAATAGGCAATTAGAAGTCAACTGGAGTCACAGCTAGGTTGGGCTAGATAAAGATGGCAAATGCCTTTTATAGAAGAACAGTGATTTGTTTGCTTTTGTAATATCTAACACTTTGGTTGCCATAATTATACCAGCTGTTTAATTCTTAAAATTAACTTTTCAATTGGTTCTCCATCTGAATCAATGCATCAAGCCTGACAATACATTAAAATTGCTTGGAACAGTTCCTGATCATAGTCTGTATAATGCTGTGCACTCGCCTTGAAGTGAAGCAATGAGATTGCTTTATTTCAGCCGAGAAAACATAGTTAAGAGACAAACTTGCATTTACGTGGAGGCTTGGATGCCTCATGGGAGACATGGAAAGAATACACACACACAATCTTTTTCTCAGATTTGGGGAATTAAAATCTAGAGGGTTTCAGGTGTCGGGGGAGAGATTTAAAAGGAAGCTGAGGGACAACATTTTCATATAGAGTGGTAAGTACGTGGAATGAGCTGCAAGAGGAAATGGTTGAGGCAAGTGCATTAACAGCATTCAGAAAGAACTTGGACAAGTACATGGATATGAAAGGTTTGGAGTGACATGGTTCAAATGCAGACGGATGGTACCAGCTTAGATAGGAATCTTGGTTGGCGTGGAGGAGTTGGGCTGAATGCCCTGTTTTCATGCTACATGGCTCTACGCCAATCTAGTGCTGCAATTTTGAAATGTTATGAGAGGAATGGAGCAGCCAATTTACCTTCAGAAAACTTCTACAGACAACACTGGGGTAGTGACCAGATAGCCTCATTTCTAACTGGTGTTAGTTAAAGGGAACGATATTGACTGGGTAACTGGAACCAAAGCAAAGGAGAAAGGAGCATGTGTAGGCCATTTGTATGCCAAGCATGCTGTGCCACGTAATAAGATCATGGCTAATCTGATCGTAGTCTGAGTTCCATTTTCCTGCAGGTTCCTTGATTTCAGTCCAAAAAGCTGCCCTCCTCAACCTTGGTTCAACCTCCATAGCTCTCTGGTCTAGAGATCTCCAAAGATTCGTGATTCTTTAGAAGATAGAACAGTAAGATGCAGGGCAGGCTCTTCAACCCATGATATTGTGCTAAATTAATTAAGCTGGTGACTCCTAATCCCTTCTGCCTGCTTGAGATCCATTTTTCTCCATTCTCTGCAAATTCATGAGCCCATCTAAGGTCCTCTTAAATGCCTATATCATACCTGCCCCAGGCAGCAAGTTCCAAGCACAAATGACTCTCTGTAAACAAGCCTCCTCTGCACATCTCCTTTGAACTTAGCCTTCTCACCTTAAATGTATGCCCTCCAGTATTAAACATTTTGACTCGGGGGTGGGGGGGTGTGGTGGTGGGAAGATATTGCCAGTCTACTTTATCTATTCCTCTCATAATTCTATAAGCTTCTATCAGGTCTTCTCTCAGCTTCCACTGCTCCAGAAAAGGCAACACAATTTAGTCCGACCTCTCCTTATAGCTCATGCTCTCTAATCCAGGCATCGTCCTGGTAAACTTCTTCTGCACCCTCTCCATTGCTCCACACCCCTCCAATAATGGGGCAGGCAAAACCAATTGCAATTTTTAATGGAAGAATCTCAGCTCTGTCTTAAATGGGTGGCTCCTTCCCATGTTACTTAGTTGTAGATAGAGGAAATATTTGTTCTTCTAGTATTGCAGTAAAGCTGAATAAGAGATAAACACCAGTTTGCTTGATTCTGGCTTCCAATGCTCTTCATAGCACTAGTTAATTAATAATGATAAATGTTTTGTTTCCTCCTGTCAGCTGCAGCTGCAGACATGGGGACAGCTGTTGCAAGAGAACCTTCTGAAGCAGCCCTGGGCTGAAGAGATCCTTCACAGTAAGGACATTGGAGTACTGCCCAAGGAAAGAAGCAGACTAGAAGAGGTACTGAATCCAACTCTTTCATCCTCAGATACAGACATACACACACACACACACACACACACACACACACACACAGAAACCTTCAGGTTGATTTTTGGGTGGCTTGTTGGGTAAGTCTCCGAGGATTAACAGTTTGTGCTCTATTGTGCATTCAGTGAGGTATTCTGCTTTATGTTATTGTATAATTGGAGATTTTTATGCATAGCCATTCCTCTGTAGACAACAGAGATCTATTCCTATTATAGCACCATCAAAAATGCTTACCATCCCACAGCCACACTTTGGAAAGTCTGATCAACAGGCTGCACCTTTACTCCCAGCATAAAAGCAGAGACTAAAGACTGCAGCACCAATGGTGAGAACCACGAAGGTATGGTCAAGGGAGCTGAAGGAGCACTTACAGGATTTCTTTGATTCAGTGGACTGGACAATATTCAGGGATTCAACTTAGCATCTAAATGAATACGCCACAGTTGTCACCAACTTCATTAAAACCCGTGTGGGTAAATGTGTGCCTTCGAGGACATACTGGACGTACCCAAACCAAAACCATGGATGAAACAGGAGATTCATAGCCTACAGAGGGCTAGATCAGTTGCACTCAAGACCAACAATCCAGAACTATACAGTAGGTCCAGGTGTGAACTACAAAAGGCTATTTTAAGGGCAAAAAAAAATTCCGTTTGAGGCTAGAGATGGAATCAGATGCACTCAGTTCTGGCAGGGTTTGCAGGCCATTACTTCCTTCAAAGTGAAACCTAACATCATGAATGGCTGTGATGTTTCACTCCCAGATGAGCTCAATGGCTCTCCACTTGGCCTTGGATCACCTGAACAATAGTAATACCCACATCATGCTGCTGTTTATTGATTACAGTTTAGTGCTCAACGCCATCATGCTCTCACTTCTAATCAACAAACTCCAAAATCTGGGTTTCTGTTCTTTCCTCTGCAACTGGATCCTTGTCTTCCTCACCGGGAGACGACAGTCAATGCAGATTGGACATAACATCTCCTCCTCGCTGACAATCAACACTGATGCACCTCAAGGATGCTAGCTTAACCCACTGCTTTGCTCTCTCTACTCCCACAACTGTGTGATTAGGCACGGTTCGAATAGCATCGATAAGTTTGCTGACGACATAACTATTATTGACAAAATTTCAGGTGGTGGCGAGGAGGCGTACAGGAACGAGGTAGATCAGTCGGTTGAGATCCGATGCAGCAACAACCTTATACTCTATGTCAGTAAGTCTAAGAAATTGATTGCGGGCTTCAGGAAGGGAAGTTGAGGGAACACAGATCAGTCCTTATCAACATATCAGAAGTGGAAAAGGTGAGCAATTTCTATTCTTGGGTGTCAACATCTCTGAAGATCTATCCTGGTCCAACATATTGATGCAATTACAAAGAAGGCATGACAGCAGCTATATTTCATTATGAGTTTGAGGATATCTGGTATGTCACTGAAGACACTTGCAAATTTCTACAGATGTACGGTGGAGAGCATTCTAACTGGCTGCATCACCGTCTGGTGTGGGGGGGGGTTTTGTATTGTAGAGGGTCAGAAAAAGCTGCATAAAGTTGTAAACTCAGCTCTATCCTGAACACTAACTTGCCCTGCATCGAGGACACCTTTTAATGGAGATGCCTCAAAAACTTGGCCTCCATCATTAAGGATCCCCATCACCCAGGACATGACAGGTGTGTGTGAGTGTGTGTGTGTGAGTGTGTTGTGTGTGTGTGTGAGTGTGTGTGTGTGTGAGTGTGTTGTGTGTGTGTGTGAGTGTGTGTGTGTGTGTGTGTGTGTGTGTGTGTGTGTGAGTGTGTGTGTGTGTGTTGTGTGTGTGTGTGTGTGTGTGTGAGTGTGTGTGTGTGTGTGTGTGAGTGTGTTGTGTGTGTGTGAGTGTGTGTGTGTGAGTGTGTTGTGTGTGTGTGTGAGTGTGTGTGTGTGTGTGTGTGTGTGTGAGTGTGTGTGTGTGTGTGTGAGTGTGTTGTGTGTGTGTGTGTGTGTGTGTGTGAGTGTGTGTGTGTGTGAGTGTGTGTGAGTGTGTGTGTGTGTGTGAGTGTGTTGTGTGTGTGTGTGTGTGTGTGTGTGAGTGTGTGTGTGTGTGTGAGTGTGTGTGAGTGTGTGTGTGTGTGTGAGTGTGTGTGTGTGTGTGTGTGTGAGTGTGTGTGTGTGTGTGCGCGCGTGTGCGCTCCTTATTGTAATCTATAGTTTTTATTATTATGCATTATAATGGACTGCTACTGCAAAACAATAAATTTTATGACATATGCCAGTGATACTAAACCTGATTCTGATTCCTGGAAAATATTTTATGAAACAAACGCTTTTAAATCAAAAAGAATGGGTGAAAAGTATCATGTGCATTTGGTACACTATTTTCTGAAGTGCTAAATGCAGCACAAAATTTATCAGGCAAAAGTATTTTTGTGAACTGAAGACAAGTATGTTGAAATGTCAATAGCATCATCACAAAAATTCATAATGCAGATGCTTGTAAACCAAGAAATGTACAAATTACAGCAAAGGAGAAACAAAACAGGACAGGTTTTAATACATTCAGCTTGACCTATACAATTCCACTTGCCCATCCCTTTCTGCTGACATGCTTTTATTAGCCTATTTTTAAACAATCAAACTTGAGTAAGATTTACAAAATATTTCACTTTCCATGAGCTCGAGGGGTGATGGCTTTCAATTTAAGCAAAGTGCACAAATGCTTCTGCATCACATCGATGCTTTTCTATTTCCTTGCTTCAGGTTATGGATCTAGTCCTCACTGTCTCATTGTCCAGGCCTTGCAATCTATTGAAAGGGAGCGGAAACAAAGGTTTTAGAATAATGGTATGTAGACTGGGGCAACTGCAGATTTTTGAAAGAGGCAATGTTTATGTTTGGCAGACTCTTTTGTCACTGAGGGAGGGGAGCAGTATATGTATTTTGTTGGAGTGATCTTGTATGAAACTGAGAGAATAATGTTCTTCGACTGATTCATGTTCACATAATGGAAATTCCTTTTACACTAAGGCACTGCATCAACCATTTTCTAAGTTTTGAGTTTTCCCTTTCATGTCTTCAGGATCAATGGTGAGCAAATGTAATCTTCAGTCAACTGAAAATTAAGTCAATCAGTCCTTGTGGCGAGTATTAGCTTGTTATGCTGTGTTGAATTTATATTATTACTTCAGGATACTTACACAATGGGACAAAAGGTTTGTCTTGGGCCTTCATTTCCACTTTCATATTTTCCAGAAGTTGTACCTAAGTAATAAAAAGAACTATTTTATGATCATCCCTCCTGAGTGGGATTGATTTTAGATCATCTGGCCTTGAGAGAATGGTTATCTGAAAGCAAAAAGCTGCTGGACGCCTGAAATATTAATAGATATTCTGGTATACTCAGTAGGTCAGGCAGCATCTGAGAGTAAGGTTAATGTGAAATTAAATTAGACAGCCTGTATCTCTTTTTTCCCAGGGTAGAAATGTCTAATACTGCAGGGCATGCATTTAAGGTGAGAACAGAGAAGTTTAAAGGAGACATGCAGGGCAAACTTTGGTTAATATAAGGGTGATGAGTGCTTGGAATGCACTGCCAGGGGTGGACATCTTGATGAAGACGCCAGTGAACAATGCGACCTAAGGTGATGTCCTTCAGATAGTTCACGAAACTACTTATCTTACTTCCTTTTCTTTCAAATATGATTCTTCTACTAAGCTTTTACCTTTGGTTGGAACCTGTGGTTTAATTTTGATGATGCGTTTTCAGGTCGATTGAGCAATATGGTGCTTTGCTGTCTTCAAGGGAGCTTGGTGAGGTTTTGAGCAAAGTGTATGGCCTGGAGGCCAACAGAATGATTGACTCCATTTTCTGCAAATCTTGCCCATTAAAGCCCGAGCAAGATTGAAGTCAACGAGGATGAGAGCGGAAGGTGAGTAGGTGTTCAGAACCACCTGCCTGCGTTTGACCGGTCTCTCTCTTGCTGCTCCTGGAGGAAGGTGCCTACATTTGACTGATCTCTCTCTCTCCCTGTCACTTGATGCTGCTGGACGATGGTGCTGAAGTATTGGGTCTTGGCCAAGGTTTAATCAACACTGTTTGTGGATTGGACTCTGCAGTTCATACTACATGTGTTTCTGCTTTCTGATTACTCCTTTTTTATTGCTATTTTGTGTGATTTTGACTGGGGCGGACTAGCTCTGCGACCTGCAGTGAACAGATGACACAGCGCTGAACTGACCTGAACTGAACCAAACTAAACATTCCCAGACTCTTTCAATGACTGTGGTTTGAGGTTTTATATTCTGTGTTCTTGATTCATTTTTTGCTGTTTGCATGATTTGTTCTTTTTTTCTGCGTTGGGTGTTTGATGGTTTCCTGCTTTTCTCTGTCTCATGGCTGTCTGTGGGAAGACAAATCTCAGGGTTGTATACTGCATACATACTTTGATAATAAATGTACTTTGAATCTTTTGAAGCTCAGTAGAGAAAAATACAACAGAAGCATTTAAGAGGCTTACAGATAGACTCTTGCATGCATGGGGAATGGAGGGATATCAACAGAGGAGGTTTGTTTAGCTAGGCAATTAATTATTAGTTTAATTACTTTAGCACAATAATGTGGGCTAAAGGACCTGTTCCTGTGCTGTACGGTTCAGTGTTCTATGTTTCAGTCCAATAACCTCTTGTTAGATGCATTCTAATGAAAGGCTACTGACCTGCTGGGCTAACTCTGTTTCTTTGTATGGGGGTGGCCTGTCCTGAATATTTCCAATATTTTCTTTTGGGGTTGGTGTAACTTCCCCCTATAGGAAAGCAGGAGGAGATCATTTAATTGGATCTGCTGATCCCCACAACGACATTGTACTCATTATGATGTGATTGTTGGGAAGGGTTGTGGGATCCTGGGCAGTGAAATCCAACAATACTCAGTGTTATGCCTTTCCTGTTGTATTTCTAATTACCAGATCTTACTTGTGGGTTCACAGCTGTTGTTGATTTCTCATCATCGCATTGTTAGGCAATATGCTTTCATTATCAGGTCGGCCATTTTATATTGCTTGTGCATTTCAGCCATTTTGTTGGAAGTCGACACGAGGAAATCTGCAGATGCTGGAATTTCAAGCAACACATAAAAATTGTTGGTGAATGTAGCAGGCCAGGCAGCATCTATAGGAAGAGGTACAGTCGAAGTTTTGGGCCGAGACCCTTCGTCAGGACTAACTGAAAGAACAGATAGTAAGAGATTTGAAAGTGGGAGGGGGAGGGGGAGATCCAAAATGATAGGAGAAGACAGGAGGGGGATGGATGGAGCCAAGAGCTGGACAGTTGATTGGCAAAAGGGATATGAGAGGATCATGGGAGGGAGGCCTAGGGAGAAAGAAAAGGGAGGTGGGAAGCCCAGAGGATGGGCAAGGAGTATAGTGAGAGGGACAGAGGGAGAAAAAAGAGAGAGGGAAAGAAAAAATAGTTAATAATAATAATAAATAAATAACGGATGGGATACGAAGGGGAGTGGGGCATTAATGGAAGTTGGAGAAGTCAATGTTCATGCCATCAGGTTGGAGGCTACCCAGATGGAATATAAGGTGTTGTTCCTCCAACCTGAGTGTGGCTTCATCTTGACAGTAGAGGAGGCCGTGGATAGACATATCAGAATGGGAATGGGATGTGGGATTAAAATGTGTGGCCACTGGGAGATCCTGCTTTCTCTGGTGGACAGAGTGTAAGTGTTTAGTGAAACGGTCTCCCAGCCTACGTCAGGTCTCACCAATATATAGAAGGCCGCATCAGGAGTACCGGATGCAGTATATCACCCCAGCCGACTCACAGGTGAAGTGTCGCCTCAGCTGGAAGGACTGTCTGGGGCCCTGAATGGTGGTGAGGGAGAAAGTGTAAGGGCATGTGTAGCTCTTGTTCCGCTTACAAGGATAAGCGCCAGGAGGGAGATCAGTGGGAAGGGATGGGGGGGGGGAACGAATGGACAAGGGAGTCGCGTAGGGAGCGATCCCTGCGGAAAGCAGGGGGGTGAGGGAAAGATGTGCTTAGTGGTGAGATCCCATTGGAGGTGGTGGAAGTTACAGAAAATTATATGTTGGACCCAGAGGCTGGTGGGGTGGTAGGTGAGGACAAGGGGAACCCTATTCCTAGTGGGGTGGCGGGAGGATGGGGTGGGAGCAGACGTGCGTTAAATGGGAGAGATGCATTTGAGAGCAGAGTTGATGGTGGAGGAAGGGAAGCCCCTTTCTTTAAAAAAGGAGGACATCTCCTTCGTCTTGAAATGAAAAGCCTCATCCTGAGAGTAGATGCGGCGGAGACGGAAGAATTGCGAGAAGGGGATGACATTTTTGCAAGAGGCAGGGTGAGAAGAGGAATAGTCCAGGTAGCTGTGAGAGTCCGTAGGCTTATAGTAGACATCGGTAGATAAGCTGTCTCCAGAGATAGAGACAGAAAGATCAAGAAAGGGGACGCTGAACACTTCTTCCGCCGGCTATGTCTTCAAGCCTACTTCTTCAGCAAGGACTCTCCCACCCCCACTGATGACCCCTTCTCCCATATTCATCCCTCCTCCTCTTCATGGACACCCCGCTCTGGTCTTCTGCCTGCTCTGGATCTCTTTATTGCTAACTGTCGACGGGACACCAACCATCTCGACTTCACTGCACCTTGTTCCCATTCCAACCTAACTCCTTCTGAAAACACTGATCTCCACTCCCTCCACACTAATCCTAACCTTACTATAAAACCCGCTGATAAGGGGGGTGCTGTTGTAGTCTGGTGCACTGACCTCTATCTTGTCGAGGCACAGCGACAACTCGCGGATACCTCCTCTTATTTACCCCTCGATCGTGACCCCACTAAGGAGCACCAGGGCATTGTCTCCCACACCATCACCAACTTTATCCACTCAGGGGATCTCCCATCCACTGCTACCAACCTTATAGTTCCCACACCCCGCACTTCCCGTTTCTACCTTCTACCCAAGATCCACAAACCTGCCTGTCCTGGCTGACCTATTGTCTCAGCTTGCTCCTGCCCCACCGAACTCGTTTCTGCATACCTCGACACGGTTTTATCCCCCCTTGTTCAATCCCGTCCCACCTATGTTCGTGACACTTCTCACGCTCTCAATTTTTTCAATGATTTTAAGTTCCCTGGCCCCCACCGCTTTATTTTCACCATGATGTCCAGTCCCTATATACTTCCATCCCCTACCAGGAAGGTCTCAAAGCTGTTCGCTTCTTTTTGGATTCCATATCTAACCACTTATCCTTGTAAGCAGAACAAGTGCTACACATCCCCTTACACTTCCTCCCTCACTACCATTCAGGGCCCCAGACAGTTCTTCCAGGTGAGGCGACACTTCACCTGTGAGTTGGCTGGGGTGATATACCGCGTCCGGTGCTCCCGATGTGGCCTTCTATATATTGGCGAGACCTGATGCAGGCTAGGAGACCGTTTCGCTGAACACCTACGTTCTGTCTGCCAGAGAAAGCAGGATCTCCCAGTGGCCACACATTTTAATTCCACATCCCATTCCCATTCTGATATGTCTACCAACGGCCTCCTCTACCGTAAAGATGAAGCCACACTCAGATTGGAGGAACAGCACCTTATATTCCGTCTGGGTAGCCTCCAACCTGATGGCATGAACATTGACTTCTCCAACTTCCATTAATGCCCAACTCCCCTTCATACCTCATCTGTTATTTATTTATTATTATTATTAACATTTTTTTTTCTCTCTCTCTCTCTCTCCTTTTTCTCCCTCTGTCCCTCTCACTATACTCCTTGCCCATCCTCTGGGCTTCCCCCCTCCCCCTTTCTTTCTCCCTAGGCCTCCCATCCCATGATCTTCTCCCTTCTCCAGCCTTGTATCCCTTTTGCCAATCACCTGTCCAGCTCTTAGCTCCATCCCTCCCCCTCCTATCTTCTCCTATCATTTTGGATCTCCCCTCCCCCTCCCACTTTCAAATTTTCTACTATCTGTTCTTTCAGTTAGTCCTGACGAAGAGTCTCGACCCGAAACGTCGACTGTACCTCTTCCTATAGATGCTGCCTGGCCTGCTGCATTCACCAGCAATTTTTATGTGTGTTGTTTGTTGGAAGTTGAGGGAGTTTTGATCAGCGCTTGAGAGTGCGAGAAGTACTGAATTTTTATACTGGCTCCTTGCATACTCTAATGTATTGGTGAATAATAAAACTGCTTTTAACCACAGCTACACTGGGACTGGAGTTATCTATCTGTCTAGCTTAAGAAAACTACGTGGCCAAGTGGTTAAAGCATTGGACTAGAGATCTGAAGGTCGTGAGTTCGAGCCCCAGCTGAGGCAGCATGTTGCGTCCTTGAGCAAGGCACTTAACCACACAGTGCTCTGTGACGACACTGGTGCCAAGCTGTATCAGACCTTGCCCTTCCCTTGGACAACATCGGTGTCATGGAGAGGGGAGACTTGCAGCATGGGCAACTGCCGGTCTCCCATACAACCTTGCCCAGGCCTGTGCCCTGGAGAGTGAAGACTTTCCAGGTGCAGATCCATGGTCTCGCAAGACTAATGGATGTCTTTATTATTAGCTTAAGAAAATGAGGAAATCTCTTGAGTGAGGGCAGAATACTCAGCATAGGAACTGAGAGAAGCATATTCCTGGTCTTTGAGAACATCTGATATAGAGGAGCTTGGAGCAGATCTCAAATTTCTTTTGTCCTAGACTTCCCACTGCCTCCCCTTCTTTGGGAAAGCTCTCAATACTTATGCCGAGACCAAGAACTAATCTGGCATAAACTAGATCCCATCGTCAATCAAGCTCTTGCCTGCCAGTCTTGTCATGACTCTGCCTGCCATGTTAGTTATCCGGCTGTGGTCATTGAGTTAAAACTAGCTTGGACTGCTCTTCCCTTATGGTGGCTGGGCACCATCGCCTGGTTTTGGTGATCCACCCACTCGTCACACCCCACTGAAACTGGACCTTTGGCATGGCCAGGCTGTAAATGATGAAAACTGATGATGATCACTGAGTGAACGTAACTTATATGCTTCAGTGGGGTTGGCAAGCACAGACCTGTACACTGAAATCACAGTGGTGGGTCACATTTGCGGATCTGCTTGGGTTTAAGTGTAAGGTAGGCACTGCTGGACTCTAGGTCCTGTAGAATCCAACAACACTGCTACTCTTTGGAAAGGTGCTAGTTTGAAAAAAAATGTTTTACATAGATTAACAGTACTGAGTTAGGCAAGAGGCAAGGGGATGTTAGGGTGTGGACCAACATCCTTATAACAATCCAAAACAATTATATAGCACACATTCACTGACATGTGCACCCCCTGCACATAGCTCATAATATTAAGGATGCCAATAAAGCTCCTTCAAAAGCCAAGAACTTTAGATCCCCGGTATGGGAAAGGAATAGGTGTGGTGTTGAATCCTGCAGGAACTGGGAATGCATGTCCTCATAGCTATGAAAGCAATCTGTGGTACTCCTAGAGTAATGGCATTCCCTTCAAGCATCTGCAGGTATCTACGTAAAAATGGTCGCCAGGTGACTGCACGTGTATTGTTCTTGCATGCTAACGGTGCCAGATACTTATTTAAGATCTATTGATATCTTCCACAATGAAGCTATAAACTGTGTTATTACTTTGCCTGTTTTCTTTCACGGGTGTTTGCAGTTCAGATTTAAATTGAGGAGAAGAAGCAGCCAAGTGAAAACTTTGTGACGTTCATTTATTCATAGTAACAGCTTGGGATTAATCTTGCAGACATTTTCTAATGAGCAAGTGTAATTGATGGGCAGGACAAGACCAGCCAATTCTTCAATCCTGCCTCGTACTTCAGCACATAAGGACAAAAGGGATTGAAAACTAATTAATTCAATTTAGCTAAATGCTTTTCTTTTATAAATCTTTTTTCTTCCAGATAGTTATCAAGCTCCCTCTTCAGTCACCACACAGGAATGTCTTTTGGAATTTCTGCTTATTTGTTACAAATCTCAAGTTATCCTCTTGCTCTTTCACGTGGGGATTATGTTTCTCGGATCAATTGTCATGGGTTCTCAGGCTTCAGTTCCACAACAAGAAGTTGTCCAAGCCACCAATTTCCTTTCTCAACTGTATGTTGACCAGAGATACTTATAAGGTCAGACAGCACAGAAACAAGCCCTTCAGATCACCATGTCCAATCCAACCATCTACTCTAATCCCATTACCAGCACTTGGAATATAGACTTGTGTGCCTTGTTGATTCAAATAATCTGAATACTTCTTTAATGTTCTGAATGTATCAGCCTTTACCACCCAATTAGGCAGTGTGTTCCAGATTCTAACCATATGCTGGGTTGAAACAAAATTTGCTCTTGACTCACCTAAGTCACTTACAACCTCCCCTCAATGAATCCCCTCTAGTTTTAGACACCTCTGCTGTAGGGGAAACTTTTTGGATTGTCCACCCTGTCAATGCCCCTCATAGTTTGGTATACCTTTGTTAGTGAAGTTTGTCTGAAAGTGTTGTATTTCCATCTGCTGTACATGGGGATATTCCTGAAATTATTCCATTCAAGGTCGGGACGACCCGTCATTGTGACATCACAGCAACGCGGAGGAATTATGAAATTTAGGAGTCATTTATGAAATGAATGACCGAGTTCCTTGAGCATATGCATGGTAAATGGTAGGGCATTGAAGAATGCAGTAGAACAGAGGGATCTAGGAATAATGGTGCATAGTTCCCTGAAGGTGGAATCTCACGTGGATAGGGTGGTGAAGAAAGCTTTTGGCATGCTGGCCTTTATAAATCAGAGTATTGAATATAGGAGTTGGGATGTAATGTTGAAATTGAACAAGGCATTGGTGAGGCCAAATTTGGAGTATTGTGTACAATTTTGGTCACCGAATTATAGGAAAGATGTCAACAAAACAGAGAGAGTACAGAGAAGATTTACTGGAATGTTACCTGGGTTTCATCACCTAAGTTACAGAGAAAGGTTGAACAAGTTGGGTCTTTATTCTTTGGAACGTAGAAGGTTGAGGGGGGACTTGATAGAGGTATTTAAAATTATGAGGGGGATAGATAGGATTGACATGGATAGGCTTTTTCCACTGAGAGTGGGGGAGATTCGAACAAGAGGACATGAGTTGAGAGTTAAAGGACAAAAGTTTAGGGATAACATGAGGGGGAACTTCTTTACTCAGAGAGTGGTAGCTGTGTGGAACGAGCTTCCAGCAGAAGTGGTTGAGGCAGGTTCGATGTTGTTCCTTAAAGTTAAATTGGACAGCTATATGGACAGGAAAGGAATGGAGGGTTATGGGCTGAGTGCAGGTTGGTGGGACTATGTGAGAGTAAGCGTTCAGCATGGATTAGAAGGGCCGAGATGGCCTGTTTCCGTGCTGTAATTGTTATATGGTCATATGGAAATTAATCCTGATCACAAGGTACATTTGCGTAATACAGCACTCTTCCAGTAATATACAGTATTATAATATGTTAGATTGAAAAATTAACACATCAGAAGTATCTCTCAGGTCCTCAAACGGCCATATACTACAAACAGTGAAGTACTTCAAAGTGTACTATTGTTGGAATATCGAAAATCTGCGCTCAGCAAGCTGTCACTTGTAATTTGATAACAGGAGGATCAGAAGTTCAAGTTTATTATCATAAGCATACATATCCAGGGTATAATGACCATGAAGGTGATCTTTATGCAGTAGCAGTACAGTACATTGCTAACATGACAAACATAATTACATAAACTTAAATTAGCATAAGTTATACATAATTTACAAAACAAAAATAACATAATGATATTAGTGCAGGTTGAGGGAAATACAGCCTGAGGTAGAATTAGGGTTTTCCAAGTTAGTTCAAGAAACTGATTGATAGTATGGAAGGTGGGAAGAACTTGGTGCTCAAATTCTTGGAGTGGAACTTTCCTTCTTTGTTTCCCTCTTTGTCCCCTGATATTGTGGGTGGGCAAATGAGCTGTTTCTAAGTCACAAGACAAAGGAGCAGAAGTAGGCCATTCGGCCCATCGAGTCTGCTCTGCCACTCCTCCATGAGCTAAACTATTCTCCCATCTAGTTCCAATTTCCGGCTTTTTCCCCATATCCCTTGATACCTCGACTAATTAGATACCTATCAATCTCCTCCTTAAACACTCTCAATGATCAGGCCTCCGCAGCTGTATGTGGCAACGAATTCCACAAATCCACAAATCTCTGGCAAAAAAAATTCTCCTTATCTGTTTTAAATGGGTACCCTCTAATTCTAAGACTGGCCTCTTGTCCTGGACTCACCCACCAAGTGAAACAGCCTTTCCACATCTACTCTGTCCAACCCTTTCAACATTCGAAATGTATTTATGAGATCCCCCCCTCATTCTTCTATACTCTAATGAATACAGTCCAAGAGCCGACAAACACTCCTCATATATTAGTCCTTGCATTCCAGGAATCATCCTCGTAAATCTTCTCTGAACTCTTCAACATGAGTACATCCTTTCTAATATAGGGGGCCCAAAACTGCACACAGTATTCCAAATGAGGTCTCACCAGTGCCTCATAGTGTCATAAGGGGGGCATTGGTGGTGGACCCAAATGCAAGACACAGACACTGAAGTACTAGGAGCAGGACTTGACGAGAGAGCTGGGTTAGGGACGTGACTGGATGCAGACTAGGAGCTGAGACAAGAAGACAGACTTGGGCTAGGACATTGGCTAGGCAAGCGGGGCCAGGACAAGGAACTGGGAACTGAGAGCCTGGGCTTGGGTTCCTCGAGGTGAGGACATGGCGAGGCCTGGGTTCGGACTCTGAGCCAGAGACTGGGCAAGGACCCAGAACCTGGGTCTTGAGTCGGGCTCGGACTCCAGAACTAGACAAAGATATGACATGGCTACAGGACTGGATGTGGAACTCCTGCACAGGACGAGGCGCTTGGACAGGACGAGGTCCTTGGACGTGACTTGGACAGGATGAGGGAACCCCAGCACCAGGCTGGGCATGGTACTCCTGGGCTGGGCAAGGCACATGGACAGGACAAGAACACAAAGCCTTGACTAGGTTGAGGGAGGACAGGAACACCAAGCCTTGGTCTTGAGAGGACAGATACACAGAGACATGGAACACAGAGCAGGACCCCTCCTTGGGAACAGGACTTGGGGCCAGGGCTTTGGATTGGATTGGACTGGACTGGACTGGACTGGACTGGATTCAGATGGGGGTTTGTACAGGAACAATCCAGCAGCCAAGCCCTGGTCTCCAGAGGTATTTATGTGTCTGCCCAAACAAGAATCATGTGCCTCAATTATAGCACCCAACAGAAACAGGGAAAACAGGAAAACCTAGAATACGGATTGATGGACCGGACCGTGAACCGGAATGCGGACTTCACAGACCGGACCATGACACATAGCACCTCATCAACACCTCTTTATTCTTATACACTATTCCTCTTGAAATGAATGCCAACAAAGCATTCGCTTTCCTTACTGCCGATCCAACCTGGTGGTTAACCTTTAGGGTATCCCGCACGAGGACCCCCAAGTCCCTTTGCACTTCTGATTTTTGAATTTTCTCCTCATCTAAATAATAATCTGCCCAGTTATTTTTTCTTCCAACATGTACGACTGTACATTTCTCAACATTGTATCTCATCTGCCATTTCTTTGCCCACTCTCCTAAACTGATCAAGTCTCTCTGCAACCTTTCTGTTTCTTCAACACTTCCCGCTCCTCCACCTATCTTGGTGTCATCCGCAAACTTAGCCACAAAATCATTTAATCCATAATCCAAATCATCGATATACATTGTAAAAAGAAGCGGCCCAACACCGACCCCTGCGGAACACCACTAGTAACCGGCAACCAATCAGAATAGGATCCCTTTATTCCCACCCTTTGCTTTCTGCCTATCAGCCAGTGCTCCACCCATTCCAATATCTTTCCTGTATTTCCATGAGCTCCCATCTTATTAAGCAGCCTCTTATGCAGCACCTTATCGAAGGCCTTTTGAAAATCCAAATACACAACATCCACAACCTCTCCCTTATCAATATTATTCGAGATTACCTAAAAAAATTCCAATAAGTTGGTGAGGCAGGATCTTCCCTTCATGAAACCATGTTAGCTTGGGCCTATCTTGTCATGCACCTCGAGGTATTTCATAACCTCGTCCTTGAGGATCGACTCCAATAACTTTCCAACTACTGATGTCAGACTAATAGGTCTGTAATTTTCTTTTTGCTGCCTCCCTCCTTTTTTAAATAGTGGAACTACATTTGCAACCTTCCAGTCCTCCGGAACCATGCCAGAGTCTATTGATTCCTGGAAGATCATTTCCAATGCCTCGACAATCTCCAAAACCACCTCTTTCAGAACCTGTGAGTGCATCTCATCTGGTCCGGGAGACTTATCTATTCTTAGTCCACTTAGCTTCCCAAGCACTTTCTCTCCAGTAATCTCGACTGTACCTAATTCTATTCCCTGAGACCTCTGGCTATCAGGTATGTTGTTAATGTCTTCCACTGTGAAGACTGATGCAAAATACTCATTTAGTTCCTCTGCCATTTCTTTGTTACCTGTTATAATTTCTCCAGCATAATTTTCAATTGGTCCTATATCTACCTGTGTCACTCTTTTACTCTTCATATATTTAAAAGAATTCTTAGTATCCTTTTTTATGTTAATTGCCAACTTCCTTTCATAATTCATCTTTTCTTTCCTAATGACTTTCTTAGTTTCCTTCTGTAAGTTTTTAAAAGGCTTCCAGTCCTCAGTTTTCCCACTAATTTTTGCTTCCTTGTACGCCGTCTCTTTTGCTTTTATTTTAGCCTTAACCTCTCTCGTTAGCCACGCTTGTGCCATTTTTCCATTCATGATTTTCTTTTTTCTTGGAATATATCTTTCCTGTACTTTCCTTATTTCTTATAACCATATAACCATATATCAATTACAGCACGGAAACAGGCCTGTACGGCCCTTCTAGTCTGTGCCGAACTCCTACTCTCACCTAGTCCCACTGACTTGCACTCGGTCCATAACCCTGATTCCCTTCCTGTCCATATATCTATCCAATTTAACTTTAAACAACAACATCCAACCTGCCTCAACCACTTCTTCTGGAAGCTCTTTCCACACAGCCACCACTCTCTGAGTAAAGAAGTTCCCCCTCATGTTACCCCTAAACTTTTGCCCTTTAACTCTCAACTCATGTCCTCTTGTTTGAATCTTCCCCACTCTCAATGGAAAAAGCCTATCCACGTCAACTCTGTCAATCCCCCTCATAATTTTAAACACCTCTATCAAATCCCCTCTCAACCTTCTACGCCCCAAAGAATAAAGACCTAACTTGTTCAACCTTTCTCTGTAACTTAGGAGATGAAACCCAGGCAACATTTTAGTAAACCTCCTCTGTAATCTCTCAATTTTATTGACATCTTTCCTATAATTCGGTGACCAGAACTGTACACAATACTCCAAATTCGGCCTTATCAATGCCTTATACAGTTTCAACATTACATCCTAACTCCTATACTCAATGCTCTGATTAATAAAGGCCAGCATACCAAAAGCTTTCTTCACCATCCTATCCACATGAGATTCCACCTTCAGGGAACTATGCACCATTATTCCTAGATCCCTCTGTTCTACAGCATTCTTCAATGCCCTACCATTTACCATGTATGTCCTATTTTGATTAGTCCTACCAAAATGTAGCACCTCACATTTATCAGCATTAAACTCCATCTGCCATCTTTCAGCTCACTCTTCTAACTGGCCTAAATCTCTCCGCAATCTTTGAAAACCTACTTCATTATCAACAATGCCACCTATCTTAGTATCATCTGCATACTTACTAATCCAATTTACCACCCCATCATCCAGATCATTAATATATATGACAAACACCATTGGACCCAGTACAGATCCCTGAGGCAGACCACTACACACCGTCCTCCAATCTGCCACACAGTTATCCACCACTACTCTCTGGCGTCTCCCATCCAGTCACTGCTGAATCCATTTTACTACTTCGGTATTAATGCCTAATGATTGAACCTTCCTAACCAACCTTCCGTGTGGAACCTTGTCGAAGGCCTTACTGAAGTCCATATAGACAACATCCACCGCTTTACCCTCGTCAACTCTCCTAGTAACCTCATCAAAAAATTCAATAAGATTTGTCAAACATGACCTTCCACGCACAAATCCATGTTGACTGTTCTTAATCAGACCCTGTCTATCCAGATAATTATATATACCATCTCTAAGAATACTTTCCATCAATTTACCCACCACTGACGTCAAACTCACAGGCTGATAATTGCTAGGTTTACTCTTAGAACACTTTTTAAACAACGGAACCACATGAGCAATACGCCAATCCTCCGGCACCATCCCCGTTTCTAATGACATTTGAAATATTTCTGTCAGAGCCCCTGCTATTTCCACACTTACTTTCCTGAAGGTCCTAGGGAATATTTTGTCCGGACCTGGAGACTTATCCATTTTATATTCCTTAAAAGCGCCAGTACTTCCTCTTCTTTAATTGTCATACTTTCCATAACTACCCATCTTGTTTCCTTTACCTTACACAATTCAATATCCTTCTCCTTAGTGAATACCGAAGAAAAGAAATTGTTCAAAATCTCCCCCATCTCTTTTGGCTCCGCACATAGCCGTCCACTCTGATTCTCTAAGGGACCAATTTTATCCCTCACTATCCTTTTGCTATTTATATAACTGTAGAAACCCTTTAGATTTATTTTCACCTTACTTGCTAAAGCTGCCTTGTATCTTCTTTTAGCTTTTCTAATTTCTTTCTTAAGATTCTTTTACATTCTTTATATTCCTCGAGCACCTCATTAACTCCAAGCTGCCTATATTTATTATAAATCTCTCTCTTTTTCCAAACCAAGTTTCCTATAACCCTTGAAAACCATGGCTGTCTCAAACTTTTAACCTTTCCTTTCAACCTAACAGGAACATAAAGATCCTGTACCCTCAAAATTTCACCTTTAAATGACTTCCATTTCTCTATTACATCCTTCCCATAAAACAAATTGTCCCAATCCACTCCTTCTAAATCCTTTCACATCTCCTCAAAGTTAGCCCTTCTCCAATCAAAAATCTCAATCCTGGGTCCAGTCCTATCCTTCTCCATAATTATATTGAAACTAATGGTATTGTGATCACTGGACCTGAAGTGCTTCCCAACACATACCTCCGTCACCTGCCCTATCTCATCCCCTAACAGGAGATCCAACACTGCCCCTTCTCTAGTTGGTACCTCTATGTATTGCTGCAAAAAACTATCTTGCACACATTTGACAAACTCCAAACTATCCAGCCCTTTTACAGAATGGGCTTCCCAGTCTATGTGTGGAAAATTAAAATCTCCCACAATCACAACCTTATTTCTTGTAGGAATTTCATCCAATTCTGCTCCACCGTCCCTCCATCTAGCTTACTTTTCCAATCGACTTGGGCCAGTTTCTCTCTCATACCACTGTAATTTCCTTTGTTCCACTGAAATATCGATACACCTGATACCAGCTTCTCCTTTTCAAATTTGAAACTGAACTCAATCATACTATGATCACTACTTCAAAGAGGTTCCATTACCTCCAGCTCCCTAATTGCCTCAGGTTCATTCCACAGCACCCAATCTAAAACAGCCAATCCCCTGGTGAGCTTATGGACAAACTGTTCCAAAAAGCCATCCTGTAGGCATTCTACAAAATCCTTCTCCTGAGATCCAGTACCTTCCTGACTTTCCCAATCCACTTTCATATTAAAATCCCCCATAATTATTGTGACATTTTCCTTCTGACATGCTTTTTCTATTTCCACCTGTAACTTATAGTCCACATCTCGGCTGCTGTTTGGAGGCCTGTATATAAATGCTATTAGTGTCTTTTTACCCTTGCCGTTTCTTAAGGGTTCTACCTCTTCTGATCCTATGTCCCTTCCTTCTAGTGATTTGATATCGTTACTTACCATCAGGGACACGCCACCCCCTTTACCTACCTTCCTATCCTTCCTGTACACTGTGTATCCTTGGATATTCAGCTCCCAATCACATCTATCATTTAGCCATGACTCGGTGATGGCCACAATGTCATATCTTTTAACCTGTAGCTGTACAACAAGGTCATCCACTTTATTTCTAACGCTGCGTGCATTTAAGTACAGTACATTTAGATCAGTATCTGTTAGCGATTTTGCTATATTTCTATCACACAGCAAATTATCCTGTCTATTCACCTGCCTGTCCTTCTTGCCATCTTTGCTGCACAGTATCTTTGGCTTATTTCTATTTTCCTCTTCCTCAACCCTAACACCCTGGTTTCCTTCCCCTTGCCAACTTAGTTTAAACCCTCCCTAACAGCTATATTAAACAATCCCGCCAGGATATTAGTACCCTTTGAGTTCAGGTGTAACCCATCGTTTATCCCCCAAAATAGATCCCAATGATCCAAGAATTTGAAGCCCTGCCCCTTGCACCAGTTACTTAGCCACACATACATCTGCTTAATTCTGCTATTCTTACCTTCATTAGCGCATGGCTCAGGCAGTAATCCTGAGATTATTACTCTGGAGGTCCAGCTTTTCAATTTTCTTCCTAGCTCCCAGTAATCTTCCTTCAGGACCTCCTGTCTTTTTTCTGTCTATGTCATTAGTACCAACATGTACCAAGACTTCTGGCTGCTCACTCTCTCTCCTCAGAATACTCTGGACTTGATCTGAGACATCCCATACCCTGGCACCAGAGAGGCAACACACCATCCGGGTATCCTTGTCCGGCTCACAGAATCTCTTGCCTATTCCCCTCACTATGGAATCCCCTATAACTACTGCATTTCTCCTTGCTCTCTTGATTGCAGCACTGGACAGAGTGCCAGAGTCCCGATCGCTGTGGTCTTCCTCTGTCAGGTCAACTTCTCCAACAGTATCTAAAACGACATATTGATTTCTGAGGAGGACTGTCACAGAGGTGCTGTCCACTATCTCTCTATAGGTATTATCAATCATCTCCTCACTTTCCCTAATTAGCTGAAGGTCATCAAGTTGCAGCTCCAGATCCCTAACACGGTCCTTAAAGAGTCTCATCTCAAAGCATCTGGTGCAGATGTAATCCTTGGGGAGGCTGGGAGTCTCCCAGGGTCCCCACATCTGGCACTCCAAGCACAACACTAATCCTAGATGCATATCTCTAATGCTATTGTTATTACTAAATAAATAAACCTGTAACTTACCCCTTTACTATGAGACTCAACGGTGGCAGGAAGTCTCTTCCCGTTTCCGCCTAAGCCTGTTGAGCCAAAGCCCTATCACTCTGTGCCCTCTCACTCCGCTGCCCACTCCGATGCTACCCGCATGGATATGGCAGTGTTTTTTTTAAGCCTTCCACGCTCTGAGGTCACGCACCTGCGCAGTTGTGCCTCTTTTATCCCAAGTAGTTAAAAAAAAATCTTACCCCCCCCTTTCCTTGGACACTTAGTACGAAGTTCCCCATGAGCAATTAGTAGGGAAGAAACTGTAGGGTATTCTTGAGGTGTGAGTCTTTAGGCTTGTGTACAGTACCTCCTGATGCAGGCAGCAGTGAGAAGAGGGCATGGCCCAGTTGGTAGGGGTCCATACTGATGGATGACTGTTGATCATGAGAAGTAAGAATTGTGATCATTAGACTTGGACATCTCGCCATCACCTCCCTCCTCACTGCATATTTAAAACTCTGCTCTGAGATTTTTTTAAGAAGGAAAACCTTTGGGGTTCTGATGTCATTCATTCTTTGGGTTTTTTCTGTTTTGTGGATGTCTGCAAAGAGTAACAATTTCAGTTTGAATACTGTATATATTATTAAATTGAACCATTAATTTGAACCATTATGTCTTTTGTTTATTGTTTTATTTACTTTTAAACACAGAACGTCTGACACTGTGTAACTTCCGCAACACAGCACTGGTGTGTCAGCCTGAACTTAGTGCTAGAGTTCCTGGAGTGGGACGCTTCTTCACATTTCCTTTCCTTCTTTGGTTCCTGCCTTTTCCCATCAATGTGGGGGGCAAATGAGCTACGCCCACGTCATGCACCCAATTTCCTTGGATGTCCTTCATTTGCATTCTTTTCCTTTATTGGGACTAATTACTGGCAGAATAGTATTCTGGAAGATGGAGTTGCCTTTTGCATTGGAATGTTTAATTGAAGTACTTGGTCTGAAGATTTCATAGTGCATACTTTAAAAAGCATTGGAATCATTATGAAGATCTGTGGGTCCTTCGGAAAATTGTTTCCAACATATCCTGTCCACTCGATCTAAGATGAATATTGAGTGAGAGGAGAAAGAATGAGCGAACTGGTGTAATTTAATGTTAGGATACAAGAAAAGTATTTGAAAGTCTCTCCAGTTCACTCCCTAATAGCAGCTTTAAAAAAAAATTACAGAGGGTTTGCAGCAGTTGTTATTACAGACCTTGGACTGTTGATCTGGAAGTAGAATTTCACTGTAAATTACCCTCATTTGCATTAATTAATGCAAATGAGGGTAATTAATCTATTCCCAGTGATATCTAGGTCTTTGACATAGCTGACTATTGAGTTAGGTCGGGCTTTAGAGAGGAACCATAAACTAAAATGAAGATCCTAAATTGTGGAAGTATGAACAGCACAGCAATAACAGTGTGAAAAATCCATCAACTGTTACTTACCCTACAAATCAATTGAATTTTCCAGGAAAAGACACAGGGTCTTGATGAATTGAGCAGGAATTGGGTAGGTGAGTTCAAATGGGTAACCCAGAAGTCCAGGTTGCTCACAAGCTGTGGGATTTTAGTTCCTCTACTTCCCTTTTTCAACAGGGTTCCTGTCAGGAAGACGGAAGGAGGTTTTTGTTCAGCAAGCAGCACTCCGGAACAGGCAGATGTCTTGGTAGGAGCATGAACTTGTGAGGAAGGGAGATGGGGAGTTTGGTCTTCTAGTTTTCATAATGATAAAAAGAATGGAGGGACACTCAGGAGGGCAAGGAAGAGATTAAAAAATTCTGCTGAAGTGTGAGTTTCAGAAGGGATAAACAGTCTCATGATTAGGAATGACCAAGGAGAGACCGTACAGGGTTTTTTTTTCCATTAGAAAAAGTTTCAATGGTTATTAACAGAGGGACTGTTTCTCCTGGAGGGGGTAAGTAGAGATTCTGCTTTCAATAAAATGGTGGTGTGCTCAGATGCAGCAGCCACTCCGGGTCCAATCAAATGTGTATTTGTTTGTCTTGTACGTCTCTTTAATGATCACAAGTCACCTCTGGATACATCAAGTACTGCAGGAGTAGCTTGGTAGCAAAGGAGCTGGACTTATTGCGTACCATTGTTGTGTTGTCACCCGGACTTTTTGCATACCATTGAGCTGATTTGGTGCACGGTCCAAAAAAAAAGCTGCCAAGTGATTGTTTGGACATTTTGATTGTGCTTGCATGATCCTGTTGGACATATGCAGCATAGAATACTGCAAGTCCAGTTCACTGGTTCATTGGTGAGACTGGCGGCAGGGCAGCTGCATTGCCTTGGTTGTTATGCTGTAAAGGTCCCCATGGCTCGCAGATGTCTGTTGTGGTTTCTGGCAAAGACGATGCTGGAGCTAACTGTGTGCCACTGGATTTAGTACTGTGCTGTGGGCTGCCTGCCCTATCAGCACTGCCCTCTGGTGCTCACTCAGTGGAAGAACAAGCTAGACCAAAACAACTCAGTGACTTAGGCTATACTATTATTTTTCTCTTGTGACTGCATTTTCTTCTGAAATCATAACCATATGTGCCACTTGTGCTATGTGCAGTGTGCTTTGCACCTTGGCCTCGGAGGAACACTGTTTCATTTGGCTATGATCATATTCGGTTTAATGATACTTGAATTTGAAATAACCATCACAACAAAACCAGAGTGCAAATGGAAGGTGAAAGGAAATTTCTTTAAAACCACAGAGATGAGGACATAGAGCTGGCTATTGAAAGAAAACTGTACATTTAAAATTTGTAGCAACATATGAGGAGCAGTGTATTCTGGATCCGAAGGACTGGCATGAATTACACAGGCAAAATGATCTGTTCCAGTGTTGTATTTTCTGGAGAACCTGATATGAAATAATGATCCTCCAAATTTCTGCCCACTTATTCTGCTTTTTGATTGCTTCAGCCTCCCTCTGTGTACAGAGGCCCGTGGTATGTCTTGTTCATAAAAAAAACACATTAGTGAAACGAAAAGTTGAGTCAAGTCTGTGCATTAATATTTTTAACATAAGTTAATATAACTTTTTTAACATAAGTGAACATCTGTGCCAAGTTTTTGCTTCTTAGCAAAGTGACAACCAGGAAGGAATTGTTCTATTACAAATTGCTTCTGTGTTAGGTAATTGGTTACTGGGATTCTGAAAGCCTTCAGGGGCAGTTTTTGATTTTCTTTCTAAATATTGTCTAAATCAGGGGTTTGGGGCCCTTGCTTCATGGTATTAGCCCATGGCATAAAAAAGCGATTGGGTATCCCTGGTCTATGGCAAACAATTCATGAGAGTGTTGTCTTCAGTGAGCTGGGAAACAGTCTGAGTCAATGCAAATTACCAGCTAATTGCTTTGGGAGATCCCTACATTCCTTGATTGCACCTGCTCAAATAGGCATCCTCAGCAATAATTTGGTTTAATGATATAGGCATCATTTTTAAGAAAGCGATGGTGAACCAGCACCTACTGAAACAGAGCCCTAGGAAACAAAGGCAGGGGTTATCTAAACAGCAGGGCCTCACTGTCTTCAAGCTACCCAGAATCCCACTGTATGATAGCTGGGCAGCAGAAATGATCATGAGATTGACTACATTCCTGGCAATTGGTGAGATGGAGGCAAGATGGGAAAAGACTTCCATGGAATTTCCAGGACCATTGGAGATTAAAGAAAATCCTTGACTAGTGAGAAAATGTTTTCCAGCAAAGCTTTCTTGCACTTTCTGGCATGAGTGTGGTTCTAGCAGGCCTTTTTTTAAAAAGCAATGACCATGGCCATTTCTGAGCAGTCAATCACTCATACCAAGTTTTGCTGCTCGGCCAAATGGGAAAGAAGGACCTTTCCTGCCTTTAATGGAATCTTCATTAATGACCCTTCTTTGTATCATTAAAAACTCAGGGGACTGGGGGAACATTGTGTTAGACCTGAGAAGTAAGGCTATCCGTTTTAAGTCCCTCTCATGCACTGTTCTTGCTATTGAAAGAGTTTTAAAATCTCTGCTGTAATTACTTGATTATTCAGCAGACAGATACTATGCTGCTAATTTGTTTAACATTGTTATAATATAGTTACAGTGAACCACAGCATACTTAGATACAAAACATTGTATGCAGATACATTTGTTTGCCTTTTACCTTCATGAAAACAGATACAAGTCTGAACTGTGCACTTCCTAAATGAGTACTTCACATTTGTTTCTAAGGCTACTGTGTGAAGAAAAAATTTCTTCCAAATGGACCCTCTTATCAAATGCACTACACATTTGATATTGTTAATCATGAGCCGAGCTTCATCTTCACTGCTGCAGAGTTAATTCAAATTGCATCTGAGATTGTGAGCAAGTATCTATTAACTGGGGTAAGGATGTAATTTGGATAGCAATGTTAATTAGAATTATGAAGTATTGCACTGTTAATTGTTGGATTGGAACTTGTTGAAAAAGAAACAATCTGTTGTGCGTTGAAATGCTGGTGTCACAGGTGACTAGATAACTTCTTCAGTTTTAATTTACCTCACACTGAATAGTGGTGAACCCAAGTGCAGAGAAAAGTCACCCAAAATTAGACAAAAAAAAATCCAACAAGAATTTACTAGATTCCTTTGCAGGCAAGGTACAGGCAGAGGGTCTAAAAAGTTCACAGGCAAGGTCAAATTTCCACAAAGACATTAACTAGCATTTTCAGAGCCTAGACATTCCTACAAACAAAGGCAAAGCTTCGCCCACAAAAGATAATGCACAACTGAGCAAAGAAACAACAAACTTTTATAGGGCTACAAACAAGCGCAGGGGAACAGGAAGGGTTTGGCCTTGTCATCTCTGCCTCCCTCTGGTGGCCTGTTTGAAGTGTGACAGCTAGTATTTACTCTGCATGATTTTTCACTTTGTTGATTACCTGCAGTGCATTTTCCCTGTGGCTTTTAGACTTTATTCTGTATTGTTATTATTTTACATTTTTCTATCTCAATACACTGTGTAATGATTTGATCTGTATGAACAATACGCACAGCAAACTTTCATTGTGCCTTGGTACATGAGGCAATCATATATATCAACACCAATATTTCTGTGGAAATGCCGTATTCTGGTTGAACCCTGCTAATAATGTCCAGTCTTGTGTTCTCATACTGGACTCATGGCCAGAGACCAGAACGGAGCACATATTGCTGCAACTCCCTCGCAGTTACACGGAGGAATCTGCCTGCTCCACCTGCAGAGGAGGAGTCAAGAGATTCAGTTAAAGGAGGGGAGTTGCTGACAGAAAGGAGGGTAAATGTAAGGTGACTTACAGTTTTTGATTGCAGGGGTGTGTGGGAAGAAACTTGCTAAGAAATTGACATCTGTTGATCTTGAATAGAGATGCTTGTGGTAGGTAGTTACAGCAGAGAGGAACAAGGTCAGTTATTTTGCAGGCATTCTCCATCACCATCCATCATGGGTAAATCTTCCCCACCACTGAGGATGCCTACATGAGGTGTTGTCACAGGAAAGCAGCATCCATCATCAGGGTCCCCCACCATCCAGGTCATGCTCTCTTCTTACTGCTGCCATCATGAAGAAGGCATAGGAGCCTTCGGACTCACACCACCAGGTTCAGGAACAGTTGTTACCCCTCAACCATTAGGTTCTTGAACCAAAAGGGATAAAATCACTCAACTTCACTGACTGCATGAATGAAATGTTCTCACAACCTATGGCCTTAATTTCCAGGACTCCCCATCTCATGTTCTTGATATTTATCGCTTATTTATTTATTATCATTATTTCTGTATTTTTAGTATTTGCAGTTTGTTGTCGTTTGGTCATTGGTTGAATGCTCAAGTTAGTGTGGTCTTTCATTGTTTCTATTATGACTATAATTCTTTTTTTTGGCGTGTGCGTGTGCGTCTGTGTGCGTGCGTCCATGCGTGCGTGTGTGATGTTGGCAGGACGATGTCTTTTTCATGCCTTTACAAGGCACGGAACGAGAGAGAGACTGTGTGGCACGCCACTCCTCACACAGACATTTGGCAGTATTTTTCCCTTTTTATTTTACGAGGTTGAGTTGCAATCTCGACACTCACCCAGCATGGATGGAGAGCGTACTCAGGAACGGATCCGACTGGGTTCGAACCCGGGAACCTCCGTTCCAGAGTCCGGCACTGATGTCATTGCGCCACCACCTGGCCCATGATTATAATTCTATTATGGATTTATTGAGTATGCTTGCAAGAAAATGAATCTCAGGGTTGTAGATGATAAAATATATGTACTTTGATAATAAACTTATATTGAACTTTGAACTTTGATTAACAATATTCCCATCCTGCTTTCCCTCTACTCTCCCTTCATCCCCTTTGCACCTTGCTGTTTCTGAAGTCATTGAAGGAAATGTCTGATATAAATGCACTGAGTGCCATCAATGAATATACTCATTCTGCACCATTATACATGTCTTTTTATAACGAGTAGCCGAACAGAGTTGCCATGCCATGTCAGGTCATACTTAAGACAAGGTGGTTGGTGTTAGCATGAGGCCTAGTCTAAATGGTGAAGTTTTGCCTCTGTGAAAGCAATAAAAAAGTTATTCAGAATCTTAGTTCTAATGTTACTGTCTGCAACTGCTATTGCAAGTTTGAAGCTGTTAAGAGGACATTTATTAGCTTGGTAGCATTGAGAAATCAGGTTGAACATCAAAGCAGCAGAGGAAATGTGAGAATACAGTTAGGAGAGGTGATGAAATAGAACAAGAACGGGCCCAAATGCAACTGGTGACTTGAAGCACATTAGCAATGAAAGGATGGTCAGGTGAAGCTCTGATGATGGAGGTCTGGCAGAAGTGGCAGATGAGTACTTATAGTGGTGCAAAAGAGCCAAGGAAGAGAAATTTTCCAAAGCCACAGAAGATGGAAAGATTGTCACACACATACATATAAAGTTAGGGTGGCAGAGTGGAGATATGTCTCTTCCAAAGGTGGTGTAAGGCACTGCTTCCCTCTGCTAGCCTGTAGTTTGCCCTTGGGCAAGGTGTAGCACCTGCTTAGCCCCCCGATCGAGGTCACATGAACCCATGGGAGCAGGTGGTGGACGGTCGTATGAGCAGCTGCTGCATTTCACAGGTCCTGATTCTGCGACCACTGACTCCAGGCAAACAACCTCTGCAGGGTATTGGTAATGGCTGGGGTTACCCACCTTGTGAAGACAATGCCCAGAAGAAGATAATGACAAGCCACTTCTATAGAACAATCATGGTCATGCATAGACCATGATCACTCATGTCATACCACATGACACAAAATGATGATGACGATAATTTATGAAGTTACTGGCTTAAAGCAAAGCACCACAGAATAGTTGAGATGAAACTGAGAGGCTGCAGTTGATAATTTTCACTTGTTCTTGGGCACAGAGTTGATGCTGAGATTGAAAAAAAAAGATTAAAGGACCGTTGTGTTTGTACATGAAGCTCTAAAGGTTAACACTCGGGCCAGCCTGGTACCCAGGATGATGAATGACGTTTGGCCCTTAATGGACAAGGATCTGAATGCCTTGTTCAAATAGAAGGTGGTGGAGACAGGTACTCTTACAACATTGAAGAAATAAATGATATGCACTTGAATTATCGAGGTACAATAGACTACAGACTGAGTGCTAGAAAGTGGGGATTGTTATAGATAAATTGGCATAGATATGATGGGCTGAACCACTGTTTCTGTGCTCTATGACTCTGATCCTTGAGGGGGGCAGATAGTTAGCAGCCAGTCAGATTAGCAATGATGCCATAGGTAACAATAAACCACAAGATATAGTAATTAAAAACCACTTGAACAAATCTATAATAGGTGGAAGCAGCTTAGATTTAAGGACAAATTAAATTTAACTTCATTGACTTGTTAAGGCCAAGAGTAAGTGAGCAAGGGCAGCACCATTGAAGTAGATACAAAAAGCTTTTGATAAAGTATTGCATGCAATTGTGCAAAGATAAAGCAACAGAAGAAAGTATGCTACAGTCAGTGGCAAGCCACGGATTTTGCAGATTGCATAAAACTTGGAAACATGGTGAAGAGTGAAGAAGTTAATATGCAACTAAGAGGATATGCAACTTGATAGAATGGCTGGTGACATTCAGCATGGGAATGGATGAACTGATACATCTTGGCAGGAAGGATGACGATATCTAAGATAAATCAATAATTTTACAGATGCTTCAAGAACAATGGTTCTTGTAATGGACATTGAGATTTTGCCCGATCAGGTAAAAGCTTACTTACACTCAAAAGATCTCATGCAAATATGTGGGCTACAAGTATTACATGGGATGACTTCACTGTTTTAAGGTGGAAAAGTGCTTCCATATAGAACATGGGAAATATTTACTTTGGCTTTGAAGAAGTCCAAGGATGTGCAGTTTGTCCTCCCACACATTTGGTGTCTACTTACAGCTTCAGGAATGTGTTTGAGTCACCGATTCCTAGTATTTCTCCAGGGTCTAATATCAGACATTACTGATTGCCAAGAAGCAGAGGTTCTTTCAGGCCAGAACTGCTCTTTGATGCTGAAAGACAAAAATTAAGCTCGTAAAACAAACAATATAAGGCTAAGTTATTAAATTTTCCACTGACAGGAAGAAATTAGCGTCACATCCCTTGGGCTGTGTTTTAAAATCTCCCTATCTCCATAGATGGAATTACACTGCATGGTTTTTCAACCCTTAATACCCTTACTGACTCTCTGACAGAACTGTCCAACTTATTGGATGTTTTGATTATTCTTCAGGTTAACTAGGGCGGACAAATTAGCATTTGACTTCATACACTGACTCAATTCATGGTTGTAAGAGAATGAAGTAACAAAAGTAACTTAGTTGCCTTTTAACAATTTATTGCAATATAAACTTAAAAGAATTTTCGTAATGGGCTATGATTCTTATTTTTATTTTTAACAGAAATAGTAAGTGCATCTAATATTAGTCACCCACTTTCTGAAGAAACTGTCTTCAACAATCAGGCTCCAGAATGGTTCACAAGAGAACTGTCGAAAGGTAATTAAAAAAATAAGTGTAGTTGAAATAAGTTATTCTGAAATCAGAATAAATCAATTCTTGTTTGGTTAGGTTTTGACAAATCAGTTCCTCATCCCGATTAACTGCCATTGCTTTAGCTATTCATATGATGTGGATGTCAGTCGCAAGGTTCGCATTCATTATTAATTTCAGAACTAAGGTAACAGGGTGAATTTTTGTGGTAATCCAGCAAGTTTCATGGTTATCATTGCTAACATCAACATTTGAATCCCAGTGTATCTAATTATTCAAATTTAAGTCCCCCTGTGGCAGGGACTTGTAATCAAATATCTTGATCAATAATTTTGTCTCTGCCAACTTGACCTCTAGGTCTTCTGGTTAAGATGGCACTGAGTTGCAATGTCTGTCAGTGTCATAGTGTTTTTTAGGTTCATAGGGATGGTTTTGGGGACAGAGTCAGATTGGAGTAATTCGCGACTGAAGGTCAGCAGTTCTGGAAATCAGGCAGATGGCGAGACCAACAATGTCCTGGTTGGTGAGTCCTGGTCTGTGGTGTGAATGGCTGTGAGACATGAGGGCTGGTGAGCCCCAGGCACTGGGGCTGGGGGTCCAAATGAGTAAGGAATTCGAGGCCCAATGGTCAAACCCATGTCATGCAGTCGATACCCAGAGGTCAACAAATTCCGGAGGAAAAAGATGAAGGTCGAACTCCAGAGCTTGGCAAGGCTGGAGGTAGAAGATTGAAATCAGCGAGTCTAGAGATAGAGTTGCTATGGTTGAAGCCCCTGGGTTGGTCAGAGGACCAACGGTAGTAAGTATGAGTTAGGGACTGGAGACTGGAGGCCCAATTTCTGCAAGCCTGAGAGTGCAAGTCAAGGGCTGGATGCTTGGGGGCAGCCTGTCCTGGATTTGGAGGCCTTTCTGTGTTAGTGGGTGGGTGGGAAAGGGTCTAAATTACTGTGGTTTTATTTTGTTGTAATTGTTGCTGCTTGTGTTGTTCTGCTGAGCCTTGTGGGTATGCTATGTTGGCATAGAATATATGGTGGCATTTGCAGGCCGCCACCAGCACTTCCTTGAGTGTATTGGTTGCTAATGCAAATGGCGGATTTCACGGTACAGAATGTCTTGATGTACAAATGATAAATGAATCTAAATCTCCATGTTACTCTATCCCTTCCTGGAAGTATTTGATAAAAATAATCTACCCTCGTCTCGAAAATATCAAGTAACAAGGTAGTCATTGTCTTTTGGGGATCAGTTCCAAGTTCCCATTATCATTTGGCACCAGATATGTTCTCCTGAATTCCATCCATTGTTCATGAGGCTAACTACGCTGCACAGCTGAAGCAGAGCCTTGTACTAGACAATAGACAATAGACAATAGGTGCAGGAGTAGGCTGTTCAGCCCTTCGAGCCGGCACCACCATTTACTGTGATCATGGCTGATCATCCACAATCAGTACCCTTTTCCTGCCTTCTCCCCATATCCCTTCACTCCACTATCTTTAAGAGCTCTATCTAATTCTTTTTTGAAAGAATCCAGAAAATTGGCCTCCACTGCCTTCTGAGGCAGAGCATTCCACAGAAATTCTACTGTTACATGAATTATCCCCGAGTAATAATGACCAGTTAGGCACAGAGAGAATCTGTATTTATTGCAAGTATCTTTATTTGCTCAGTTCACAAGCACGTGAATTTACTCAACTGAGTACCTGGGTGCACTTCTATTAGGTTTCCCTGACCTTCCATGAACAGTTAAAGAAGAGAAAAAGTAGTATCCAGGAAAAAGAGTTTACACTGGTCAAGCAACACACATCAAAGTTGCTGGTGAACGCAGCAGGCCAGGCAGCATCTCTAGGAAGAGGTACAGTTGACGTTTCAGGCCGAGACCCTTCGTCAGGACTAACTGAAGGAAGGGTGAGTAAGGGATTTGAAAGTTGGAGGGGGAGGGGGAGATCCAAAATGATAGGAGAAGACAGGAGGGGGAGGGATGGAGCCAAGAGCTGGACAGGTGATTGGCAAAAGGGATACGAGAGGATCATGGGACAGGAGGTCCGGGAAGAAAGATGGGGGGGGGGGGACCCAGAAGATGGGCAAGGGGTATATTCAGAGGGACAGAGGGAGAAAAAGGAGAGTGAGAGAAAGAATGTGTGTATAAAAATAAGTAACAGATGGGGTACGAGGGGGAGGTGGGGCATTAGCGGAAGTTAGAGAAGTCAATGTTCATGCCATTAGGTTGGAGGCTACCCAAACGGAATATAAGGTGTTGTTCCTCCAACCTGAGTGTGGCTTCATCTTTACAGTAGAGGAGGCCGTGGATAGACATGTCAGAATGGGAATGGGATGTGGAATTAAAATGTGTGGCCACTGGGAGATCTTGCTTTCTCTGGCGGACAGAGCGTAGATGTTCAGCAAAGCGGTCTCCCAGTCTGCGTCGGGTCTCGCCAATATATAAAAGGCCACATCGGGAGCACCGGACGCAGTATATCACCCCAGCCGACTCACAGTTGAAGTGTTGCCTCACCTGGAAGGACTGTTTGGGGCCCTGAATGGTGGTAAGGGAGGAAGTATAAGGGCATGTGTAGCACTTGTTCTGCTTACACGGATAAGTGCCAGGAGGGAGATCAGTGGGGAGGGATGGGAGGGACGAATGGACAAGGGAGTTGCGTAGGGAGCGCTCCCTGTGGAATGCAGAGGGGTGGGGAGGGAAAGATGTGCTTAGTGGTGGGATCCCGTTGGAGGTGGCGGAAGTTACGGAGAATAATATGTTGGACCCGGAGGCTGGTGGGGTGGTAGGTGAGGACCAGGGGAACCCTATTCCTAGTGGGGTGGCGGGAGGATGGAGTGAGAGCTGATGTACGTGAAATGGGGGAGATGCGTTTAAGAGCAGAGTTGATAGTGGAGGAAGGGAAGCCCCTTTCTTTAAAAAAGGAAGACATCTCCCTCATCCTAGAATGAAAAGCCTCATCCTGAGAGCAGATGCGGCGGAGACGGAGGAATTGCGAGAAGGGGATGGGGTTTTTGCAAGAGACAGGGTGAGGTTTGCGTTTAAATTTACACTGGTCAGGTGTTTGTCATAGTCCCGATGTGATGTCCTCGAGTCTGATGTGGAACCCTCCGCATCCATGATGGTTGCTCTCCAGAGAGTTGTTGCTGCCTGTGCTCTCAAAATCCTGCATTCTTATTCTTTTCATCGACAATGTTTCATTTTCGTTGTCTCGAGGTCATCTGACTGATAGTGTCAGCTTCTGATTGGATGCGGCCCAAGGCTACAAGCTGTATTGTTTTATGGCTCTCCCTTCAGCCTTGTGTCTTAGGTAATGTTTTTCGTTAGGTCCAATTTGGACTGGTTCAAATTAGTCTAACCGGGTTACCCAAACACTGGGCCCGGCTGATCAGTTCACAGGCTGTTCCCTCTGCAAACCTGCCATTTTACATAATAAACAGTTTTTTTTATCTGAGAATGGTCTCAGGTTTAGTAGATAATTCACAGAAACTCCTTGTGTCCATGTTCAACTGCTCTGATTAAGTTATTCCGGAGCAAGAATCAATTCACCAAACAGTTAACAAAATGGCGGCTACAGGGAGCGTCTCACAAAATGGCCACCTCCATTCTCCTTATTACATGGCAAAAACAAAGACTTTTGGTTCTGTCTGTTTCCAGCACCCTTGCCTCATTCCTGTTCATTATTTGGAGATTGCAGTTTTTTCAGACCAACACTAAGGTACCGGGCGGCAGCTAATTAATTAGCTTGTTTATTTCGGCTTTTTTCTTAAAGATGTGCTGGATGAATTCCGGCCACCGCTGCACCCCTGCATGCTTCGCAGCTATGTATCGGTCCGCGGCCCGGAGGTTGGGGACCACTGCCTTAAAGTTATGCCCCCTCATATTAACCATTTCTGCCCTGGAAAATAGTCTCTGGCTGCCCACTCAATCTATGCCTCTTGTCATCTTGTACATCTCTATCAAGTCATCTCTTATCCTTCTTCACACCAAAGAGAAAAGCCTTAGCTTGTTCAAGTTATCCTGGTAAATTTCCTCTGCACCCTCTTTAAAACTTCTCCATCCATATAATGAGGTTTAACCGGGTTTTATAGAGCTGTAACATTACCTTGAACTCTTCTAAAGAAGCTTTTAAAAACTTGCAGAATGAAACTAAGAAGGTCATGAGGAAGGAAAAGATGAATTATGAAAGGAAGCTGGTGACTCATATCAAAGAAGATACTAAAAGCTTTTTTAAGTATGTAAAGGTTAAAATAGAGTTGAGGGTAGGTATAGGACCAATAGAAAATGACGCTGGAGATATTGTAATGAGACACAGAGATGGCAGAGGAACTGAATGTGTATTTTGCATCAGCCTTCACAGTGGAAGACATCTGCAGTATACCGGACATTCAAGAGTGTCAGGGAAGTGAAGTTTGTGCAGTGAAAATTACCACTGAGAAGGTGCTCAGGAAGCTTAATGGTCTGAGGGTGGATAAATCTCCTGGACCTGATGGAATGCACCCTCGGGTTCTGAAGGAAATAGCTGGAGAGATTGTGGAGGCATTAACAATGATCTTTCAAGAATCGATAGATTCTGGCATTCTACCGGATGATTGGAAAATGCACATGTTATTTCGCTATTTAAGAAGGGTGGGAGGCAGCAGAAAGGAAACTACAGACCTGTTAGCCTGACATCAGTGGTTGGGAGGTTGTTGGAATAGATTGTTAGGGATGAGATTACAGAGTATCTGGAGGCACATGACAAGATTTGACAAAGCCAGCATGATTTCCTGAAAGGAAAATCCTACCTGACTAACTACTGCAATTTTTTGAGGAAATTACAAGCAGGGTAGACAAAGGAGATGTAGTAGATGTGGTGTACCTGGATTTTCAGAAGGCCTTTGACAAGGTGCTTCACAGGAGGCTGCTTAGCAAGATAAGATCCCATAGAATTACAGGGGAGTTACTAGCGTGGGTGGAGCATTGGCTGATTGGCAGAAAACGGAGAGTGGGAATAAATGGATCCTATTCTGGCTGGCTGCTGGTTACCAGTGGAGTTCCACAGGGGTCAGTGTTGGGACCGCTGCTTTTTATGATATATGTTAATGATTTGGACTACAGTATTAATGGATTTGCGGCTAAATTTGCCGATGGTACAAAGATAGGTGGAAGAGCAGGTAGTGTTAAGGAAACAGAGAGTCTCCAGAGAGACTTAGATAGTTTAGGGGAATGGGCAAAGAAGTGGCAAATGAAATACAATGTATGGTCATACACTTTCGTGGAAGAAATAAATAGGCAGGCTATTATTTAGATGGGGAGAGAATTCAAAATGCAGAGATGCAAAGGGACTTGGGAGTCCTTGTGCACGATATCCTAAAGGTTAACCTCCAGGATGAGTTGGTGAAGAAGGCAAATTCAATGTTGACATTCATTTCTAGAGGTATAGAATATAAGAGCAAGGATGTGATGTTGAGGCTCTATAAGGCACTCGTGAGACCACACTTAGAGTATTGTGTGCAGTTCTGTGCCCCTTATTTTAGAAAGGATATACTGACATTGGAGAGGTTTCAGAGAAGATTCACGAGAATGATTCCAGGAATGAAAGGGTTACCGTATGAGGAATATCTGGCAACTCTTGGGCTGTATTCCCTAGAGTTCAGGAGGATGAGGGGGGAATCTCATAGAAACATTCCAAATGTTAAAAACCCTGAACAGATTAGATATAGCAAAGTTATTTCCCATGGTAGGGGAGTCTAGGACAAGAGGGCATGACTTCAGGATTGAAGGACGTCCTTTTAGAACAGAGATGCGGGGTAATTACTTTAGTCTGTGGAATTTGTTGCCATGAGCGGCTGTGGAGGCCAAGTCATTGGGTGCACTTAAGGCAGAGATAGATGGGTTCTTGATTAGCCAGGGCATCAAAGGGTATGGGGTGAAGGCAGGGGATTGGGGATGACTGGAAGAATTAGATCAGCCCATGATGGAATGACAGAGCATGACTCGAGGGGCTGAATGGACTACTTCTGCTCCTATATCTTATGGTCTTGAACTTAGTCCCCTGACTAATGAAGACCAACACACCATACACATTCATAACAACCCTATCAACTTGTGGGGAACTTTAAGAAATTCTATGCAGCATTTGCAGAATTTCCTTTAGGCATTATTGACATCTAAATGGTAATGGATGCCATTAAAAGCTAGGTATTGATCTGGTAGTACTGTCAAAATGTATGGAGAAAGATAACTTTTGAATGTGCTAACGTTACTGCATTTCTTCAGGATTGTGCTGGGCTGCGATTCGATGCAGCCAGGCAACAAGTGGAAAACTTCTTGCAGTTCCATCCTCATCCTGGTGTTGAGAGTTACTGACAATTCCACAGAAGCTATTTGTTGATTCTGCTTTCATTGTAAAGGTATAAAAAAACAAAGTTGAAATATGTAGATAAAGATTATTATATCTGACCAGTGCGACTAATTTTTAATAACTGGCTCATTGATGAGAAAGGAGTCCAAGGTGACTGGCAGGCTGAAATGGAGAACAGGATGACAATCAGGTTGTGCCAGGAAGGGGTGAGGAGCAGGGGTAGAGCTAAGGGACAGCGGCCAGCAGCAGCTGAATGATAGATGAACTGTGAAAGAGAGAGAGGGAGAAAAGGAAGAAAATCTTTCCCTCAACACAAATTTCTGTCCGTAAACAAAGATTGGGGAGGTGTGGAAAGTCCAAGCTATTTTGAAGAGCCAAGGGTTAGTTCACCAGCTGAATTGTTGTCTATCAGGATGTCAGTGACAGCACCTGGTACTGCTTCCTCCCCACGCCCACACTCTGTAGGATAGATGAATACGGTTGGTTGCAGCACATTCAGACACCATTCTTTCCCACCTTGCCAGAAAGAAACAAGTGTCCACCCACTGTCTGGCTTCTGGCCCATTATCTGACAGTCACCCTTGTTTATTTCTGCTTTATCAGAGAGGGGAAAGTGTGCAAATAAAGGAACGGTCCCTTTTAAATCCACAGATTTAAGCAGAATACTATTATTTATTTTCCAGTCCATCTGTGCTACAATCCCGTGGAGACATCCGTGCGGTATGAGGTCCGGCAAATTTTAATCAGAAAAGAGTCACAGCTGGGACACATCACAAAGAAGTGGTTTCTGGATCCTGGGAACTGTAGCTCCACCACAGCAGGACAGCAACAATAGCAAAATCCCAGCTCTCGCATTAAGGAATGCTTGTCCAATGTAAGGTGCAGTTGGCCTAGACTGTATCAAAACTACTTAGTAAACCTGGCACTGAAATGAGAGCTAAATACAGAGTAATTTACACAACAAAATGTGTAAAATTAGGTGACAGATGGAGAAAAGGAAGCGAGTGATGGATGTTAAATCGGACAATTATCCATGAAAACACACAGATTTAGTTATGTTCCACAACTTATTTTTAAGTACTCAGCTCAAATCTATACATTTAAAAGGAATTTTTCTTTTATTTGCCCACTTTCGCCTATCTGTCAAAGCAACAGAAGGCCAGAAAATTGGCTGCAGGTGATGAGTGGGAATTGAGTGCCTGGTGACCCTGTTAGTAGGGTGGAGAATGGGTGGTGATTGACTGTGCGGGCCTGACACTGAGGCTACGTCCACGCTAGACCAGATAATTTTGAAAACGTCCGTTTTGCGTAAAAAACGATAGGCGTCCGCACCAGGCATTTTTGAAAATACCTTCCTCCACATTAAAATGTGTATTTGGGCGAATCTCCTCCTACTGGGCATGCACAGGACACATCTACAGAAAACGAGCGAAGAGGAAACGGTATACTTGGTGCGCATTTGTCCAGTTACAGACTAGAAAAACTTTAAAGGAAATTGCCAAATGACGGACAGCTGTTGGCTCTCGTGCAGGAGGACTTAAAACTAAAAAAACAAATACTGGAGCGTATGGAGGCAACCAACAGAGAGTTCACAGACAGTATGACCCGGCTGGCAACAAACATTGAAAAACTGACTAACTCTGTTGCAGGGGGATTTGCAATGGTGAGGAATATGATGGCTCCCCCTCAGTACTTTTCGCCGCCACAATTCCAGCCTTACAAACACTACAATGGCTACACATACGGACACACAGACCAACATCTTCCCCACTCCCACAGAGGGGTCACCCTGGAAACATTTCCTACAGCCATAGTCTCTTCACCAATGAAAGGGACAAGAGGTTTTTTAAAACCTCCGGTTACCCTGTACACACTACAACGGCCAACCGGCGTTTTCAGATTTAAACACTCTGGAGAGTGTTTTAGAAAAGCTCCGTTTTCGGGGGAGGAAAATGCCATTTCAGAGTGGACAGAGGGTCAAAACCAAGAGAAAGAGCTTCGGTTACAGATTTATCCGGTCTAGTGTGGACGTAGCCGGAGACACCAGCTGCTTCCTAGATTGATATAAAATAGAGGTTCCCAACCTGGGTCAGAGGTCCATAGCATAAAAAGGATTGGAAACCCCTGAATCTAAAAGGTTCCCAACGCACTATCTGAAGGAATGCTGGGAAGAATACAGACTGGGAGGTTATGTGCTGCAAATACATTAAACCTGAAGCATTATGCAGGTATGCTGTTTGTCTTGTGCAATGCATTTTGATCAGACCTCCTTGTGTTTGGAGGCCAATATATAAAACTAGTAAGATTTTTAAGAACTGGTCCTGACGCACTTTGCCACCTTGCTTTAATTTTGTTTTCCTGTTGCTAAAATTAACAGCTAGCTAATTGCATTTTGGAAATGCCACCACACATTCCAGCCATGCTTCTTAGTCTAGACACGTAATCCAGTGGCTCTCTTCCATATTCAGGGCCTGATTATCATGTATTCTGCAAACGTAGCCAGAACGTAGACACAAACCTTTGGCTGAAGATGACAATGAATAATACATTCATGGGTAACTCTGCTTTAACTGTTTCTTTCACCAGTGTAACAGTGAAGAGTTTGGAGTGAATATGAGGATTTAAAGTGTTAAATTGTGAATTAGCCTTATTGTTCTCTTATCCAGAGCAGATATGTGAACATCGTTCAGCAGGGAATAAAAATCATTCAACTTGACCATATTTTTAGAGCCAGCCCCATTTAGGAGGGAACTAGATTCATTCCTGACCTCCAGTGCTAACAGTGTGGAGTTTATATGCTCTCCCTGTGATTGTGTGGTGCTCCATTTTGCCCCGGTATACAAAAGGTATACCAGTGGTTAGGTTACCCCTTTAGAGGTGGGATCAGGGACTTCAGTGAGAGAATGAAATAGATCGGCTGTACTTATAGCCAGCATAGACTTGATGGCTCAAATGGTCTCCCACTATGTCATTATGAAATATGAATTATGAAGTTGAAATACTGTTAAAGCAAGAGAGGTAATTAGTATTCATATCATTGACTGGTCCAAGCAGTAACAAAGCTGCAACAAATTACAGATATACTGTACCCCAGAGAGAAGCATGCCAAATAATACTCTTCATTTCTTTGTGTTTTTCTACAATTTAAGGCCTCTTCAAGAATGATTAACACAAGTTTTCCAGAGTTTAATTTGGGGATCAGAGGTTTGAGTTAAAAGGAGAAATGCCCAAGTTCTTTAGGTTAAATATCACAAACGTCGTAAGTCTGAATACAAATAGGACATTCTGGGGATACTCAACTGCCAGGAGCCTTCTGTGCAGAGAGAAAAAGAATTAGTGTTTCAGACTGAAGAGCTTCCATCAAAATTCAGTGATGACCTTTCTGATCAATCTAAAACACCATTTCAACTTTTCTCTGCACAGCGGCTGTCTGAACTTCAAAATTTAAGAGTAGGCCTGGAATGTTTATATTTACAAAAAACCAGTATCTGAGGAGTACAATTCAGGATACCAGTAGTAGAGCAAAGGACATACTGAGATCATTTATTGTATTCAAGTTGTCAAGTTTATTGTCATTTGATTATATACATGTATATAATGTAAATAACCATATAATGTATGTAGAAATCAGACAATGTGTCTCCGAACCTGGGTGTAAAGTACATAACACACATAACACACAATAACTTATGAAGGTAAGGATAAAATCTACAGATGAATCACACATAAATAATGAACTAAAGTGCATTAATATTAAATATTATAAGGTATGGAACAGATTAACCAGTGACACTTTGAACACGATGCAGCAGAAGCCTAATGGACTGGGGGATGAAATTGTTTCTCAGCTTGACTGTTCTTGATTTTATGCATTCTAGTCTCCTGCCTGATGGTAGAAAGTTAAAGAGGATGCTGGATGGATGGGTGGGGTCCTTACTAATACTAAGGGTATGGTGTATGCAATGCTCCTGATAAGTGTACCCAGTGGATGGTAAGGAGACCCCCATGATACTCTCAGCTGTTCTCACAGTCCTTTGTCCGGACTTCTGGTCTGATGCTCGACTGCTCCCATACCAAATAGAGATGCCACTTGTCAGGATGCTCTCAATGGTGCTCCTGTGAAATACAGTTAAAATGGGAGAGGGGAGCCTTCCTTGCCTCCATCTACTTAGGAGGTGAAGGCACTGCTGTGCCTTCTTGTTCAGGGAGGTGATATTAAGGGACCAGGTGAGATCATCTGTGATGTGAATTTCCAGGAACTTGGTGCACTTAACTCTCTCTACGGAGGAGCTAAACCCTCAGAATACTGAAAATCCTTCAAGGAAAAAAGGTAGATCAGACCAAGGAAAAAAGGTAGATCAGACCAAGGAAAATGTGAATGGAAATGAAAGCTATAGTTGGAAAAAAGATGGCTGGTATTGAGAAATCCATGCTCCCCTGCCCTAGGTAAGTAACTCATGGAGAGTCAACTTTGTTAACAAAAGGACTCCAGTGCCGTGTGATCCTACAGTCATGTAAAGGGAGTGTAATCTATGCTTTTCAAGATAAATGCAATCCCAGCAGCTTGAAACATATGTCTTGAGTCCTGTCACAACAAATCTGTAGCCCCTTGATTTGTCTCGAGCATTGCTGTTGTTCCCACGTTCCCTGCACTGTGGTTGTTCCTGCTTTGCTGAGTTCCCAGCACTAGCATGACTTTTGTATGAAGCATTTATTTTTCCCTTTGGGCTTGAACATTTCCCAGCTCCAATGCAATTTTAGTTTGGTGAACTTTTTGACATTATCATTTGGGTAACTTTCTCTGGTTGCTTGGGAAACTGCTTAGGGAGCCTAACAGGGCTGTTATTACAAGTCGGCAGTCATCAGCTGCTACTGAGGATGTTCCCCTCCAACAAGACATGCTCTGGTGGTTTAGTGCCAAGTCCATGATTTTTCTAAAGAATATGCATCTAACAATAGAGAATGTAAAGCTGATTACACAAGTTAATCTGTAAGTACAAAACTGAATGGTTTCGAAAGCTTACTACAGAGACAGCCCCTCAAGCCTGCTCAGCTATTCAGTTGAATCTCATCATAGGTATAATCTGTCTCCAACCTATCCTTGGTTTTATGTCAGTTAATACCTTTAGAAACAAAAACTCTTATTAACCTCAGTTTGAAATGGTCATTTGACAACTCTATCCTGACAGCTTTTGCATGGGTAAAGTTCCAGATTTCATTTTGGTTCCATGTGAGGATATGCTTTCTGACATTTAATCCCGTGACATGTCTAATTTTAAGAATATGCCATTGTCTTTTGCATTGCAGTGTTTCTGAAGCTACCCTATCAGTTCTACCTCAGAGATGTTAGGGGAGCATTAAAAGACTCATAACAGAGTTATAAATAAAAATGAATAAGTGAGCCTGTGGAAAAAAATTATATAATTTATTCTTTTGAATAAAAGTGGTGCAGTCTGATTTACTTGTTTGTCACTCTGTTGGAGCTCTGAAGTTTTGATACCTTCTGTGGGGCATTGCCCAAGTTATCTGCTGCCGCTGGCCTGAATATTGATCTCCAGAAACTCTTGGGAACAGCAGCTAATGAAAAGGTCAAAGACAAACTAGAGAAGAAATGCAAAGCGGAGGTGTTATCTGGGGAGTGCGGAAGAAGTTTATCCATAAAAGAATCAGTCCCAAAATTTCATTCAGCATTCCCGGCCTCTCATTCCCTTTGGGGACCTCTAGTATTAATTCTGCTCTGCCTTTGTATCTGATGATTCAGCCTTGGTGCAAATATGACCAGACAGAAGCCATATTTCTATGACTTAATAATTATTAATTAAGGAAGAATATATTTGAATTTTTGAGCACAATCTTCGTATTGCTGATCTTTGCTACATTAACACCATGGTATAGACCATTGACTAAGTTCATTAACTTATCCCTGAGTAAGTTATGTTGTGAAACACCAATAGGAACTGTGTGATTTTATTACAGAGATACTAATGAGTTTTTATCATATTACACCCAGGGGATGGACAAAATCTGTTTTCATTGCATTCCTGACACAAGCCCAGAAATCTGTTCTAAGTTGGCAAGGAAATATTGGGAAGTAGGCATCTGTGACAGATTGACGCCCAGCTTAATGAGGTAGACCAACCAATGACCTAAAGACAAAAAAAAAAGTACCATGACAGATGAATTCAAAGTTCAAAGTACATTTATTATTGAAGTATGTATGCAGAATATAACTCTGAGGTTCAACTTCCCACAGGCAGCCACAAAACAAAGAAATACCATGGAACAAAAACATCAAACACCCAATGCACTTATGATGAACAAACTGTGTATCAGGCAAAAAGCAAATGAACAATACATAGAACATCAAACCAGGAGTCCAGGAATATTCAGTTTAGTTCAGTTTAGCACCGTGCTGCTAGCTAACTGCAAGCCACAGGGACAGTTTTCCCCCGAAACACCCTAGTTTGCACCAAAGTGCCCTGATCTAATTGCTCAAAAACAGCAAAAATGAGTGACCAGAATCCAGAAACACGTGCAACATGAGCCTCAAAGTCCTCCAGAATGGGTCCCCATCCATAAACCTTGCCAATCAATGCTTGCAAAGTGGAACTCAAGACTCCCGCACTTTCCTCTGACAATAGCTAGCATGAGGGAGAGGAAGACTGGTAAAAATGCAGGCGGATGACGCGGTACGTCTGCCTGCACTCCGCTGTCATCTTCGTCAACTTCAACCTTGCTCGATGCCTCAGTCGATGAGAAACAATGGAGCTGATCATGTGCTTGCACGCCATCTCCAGGCTGTGCACCCTGGTCCCAGCCTCACTGAACTCCCTCCGAGACAGCAGAGTGCCAGATCACTCAATCGATCCAAAAACACAATGTCAAAATGTAAATCACAAGTTACAATTGCACGCAACTTAGTAGAAGAATCATATTTGAAAGAAAAAGAAGTTAAAAAACTGTCTGCAGGATGTCGCTGTTGGTCACATTGGTCACTGGCACCATTTTGTCACCTAAAACTCATGAAAGAAGATGAAAAGATGCATTGAATTTTGAAACATAGAAGTTTCCTATTCTCAGTGTCTGTTACTGAGAAAAGGTTGCACTCTTCAGATTCAGGTAACAGTAGTAGGTAGTGGAGGAGATTAGTGTGCAAACCTAAAGCACACGGTATTGGGGGTAAGGTATTGATGTGGATAGAGAATTGGTTCGCAGACAGGAAGCAAAGAGTGGGAATAAACGGGACCTTTTCTGAATGGCAGGCAGTGACTAGTGGGGTACCGCAAGGCTCAGTGCTGGGACACCAGTTGTTTACAATATATATTAATGACTTGGATGAGGGAATTAAATGCAGCATCTCCAAGTTTGCGGATGACCCGAAGCTGGGCGGAAGTGTTAGCTGTGAGGAGGATGCTAAGAGAATGCAGGGTGACTTGGATAGGTTAGGTGAGTGGGCAAATTCATGGCAGATGCAATTTAATGTGGATAAATGTGAAGTTATCCACTTTGGTGGCAAAAACAGGAAAACAGATTATTATCCGAATGGCGGCCGATTAGGAAAAGGGGAGGTGCAACGTGACCTGGGTGTCATTATACAGCAGTCATTGAAAGTGGGCATGCAGGTACAGCAGGCGGTGAAAAAGGCGAATGGTATGCTGGCACTTATAGCAAGAGGATTCGAGTACAGGAGCAGGGAGGTAGTACTGCAGTTGTACAAGGCCTTGGTGAGACCACACCTGGAGTATTGTGTGCAGTTTTGGTCCCCTAATCTGAGGAAAGACACTCTTGCCATAGAGGGAGTACAAAGAAGGTTCACCAGATTGATTCCTGGGATGGCAGGACTTTCATAGGAGGAAAGACTGGATGAACTAGGCTTATACTCGTTGGAATTTAGACGATTGAGGGGGGATCTGATTGAAAAGTATAAAATTCTAAAGGGATTGGACAGGCTAGATGCAGGAAGATTGGTGCCGATGTTGGGGAAGTCCAGAACGAGGGGTCACGGTTTGAGGATAAAGGGGAAGCCTTTTAGGACTGAGATTAGGAAAAACTTCTTCACACAGAGAGTGGTGAATCTGTGGAATTCTCTGCCACAGGAAACAGTTGAGGCCAGTTCATTGGCTATATTTAAGAGGGAGTTAGATATGGCCCTTGTGGCTACGGGGGTCAGGGGGTATGGAGGGAAGGCTGGGGCGGTGTTCTGAGTTGGATGATCAGCCATGATCATACTGAATGGTGGTGCAGGCTCGAAGGGCCGAATGGCCTACTCCTGCACCTATTTTCTATGTTTCTATGCTTCTATGTAGCTGAGGTGAACACGTGCCTTTACCAGCCAATAGCCGTAGTCTCCCATACCCGATGAATGGAAAATACACATTGATTATACATGCAAGTAGGAATACTCAGTGGCTCCAGAACTTTTGAATGTTGTAGGAGGCTATTTTTGAATTTTTGAATTATGCTTGAATTTGGAGAAAATTAGAAGCAATCTTTATGATTCCTCACTTAAATTTGAACAGACCTGGAGATCTTTTATTCAATATTTTCATTTAATGTAATTTTTTTCTCCTCTTTTTTTGCTCCATATTTATATACCCTTCTTGTTTTTTTTTACTGTTTTTAATGGAGGTCGGGATTGAGGACGTGATTTTAAGTTTTTTAACTCTGTTTGGTTCCAAGTTAGCCCATTGCTTTGCTTTGTTTTTAGTTAGTTGTACGGTGATTTTTTTGGGGTTTTTTTTTTCCTTATCACTATTGATATATATATATAAAAATTAGTATACTATTATGTTACCTTAGTATGTTATGTTTAAATTACATTGTTTGTATCATTTTTTTTGTATTAATATCTCCTGTAATTTTATTATATTCTAACAGTGTATTAGTGCCTATATGGCTTACCTTTTTGTATACTTATTCAATAAAAAGATTTAAAAACATAGAAACATAGAAACATAGAAAATAGGTGCAGGAGTAGGCCATTCGGCCCTTCGAGCCTGCACCGCCATTTATTATGATCATGGCTGATCATCCAACTCAGAACACCGCCCCAGCCTTCCCTCCATACCCCCTGACCCCCGTAGCCACAAGGGCCATATCTAACTCCCTCTTAAATATAGCCAATGAACTGGCCTCAACTGTTTCCTGTGGCAGAGAATTCCACAGATTCACCACTCTCTGTGTGAAGAAGTTTTTCCTAATCTCGGTCCTAAAAGGCTTCCCCTCTATCCTCAAACTGTGACCCCTCGTTCTGGACTTCCCCAATATCGGGAACAATCTTTCTGCATCTAGCCTGTCCAATCCCTTTAGGATCTTATAGGTTTCAATCAGATCCCCCCTCAATCTTCTAAATTCCAACGAGTACAAGCCCAGTTCATCCATTCTTTCTTCATATGAAAGTCCTGCCATCCCAGGAATCAATCTGGTGAACCTTCTCTGTACTCCCTCTATGGCAAGGATGTCTTTCCTCAGATTAGGGGACCAAAACTGCACACAATACTCCAGGTGCGGTCTCACCAAGGCCTTGTACAACTGCAGTAGTACCTCCCTGCTCCTGTACTCAAATCCTCTCGCTATAAATGCCAGCATACCATTGGCCTTTTTCACCGCCTGCTGTACCTGCATGCCCACTTTCAATGACTGGTGTATAATGACACCCAGGTCACGTTTCACCTCCCCTTTTCCTAATCGGCCACCATTCAGATAATAATCTGTTTTCCTATTTTTGCCACCAAAGTGGATAACTTCACATTTATCCACATTAAATTGCATCTGCCATGAATTTGCCCACTCACCCAACCTATCCAAGTCACCCTGCATCCTCTTAGCATCCTCCTCACAGCTAACACTGCCACCCAGCTTCGTGTCATCCGCAAACTTGGAGATGCTGCATTTAATTCCCTCATCCAAGTCATTAATATATATTCTGAACAACTGGGGTCCCAGCACTGAGCCTTGCGGTACCCCACTGGTCACTGCCTGCCATTCAGAAAAGGTCCCGTTTATCCCCACTCTTTGCTTCCTGTCTGCCAACCAATTCTCTATCCACATCAATACCTTACCCCCAATACTGTGTGCTTTAAGTTTGCACACTAATCTCCTGTGTGGGACCTTGTCAAAAGCCTTCTGAAAATCCAAATATACCACATCCACTGGTTCTCCCCTATCCACTCTACTAGTTACATCCTCAAAAAATTCTATGAGATTCGTCAGACATGATTTTCCTTTCACAAATCCATGCTGACTTTGTCTGATCATTTCACTGCTTTCCAAATGTGCTGTTATCACATCCTTGATAACTGACTCCAGCAGTTTCCCCACCACCGACGTTAGGCTAACCGGTCTATAATTCCCCGGTTTCTCTCTCCCTTCTTTTTTAAAAAGTGGAGTTACATTAGCCACCCTCCAATCCTCAGGAACTAGTCCAGAATCTAACAAGTTTTGAAAAATTATCACTAATGCATCCACTATTTCTTGGGCTACTTCCTTAAGCACTCTAGGATGCAGACCATCTGGCCCTGGGGATTTATCTGCCTTCAATCCCTTCAATTTACCTAACACCACTTCCCTACTAACATGTATTTCGCTCAGTTCCTCCATCTCACTGGACCCTCTGTCCCTTACTATATCTGAAAGTTTATTTATGTCCTCCTTAGTGAAGACAGAACCAAAGTAATTATTCAATTGGTCTGCCATGTCCTTGCTCCCCATAATCAACTCACCTGTTTCTGCCTGCAGGGGACCTACATTTGTCTTTACCAGTCTTTTCCATTTTACATATCTATAAAAGCTTTTACAGTCCGTTTTTATGTTTCCTGCCAGTCTTCTCTCATAATCTTTTTTCCCCTTCCTAATCAAGCCCTTTGTCCTCCTCTGCTGAACTCTGAATTTCTCCCAGTCCTCAGGTGAGCCACTTTCTCTGGCTAATTTGTATGCTGCTTCTTTGGAATTGATACTATCCCTAATTTCTCTTGTCAGCCACGGGTGCACTACCTTCCTTGATTTATTCTTTTGCCAAACTGGGATGAACATTTGTTGCAGTTCATCCATGCAACCTTTAAATGCTTGCCATTGCATATCCACCGTCAATCCTTTAAGTGTCATTTGCCAGTCTATCTTAGCTAATTCACGTCTCATACCTTCAAAGTTACCCCTCTTTAAGGTCAGAACCTTTGTTTCTGAATTAACTATGTCACTCTCCATCTTAATGAAGAATTCCACCATATTATGGTCACTCTTACCCAAGGGGCCTCTCACGACAAGATTGCTAATTAACCCTTCCTCATTGCTCAAAACCCAGTCCAGAATAGTCTGCTCTCTAGTCGGTTCCTCGACATGTTGGTTCAAAAAACCATCCCGCATACATTCCAAGAAATCCTCTTCCTCAGCACCTTTACCAATTTGGTTCACCCAATCTACATGTAGATTGAAGTCACCCATTATAACTGCTGTTCCTTTATTGCACACATTTCTAATTTCCTGTTTAATACCATCTCCGACCTCACTACTACTGTTAGGTGGCCTGTACACAACTCCCACCAGCGTCTTCTGCCCCTTAGTGTTACGCAGCTCTACCCATATCGATTCCACATCTTCCCGGTTTATGTCCTTCCTTTCTATTGCATTAATCTCTTCTTTAACCAGCAACGCCACCCCACCTCCCCTTCCTTCATGTCTATCCCTCCTGAATATTGAATATCCCTGAACGTTGAGCTCCCATCCCTGGTCACCCTGGAGCCATGTCTCTGTGATCCCAACTATATCATCATCATTAATAACGATCTGCACTTTCAATTCATCCACCTTATTACGAATGCTCCTTGCATTGACACACAAAGCCTTCAGGCGCTCTTTTACAACTCTCTTAGCCCTTATAAAATTATGCTGAAAAGTGGCCCTTTTTAATGCTTGCCCTGGATTTGTCGGCCTGCCACTTTTACTTTTCTCCATAGTACTTTTTGTTTCTACCCTCACTTTACACCCCTCTGCCTCTCTGCACTGGTTCCCATCCCCCTGTAGTGAACTAACCTCGTCACGCCTAGCCTCTTTAATTTGATTCCCACCCCCCAACCATTCAAAAAGGAGGCTATTTGTATTTTTGTTATAATTCTGGCTCTTTCCAAATGCAATTGAGGCTTGACAGTAAAATGAAAATACTGTGTGACAGATTTGCAGGAGTCTTCTCTGTTCTGAATACTGGGACATGAATGCACTGTACAATAGGAAGAATCGACACATCAGAGTCACAATCCAGATTTTATTTTTGCAGATGCACCACTGGTTGATGTCTTTAAACGCCCTTTAGTGCAGTTCAGTGTTACACACTGCAGTACTCCGCAGTACAATGTAATACAGTGCAGTACTCTGCAGTTCAGTGTTGTACAGTGCAGTACTCTGCAGTTCAGTGTTATACACTGCAGTACTCTGCAGTTCAGTGTTATACAGTGCAGTACTCTGTAGTGCAGTGTTATACAGTGCAGTACTCTGCAGTTCAGTGTTATACACTGCAGTACTCTGCAGTTCAGTGTTATACAGTGCAGTACTCTGCAGTTCAGTGTTACACACCGCAGTACTCTGCAGTTCAGTGTTACACACTGCAGTACTCTGCAGCTCAGTGTCACACACTGTAGTACTCTGCAGTTCAGTGTTATACACTACAGTACTCTGCAGTTCAATGTTACAGACTGCGGTACTCTGCAGTTCAGTGTTATACACTGCAGTACTCTGCAGTTCAGTGTTATACTCTGCAGTACTCTGCAGTTCAGTGTTATACTCTGCAGTACTCTGCAGTTCAGTGTTATACACTGCAGTACTCTGCAGTTCAGTGTTATACAGTGCAGTACTCTGCAGTTCAGTGTTATACAGTGCAGTACTCTGCAGTTCAGTGTTACACACCGCAGTACTCTGCAGTTCAGTGTTACACACTGCAGTACTCTGCAGTTCAGTGTTACACACTGCAGTACTCTGCAGCTCAGTGTCACACACTGCAGTACTCTGCAGTTCAGTGTTATACACTACAGTACTCTGCAGTTCAGTGTTATACACTACAGTACTCTGCAGTTCAATGTTACAGACTGCAGTACTCTGCAGTTCAGTGTTATACACTGCAGTACTCTGCAGTTCAGTGTTATACTCTGCAGTACTCTGCAGTTCAGTGTTATACTCTGCAGTACTCTGCAGTTCAGTGTCACACATTGCAGTACCCTGCAGCTCAGTGTCACACACCGCACCCCTGCATTTCAGTGTTACACACCGCAGTACCCTGCAGCTCAGTGTCACACACTGCAGTACTCTGCAGTTCAGTGTTACACATTGCAGTACTCTGCAGTTCAATGTTACACACTGCAGTACTCTGCAGCTCAGTGTCACACACCGCAGTACTCTGCAGTTCAGTGTTACACACATTGCAGTACTCTGCAGCTCAGTGTCACACACTGCAGTACTCTGCAGTTCAGTGTTATACTCTGCAGTACTCTGCAATTCAGTGTTATACTCTGCAGTTCAGTGTCACACACCGCAGTACCCTGCATTTCAGTGTTACACACCGCAGTACTCTGCAGCTCAGTGTCACACACCGCAGTACTCTGCAGTTCAGTGTTACACATTGCAGTACTCTGCAGCTCAGTGTCACACACTGCAGTACTCTGCAGTTCAGTGTTATACTCTGCAGTACTCTGCAATTCAGTGTTATACTCTGCAGTTCAGTGTCACACACCGCAGTACCCTGCATTTCAGTGTTACACACCGCAGTACTCTGCAGCTCAGTGTCACACACCGCAGTACTCTGCAGTTCAGTGTTACACATTGCAGTACTCTGCAGCTCAGTGTCACACACTGCAGTACTCTGCAGTTCAGTGTTATACACTGCAGTACTCTGCAGTTCAATGTTACAGACTGCAGTACTCTGCAGTTCAGTGTTATACACTGCAGTACTCTGCAGTTCAGTGTCACACATTGCAGTACCCTGCAGCTCAGTGTCACACACCGCAGTACCCTGCATTTCAGTGTTACACACCGCAGTACTCTGCAGCTCAGTGTCACACACTGCAGTACTCTGCAGCTCAGTGTTACACATTGCAGTACTCTGCAGTTCAGTGTTACACACTGCAGTACTGTGCAGCTCAGTGTCACACACTGCAGTACCCTGCAGCTCAGTGTCACACACCGCAGTACTCTACAGTTCAGTGTTACACACTGCAGTACTCTGCAGCTCAGTGTCACACACTGCAGTACTCTGCAGTTCAGTGTTATACACTGCAGTACTCTGCAGTTCAATGTTACAGACTGCAGTACTCTGCAGTTCAGTGTTATACAGTGCAGTACTCTGCAGTTCAGTGTTATACAGTGCAGTACTCTGCAGTTCAGTGTTACACACTGCAGTACCCTGCAGTTCAATGTTACAGACTGCAGTACTCTGCAGTTCAGTGTTAAACAGTGCAATACTCTGCAGTTCAGTGTTATACTCTGCAGTACTCTGCAGTTCAATGTTATACAGTGCAGTACTCCGTAGTTCAGTGTTATACTCTGCAGTTCAGGGTTATACACTGCAGTACTCTGCAGCTCAGTGTCACACACTGCAGTACTCTGCAGTTCAGTGTTATACACTGCAGTACTCTGCAGTTCAATGTTACAGACTGCAGTACTCTGCAGTTCAGTGTTATACAGTGCAGTACTCTGCAGTTCAGTGTTATACAGTGCAGTACTCTGCAGTTCAGTGTTACACACTGCAGTACCCTGCAGTTCAATGTTACAGACTGCAGTACTCTGCAGTTCAGTGTTAAACAGTGCAATACTCTGCAGTTCAGTGTTATACTCTGCAGTACTCTGCAGTTCAATGTTATACAGTGCAGTACTCCGTAGTTCAGTGTTATACTCTGCAGTTCAGAGTTATACACTGCAGTACTCTGCAGTTCAATGTTACAGACTGCAGTACTCTGCAGCTCAGTGTCACACACTGCAGTACTCTGCAGTTCAGTGTTACATCCTGCAGTACTCTGCAGTTCAATGTTACAGACTGCAGTACTCTGCAGTTCAATGTTACAGACGGCAGTACTCTGCAGTTCAGTGTTATACAGTGCAGTACTCTGCAGTTCAGTGTTACACACTGCAGTACTCTGCAGTTCAACGTTAAAGACTGCAGTACTCTGCAGTTCAGTGTTATACAGTGCAGTACCCTGCAGTTCAGTGTTACACACTGCAGTACTCTGCAGTTCAACGTTAAAGACTGCAGTACTCTGCAGTTCAGTGTTATACTCTGCAGTACTCCGCAGTTCAATGTTACAGACTGCAGTACTCTGCAGTTCAGTCTTATACAGTGCAGTACTCTGCAGTTCAGTGTTATACAGTGCAGTACTCTGCAGTTCTGTGTTATACAGTACAGTACTCTGCAGTTCAACGTTACAGACGGCAGTACTCTGCAGTTCAGTGTTATACAGTGCAGTACTCTGCAGTTCAGTGTTACAGACTGCAGTACTCTGCAGTTCAACGTTACAGACTGCAGTACTCTGCAGTTCAGCATTATACAGTGCAGTACTCTGCAGTTCAGTGTTATACAGTGCAGTACTCTGCAGTTCAGTGTTATACAGTACAGTACTCTGCAGTTCAGTGTTATACTCTGCAGTACTCTGCAGTTCAATGTTACATACTGCAGTACTCTGCAGTTCAGTGTTATACTCTGCAGTACTCTGCAGTTCAGTGTTATACAGTGCAGTACTCTGCAGTTCAGTTTTATACTCTGCAGTACTCTGCAGTTCAGTGTTATACTCTGCAGTACTCTGCAGTTCAGTGTTATACAGTGCAGTACTCAGCAGTTCAGTGTTATACTCTGCAGTACTCTGCAGTTCAGTGTCACACACTGCAGTACTCTGCAGCTCAGTGTCACACACTGCAGTACTCTGCAGTTCAGTGTTATACACTGCGGTACTCTGCAGTTCAATGTTACAGACTGCAGTACTCTGCAGTTCAGTGTTACAGACTGCAGTACTCTGCAGTTCAGTGTTATACACTGCAGTACTTCGCAGTTCAACATTACAGACTGCAGTACTCTGCAGTTCAGTGTTATACTCTGCAGTACTCTGCAGTTCAATGTTATACAGTGCAGTACTCCGCAGTTCAGTGTTATACTCTGCAGTACTCTGCAGTTCAGTGTTACAGACTGCAGTACTCTGCAGTTCAGTGTTACACAGTGCAGTACTCTGCAGTTCAATGTTACAGACTGCAGTACTCTGCAGTTCAGTGTTATACAGTGCAGTGCTCTGCAGTTCAGTGGTACACCCTGCAGTACTCTGCAGTTCAATGTTACAGACTGCAGTACTCTGCAGTTCAATGTTACAGACGGCAGTACTCTGCAGTTCAGTGTTACACACTGCAGTACTCTGCAGTTCAACGTTACAGACTGCAGTACTCTGCAGTTCAGTGTTATACAGTGCAGTACTCTGCAGTTCAGTGTTATACTCTGCAGTACTCTGCAGTTCAGTGTTATACTCTGCAGTACTCTGCAGTTCAGTGTTATACAGTGCAGTACTCCGCAGTTCAGTGTTATACAGTGCAGTACCCTGCAGCTCAGTATTACACACCGCAGTACTCTGCAGTTCAGTGTTATACTCTGCAGTACTCTGCAGCTCAGTGTCACACACCGCGGTACCCTGCATTTCAATGTCACACACCGCGGTACCCTGCATTTCAGTGTCACACACCGCAGTACTCTGCAGCTCAGTGTCACACACTGCAGTACTCTGCAGCTCAGTGTCACACACTGCAGTACTCTGCAGTTCAGTGTTATACTCTGCAGTACTCTTCAGTTCAGTGTTATACTCTGCAGTACTCTGCAGTTCAGTGACACACACCGCAGTACTCTGCAGCTCAGTGTCACACAGTGCAGTACTCTGCAGTTCAGTGTTACACCTTGCAGTCATCTGCATTTCAGTGTTACACATTGCAGTACTCTGCAGCTCAGTGTTACAGACTGCAGTACTCTGCAGCTCAGTGTTACACACCGCAGTCCCCTCAGTTCAGATCTCTACAGTGCAGTGTTTTCTGCTGCCAGTATTCATTCTAGTGATAACAATGGAATGAATGTCTGAGAGAGAATACAACATCATGTCATTACAATATCAACCACATTACAATGCTGACTCTAACAAGTGACTTTTGACATGGATCTTTGTACAAAAGGAAATCTGGTTTCACTTTCTTCCCATCTGATTCAAACACTTATTTTTGCACCAATCAACCTTACTGGCAGCAGCTTTTCTCCTTCAAGAAGACTTTTCTCCTGCAAGAAGACTTCATAAGACACTTTATCCATCAAGCATAGATCCAAGATAGATCTCAGAAATAGGAAAATTATGTGAAGCATTTTATTTTATTAAAAGATAGATCTCAGAAATAGGAAAATTATGTGAAGCATTTTATTTTATTAAAAGTGGAAACAAGTTTTCAATCCCCAGTGTGCCACTAGGTGACAGTGTTTAGACAAAAAAAAACTCAACTATTACCGGAATACAAGAATATTTAGTAATAAACCTTCGCTCTCTACTGGGGTTACTGACAGTATTATAATCTGTGGAAATATTCTGATTTCAACTTTGACTAACCCTCAGTGGCCACTTTTCTTCTGTCTCCACAATCTGTGGGATGAGAATTTTCTATGGTAAACACTACTAAATCATCAGTGTGGAATTAGGAGAATTTCATGCAACAGAAAATAATCCCACACACTTTTCAGTTAAGCCCAGCAAATTAATCCTCCAGAATTGTCTTTCCAATTTATTTTTGAAAGCCCTAATTGTCTCAGGCAGGCTTTATAGGCCCACAGCTTCATATTATAACCCTTCTGCATAAAATAGTCATGCCATACAGAAACAGGTCCTTTGTCCCACACTCTCCATGCAGACTATCAAATACCTATCCTTACCAATTCCACTTCTCAGCACTTGATCCTCAAACTTCTTATATCCACCACATAACAACGTCTCAGATAATACTTTGGTCACTTCATTTTTTTTTGTAGTAATTGTAATGAGACTAAAGGATGTGGGTCGTTACCTCTGTTGTCCAGTTCTTTGAGTCACAGGAATGATTATTGATCTGCGGGTTACATAATCTGTCATTTTTGTCTTCGCTGCATGTAGTGTTAAAAATCTTAGCAATGGACCATTGTCATTGCAAGAATGTGAGGCCAAGAAATAAATTCAGCAGGAAAATTGCAGCAGTGGTGGCAATATGGGAGCACTTCTGATCCGGGTTATAGATGAGCACATTTTGTGTCTCACTTCATTTTGAATTTTGGAAAAATAGAGGGCAATGGGTAACATTAGGTAATTTCTAAAGTAAGTACATGTTTGGCACAACACTGTGGGTGAAGGGCGTGCATTGTGCTATAAGTTTTCTATGTTCTTCTATGTTCCATTCAGTGTTCAGTGTCATAATGGAAAGCAAAATATTGTGGACCTTTTTGTATATTTTAATTAATTAATTAATTAATTAATTTATTGAGGTACAGCACAGAATAGGCCCTTCCAACCCTTTGAGCTGCATCACCCAGCAATCCCCTGATTTAATCCCTGCCCAATCAAGGGACAATTTCCAGTAGCCAATGAATCTACCAACTGGTACGTCAATGGACTGTGAGAGGAAACCAGAGCTCCCAGAGGAAACCCATGCAGTCATGGGGAGAACGTGGAAAATTCTCGCAGGCAGCAGCAGGAATTGAACCTAGGGCACTGGTCCTGTAGAGCGTTGTGCTAACCACTACTCTACCGTGTCACCCCCATGCAAATTTACATGCAAAGGTTCATTTAGTCTGGAACTTTGGATTCCCAATATTGTGATTTCCTCTCCAGTTGTTAACACAGTCAGCTTCAACATTCACATCTTCTGCTTTGTGCTTTTTATTACAATTGTAATCCTTCAATATATTCCACCAAGTCTTTACTTTGTCACCAGGTTTTGGGAAAGCTGCAACTTTGCTATCTTCCCCTCGCATCATATTGTAACAGAAAGACAGTGTGTGGGTTCCAAACGGAGGGCTGTAATTGTGACTGGGATATCTTGCACCAGAAGGTTCTGCAACAATTGACATCAATTCATTGCACTTTTCTTTATATACAGACATTTTTGTTGCAACCAGCCTTCACGGTTCTCAGCTGACCCAATAACCTTGACCATTGTCGAAAAATGTCACACAGCCTGAGTCCAAATTGAACTTACACATTTTAGAACAGGGGGAAACAAAAGAGATTGTTTGGATCAGGGCTGGCCATTTGCATGTGCTATTTCTCTCTGCCTTTTTATTCTCTTGTATATTCTGGGTTCCTCAGCACACCAAGCAGGCCAGACTATACGACAGCATTACAGTGGGAAAGTCTTACACATGCAGCAAAGCTCTACTGTCCATTCAATGTCTGTCCTTCAGTTTCAAGTTCAAGCTTATTGTCATGGGTACGTACGTAGGGTATATGTCCAAACATTTGGATAGAGAGAGAGAGAGAGAGAGTGAGAGAGAGAGAGAGAGACAGAGGGGAGAGAGAGAGAGAGATATCACCCATTTTGTCTCTCCCTCTCTGCACTTGAGCCTTGCATGAGAAGAAGGAACAAGGGTGGGTCTTCCCATTAGTCCTAGCTGAGAGAGGAAGGCCCTGATAACCACATCAGATGCTTCCACCTCTACCACAAATGGTCGGAGACGTTCAGATGGCGGAAAATGAAAGCAGCGGTGAAGCACCTCGAGCTCCTTGAAAGTGTGGCTTGCGGCAGTAGACATGGTTATCCGTGACGGAGGAGATTTGGTGAGGGAGGTGAGAAGAGTGGTAATTTAGCTATAGTTCCTGATGAAACAGCAGTAAAGTTGGAGAAGATCAATAAGTCCTGTACCTGTTTGAAGGAACATGGTAAAGGCCACTTAACAATGGTACGCTCTTTCTCTGGGTCCACGGTTATGCCTTGTGATGAAAGGATATATCCAGGAAGGAAACAACTGAGGTGTGGAAATGGCATTTTTTTCTAAATTGCAGTACAGTTGGCTTTTGAGGAGATGCTGAAGGACTGAACAGATGTGACAGATGTGGTCTTGGGGGTCCTTGGAGAAGGTAAGAATAATGTGGGCTGCCTTAATGACTATCGCCCGGTAGCACTCACATCGACAGTGATGAAATGCTTTGAGAGGTTGGTCATGACTAGACTGAACTCCTGCCTCAGCAAGGATCTAGACTGTTTGCAATTTGTCTATCACCACAATAGGTCAAGAGCAGACGCAATCTCAATGGCTCACCACATGGCTTTATACCACCTAGACAACACAAACACCTACGTCAGGATGCTGTTCCTTGACTATAGCTCAGCATTTAATACCATCATTCCCACAATCCTGATTGAGAAGTTGCAGAACCTAGACCTCTGTACCTTCCTGTGCAATTGGATCCTCAACATCTTAATTGGAAAACCGCAGTCTTTGCGGATTGGTGATAGCATATCCTCCTCATTGATGATCAACACTGGCACACCTCAGGGGTGTGTGCTTCGCCCACAGCTCTACTCTCTATATACACATGACTGTGTGGCTAGGCATAGCTCAAATACCATCTATAAATTTGCTGACGATATAACCATTGATGGTAGAATCTCAGGTGGTGACGAGAGGGCGTGCAGGAGTGAGATATGCCAACTAGTGGAATGATATCGCAGCAACAACCAGAAACTCAACATCACTAAGACGGAAGAGCTGATTGTGGACATCAAGAAGGGTAAGACAAGGATCACATACTAATCCTCATAGCGGGATCAGAAGTGGAGAGAGTGAGCAGCTTCAAGTTCCTGGGTGTCAAGATCTCTGAGGATCTAACCTGGTCCCAACATATTGATGTAGTCATAAAGAAGGCAAGACAGCAGCTATACTTTATTAGGAGTTTGAAGAGATTTGGCATGTCAACAAATACACTCAAAAACTTCTACAGTTGTACCATGGAGAGCATTCTGACAGGCTGCACCACTGTCTGGTATGGAGGGGCTGCCGCAAAGGACTGAAAGAATCTGCAGAAGGTTGTAAATCTAGTCAGCTCCATCTTGGGCACTAGCCTACAAAGTACTCAAGACATTTTTAGGGAGCCATGTCTCAGAAAGGCAGCATCCATTATTAAGGACCCCCAGCACCCAGGGCATGCCCTTTTCTCACTGTTACCATCAGGGAGGAGATACAGAAACCTGAAGGCACACACTTTGCGAATCAGGAACAGCTTCTTCCCCTCTGCCATCCGATTCCTAAATGGACATTGAAGCTTTGGAAACAACAGGAATTCTGCAGATGCTGGAAATTCAAGCAACACACATCAAAGTTGCTGGTGAATGCAGCAGGCCAGGCAGCATCTGTAGGAAGAGGTGCAGTCGACGTTTCAGGCCGAGACCCTTCGTCAGGACTAACTGAAGGAAGAGTGAGTAAGGGATTTGAAAGTTGGAGGGGGAGGGGGAGATCCAAAATGATAGGAGAAGACAGGAGGGGGAGGGATGGAGCCAAGAGCTGGACATGTGATTGGCAAAAGGGGATATGAGAGGATCATGGGACAGGAGGTCCGGGAAGAAAGACGGGGGTGGGGGGTGACCCAGAGGATGGGCAAGAGGTATATTCAGAGGGACAGAGGGAGAAAAAGGAGAGTGAGAGAAAGAATGTGTGTATAAAAATAAGTAACAGATGGGGTACGAGGGGGAGGTGGGGCCTAGCGGAAGTTAGAGAAGTCGATGTTCATGCCATCAGGTTGGAGGCTACCCAGACGGAATATAAGGTGTTGTTCCTCCAACCTGAGTGTGGCTTCATCTTTACAGTAGAGGAGGCCATGGATAGACATGTCAGAATGGGAATGGGATGTGGAATTAAAATGTGTGGCCACTGGGAGATCCTGCTTTCTCTGGCGGACAGAGCGTAGATGTTCAGCAAAGCGGTCTCCCAGTCTGCGTCGGGTCTCACCAATATATAAAAGGCCACATCGGGAGCACCGGACACAGTATATCACCCCAGTCGACTCACAGGTGAAGTGTTGCCTCACCTGGAAGGACTGTTTGGGGCCCTGAATGGTGGTAAGGGAGGAAGTGTAAGGGCATGTGTAGCACTTGTTCCGCTTACACGGATAAGTGCCAGGAGGGAGATCAGTGGGGAGGGATGGGAGGGACGAATGGACAAGGGAGTTGTGTAGGGAGCGATCCCTGCGGAATGCGGGGGGGGGGAGGGAAAGATGTGCTTAGTGGTGGGATCCCGTTGGAGGTGGCGGAAGTTACGGAGAATAATATGTTGGACCTGGAGGCTGGTGGGGTGGTAGGTGAGGACCAGAGGAACCCTATTCCTAGTGGGGTGGCGGGAGGATAGAGTGAGAGCAGATGTACGTGAAATGGGGGAGATGCGTTTAAGAGCAGAGTTGATAGTGGAGGAAGGGAAGCCCCTTTCTTTAAAAAATGAAGACATCTCCCTCGTCCTAGAATGAAAAGCCTCATCCTGAGAGCAGATGCGGTGGAGACGGAGGAATTGAAGCTTTGGACACCACCTCACCTTATTTAATATACAGTATTTCTGTTTTTGCACATTAAAAAAAATCTGTTCAATATACGTGATTGATTTACTTGTTTATTTATTGTGTTTTATTTTATTAATTATTATTATTATTATTTTCTCCCTCTGCTATATTATGTATTGCATTGAACTGCTGCTGCTAAGTTAACAAGTTTCACGTCACATGCCGGTGATAACAAACCTGACTCTGATTCGGATTGTCAAGGCAGACAAATACATGTCTGTGTGGCGTGTCTCAGAGGGTCTCATTGATAAAGGGTTGGAAGATGGCTGGACTGTTGGAAAGTCATCACCAAGTGTTGATAGTGTCCAGTGGGTGTTATGTATGTCATCCTCCTCTGATCTCCCTGGCGGATGCAGATCAGGTTTTACGCACTCTGTAGATCCAGTCTGGTGAAGACCTGGACCTTCTGGAGTGTTTTGAATGTGGTATCCATCAAGGGGAAAGGGTAGTGGCTCTTAATGGTGATTTAGCTGAGTCCACAGTAGTCAAAACAGGGATGATGACCCCCATCCTTCTTTTTAGCAAAGAAGAATCCTGCACCAGCTGAGGACATGAATGGTTGAATGAAGCTGTGCTGTCGCACTTTGGCGATGTAGACTCATTCATGGCTTGGGGCTCTGGATGGGAGAAGGGAGAACAGACTGAGAGGGCTGGTGCGCAGGAGGAGGTTGATTGTGCAATCATGTTGACTGAGGCAGTAGTGTCTTGGCTCCCTTCCATTGAAGGCAGTGGCTAATTTGTGATATTTCTGTGGGATGGTGAGGTCGAGCGTTTCCCCTATCTCCACAGGTTTATGGGATGAAGTTAACTGAGGTTGTGGGTAAGTGATGCAGCAGCTGGGTCCCCAACTCAGAGTGAAGCAGATGACCGGACAAAGCGACGGTTGTGAGTGGAGATCCGGGGGTAATCCAAGCTGAGAGAATAGGTGGATGAGTCAAGAAGAATGCTCATGGACGTATGTGCGCTCTGACCATCCCAGACCACAAGAGACACCCATCAAAGGCCATAATGTAGAAGGGCTGAGAGAGAGGCTCAGTAGGGAGTCTAGGCTGAACACATAGTTCAGTCCAGAAGGTTGCCTGCAACGCTGAAATCCATCAGATACTCCTGTGTGTATAGAGCTGTAGGAATGTGGAGGAGGACAGAGAGAGTGAGTTGGGCTATGGTGCTGGAATGAAATGTCATCTTACCAAGTAGAAGGCCCCTCATCTCTACCTGGTGTGCTGTATTCCCAGACACGGTGGGCATTTGATGCATGGGTGATTGGTGGCTCCACAGTAAGCACACATGTTGTCTGTCTTTCGATGGTCAAATTCTTGAGGGGGGAGGGGACGACGGCTAACTGTATGGGTTCTGGAAGCGTTGATGATGATGGTTCTCCAGCCTGAAATGGTTCTGGGAATGGAACTGGAGGTCTAGCTGATGATCTGAGAATTGTTCCATAAATTGTTTCTCAATTCGGAGGACCGGTGTGATGAGGCTTTCGTGGTCAGCCCCACGTAGACAGTTCATCTTTCAAGTACTCTGAGGGGGTTATGATAGTAATGCACCAGCAGTGCTTCCACATTCCAGCCACAGTGCACCGCGAGGGTCCTGAATTCTCAAGTGTTATCCAGCACCAAGTGTGAGCCTTGACACAGGTGAAGTATCTAATCTGCTGCCTCCATTCCCCTTCCCAGATGATCAAAATCCCAGCACATTTCAGTGTAAATATTGGTTTTACTGTCTCAGTTAATGGCTGCCCAGGTCAGAGCTCAACCAGTCCGGAGAGAGACGACAAAGTTAATTTTGGCTAGGTCCATAGAGGTAGCCTGAGCTCGAATTGTAAGACACTCTGGTTTGGGGATCCTATTTGGATGCTGGCATCCAGGGCTCCAAGGGAAGAGGTTGACTGGTGCAAGGTTGCTGTATTGAGATGGAGAGTTGGTTGAGAGCAGTTAGCTGGTTGGTTGAGGGTCAATGGTTTTCCGCTGCTTTGGGATCATGTATTCTTGTCAACAGATGACTCCCTTTAGGTGAGCGTACTCTGCTGGGTCAATCGTGGGTTCACTCTTCATGAAGGGAAATGTAGAGTTGCAGAGATGATTTAGCAGTAAGTGATATTTACTAATAAACTGCAAAGCAGCAAATCATAAGGAACCACAAAACAAGAAAGAACAGATACAATACTTAACACAACACGATAACTGAAGGCTGGGAGGAACTGGTTGAGGCTGGCTGGTTTGACGAGTAAACAAGAGCTGGTGGGTAAGAGCTGGGTTTAAACAAGCTGCATGTGACAAGATGAAAATGAGTGGCGGGTGATTCCTGTTATCTAGGTGGAGAGTGCCTGTGTAGCCTTGACAGTTTTTGTATTTTCAGAATATCCATCAAAATAGAGATAAAATCTGTTTATGAACTAATTAGTTTGATGAGCTTTAATCACCACTCCATTCCTCGAAAGCTGTGTACAATAAGCCAGGTTTCAAAACGTATTCTGACATTTTTTTTGCATCTTTTAGAAAAATATTACAGTTGAAAGTTTCAAATAGGGAAAGATAGTTGTGCTCCAGCCTCAGGGTAAAATAAACTTAAAGGTAAGAACAAGATCCTTTGCCGGAGATTTGAATGATTGTATGAAAAACCAATGCAAAAGTAGGATGTGGTTTCTGTAAGTTATATATACTAAATCTCAATAAGCCCCAGTATAACTTATTCATGTAGATTTGTGATCCATAAGAGTATATTTTTAACTCTTGGCATCTGACAATTGGAGCAAGCTGATTGTTTTCCAATGCAGCGTCATTGTAAACTCTCCTACTCCATTGTTTTGAGGTTCCTGTCTTGCTTAAATTCAGCAGACAAGCTGCAGTGAACAAATTGGCAAGGAAACTCCCCAAGAATTTTGAAATCAATGAGAAAGAGTTACATAGAAACATAGAAAATAGGTGCAGGAGTAGGCCATTCGGCCCTTCGAGCCTGCACCGCCATTTATTATGATCATGGCTGATCATCCAACTCAGAACACCGCCCCAGCCTTCCCTCCATACCCCCTGATCCCCGTAGCCACAAGGGCCATATCTAACTCCCTCTTAAATATAGCCAATGTACTGGCCTCAACTGTTTCCTGTGGCAGAGAATTCCACAGATTCACCACTCTCTGAATGAAGAAGTTTTTCCTAATCTCGGTCCTAAAAGGCTTCCCCTTTATCCTCAAACTGTGACCCCTCGTTCTGGACTTCCCCAACATCGGGAACAATCTTCCTGCATCTAGCCTGTCCAATCCCTTTAGGATTTTATACATTTCAATCAGATCCCCCCTCAATCTTCTAAATTCCAACGAGTACAAGCCCAGTTCATCCAGTCTTTCTTCATATGAAAGTCCTGCCATCCCAGGAATCAATCTGGTGAACCTTCTTTGTACTCCCTCTATGGCAAGGATGTCCTTCCTCAGATTAGGGGACCAAAACTGCACACAATACTCCAGGTGTGGTCTCACCAAGGCCTTGTACAACTGCAGTAGTACCTCCCTGCTCCTGTACTCAAATCCTCTCGCTATAAATGCCAGCATACCATTTGTCTTTTTCACCGCCTGCTGTACCTGCATGCCCACTTTCAATGACTGGTGTATAATGACACCCAGGTCTCGTTGCACCTCCCCTTTTCCTAATCGGCCACCATTCAGATAATAATCTGTTTTTCTATTTTTGCTACCAAAGTGGATAACTTCACATTTATCCACATTAAATTGCATCTGCCATGAATTTGCCCACTCACCCAACTTATCCAAGTTACTCTGCATCCTCTTAGCATCCTCCTCACAGCTAACACTGCCACCCAGCTTCGTATCATCTGCAAACTTGGAGATGCTGCATTTAATTCCCTCATCCAAGTCATTAATATATACTGTAAACAACTGGGGTCCCAGCACTGAGCCTTGCGGTACCCCACTAGTCACCGCCTGCCATTCTGAAAAGGTCCCATTTATTCCCACTCTTTGCTTCCTGTCTGCTAACCAATTCTCCATCCACATCAATACCTTTCCCCCAATACCATGTGCTTTAAGTTTGCACACTAATCTCCTGTGTGGGACCTTGTCAAAAGCCTTTTGAAAATCCAAATATACCACATCCACTGGTTCTCCCCTATCCACTCTACTAGTTACATCCCCAAAAAATTCTATGAGATTCGTCAGACGTGATTTTCCTTTCACAAATCCATGTTGACTTTGTCCGATGATTTCACAGCTTTCCAAATGTGCTGTTATCACATCTTAGATAACTGACTCCAGCAGTTTCCCCACCACCGACGTTAGGCTAACCGGTCTATAATTCCCCGGTTTCTCTCTCCCTCCTTTTTTAAAAAGTGGGGTTACATTAGCCACCCTCCAATCCTCAGGAACTAGTCCAGAATCTAACCAGTTTTGAAAAATTATCACTAATGCATCCACTATTTCTTGGGCTACTTCCTTAAGCACTCTAGGATGCAGACCATCTGGCCCTGGGGATTTATCTGCCTTCAATCCCTTCAATTTACCTAACACCACTTCCCTACTAACAAGTATTTCGCTCAGTTCCTCCATCTCACTGGACCCTCTGTCCCTTACTATTTCTGGAAGATTATTTATGTCCTCCTTAGTGAAGACAGAACCAAAGTAATTATTGAATTGGTCTGCCATGTCCTTGCTCCCCATAATCAATTCACCTGTTTCTGTCTGTAGGGGACCTACATTTGTCTTTACCAGTCTTTTCCTTTTTACATATCTATAAAAGCTTTTACAGTCCGTTTTTATGTTGCCTGCCAGTTTTCTCTCATAATCTTTTTTCCCCTTCCTAATTAAGCCCTTTGTCCTCCTCTGCTGAACTCTGAATTTCTCCCAGTCCTCAGGTGAGCCACTTTCTCTGGCTAATTTGTATGCTGCTGCTTTGGAATTGATACTATCCCTAATTTCTCTTGTCAGCCACGGGTGCACTACCTTCCTTGATTTATTCTTTTGCCAAACTGGGATGAACAATTGTTGTAGTTCATCCATGCAACCTTTAAATGCTTGCCATTGCATATCCACCGTCAATCCTTTAAGTGTCATTTGCCAGTCTATCTTAGCTAATTCACGTCTCATACCTTCAAAGTTACCCCTCTTTAAGGTCAGAACCTTTGTTTCTGAATTAACTATGTCACTCTCCATCTTAATGAAGAATTCCACCATATTATGGTCACTCTTACCCAAGGGGCCTCTCACGACAAGATTGCTAATTAACCCTTCCTCATTGCTCAAAACCCAGTCCAGAATAGCCTGCTCTCTAGTTGGTTCCTCGACATGTTGGTTCAAAAAACCATCCCGCATACATTCCAAGAAATCCTCTTCCTCAGCACCTTTACCAATTTGGTTCACCCAATCTACATGTAGATTGAAGTCACCCATTATAACTGCTGTTCCTTAATTGCACACATTTCTAATTTCCTGTTTAATACCATCTCCGACCTCACTACTACTGTTAGGTGGCCTGTACACAACTCCCACCAGCGTCTTCTGCCCCTTAGTGTTACGCAGCTCTACCCATATCGATTCCACATCTTCCCGGTTTATGTCCTTCCTTTCTATTGCGTTAGTCTCTTCTTTAACCAGCAACGCCACCCCACCTCCCCTCCCTTCATGTCTATCCCTCCTGAATATTGAATATCCCTGAACGTTGAGCTCCCATCCTTGGTCACCCTGGAGCCATATCTCTGTGATCCCAACTATATCATAATCATTAATAACAATCTGCACTTTCAATTCATCCACCTTATTACGAATGCTCCTTGCATTAACACACAAAGCCTTCAGGCGCTCTTTTACAACCCTCTTAGCCCTTATACAATTATGTTGAAAAGTGGCCCTTTTTAATGCTTGCCCTGGATTTGTCGGCCTGCCACTTTTACTCTTCTCCTTAGTACTTTTTGCTTCTACCCTCACTTTACACCCCCCTGTCTCTCTGCACTGGTTCCCATTCCCCTGTTGTGAATTAACCTCCTCACGCCTAGCCTCTTTAATTTGATTCCCACCCCCCAACCATTCTAGTTTAAAGTCACCTCAGTAGCCCTCGCTAATCTTCCTGCCAGGATATTGGTCCCCCTAGGATTCAAGTGTAACCCGTCCTTTTTGTACAGGTCATGCCTGCGCCAAAAGAGGTCCCAATGATCCAAAAACTAGCATATTTGAGGTGGTAAAGCATCAATGGCTGTGGCAGGTAGTGATGTTACCCCACAGTCCAGCAGCCCCAAGCTTGATCCTACCCTAAGGTGATGTCTTTGTGGAGTTTGTCTACTTCTTCTGTGACTATATTGTTTTCACTGAGGTGCTCTACTTTCCTCCTACATCCAAAAACATGCAGTGGGGAGGGATGTTAATTGACAATTAAATATGAAGCCTTTTGTGTAGGTAAGTTGTAAAAAATAATCAAAGAATAATGGACAGGCATTGTGAGAGGAAAGTAAAAGGGGAGGATGAGACAGATAGGATTGCTCTGCTGAGAACTAGCATTGGGATGAATGGTCTCTTATTTCATAATAAGAGGGAATAAAGCACCGCAAAGTGATTAAAGCACACTAAATTTGAAGTCAAGGAACATAAATGTATCAGCTTCGGTGACCCATTTCACACTTGTAGTCTCTAGAAGTGTAGGTATGCTATTTCCAACACCAGACTGGTTCGCCCCAAATCCACCCAGCCATCAGGTAACATGGCAATTAGGTCTTCTTTCCATCACAGAGCTCCTGCCACAGTTTGGCCACAGTGAACTGATACAGATTAGTAGGCCTCACAGCTCCAACGACAGGGGTTCAATCCTGACCTCCGGTCCTGTGTATGTGGAGTTTGCATATCGCCTCTGTGACTTTTATTATTATTACTTAATTGTTGCCAAACAATTGATACTAGAGCGCACAATCATCACAGCAATATTTGATTCTGTGCTTCGTGCTCCCTGGACTACAAATCAATAGTAAATATAATAAAAATTTAAATTATTGATCATAGATAGAAAATAGAAAAATGGGAAGTAAGGTAGTGCAAAAAAAACCAAGAGGCAGGTCCGGATATTTGGAGGGTACAGACCAGATCTGGGTCAGGATCCGTTCAGCAGTCTTATCACAGTTGAGAAGAAGCTGTTCCCAAATCTGGCCATACGAGTCTTCAAGCTCCTGAGCCTTCTCCCGGAGGGAAGAGGAACGAAAAGTGTGTTGGTTGGGTGGGTCGTGTCCTTGATTATCCTGGCAGCACTGCTCCGACAGCGTGCGGTGTAAAGTGAGTCCAAGGACGGAAGATTGGTTTGTGTGATGTGCTGGGCTGTGTTCATGATCTTCTGCAGCTTCTTCCAGTCTTGGACAGGACAACTTCCATACTAGGTTGTGATGAATCCCAGAAGAATGCTTCCTAAAGTGCATCTATAAAAATTAATGAGGGTTTTAGGGGACAGGCCAAATTTCTTTAGCTTTCTCAGGAAGAAAGGCGCTGGTGGGGCTTCTTGGCAGTGGACTCTGCATGGTTGGACCAAGTCAGGTCATTTGTGATATTGACCCCAAGGAACTTAAAGCTTTTGACCTGTTCCACCTGCGCACCACTGATGTAAATTGGGTCGTGCGGTCCGTTACTCCTTCTGAAGTCAGCAACCAATTCCTTTGTCTTGCTGACGTTGAGGGATAGGTTATTGTCTTCACACTATGCCACCAGGTTCTTAATTTCCTCTCTGTACTCAAACCCATCATTACCAGAGATACGGCCTACAATTGTGGTGTCATCAGCAAACTTATATATTGAGTTTGATGGAAACTTGGCTACACAATCATGGGTGTACAGTGAGTACAGCAGGGGGCTGAGTACACAGCCTTGTGGGGCACCGGTGCTCAGAGTGATTGTAGAGGAGAGCTTGTCCCTCATTTTTTCAGCCTGGGTCCTGTCTGTGAGGAAGTTGAAGATCCAGCTGCAGATCTGAGTACTAAGGCCCAGTTTCTGGAGCTTAGGAATCAGTTTATTTAGAATGATGGTATTAAAGGCAGAGCTGTAGTCAATGAAAAGGAGCCTTACATATGCGCCTTTATTCTCCAGGTGTTCTAAGGAGAAATGTAGGGCCAGAGAGATGGCATCTGTCGTTGACCTGTTGCTCCGGTAGGCGAATTGCAAAGCGTCGAGGTTGACTAGTAGGCTGTGGTTGATGAAACACTTCATAGCAATTGATGTCAGAGCCACAGGTCGATAGTCATTCAGGCATGCCACCTTGCTCTTCTTCGGCACCGGGATTATTGTTGCCTTCTTAAAACACGAGGGGATCTTAGACTGAAGCAGGGAGCAGTTGAAGATGTCAGAAAACACTCCAGCTAGCTCACTTGCACAGGCCTGGAGAACCCGTCCCGGGACGCCACCTGGGCCCATCCCCTTCCTTGGATTTATCTTCAGGAAGGCGCTTCTAACGTCCTCCTCGGTGACGATGAATCTCGATGCCACCAGGTCCGCTTCATCCGGAGGGAGCAAAACGCTCCTCTTCTGTTCGAATCTTGTGTAGAATACATTAAGTTCGTCAGGAGGAGAAGCGTCACAGTTATTGATATTTCCAGCCTTTTCTTTGTGCCCAGTGATCTCATTTAGACCCTGCCATAGTCTACTGGCACCCCTCTGGTTAGCCTGGGCTTCCAACTTGGCTCAATATTGCTTCTTGGCGCCCATAATGGATTTCTGGAGTTCACGCCTGGATTCCGTGTAGCGACTGGTATCCCCAGACCTAAAAGCCGCAGCTCTAGTCTTCAAAAGGGACTGGACCTCATAATTCATCCAAGGTTTCCGGTTAGAGAATACCCAGATCGTCTTGCGAGACACACAGTCCTCTGTGCATTTCCAGATAAAGTCTGTGACAGCTGAGAGGTTAGCTGCTGAGTCCTTGAATACTAACCAGTCCACTGATTCAAAGCAGTCACGGAAGACCTTATCCGTTTCGTCTGTCCAACGTGACACCACTTTTGACATCGCGACCCACCGCTTCAGTTTCTGTTTGTAAACCGGGTGGAGGAGTACGGCCTGATGGTCCGATTTTCCAAAGTGAGGTCATGGGACGGAACAGTAGGCATCCTTGACTGCTGTGTAGCGGTGGTCAAGTATATTCGGGCCTCTAGTGGGGCAGGAGACATGTTGGTATAACTTTGGCAATGCCTTTCTGAGGTTGGCCTGGTTAAAGTCCCCGGCTGTAATGAGCAAAACCTCTGGATACCTGGTCTCAAGTTCACTGATGTTGGCATACAGTGTGTTCAGAACACACTCCACGTCCACCTGGGGGAGAATGTAGACCGCTGTCAGTATGACCCAGGTGAACTCCCATGACAGATAGTAGGGACGATACTTCACCGACAGGTGTTCCAGGTCCGGGCTGCAGGAGCTTGTCAGTGCCACTGTGTCCAAGCACCACGCAGTGTTGATCAGTAGGCAGACACCACCTCCCCTTGTCTTGCCTGAAGACACCATGTGGTCCATCCGATGTATCGAAAATCTCTCCGGTTGGATGGCACAGTCAGGGGTGGCAGGGGAGTGCCAGGTCTCGGTGAAACAGGATACACAGCAGTTCTGCATCTCCCTGCAGAAGGTGAGTCTCCCTTTAAGATTATCCACGTCATTCTCTATGGCTTGCACATTAGCTGGTAGGATGGTGGGCAGAGGGACTCCAAAGCCCCTCAGCTTCAATCTGACCAGCCCAGCTCTTTTCCCACGCTTCCTCAGTAAATAGTGCATCCTTCCAGATTTCCATCGATGCAGTATGTTGTTGGCAGCTCTTTGAGGTTGGTGGACGCGTCCCGTGGGGGACCTAATGGGTTTCCCCTGAGTTCTGTTATTTCCATCCACACCCTAAAGATGTGTGGGTTGGAAAGTTAATTGGCCACTGAAAATTGCCTCTGTTGTGCATCAGGTGGTAGAATAGGGGGGAGTTGTTGGGAATATGTGGTGAATAAAATAACATTAGTGTGGAATGAGTGTAAATGGGAACTTGATGATCAGCACAGACTCTGTGAGCTGAGGGGTCTGTTTGCATGATGTAACACTTTGACTCAGGATTGTGAAACACATCTTCTTGGTATCAGAGTCAGTATGACTGAACAGACTATCTTCCCAGAGGTCTGAGTGAAGAGGAATTAGGACGAAAGTATTCTCCACATACCGATGTACTCAGATTTCTTGGATTTGACTTGTTACATCCTTTAGGATTTTGTGTCAGTTTCACAAGAAATTCATGAATAGCTTTGATTAGGGGAACAGAAAGACATATAGAATAAATTCTGGTTAATTGGGACACATTGGGACCAATACATTTTGACCCAATTAAGCAGCTGACCCAATTTAGCCAAAGTTTCATTGAGGTAGTTAAAAGGTATATAAAAAAACTACCATTTAACTGTAAAAAATTATGCATTTGAATAAAGTACAGAACAAGTTAGAACTCTATCAATACGGTTATAATACTTTAAAACTGTATATTAGTTCCTAATAGTTATTGACGGAAGAATTCATCCAGTGTATCTGTCCTCTTGATTGATTGCAGATGAACACTATTAGCACAGACATGGAGTGTAGATAATAGACAGCCTTCATACAAGGTTATCAATGACTATATCCTCCAAATCTTCATTTTCATTGTAATATTTAAGATGATTGTTGATACCTTCAAATTCTTTGTAGTTCCTATCTTGTTGAAATAGTGAAATTGTTTCATTTTCACTCCTGGCCATTTATGGCATTTCCAAGCCTGAAAGCTTGAAACTGCAGTGAGGAAAACACTTTTGAATAGTCATATTGCTTATTTCTCACCAACTATCTGTGCCAAAAATCACTGCTGTTTGAACACAAGCAGATACAACTGATATTTAAAAGCTGTTTCCTGTAAGCACATTTAGTGTCTAATGACCACACAAGTGCACATGTCTGATGCTAGTTAGAAACTGTGCGGCAACAGCCTCCTGCCTCAGTTAAGCAGCACAGTGTCCCAAATAAATGAAGGGAATCCCAGCTATCTTCTTGATTAGTATTTGTTCTTTAAGAGTTGTCCCAAATGACTGGCTGCTCCAATTAACTGATGGGCCAATTAACAAGAATCTTCTAAATTAATATTTTCCAGTAACTCTTAAATTTGGTGTTATTATAAATTTGGTTATAAATACTGTAGCTAGAGCAAAGAATTCCCAAGAGATATTAATAAAAGTTTTAGAGAGATAGTCAACTGATTTGAACCTCATAAAATGTATTTTTTTAAATTTATTGAGATACAGCTCAGAATTGGCCCATCTAACCTTTCAAGCTGTGCTGGCCAGCAAGCCCCGATTTAACCCCAGCCTAATCATGGGGCAATTAACAATGACCGATTAACCTACCAACTGGTGTGTCTTTGGACTGTGAGAAGAACCCCACGCAGTCATCGGGAGAACATACAAACTCCTCATAGACAGCGACGAGAAATTAACCCGGGTCGCTGGTACTATAAAGTGTTGTGCTGCCCACTACACTACCGTGCTGTCTGCATTTGCATTTGTGTTAGAGCACTATATACTGCAGTGGGATAAGTTCTTCATTTGTAGTGACTTGATACCTTCAACATGATATTCTTCTCACTAAATATCAACACATAATTAGAATGCATTTTCCACATATGATCTCATTGCGTTTACTGTGCAACAATTTGGATTGCAGGATAGGTTTTCAGAAACACTTGCATACTAAAGGCAGGCACCGTTTTTCAAGAGCTGAATAGTTTAGCAGTTGGCTATCATCATTGGTTTGCTGAGTAATAAGCAGAGAGTTGGAATAAATGAGGCATGAGTGAATTGATGGGGAGTGGGTTGATGTCAAGAACTTTAATATCCTGGATTGGAAATAAATGACAGTGTTGCAATTGTATGAGACAAGTGCAACTCTGAACTATAGGTGAGTCAAAGGAAATTGCTGAAGGACAATGTAGATAAAGATGGATAATGTTGTATAATCCAATAAATTATGATACAACACCATATAATCAAACGTAGAAATGCAAGTAATGGGGAAAAGCAAAGAATTACAGATGAATAAAGTGTTCTGGGAATCTGAGTAAACAAATCTTTTCCATATTAGCACATACAAAAAAGGGAACTGCGAGAAAATGTTGATGTTACTCTCTACAGAACACTAACTACAGCAAAATTCAATCAGTCACTATTGAGTTCAATGGAAATACCAATGGATATCTGTATTTCCTTTCCAGCCACCAGGGCCCTGGCTCTTGTGCTCCTTCTAAAATGCCTAGGTCCTGGTTCCTGCCCTCACTAGGATTCCAGTTCCTGCTCTTCCTTTTCACCCTCAGTTTCCACTCTTCCTTCCTACCCTGCTAGGCCCTGATCCCCTTGCTTGCTTTCTGGTCACTGCAGTTCCACTTCCAGCACTTACTTGGTTCACATGAAAATTTATGTAGCATCTACTTAGATAAAAATGAAGTAAAAGTGTGTATTAGGTATCGATTAATATAGGCATCCAGTAGTCTGGAAAATCTGCCAGTCCAGCATCAGCAAAGTCCGAAGGGAACCAGAGATTTACTGTAATAAGTACAAGTTCTTCAGGTTAATGTAGCGGTTTTTGACAGAGGCCAGGCACAATTCAGTGGGCAGCACACGTGAATTCTGGGTAAAACTTGTTTCTACTGAATAGTGAGGGAAGCTTAAAGGTAATTATACTGAAGTATGTAAGATAAAGAGAAATTACAAGATGATAAAGTTTCTTACATGGTATTTATTCGTATCTGCATAAAACATGGAAAATAATTTCAGTTGAACATTGCACATTGCACAATGCATTAGAATTTCACAAGTGGAGTTTAGCATATACAGCTGAGAACAAACTTTTACATCATCATCTTAAACTATAGGCAAAACAAACCCAGAATCTTCACAGAAGGAATTATGAAAGTTTGGATTGAGCCAAACCAAAGACATATTTATAAGTAGTTGGTGATTAACCGTTTGCAGGGTTATGGCAGAATTTTGTTGCTGTGAACTGTTTGTAATCCAAACTACTTGAGATGTAGCCACAAGCTGAGTTCAGTGATGGTAGGAGACACCAGCAGTTTAATAGCAGCCATCAAATCCATTTCACTGATTTCTCAAATGTCTGATTTCTCATATGTGTGGGCTACACATAAGTTAGGTGTTCATTAGCTGGGAAGGACCTCTGGTATATGGAGATTGGGTTAGAATGACATGTTAAAGGAATTGAACTATATTGATTAACAAAACAGATGCACCAAATGATCTCTATGTGCTTCTGTGCTCTTATCTATCATAATGAGCTCCAAGGGTTTTCATCTTGTACCAACTTTATTTTGATCTTAGCTGAAATAGATGCACTATATTAAATTGAACAAAGTGGTTGGTATTAATAACCAGAACTATTAAGCATTTTAAAATGGGGCTAAATGCAAAGATGGCTGCAGGAGGATGAACATCTAATCGGTAAGTCGCCATTTGGTTTTTAGAAAAATCTTGTCCTTAACGTTATTTATGGTATTTAATGCCATAGTGCAGAATTGTACTTGCATCATGCTTCCAACTTTTCAAATGATTGTTAGATTTCTTTCTTATGTGAGGTAAATGTGAATTGTCAACTATAATTTACAACATATTTGTGGTATATCCACCTTGATATGTAATAGCATTAACAATATTTTATGAAAACTAGTACATTTTGTATGATACCTTCTGGTTTTTTGCTTGCCCCTGTAAACCATATAATTAAAAGTTGTTTAGCAGTAAGATGTTTGAAACAGTACATGAATATATTTGAAGAAAAATTCTGCTAGAAAAGGCAATGATGCGATTGGTTGGGGAAGCACAAGTGAATTTTGGAAAAGACATATCATTAGATTTAAAATACAGAGTAAAATTCCAGTGATTAGGTGAAAAAAATACAAATATTAGTGATATGAATGAGAAAGTTAAAGCTTTTTCATACATGTAGTCAAAAATATTTGTGCACTTTGCTTTTCTTCGTATTATAATGGCAAAAAATGATTAAAACATGCATGATTAGATGTGTGAATGATTATTGAACTTGCAAATCCCTTGAATTTGAATAGTTTATTTCAACTAATTGGAAAAGCAATTACGGTGTTTGGGTCAATAGTGCATATGTTGCTGGGGTGAAAGGTTAAGACCAAAGGAACAACAGCAGAAATGCAATTAGCTGTATTTGGATTCCAGTTACTGATAGCTAATACATTGGGCAATGCTGGTCTGCAAGAGACTGGGACTGAAGCAAATGACCATGTTATTCATATAAAATGGAACTCCAGCGTTCATCAGAATTAGTGGTTAAATGGATGACTTGATAGATGATTGGCCAGCACCTACTCCTTGACCCTCACTGTGCGTTGAGGTTTTATTGTATAATGTCCTTGCAGTGACCCATAATATGTTTCATTACAGCTATAGCAACTTACAATATCAGATTATATAAATCAATTAATTCCTGGGAACAGATGTCTGAGGTTGATCTCTACATGTTTTGTGGCACGTCTTCCATTTGGCAGAAACCCATTTAATTTTGTTTAAAGCAGAGGTCTACTGGATGAGATCAAACAGCTGTGCAGTAGTCTACTTTTAACATGACCTTCCTGGTTAATGGTGCCTTTTCTGTCATCACATTTCACTTGTATGCTTTAAACAAACTATTAACTTGCTTCTTAAAAGGACAAGCACAGCAAAACAAAGAGAGAAACAGGAAAATGGAGTTAATTCTCTGAAACATGTCGTAGAAGGCCGTAAGAGCACAGCATGCTCATAGGCACTTGAAAGCGAGAAGTTAATGGACTGGGTTTTGCAGAAGTGTGCCACCAAATTCAATATGCTTTGCAAAAGCAGAAATCCCAGACTTGCTGGGGCTGCTCTTCCTCAGTGATCTGCAGTCTGCGTTCCCACATTGGGTTCCTCAGAGAATCCACTGACAAGAGATGAACTCAACTTTGGGGTGTTTGCCCACTGAACAAGCCACAGATTAGTCCTGGCACAGGAAAAGAAACGCCGGTTGTTGGAATGGAGATGATCATCTGTGCAGGAGTAACATATTATTCTATTCTTTTTAAAAAGTAATTGTGTTTGGTTAAATATAAATACATCTTAATTCTTATTTAATAATTTAGAAATATTTTAATTGTTTAGTTTTCTGTAGTTTTGGGATACTTTTGAGCATCCTGCATATTAGGCATTCAGAAACATTCATGGCGGTTGATAGTTTTGACAGACGGCTAAGCCTGTAAGTCTAAAGCTTCTCGTTGGTTGTTGACAAGTGATGGCTGTACTTCCTGGCAACGAATACTGACCCATTTTTTCAACTTATGAACACTGGTATCAGATCTTTTGTTCTTATTCAGTCCTTGCCTTGTTTACTGGTAAGAATTATGATAATCACATGAGATCCTTTGAAAGGAACTTTGAAATACTGAAGTATTTTGACAAATGGATATTCTGTGGATGCTTTCCTTTTTTGGGAGAATGTAGACCAGAGGTCACTGTTTAAAAATAAGAGGCTACCCATTTAAGACAGAGAGAACCTGAAATATTTCCTCTTGGAGATTGTGAGTCTTTGGAGAAAAAAAGAATATTTTAATATGTTTAAGGTAGAGTGAAGTA